>NC_091285.1:391241522-391884960 GCF_032444005.1 Ranitomeya imitator | reverse complement strand
GGTGGCAGCTTTGGCCCTTGGCAACCTCACTCACATCCCATGTCTGGCACATGTGCTCAATTTGGTTGTGCAGAGTTTTCTGAGGGACTATCCGGATCTTGATGCCCTGCTGCACAAGGTCCGCCTAGAGTGTGCTCACTTGCGGCGTTCCAGCTTGGCCAGATCCCGCATTGCTGCTCTGCAGCGCCGATTCCGCCTTCCGGAACACCGCATCATATGTGACCTACCTACCCGGTGGAATTCCACGTTACATATGTTGGAGCGGTTGTGTGAGCAGCAGCAAGCAGTTATGGAGTACCAGCTGCATCAGGCGCAAAGAAGTCGCAGTCAGCGCCGATCAGACTTCACAACCACAGAGTGGGCCACTATGAAGGACGTCTGCCAGGTTTTGCGTCCTTTTGATTATTCCACGCGGATGGCAAGTGCAGATGATGCACTAGTCAGCATGACTGTCCCCCTTATCTGCCTGCTTCAGCAAACTTTGCAAGGGTTAAGGGATGATGTGGTGGAAGAGGTGGAGGATGAGGAGTCACCTTTTCCATCAGCTTCTGGAGAGTCAGCGCCACGTGGTTCCTCACAAAGGGGTACGCAGGGGCCAATTTGTGAGGAGGATGAGGAGGAGTCAATGGAGGAGGAAGAGCTCCGTCCAGAGGAGGGAGTTACACAATTGTCCAGTGGTCAGTGTGTAGAGTGAGGGTGGGGTGATGACGAGCGGGCAGAGATCATGTCTCAAGCAGGGGACAGCGTTTCTGGGCTAGTTGGCAGTCTGCAGCACATGGTTGATTTCATGCTGCAGTGCCTGAGAAACGACCGCCGCATCGACCACATTCTCAACATGCCTGATTATTGGGTGTTCACCCTCCTCGATCCTCGCTACCGGGACAACGTCCAAAACCTCATCCCTGCGTTGACCCGGGAGCGTAAATTGCGGGAGTACCACGACACACTGGTGAATTCCATCATCTTCTCCTGTCCAACTGAGAGGAGTGCTGCTAGTGCTTTACAAAGCAGCTCAGTGCGTCGAGGCATTGGGGGAGGCTCTGCCCAAAGAGGGAGCAGAAGCAGTGCCTCTGCCCAAGGCAAGCCAGTATGGCACAACTCTGGCACACTTTTGTGTGCCCGCCCCAAATGTCTACACCATCACCGGCGGCTCCAGTCAGCAGGAGGCAACGGTTCCGTCAGATGGTGACAGACTACATGGCTTGCCCTCTTACTGTACTCCCAGACGGCTCTTCCCCGTTCAAGTTTTGGGTCTCTAAGCTGGATACATGGCCAGAGCTAAGCCAGTATGCATTGGAGGTGCTGGCTTGCCCTGCGGCTAGTGTCTTATCGGAACGTGTCTTTAGTGCCGCAGGTGGTGTACTAACAGACCGTCGCATGCGACTATCCTCCGATAACGTTGACCGGCTTACTTTCCTGAAAATGAACCAGGCCTGGATCTCGCAGGAATTTGCCACTCCTCTGCCTGATTAAGTAATTGGGTGTCATCCAGGTCTCCTGCTGTGTTCATCTTTCTACCACCTGAACTGCTATTCCTGGGCTCCAACATCGCCAGTTGCGGCTCAGAAGTGCAGGCTGCACAGTAAAAACATACGACCCAGTGTTATTGGGTTTCAGTAACGTCAGCTGATCCCCAGCTGTGTAGCCGGCAATGTGTCCTGCGACCGCCACGCTGGCACAACAACCTAAATGTAAGGGAACCTGTACCCCACCCCCGTCGTTTGTTACTGAAAGAGCCATCTTGTGCAGCAGTAATGCTGCACAAGGAAAAGGTAGCTCTTTTTTTTTAGCTCTTTGCACACGCAGAACTTAACACTTATAAAATGTGTTCACTGATACCGTTATACCGTCCCGGAGATGGGACTTTCCTTCGTAATGTGACGCAGCACAGCCGTCATTCCTACCCCCTTGGTGCCATGCGCTGCCTCCTCAGCGTTGTTTTAAGCTGTCACGGAGCCTGCGCTGTTCTGTTATCCCTTGGGCATGCCCTATTTGCGCTGCCTGTCTTCTGACATAATTTGGTGTCAGGCTGGCTGCGCCTGTGCGGCCGCGCTGCCCGAGATCCCGCCTCGCAGTGTCTTCTGATTGAGTCACACTGCGGGCCTGGGATCCATGGGCATGCGCAGTGCATATCTTCCCCTCGGGCTCTCGCTCATTTCCCTCCGCCTTCTTTAGACTGTGCGCCGTCAGCTGATCCCTAGCATGCCACGGCCGTGACACCGCACAGTCTGAAGAAGAGGGAAGGAGGGGAGTGAGAGTCGAGGTTATGCACTGTGCATGCCCATGGTTCCAAGGCCCGCAGTGGGATTACGTTAGACGAGACTGCGAGGTGGGATCTGGAGCAGCGTGGACGCACAGGCACTGACAGCCTGACACCAAATTATGTCAGAAGACAGGCAGCGCTAATTGGGCATGGCCAAGGGCTAACAGAACAGCGCAGGCTCCGTGACAGCTTAAAACAACGCTGAGGAGGCAGCGCACGGCATCAAGGGAATAGGAATGACAGCTGTGCTGTGTCCCATTACGAAGGAAAGTCCCAGCTCCGGGACGGTATAACGGTATCAGTGAACACATTTTTAGTGTTTATTTCGGTGTTTGCAAGGAGCATAATTAAAAGAGCAACCTTTTCCTTTTGCATCCTTAGTGCTGCACAAGATGGCTCTTTCAGCTACAAACGTCTTGGGGGTTAAAGGTTCCCTTTCAACTTGCTCCAATCAGGCTTCGGCCTACACTCTGTTCCTCTGCTCCTCCTGCTGTCCCTGGGCTCTAACACCGCCAGTTGGTGCCTGGAAGTGCTGTGTGCACAGTCAACAGTCGCTCCTCTGTTATTGGGGTTCAGTAACGTCAGCTGATCCCCAGCTGTGTATCCGGCAACGTGTCATGCGACCGCCACGCTGGCACAACTAAAATGTAAGGGGACCTGTCCCCCCCCCCTAGGCGTTTGTTACTGAAAGAGCCACCATGTGCAGCACTAATACTGCACAAGGGAAAGGTCACTCTTGAAATTATGCTCCTTGCAAACGCTGAACTACACACTCATGTAATGTGTCCCCTCACACCGTCCAACCGTCCCGGAGGTGGGACTTTCCTTTGTAATGTGACGCAGCACAGCCGTCATTGCTACCCCCTTGGCACCGTGCGCTGCCTCCTTAGCGTTGTTTGATTCCGTCATGGACCCTGCGCTGTTATGTTATCCCTTGGCCATGCACAGTTTGCGCTGCCCGTCCTCTGACATTATTTGTTGTCGTCCTGGCTGCGCCTGTGCGTCCACGCTGCCCGAAATCACACCTCGCAGTGTCGTCTAATGTGATCCCACAGTGGGCCTGGTATCCATGGCCATGCGCAGTGCATATACTAGCCTCTCACTCCCCTTCTTCACGCTTCTTCAGACTAGGCGGCATCAGCTGATCCCTAATAGCATGCCACGGCCGTGACGCCGCACAGTCTGAAGAAGCAGGAAGGAGGTGAGTGAGAGGCGATGATATGCACTGCGCATGCCCATGGATCCCTGGCCCGCAATGGGACTACATTAGATGACACTGCAAGGTTGGATCTCGGGCAGCTTGGACGCACAGGCACTGCCAGCCTGACACCTACATGATGTCAGAAGACGGGCACCGCTAACTGTGCATGGCCAAGGGATAACATTACAGCGCGGGCTCTGTGACAGAACCAAACAACGTTGAGGAGGTGGCGCCCGGCACCAAGGGGGTTGGAATGACGGCTGTGCTGTGTCACATTACAAAGGAAAGTCCCACTTCCGGGATGGTTTGACGGTGTGAGGTGACACATTATATGAGTGTGTACTTCAGCGTTTGCAAGGAGCATAATTTTCGGAGCCACCATTTTCCATGTGCAGTATTACTGCTGTACAAGATGGCTCTTTCAGCAACAAATGCCTGGGGGGGGGGGTTAAAAGTTCCCTTTCAACTTGCTCCACTGCAGGCTTCGGCCTACACTCTGCTCCTCTTTGATTCCCTGGGTTTCAACACTGTCAGTTGCCACCTGGAAGTGTTGTCTACACAGAAAAAACACTAGGTGATGTGTCAGTGGGGTTCAGCACCGCCAGCTGTTCCCCTGCTGTGTAGTCGGCAACGTGTCCAGCACAAGCCACGCTGGCACAACAGAACAAAAGCTGCCAACAGTGCAGGCTTCGGCCTACACTCTGCTCCTCTCCTCCTCCTGCTGACCCTGGGCTCAAACACCGCTAGTTTTTGCCCAGAAGTGCTAGCTGCACAGAGAAAAACACCAGCCAATGTGTTAGTGGGGTTCAGCAACGCCAGCTGTTCCCCTGCTGTGTAGCCGGCAACGTGACCTGCAAACGCCACGCAGGCACATGAACTGAAATTAAAGGGAACCTGGCCCCACCCCCCCAGGTGTTTCTATGTATAACAGCCACCTAGTACAGCAGTACTGCTGCATTTGTACAAGGTGGCTGACTTTTTCTCCTTGCCCACGTGGAACTCAACACGTAGAAAATGTGTCTCATTGAGACCATTCCACTGTCCCTGAGGTGTGACTTTCCTTTCTAATGATACGCAGCACCCCCCTTGGTAGCGTTTCCCGTCTTTTGTCATCATGGTTAGCTGGCTGCGCCTGTGCATCCGCCCTGCTAGAAACAACGCCCCTCGTTGTCATATTTATTTTGTCAGCGAGGGTGTGGTTTATGGGCACGAGCAGTGCATATGTTCGCCTGTCTTAACTCATCTCCTTCCGCCTTCTTCAGACTGTGCGGCCTCCTGGTAGGCGATAAGGGATCAGCTGAGGCCGCCCAGTCTGGAGCAGGTGTTTGACAGTATAATGGGCTAAATAGTGTACGTGTTTTATTCAGCGTGTGCAAGGAGCAAACCAAATAGAGCAACCTTTTACTTGTGCAGCATTAATGCTGCACAAGGTGTGGCTCTTGTACCTTGCAACACCTGAGGGGGGTTAAAGGTAACCTTTGAAATTGGTTCAACTAGGCTTCGGCCTACACTCTGCTCCTCTCCTGCTGACCCTGGGCTCAAACACCGCTAGTTTTTGCCCGGAACTGCTAGCTGCACAGAGAAAAACACCAGTCAATGTGTTAGTGGGGTTCAGCACCGCCAGCTGTTCCCCTGCTGTGTAGTCGGCATCGTGTCCAGCACAAGCCACGCTGGCACAACTGACCAAAAGCTGCCACCAGTGCAGGCTTCGGCCTACACTCTGCTCCATACCTCCTCCTGCTGACCCTGGGCTCAAACACCGCCAGTTTCTGCCCGGAAGTGCTAGCTGCACAGAGAAAAACACCAGCCAATGTGTTAGTGGGGTTCAGCACCGCCAGCTGTTGCCCCGCTGTGTAGCCGGCATCGTGTCCAGCACAAGCCACGCTGGCACAACTGACCAAAAGCTGCCACCAGTGCAGGCTTCGGCCTACACATTGCTCCTCTCCTCCTCCTGCTGACCCTGGGCTCTAACACCGCCAGTTTTTGCCCGGACATGCGAGCTGCACAGAGAAAAACACCAGTCAATGTATCAGTGGGGTTCAGCAACGCCAGCTGTTCACCTGCTGTGTAGCTTGCAACGTGACCTGCAAACGCCACGCAGGCACATGAACTGAAATTGAAGGGAGCCTGCCCCCCACCCCCAGGTGTTTCTATGTAAAACAGCCACCTTGTACAGCAGTACTGCTGCATTTGTACAAGGTGGCTGACTTTTTCTCCTTGCCCACGTGGAACTCAACACGTACAAAATGTGTCTCATTGAGACCATTCCACTGTCCCTGAGGTGTGACTTTCCTTTCTAATGATACGCAGCACCACCCTTGTTAGCGCTGCCCGTCTTTTGACATCATTGGTTAGCTGGCTGCGCCTGTGCGTCTGCCCTGCTCGAAACAACGCCCCTCGGTGTCTTATTTTTTTGAACAGCGAGGGTGTGATTGATGGGCATGTGCAGTGCATATGTTTGCCTGTGTTCACTCATCTCCTGCCGTCTTCTTCAGACTGGGTGTCCTCATGGCCGCGGCAGGCGATAAGGGATCAGATGAGGCCGCCCAGTCTGAAGCAGGTGTAAGGACATGTGTGAGCGGCAAACATATTTACTGAACAAGGCCACGAATCCCAGCCACGCAGTGTGATTTTTTGAAAACACACTGTGGGTCTGGGATTCATGTCCATCGCTAACCGTAACGGCCGACATTAAATGAGGTCAGAAGACAGGAAGCGCTCACAGCGCATGGCCAAGGGATCACAATAGCGCAGACTCCTGTACAGCAAATAACAACGCTCAGGAATCTGCGCACAGCAGCTAGGTGTAAATTTTGACACCTGTGCTGCATCTCCTTAAAAAGACAAGTCACGCCTCCACTACTGTTTGACAGTATAATGGGCTAAATAGTGTACGTGTTTTATTCAGCGTGTGCAAGGAGCAAAATTAAATAGAGCAACCTTTGACTTGTGCATCATTAATGCTGTTCAAGGTGTGGCTCTTGTACCTTGCAACACCTGAGGGGGGGGTTAAAGGTAACCTTTGAAATTGGTTCAACTAGGCTTCGGCCTACACTCTGCTCCTCTCCTCCTCCTGCTGACCCTGGGCTCAAACACCGCTAGTTTCTGCCCGGAACTGCTAGCTGCACAGAGAAAAACACCAGTCAATGTGTTCGTGGGGTTCAGCACCGCCAGCTGTTCCCCTGCTGTGTAGTCGGCAACGTGTCCAGCACAAGCCACGCTGGCACAACAGAACAAAAGCTGCCACCAGTGCAGGCTTCGGCCTACACTTTGCTCCTCTCCTCCTCCTGCTGACCCTGGGCTCAAACAACGCCAGTTTCTGCCCGAACATGCTAGCTGCACAGAGAAAAACACCAGCCAATGTGTTAGTGGGGTTCAGCACCGCCAGCTGTTCCCCTGCTGTGTAGTCGGCATCGTGTCCAGCACAAGCCACGCTGGCACAACTGACCAAAAGCTGCCACCAGTGCAGGCTTCGGCCTACACTTTGCTCCTCTCCTCCTCCTGCTGACCCTGGGCTCAAACAACGCCAGTTTCTGCCCGGACATGCTAGCTGCACAGAGAAAAACACCAGCCAATGTGTTAGTGGGGTTCAGCACCGCCAGCTGTTCCCCTGCTGTGTAGCTGGCAACGTGTCCTGCAAACGCCACGCAGGCACATGAACTGAAATTGAAGGGAGCCTGCCCCCCACCCCCCCAGGTGTTTCTATGTATAACAGCCACCTTGTACAGCAGTACTGCTGCATTGGTACAAGGTGGCTGACTTTTTCTCCTTGCACACGTGGAACTCAACAAGTACAAAATGTGTCTCATTACAGACCATTACAATGTCCCTGAGGTGTGACTTTCCTTTTTAATGACACGCAGCACCCCCATTGTTAGCGCTGCCCGTCTCCTGACATCATTGGTTGGCTGGCTGTGCCTGTGCGTCCCCCCTGCCCGACACAACGCCCCCCGTTGTCTCATATATTTTGACTGCGAGGGTGTGATTGATGGGCACGAGCAGTGCATATGTTCCCCTGTCTTCACTCCCCTCCTTCCGCCTTCTTCTGACTGTGCGGCCTCATGGCCGCGGCATGCGATAAGGGATCAGCTGAGGCCGCCCAGTCTGAAGCAGGTGTAAGGACATGTGTGAGCGGCGAACATATTTACTGCACAAGGCCACGAATCCCAGCACCGCAGTGTGACTTTAGGAAAAGCCACTGTGGGTCTGGGATTTATGGCCATCGTTAACCGCACCGGCCAACATGAAATGAGGTCATGAGACGGCCTGCACTAACAGGGTATTGCCAAGGGATAACACAAGAGCGCAGTTTCCTGTACTGCAAATAACAACGGTAAGGAATCTGCGCCCAGCACCTAGGTGTAAATTTGTACACCTGTGCTGCGTCTCCTTAAAAAGACTAGTAGTCACGCCTCCACTACTGTTTGACAGTATAATGGGCTAAATAGTGTACGTGATTAATTCAGCGTGTGCAAGGAGCAAAATTAAATAGAGCAACCTTTGACTTGAGCATCATTAATGCTGTTCAAGGTGTGGCTCTTGTACCTTGCAACACCTGAGGGGGGGGGGTTAAAGGTAACCTTTGAAATTGGTTCAACTAGGCTTCGGCCTACACTCTGCTCCTCTCCTCCTCCTGCTGACCCTGGGCTCAAACACCGCTAGTTTTTGCCCGGAACTGCTAGCTGCACAGAGAAAAACACCAGTCAATGTGTTAGTGGGGTTCAGCAACGCCAGCTGTTCCCCTGCTGTGTAGTCGGCAACGTGTCCAGCACAAGCCACGCTGGCACAACAGAACAAAAGCTGCCACCAGTGCAGGCTTTCGCCTACACTTTGCTCCTCTCCTCCTCCTGCTGACCCTGGGCTCAAACAACGCCAGTTTCTGCCCGAACATGCTAGCTGCACAGAGCAAAACACCAGCCAATGTGTTAGTGGGGTTCAGCACCGCCAGCTGTTCCCCTGCTGTGTAGTCGGCATCGTGTCCAGCACAAGCCACGCTGGCACAACTGACCAAAAGCTGCCACCAGTGCAGGCTTCGGCCTACACTTTGCTCCTCTCCTCCTCCTGCTGACCCTGGGCTCAAACAACGCCAGTTTCTGCCCGAACATGCTAGCTGCACAGAGAAAAACACCAGCCAATGTGTTAGTGGGGTTCAGCACCGCCAGCTGTTCCCCTGCTGTGTAGTCGGCATCGTGTCCAGCACAAGCCACGCTGGCACAACTGACCAAAAGCTGCCACCAGTGCAGGCTTCGGCCTACACTTTGCTCCTCTCCTCCTCCTGCTGACCCTGGGCTCAAACAACGCCAGTTTCTGCCCGGACATGCTAGCTGCACAGAGAAAAACACCAGCCAATGTGTTAGTGGGGTTCAGCACCGCCAGCTGTTCCCCTGCTGTGTAGCTGGCAACATGTCCTGCAAATGCCACGCAGGCACATGAACTGAAATTGAAGGGATCCTGCCCCCCACCCCCCCAGGTGTTTCTATGTATAACAGCCACCTTGTACAGCAGTACTGCTGCATTTGTACAAGGTGGCTGACTTTTTCTCCTTGCACACGTGGAACTCAACAAGTACAAAATGTGTCTCATTACAGACCATTACAATGTCCCTGAGGTGTGACTTTCCTTTTTAATGACACGCAGCACCCCCATTGTTAGCGCTGCCCGTCTCCTGACATCATTGGTTGGCTGGCTGTGCCTGTGCGTCCCCCCTGCCCGACACAACGCCCCCCGTTGTCTCATATATTATGACTGCGAGGGTGTGATTGATGGGCACGAGCAGTGCATATGTTCCCCTGTCTTCACTCCCCTCTTTCCGCCTTCTTCTGACTGTGCGGCCTCATGGCCGCGGCATGCGATAAGGGATCAGCTGAGGCCGCCCAGTCTGAAGCAGGTGTAAGGACATGTGTGAGCGGCGAACATATTTAATGCACAAGGCCACGAATCCCAGCACCGCAGTGTGACTTTAGGAAAAGCCACTGTGGGTCTGGGATTTATGGCCATCGTTAACCGCACCGGCCAACATGAAATGAGGTCATGAGACGGCCTGCACTAACAGGGTATTGCCAAGGGATAACACAAGAGCGCAGTTTCCTGTACTGCAAATAACAACGGTAAGGAATCTGCGCCCAGCACCTAGGTGTAAATTTGTACACCTGTGCTGCGTCTCCTTAAAAAGACTAGTAGTCACGCCTCCACTGCTGTTTGACAGTATAATGGGCTAAATAGTGTACGTGATTAATTCAGCGTGTGCAAGGAGCAAAATTAAATAGAGCAACCTTTGACTTGTGCATCATTAATGCTGTTCAAGGTGTGGCTCTTGTACCTTGCAACACCTGAGGGGGGGGTTAAAGGTAACCTTTGAAATTGGTTCAACTAGGCTTCGGCCTACACTCTGCTCCTCTCCTCCTCCTGCTGACCCTGGGCTCAAACACCGCTAGTTTTTGCCCGGAACTGCTAGCTGCACAGAGAAAAACACCAGTCAATGTGTTAGTGGGGTTCAGCAACGCCAGCTGTTCCCCTGCTGTGTAGTCGGCAACGTGTCCAGCACAAGCCACGCTGGCACAACAGAACAAAAGCTGCCACCAGTGCAGGCTTCGGCCTACACTTTGCTCCTCTCCTCCTCCTGCTGACCCTGGGCTCAAACAACGCCAGTTTCTGCCCGAACATGCTAGCTGCACAGAGAAAAACACCAGCCAATGTGTTAGTGGGGTTCAGCAACGCCAGCTATTCCCCTGCTGTGTAGTCGGCAACGTGTCCAGCACAAGCCACGCTGGCACAACAGAACAAAAGCTGCCACCAGTGCAGGCTTCGGCCTACACTTTGCTCCTCTCCTCCTCCTGCTGACCCTGGGCTCAAACAACGCCAGTTTCTGCCCGGACATGCTAGCTGCACAGAGAAAAACACCAGCCAATGTGTTAGTGGGGTTCAGCAACGCCAGCTGTTCCCCCACTGTGTAGCCGGCAAAGTGTCCTGCAAACGCAACGCAGACACAAAGCTGCCTCCAGTGCAGGCTTCGGCCTACACTCTGCTCCCCCTGCTTACCCTTAGCTCCAACACCGCTAGTTGGGGCTCTAGGAAGACAATCTTTAATAGGCAACGCATCTGGGTTCCAGCAACGCCAGCTGGTTCTCGGCAGTGTTTTTGACACAGGTACTCCCTCGTGCCAAGCCTGGTTTCAGCACCGTCAGCTGTTTCTGGGTTGTGTCAAGCTCACTGAGACGCCTATGCTTGCCCCGTCGTGGTGCGGTCGGGTTAGCCAACTCCAGGGTGCCTCCAGTTTAGGAGCTTCCTATGTGGGCTGCGTGAACTGGTAGTCAAGGCTGGTTCTGTAGTGCCAGTAGGCCCAGCTCCCCCTGTAGGACTGTTGGGGTTCGGTAACTGCGGCTGCCTCACGGCCTAGCTGTTCTCTCCTCTCCTGTGGGCCTTGGGGTCCACCACCTGGTTCCAGCACCCTCAGCTGGTTCCAGGCCGAGCCTTTGGCTTAGGTGCCTCCTCCTGGGTATCCGAGTTCCGCCAACGTCAGGCGGTCCTTGGTAGTGCTTTTAAGCGCGGGCACCTACAGCTTAGTAACCGGGTTCCAGCACCGCCAGCTGGTCCTCGGTCGTGCCATTGGCTCTTGCACACTGGGGCAACGCATCTGGGTTCCAGCAACGCCAGCTGGTTCTCGGCAGTGTTTTTGACACAGGTACTCCCTCGTGCCAAGCCTGGTTTCAGCACCGTCAGCTGTTTCCGGGTTGTGTCAAGCTCACTGAGACGCCTATGCTTGCCCCGTCGTGGTGCGGTCGGGTTAGCCAACTCCAGGGTGCCTCCAGTTTAGGAGCTTCCTATGTGGGCTGCGTGAACTGGTAGTCAAGGCTGGTTCTGTAGTGCCAGTAGGCCCAGCTCCCCCTGTAGGACTGTTGGGGTTCGGTAACTGCGGCTGCCTCGCGGCCTAGCTGTTCTCTCCTCTCCTGTGGGCCTTGGGGTCCACCACCTGGTTCCAGCACCGTCAGCTGGTTCCGGGCCGAGCCTTTGGCTTAGGTGCCTCCTCCTGGGTATCCGAGTTCCGCCAATGTCAGGCGGTCCTTGGTAGTGCTTTTAAGCGCGGGCACCTACAGCTTAGTAACCGGGTTCCAGCACCGCCAGCTGGTCCTCGGTCGTGCCATTGGCTCTTGCACACTGGGGCAACGCATCTGGGTTCCAGCAACGCCAGCTGGTTCTCGGCAGTGTTTTTGACACAGGTACTCCCTCGTGCAAAGCCTGGTTTCAGCACCGTCAGCTGTTTCCGGGTTGTGTCAAGCTCACTGAGACGCCTATGCTTGCCCCGTCGTGGTGCGGTCGGGTTAGCCAACTCCAGGGTGCCTCCAGTTTAGGAGCTTCCTATGTGGGCTGCGTGAACTGGTAGTCAAGGCTGGTTCTGTAGTGCCAGTAGGCCCAGCTCCCCCTGTAGGACTGTTGGGGTTCGGTAACTGCGGCTGCCTCGCGGCCTAGCTGTTCTCTCCTCTCCTGTGGGCCTTGGGGTCCACCACCTGGTTCCAGCACCGTCAGCTGGTTCTCGGCAGTGTCTTTTGCTCTTGTACCTTCTGCTCCCCATCCTGGTTCCAGTACCGTCAGCTGGTTCCGGGCAGAGCCTTTGGCTTAGGTGCCTCCTTCTGGGTATCCAAGTTCCACCAATGTCAGGTGGTCCTTGGTAGTGCTTTCAGGCACGGGTACCTCCTGCTTAGTAACCGGGTTCCAGTAACGTCAGCTGGTCCTCGGTAGTTCCATTGGCTCTTGGACCTTCGGCTACCCATCCGGGTTCCAGTACCGTCAGCTGGTTCTCGGCAGTGTCTTTTGCTCTTGTACCTTCTGCTCCCCATCCTGGTTCCAGTAACGTCAGCTGGTTCCGGGCAGAGCCTTTGGCTTAGGTGCCTCCTTCTGGGTATCCGAGTTCCGCCAACGCCAGGCGGTCCTTGGTAGTGCTTTTTAGCACGGGTACCTCCTGCTTAGTAACCGGGTTCCAGTAACGTCAGCTGGTCCTCGGTAGTTCCATAGGCTCTTGAACCTTCGGGTAGCCATCCGAGTTCCAGTTCCATCAGCTGGTTCTTGGCATTTTCTCAGCCTTCTTGTACCTTCTGCTACATTTCCAAGTTTAAGACCCTAAAGTCGACGACCCGGAAGACCACCCCGATGACGACGACCCGGAAGACCACCCCGATGACGACGACGACGACCCGGAAGACCACCCCGATGATGACGGCGGAGACGACGACGGCGGAGACGACGACGGCTGAGACGACGACGGCGGAGATGACGACACTGGAGACGACGACCCTGGAGATGACGACATGGAAGACCGAGAAGCAGAAGAACAAGAGGCTGCAGAACAAAGAGCAGAAGAACATTAAGCATAAGACTTAATATCAGAGCAAAAGATATTATCTAAATTGTATGCAGAAGAAGACTAAGCAGTGTATGGGGGTGAGTCCGTTCCTCCTCGTGGTGCCCCTGGATAAAGCCTGATGCTGCAGGCCAAACTGAACGCGGACAAATGTAACTTTTGTGACTGGCAGAACGGAAGGTGTAATCTTCCAACTTTTATAGATAACAACTACGGGAATGCCTGTCACAAATGAGAATATGATGAAGAAGTAGAATAGGAAGAATAATAACAGTGGAATAAAAAGAATATGTAGAATAGGAAGAATAATAATAGTTGAATAAAATGAATATGAAGAATGTAATAAAAAAAAAAATAGGTAGAAGATGAAGAAGAAGATGAATAAGGTGAAGAAGAAGTTGATGTCAAAGATGCTGATGATGATGAAGATGAAAGTGTGGGAAAAGTAAAAAAAAAAAAGAAAAAAAAGAAGGGGAAGGGCGTGGAATAGTGAAACATCAATATCTGACAAAATAAAAAAAAATTTACATACTCAATATCTTTTTCACTCCGAACGTCTTTAAAAAAAAAAAAAACATTCTATTCTATTTGATTGGGCTAAACCTCATTGCCTTTAATGTCTCCGCCACCTCCCACAATACATCCTACATTATTCTTAGTTGTTTTCCTTGATGTAGAATGAACCTACAAGGAAAGAAAGGGTTTATTTTAATTCCGATATTTTGGTCCCATTGACTTGCATTGGGATCGGGTATCGGTATCGGCGATATCCGATATTTTTTGAATATCGGCCGATCCCAACCGATACCGATACTTTCCGATATCGGAAGGTATCGCTCAACACTAGTCATTACTTCTCCACATTTAAAACAGAACATATAGGGAGGAATGCATACAAAAAAAGCATGTAGAGATGAAAAATATATTAGTTTATTGGGTTTATGAAAAATTAGTGCATACATAAAAAATGTGGTGATGACAGGCTATGACCGGGATATGGCACCCCACTATCAGAGAGATAAGGTATTATACATATGTATTACAAAAAGTAATAATAGCTCAGGAGTTCAGTGTGGCTGAATGTTTCATATTACAGTATATCAAGTGATGGATTTGTCCAAAAGAGGAAGCAGCACACACGGATATCCCAAGGTATGTAAAACTGTATAAACAATGTTAACACTTGCAAAAGAGTCCTGCAAGTGACATGGTTACCTGAAAGTTGGGGTGCCACCATCCCAAAGCGTGTTTTGTCTAAAGTGCCTTCTTCTAGGGGGGCCAAACAGTCCAAAACAGTACAATACAAATGTTTGGCCTCCCTAATTAAAGGGATAATTCTTGTACAGCTTATGGAAAAGCTTTTGCTTCCTCATTTACATACATAGTAACATAGTAACATAGTTAGTAAGGCCGAAAAAAGACATTTGTCCATCCAGTTCAGCCTATATTCCATCATAATAAATCCCCAGATCTACGTCCTTCTACAGAACCCAATAATTGTATGATACAATATTGTTCTGCTCCAGGAAGACATCCAGGCCTCTCTTGAACCCCTCGACTGAGTTCGCCATCACCACCTCCTCAGGCAAGCAATTCCAGATTCTCACTGCCCTAACAGTAAAGAATCCTCTTCTATGTTGGTGGAAAAACCTTCTCTCCTCCAGACGCAAAGAATGCCCCCTTGTGCCCGTCACCTTCCTTGGTATAAACAGATCCTCAGCGAGATATTTGTATTGTCCCCTTATATACTTATACATGGTTATTAGATCGCCCCTCAGTCGTCTTTTTTCTAGACTAAATAATCCTAATTTCGCTAATCTATCTGGGTATTGTAGTTCTCCCATCCCCTTTATTAATTTTGTTGCCCTCCTTTGTACTCTCTCTAGTTCCATTATATCCTTCCTGAGCACCGGTGCCCAAAACTGGACACAGTACTCCATGTGCGGTCTAACTAGGGATTTGTACAGAGGCAGTATAATGCTCTCATCATGTGTATCCAGACCTCTTTTAATGCACCCCATGATCCTGTTTGCCTTGGCAGCTGCTGCCTGGCACTGGCTGCTCCAGGTAAGTTTATCATTAACTAGGATCCCCAAGTCCTTCTCCCTATCAGATTTACCCAGTGGTTTCCCATTCAGTGTGTAATGGTGATATTGATTCCTTCTTCCCATGTGTATAACCTTACATTTATCATTGTTAAACCTCATCTGCCACCTTTCAGCCCAAGTTTCCAACTTATCCAAATCCATCTGGAGCAGAATACTATCTTCTCTTGTATTAACTGCTTTACATAGTTTTGTATCATCTGCAAATATCGATATTTTACTGTGTAAACCTTCTACCAGATCATTAATGAATATGTTGAAGAGAACAGGTCCCAATACTGACCCCTGCGGTACCCAACTGGTCACAGCGACCCAGTTAGAGACTATACCATTTATAACCACCCTCTGCTTTCTATCACTAAGCCAGTTACTAACCCATTTACACACATTTTCCCCCAGACCAAGCATTCTCATTTTGTGTACCAACCTCTTGTGCGGCACGGTATCAAATGCTTTGGAAAAATCGAGATATACCACGTCCAATGACTCACCGTGGTCCAGCCTATAGCTTACCTCTTCATAAAAACTAATTAGATTGGTTTGACAGGAGCGATTTCTCATAAACCCATGCTGATATGGAGTTAAACAGTTATTCTCATTGAGATAATCCAGAATAACATCCCTCAGAAACCCTTCAAATATTTTACTAACAATAGAGGTTAGACTTACTGGCCTATAATTTCCAGGTTCACTTTTAGAGCCCTTTTTGAATATTGGCACCACATTTGCTATGCGCCAGTCCTGCGGAACAGACCCTGTCGCTATAGAGTCCCTAAAAATAAGAAATAATGGTTTATCTATTACATTACTTAGTTCTCTTAGTACTCGTGGGTGTATGCCATCCGGACCCGGAGATTTATCTATTTTAATCTTATTTAGCAGGTTTCGCACCTCTTCTTGGGTTAGATTGGTGACCCTTAATATAGGGTTTTCATTGTTTCTTGGGATTTCACCTAGCATTTCATTTTCCACCGTGAATACCGTGGAGAAGAAGGTGTTTAATATGTTAGCTTTTTCCTCGTCTTCTACAACCATTCTTTCCTCACTATTTTTTAAGGGGCCTACATTTTCAGTTTTTATTCTTTTACTATTGATATAGTTGAAGAACAGTTTGGGATTAGTTTTACTCTCCTTAGCAATGTGCTTCTCTGTTTCCTTTTTGGCAGCTTTAATTAGTTTTTTAGATAAAGTATTTTTCTCCCTATAGTTTTTTAGAGCTTCAATGGTGCCATCCTGCTTTAGTGGTGCAAATGCTTTCTTGCCACATTGGGTTTTTCCTATTTCTAGTCCTTTTATTCCCACAAGGTATAAACCGCTTACAGTGCCTATTTAGGATGTTCTTAAACATTTCCCATTTATTATCTGTATTCTTATTTATCAGGATATTGTCCCAGTCTACCAGATTAAGGGCATCTCTAAGCTGGTCAAACTTTGCCTTCCTAAAGTTCAGTGTTTTTGTGAGTCCCTGACAAGTCCCCCTAGTGAAAGACAGGTGAAACTGCACAATATTGTGGTCGCTATTTCCTAGCTGCCCGACCACCTGCAGATTTGTTATTCTGTCAGGTCTATTAGATAGTATTAGGTCTAAAAGTACTGCTCCTCTGGTTGGATTCTGCACCAATTGTGAAAGATAATTTTTCTTGGTTATTAGCAGAAACCTGTTGCCTTTATGGGTTTCACAGGTTTCTGTTTCCCAGTTAATATCCGGGTAGTTAAAGTCCCCCATAACCAGGACCTCATTATGGGTTGCAGCTTCATCTATCTGCTTTAGAAGTAGACTTTCTATGGTTTCTGTTATATTTGGGGGTTTGTAACAGACCCCAATGAGAATTTTGTTACCATTTTTCCCTCCATGAATTTCAACCCATATGGACTCGACATCCTCATTCCCTTCGCTAATATCCTCCCTTAAAGTGGACTTTAGACAAGACTTTACATAGAGACAAACCCCTCCTCCTCTCCGATTTTTACGATCCTTTCTAAACAGACTGTAACCCTGTAAGTTAACTGCCCAGTCATAGCTTTCATCTAACCATGTCTCGGTTATTCCCACTATGTCAAAGTTACCTGTAGATATTTCTGCTTCTAGTTCTTCCATCTTGTTTGTCAGGCTTCTGGCGTTTGCGAGCATGCAGTTTAGAGGATTTTGTTTTGTTCCAATCTCCTCGCTGTGGATTGTTTTAGAAATGTTCTTACCTCCCTTCTGAGTATGTTTTCCTGGGTCTTCTTTGTTCAAGTCTAATGTTTTTCTTCCCGTCCCCTCTTCTTCTAGTTTAACGCCCTCCTGATGAGTGTAGCGAGTCTTCTGGCGAATGTGTGTTTCCCAGGTTTGTTGAGGTGTAGTCAGTTTCTGGCGAGGAGTCCATCGTACCAGTAATTCACACCGTGGTCCAGGAATCCGAATCCTTGTTGTCTGCACCATCATCTTAGCCAGTTGTTTGCATCAAGGATCCTGTTCCATCTCCTGGTGCCATGCCCGTCTACTGGAAGGATAGAAGAAAAAACTACCTGTGCATCCAGTTCCTTTACTTTCTTCCCCAACTCTTCAAAGTCTTTGCAGATTGTCGGTAGGTCCTTCCTTGCCGTGTCATTGGTGCCAACATGTATCAGAAGAAATGGGTGGACGTCCTTGGAGCTGAAGAGCTTTGGTATCCTATCTGTCACATCCTTGATCATCGCACCTGGAAGGCAGCATACTTCTCTTGCGGTTATGTCCGGTCTGCAGATGGCTGCTTCTGTGCCTCTCAGTAGTGAGTCTCCCACCACCACCACTCTTCGTTGCTTCTTGGCTGTACTTTTTGCTGTCACTTGTTGCTGTGTGCCCTTTTCTTTTTTTGCTTGCTGGTATTGCTTCATCCTTAGGTGTGCCATCTTCATCCTCTACAAAGATTTGATATTGGTTCTTCAGTTGTGTGGTTGGTGATTTCTCCATGGTCTTCTTGCTTCTTTTGGTCACATGCTTCCACTCATCTGCTTTTGGAGGTTCTCTGACACTTTTTTCACCTTCTGTGACCAGTAAAGATGCTTCTGTTCTGTCTAGAAAGTCTTCATTCTCTTTGATGAGTTTCAAAGTTGCTATTCTTTCTTCCAGACCCCGCACCTTTTCTTCTAAAAGGGCCACTAGTCTACACTTCTGACAGGTGAAATTTGATTCTTCTTCTGGTCGATCTGTGAACATGTAGCACATGCTGCAGCTCACCATGTAGGTTGTCACATCTGCCATGTTGCTCCTAGATCCTGCTGACTTGCTGTGTGTTTTCCTTCTTGTGTAATCTACTCAGCCAAGCTCTCTTGCAATAATGTCCTACAGGCAAAAATTTGCGCGCCGTAAGGCGCATTTAGCAAAATGCAAAGCAATTAATAATTCCCAAACATGGATAATTGTTGCACCCAACTGAGCGAAAATGCCACAACTTCCGTTTACATTACATTTCCCTAAAAAAATAGTAATGCATTCAACTGTCCCCTCAAATAAGATAATTTTTAGACCTTATATACAATTTAGGTAGCCGAAAAAGTTTGCTACTGCAATATATTAAATGATGTGGTATAGATATTGTTACCATCGGTTTTCCCCTATTCAAATAGGTTGGGTTCATTTGAACATTAAAAAGGCTGTGTTCACATTCCAAAGCTAAAAATGTGTTCAATAGAGTCCAGAGGAACTCACAGTGTTCTACACATATTTGCAAGGTAATCAGAAGCACTAAAATTATGCAGTTTGAGTGAATGTATTCACCACAAATCAAACTTTTCAGGAAAAGTCAGCGAAATTGAATGTTACAGGATTCACTCATCTGTAGTGAATACCTATATTCATGGGCATTTTTTACAGAGCCAATATATACAGGATTACTTGGCAGAGCTGAGTGTATCTGTGTAAGGGGCAGTAAAAAGAAAAAAATGGTGCCTGACAACCACTGTCAAATGCTTATGAGGGATTTAAGATTTAAATTACACTGCCGAAAAAGTTAGTTTGTTGAATGTTTCTCTTCTTTCATACTCAATGGTAGTAGTGCTAATGCTGATTTCACATTTAAGGTTGTGTCACCAGTGTTTCTGATGTATACATCCGCATGTGTCTTGATTTCATCTTTTACATTGTTGACGCAGGTACATGCGTTTGCATGCGTTCGCCTGCGTTTGGTTACACATGCGTCATTTTGCGGTGTGCGACGGGGTCGGCTAACGCAACATATTGCAATTTTTGAGGTGTCAAATTTCCACCGTTATACACATATGGACGCTTGCGGAAGGAGTGCGTAAAAAAATTCATTATAGTCTGTAGCAACACATTGGTACACTAGGACATGAGTACGATTGCGTTTGCATATGCATGCGGTTTTATGAGTAAATATATCCAGGAACTGGTTTTAAGCCACCCCCCAAAGAAAGCTTTTAAAATAGGGTGTGGGCACTGGAAGTCCATTTGTCTCCAGCTTATGGAAGCGATACAAAGCATTGCAGCATTTTTTTTTTGGAAGACTGACTATCAAAATGTGAGTATACAAGCTAGATGTCTGCCTGTCTGTTTTTCTCCCTGCAGTCTGCAATCATTTCTGTCTCTCTTGCAGCATTCCTCATCATGTCCTCCAGTGCAGAGCAGACCTCACAGAGTGGACAGGAGACTGAAGTGAGTACAGTTGCCACTGATTGGTAAGTATTCACTGTCACTATGCACATGTGGCAAAATATTTTTTTTCTTTATAGAACCATTCCAGTGCAGATGAGCAGGAGCAGCAGACTCAGGCCCAAGTTCTGTTTGCAAGACGGCGTGTAAGAATTCTTGACTGTTTTTGGTTAATCTTGATTGCTTTTGGATATTCTTGACTATTTTTGATTATTCTTGGATGTTTTTGGTTTAAGTGTTTTATCTTTACAAGAATAATGTCTTTCTTTCATTTCTAGGTTCAACAACGGGAGGAAGAAGCCACTGAAAAAGACCTCCTCAGCACACTTGTGTAGAAGCAAGTTGCGTTGTGGGGCACCCGTGAGCATCAGCACTTGGACGCTGTGGTGATTCGACGGCTGTGGAATGAGGTGGCCCAAGCGCTGATGGATGACTGGGACAATGCCACACCACAAGTCCAAAATTAATTTCGTAAGTATTGCAATGTGGTCTGATGCGGCAGTGAACCTGAAGGCCAGGAACACACAACTGTGTATGATGCGATAAACACCTGCATCAGCTGTCCCTAAAATTCACCATTTCGAGACCAGCATACTAAAGGCATACTCAACAGTTCTTCTTGCCTTGGTCAGCCGGTAATTAAAAATCCTTTTTGTGTGGTTCAAGTCCCGACTGGAGTATGGTTTAAGGAGGTTTCCACACATCTGAAAGGCCTCCTCCCCAACCACAACAAATGGCATTGGCAGACCTTCAGTGTTGGGAAGAGGTCGGGGGAAGGGGGATATTAAAATGATTCCCATACAACCATTGGAGAAATTTATATATACAAAAAGATGTACTGGTATAGTGATTTAACAGGCTAACATATTAACTAATACCTAAAATTTAATTTTTATTAATAACGATTACAATTTATTAGACAAAAACTCCTACAAAACCTGCAAACTGCAGAAGACAATAATAAGGTATGTGCATATACCCTTAGTAAACCCTACCAAGCCCTAATATACCCTTCCTTACAGCGGAGGTTGGCACCCTATCTTGTACGCAAAATGGCGCCCCCGCTCAACGATGGCTCACCCTGGATGCACATTGATAAACCCTAAAGAAAGATAACTACAACCAGTAAAACACGCCACAAAACGCCAACCAAGGGTGCCATATGAAGGAATGGAAAAGAAAGGAGGTAAAGGAAAATAATACAGAAGGTGAAATCTCAGCTATATAAAGCGCTATTCATCCCTCTGAATACAGGGGCCAAATGCAAATAACGTTACAACCACAAAAAAGACTGACTATAATAACAAGTTAGATACCCAGGTAAGATCTATATCAGGACACAGGTAGAAAGAGGGAAAGCCTAGATTGCTGACCCTCCAATCACCCTAGATACATCCCTGCCTTGCTGCGGAGGATGACACCCTAAAATCAATTCGCAAATGGCGAATTTGCAAATTTTTTCAGTTCTTGTCGGCTCACCCTCGGTGACACTTCACACTTACCCTCTCAACTCTCATAATAGATAGAGATTAGTAACCCAAAAGGGGGTGAGGGAACCACGTGTGAAGAAATTCCAAGCACAGGGTGTATAAGATAATAGTCAAGCCTAGATCATAGTACGCTAGAGGGTAGTGACAGGGGGTCAATCACATGTCGGGACAAAAAACAGCAAACAACAATCACTTGTGATCAATATGTTCTTCAATATCGAACTGTTTGTCATCAAACCAATGCCTATATAATCGCAACAACCCTCAATGATGTGTTATCCAACAGTATCCAGTACCATGCCATGGCACTATTGTGATTCCCTTATTGCACAATCCCACAAGGCACAGCAGCACTTTAAGCAAAAGGAAAAAACATCTTATCTGAGGTCCAGATGATAAGCAAATGCCTTTACCTCAACACTTTTTCCCTGTCATGATGCCAGTTCATCAGGAGTCTAATGGATCAGCCGTTGCCCGTAGATGCACAGCACGCGGCAGTCAGGACATCCTAGTTGCAGGTATAGAGCATAGTGAAAGCGATGGGGTTTAAAAGGCCCCGCTACGACCACCCCTCCGTTGTGTAGAAAATATACGGGGATGTGCCAGACTTTGCAATACCTTTGCTCCGTGTCATACTATCAGAGCTGCGCATGTCTGATTGCTTCACAAGCACTAGAGGCAGATAACTCTTTCCTCCTGTCAGTGCTTTTACTTCCGGTAGTTGCGCTTCCCCGACTGCGCATGCGCAGGTTTTGACTGTGTGTTCCACAGTGCGCACGCTCACTACCGCTATTGTATAGAGGCCCCATATCGCGCCTGCCTGCGTGTATAGGGATTTTTCCTTCTTTATACCAGTACTATTCTCTTGCTGGTTGCTCTGCTTGTCATTCCATGCACGCGCGGTATGCTGCATAGTGTTACTCTCTGCGCATGCGTGCTGTCCTCATTCAGAAAACAGCACAGCCTTGGGGAGGTTACATCCCTAGGTGGACAATCACGACTGATAGTATTAAACATTCTTCCTCCACCGGATGAAGTACAAAATCTGGAATCTTAAAAAAGTACCCACCCCACCCATCATTCCTGCACCAAATCGTGGCACTGGGAAGAGGTGGTACTAAAAAAGAAAAAGAAACAGACAAGTCACTTCATATAACCCCAAAATAAAGAACAAACAAAAGCCTTTGTCATATGTATATATAGATGCAAATAAGAGGGTTTGTTCCATCCCCTTATAATTATTACACACACTATCTCATAAGTGTATGTTAAAAAGACCAGATATCCATACAGTAATAGGTAGAAGAGTCACCAAAACACTTAGTGACAAAACAGAGCAAAGTGATTTCAAATAAAGCAGCTATAGGTAAGTTGTTCATTTAGGTAAGTTATAGCAGCAAAGGGATTTCAAATAAAGTGATTTTTTGTGGTTGTAACGTTATTTGCATTTGGCCCCTGTATTCAGAGGGATGAATAGCGCTTTATATAGCTGAGATTTCACCTTCTGTATTATTTTCTACCTCCTTTCCTTTCCATTCCTTCATATGGCACCCTTGGTTGGCGTTTTGTGGCGTGTTTTACTGGTTGTAGTTATCTTTATTTAGGGTTTATCAGTGTGCATCCAGGGTGAGCCATCTTTGAGCAGGGGCGCCATTTTGCGTACAAGATAGGGTGCCAACCTCCGCTGTAAGGAAGGGTATATTAGGGCTTAGTAGTGTTTACTAGCGGTATATGCGCTTACCTTATTACTGTCTTCTGCAGTTTGCAGGTTTTGTAGGAGTTTTTGTCTAAACAATTTTAATCGTTATTAACAAAAATTTTATTTTAGGTATTAGTTAATATGTTAGCCCATACAACCGTTGGCCCATGTCCGAGTTTTTAAATGTCTGGGAGTTATTTCCATTGCCAAAAGATCCAATGTCCATGGCGAAAAACCTACAGTCCACAGCTGCAATCGCCATGAGCACTGTGGAAAAATATTTTTTATAATTATAGTGGTGGGTAGGGGATAAATTCCTCACGGAGAACATCCCACAAATCTCGGAAGGTGTCGGCGACAATCCCAGAAAGTGTTGAAATTCCAATCCGAAACTGGAAATGGAGCGATGACAGGCTCTCTCTCTGGTAGCCAGTAATCTGCAGAACAGAGAAAGAAAGAAAAAAAATTCAGAACAATAATATTTATGACTGGGGTTTTGCAAAATAGAGAAAGAAGAAGAAAATCAAAAAAGGACAAGGACATGGCTATTAGAACAATAATATTTAGAACAGTTTTTTTGCAAAACTAAAAAAGGAAAAAAAATGAAGTACATTACAGAACAATAATAATTATGATATGCGTTTATTTTTAAATATTATGTATCTTAGTGTTACTAGCAAAACAATGGGGAGACAAAGAGCGCAATAGGGTCTTATCCACGTTACACAGAGGAGAATATACACCAAATTTGCTCAGGAAATTATATTATTTTTATTTATTATGTTTATATTTTTTTTTTAATTTCCTCCTAAATGCTGCAAATTTGGAGCTATTGTCTAGAAATATAAAAGAAGTCATTGTATTTTCATGATATATACCTCTCTAATTGTTTGGATTGTTAATTGTGTGTTATCATTGAACAGTGTTACCAGCAGACGTTCCTCAGCAGGAATCGCTCTACGGAGCTGGGTGTCCTGCCTGCTGATGGTTCCCTGTACACGAAGCAGCAAATCCCTGAAGCTCTCTTGAGATATCCTTGTGTACGCAAAATATTTCTCCAGGTTTTCACGGAGCTCACTGTATAAGGAGTGGTAGGCTCCATGGCTCTGTCAGAATTCAACAATCGGGTACTGCCAAAAGTGCCGACGGCATCTTCTCTGTATTTTTTTTCTGCTGTTGCTCACAAGCAAATGCAAAGGCAAGAAACAAGTTGACATTCAAATCCAGATTCCGATAGAAACTCTCCATGCAAAGATCCATCTTGACATTGGATACAGGAGCAAAATCTGAGGATTCCATCTGTACAAGGGTCTATATACAGAAATCTCATGAGACACACGCATTTGGCGTGGCTTGTGTCAAGGAAATTATCCTGGAAAATCTTTGTCCTATCGAACGCATGCGCACAAAAACCACAAACGCAGGCAAAAACACATGTAAATGCAGCATTTTTTCCATCATGCGTTATCATGCGTTTGCATGCGTTTTTGCATGCGTTTGCATACAAGACGCTACGGGCTCAACTGCAAATGTGAAACTAGCCTTACAGTGTCAGAAAGATAAGTTGGGTCTTCAGCAGCCCAATTTTGTTCTTTTTGCTTGAAGTAATTTATCTATAAGAGACCAACATAGCACATAAAACGAGCCATCATTAGTAAAAGAAATGTCAGATAGTCAAAATGGTAACTTACAAGAACTTTGAAAACTTCTTCATATACATTAGCAAACAAAAACAGTAATGGAAATACTTACCGTATATACTCGAGTATAAGCCGAGATTTTCAGCCCATTTTTTGGGGCTGAAAGTCCCCCTCTCGGCTTATACTCGAGTCATGCCTGGGGGTCGGCAGGGGAGGGGGAGCGAGGGCTATCTAGTTATACTTACCTACTCCAGGCACGGTCCCTGCAGTCCCTGCTTCTTCCAGCGCTGCATCTTTTTCCTGTATTGAGTGGTCACATGGTACCGCTCATTACAGTCATGAATATGCGGCTCCACCTCCCATAGAGGTGGAGCCGCATATTCATGACTGTAATGATCGGTAACTGTGACCGCTCAATAAAGGAAGAAGATGCAGCGGTGGAAGAAGCAGGGACGCGCAGGGACCGCGCCAGGAGCAGGTAAGTATACGGGGATGGGAGCGCTGCGTGATATTTACCTGCTCCTCGTTGCGGTGCGGCTCCATCTCCAGCGTCCTCTGGCAGTGACGCTCAGGTTAGAGGGCGCGGAGACGTAGTCAGTGCGTGCCCTCTGCTGAGCGTGAGTGCTGGAGATGGAGCAGCACGAGGAGCAGCTAAATATTGAAAGCGCCGGTGTCTTGAGTGAAGAGAGCTGAGTATGTGATTTTTTTTCTTTTATTGCAGCAGCAGCAGCAGCATTATATATGGCACAGCTTTATATGGAGCATCCATGGGGCCATAATGAATGGTGCAGAGCATTCTATATGGCACAGCTTTATAAGGACCATCTATGGGGCCATAATCAACGGTGCAGAGCATTCAGTATGGCACAGCTTTATAAGGAGCATCTATGGGGCCATAATGAACGGTGCAGAGCTTTCTATATGGCACAGCTTTATAAGGAGCATCTATGGGGCTATAATCAACGGTGCAGAGAATTCTATATGGCACAGCTTTATAAGGAGCATCTATGGGGCCATAATCAACGGTGCAGAGCTTTCTATCTGGCACAGCTTTATAAGGAGCATCTATGGTGCCATAATGAATGGTGCAGAGCATATATGGCACAGCTTTATATGGATTATCCATGGGGCCATAATGAATGGTGCAGAGCATTATATATTGCACAGCTTTATAATTAGCAACTATGGGGCCATAATGAACGGTTAAGAGCTTTCTATATGGCACAGCTTTATAAGGAGCATCTATGGGGCCATAATGAATGGTGCAGAGCATTCTATATGGCACAGCTTTATAAGGAGCATCTATGGGGCTATAATGAATGGTGCAGAGCATTATATGCGGGGCACAGCTTTATATGGAGCATCTATGGGGCCATAATGAACGGTGCAGTGCATTATATGTGGCACAGCTTTATATGGTGCATCTATGGGGCAATAATGAACGGTGCAGAGTAGGGTTGAGCGAAACGGGTCGAACATTTTCAAAAGTCGCCGACTTTTGGCGAAGTCGAGTTTCATGAAACCCGATCCGACCCCTGTGCGTGGTCGGCCATGCGGTACGCGACTTTCGCGCCAAAGTCGCGTTTCAATGACGCGAAAAGTGCCATTTCTCAGCCAATGAAGGTAAACGCAGAGTGTGGGCAGCGTGATGACATAGGTCCTGGTCCCCACCATCTTAGAGAAGGGCATTGCAGTGATTGGCTTGCTGTCTGCGGCGTCACAGGGGCTATAAAGGGGAGTTCCCGCCGACCGCCATGTTACTGCTGCTGATCTGAGCTTAGGGAGAGGTTGCTGCCGCTTCGTCAGAAGCAGGGATAGCGTTAGGCAGGGTCCATTAACCACAAAACCGCTTGTGCTGTAGCGATTTCCACTGCCCAACACCACCTTCGGTGTGCAGGGACAGTGGAAGCTCCTTTTTTTTTTTTTTCCTCAGCGCTGTAGCTCATTGGGCTGCCCTAGAAGGCTCCCTGATAGCTGCATTGCTGTGTGTACGCCGCTGTGCAAACCAACTGCTTTTTTCAAAGCACAAATCCTCTTGTTCCTTCCTTTCTGCACAGCTATCTTGTTTGTTTGTCCACACTTTTTATTTAATTTGTGCATCAGTCCACTCCTTATTGCTGCCTGCCATACCTGGCTGAGATTACTGCAGGGAGATAGTAATTGAAGGACAGTTCCTTTTTTTTTTTTTTTTTTTTTTTGTGGGAGATTAAGATTGACATTTCTGCTAGAGTGCCATCTCTGTCTGTGTCATCTCTCACTCAGTGGGCCATAGAAAGCCTATTTATTTTTTTGCTTGATTTGGGTTCCAAAATCTACCAGAAAAAATCACAACATCAATCAGTGGGAGAAAAATATTGGCCTCAGGGCTTGTGTGCCACTCCTTACTCCTGTGTGTGCCATCTCTCACTCAGTGGGCCATAGAAAGCCTATTAATTTTTTTGCTTGATTTGGGTTCTAAATTCTACCTGAAAAAATCAATAAATCAATCAGTGGGAGATTAATATTGGCCTTTGGGCTTGTGTGCCAGTCCTAAGCGTGCCATCTCTCTCAGATAGTGGGCCATAGAAAGCCTATTTTTTTATTATTTTATTGGGTTTATAAATATTCCCTGGAAAAAAAAAAAAAGTGGGAGATTAATATTGGCCTCTGGGCTTGTGTGCCAGTCCTGAGCGTGCCATCTCTCTCACAAATAGTGGGCCATAGAAAGCCTATTTATTTTTTTGGTTGATTTGGGTTCATAATTCTACCTGAAAAAATCAATCAATCAATCAGTGGGAGATTAATATTGGCCTTTGGGCTTGTGTGCCAGTCCTAAGCGTGCCATCTCTCTCTCTCAGATAGTGGGCCATAGAAAGCCTATTTATTATTATTTTTTTTATTGGGTTTATAAATTTTCCCTGGAAAAAAAAAAAATGGGAGATTAATATTGGCCTCTGGGCTTGTGTGCCAGTCCTGAGCGTGCCATCTCTCTCACAAATAGTGGGCCATAGAAAGCCTATTTATTTTTTTGGTTGATTTGGGTTCCTAATTCTACCTGAAAAAATCAATCAATCAATCAGTGGGAGAAAAATATTGGCCTCAGGGCTTGTGTGCCACTCCTTACTCCTGTGTGTGCCATCTCTCACTCAGTGGGCCATAGAAAGCCTATTAATTTTTTTGCTTGATTTGGGTTCTAAATTCTACCTGAAAAAATCATTAAATCAATCAGTGGGAGATTAATATTGGCCTCTGGGCTTGTGTGCCAGTCCTGAGCGTGCCATCTCTCTCACAAATAGTGGGCCATAGGGTTGAGCGAAACGGGTCGAACATTTTCAAAAGTCGCCGACTTTTGGCTAAGTCGGGGTTTCATGAAACCCGATCCGACCCCTGTGCGGGGTCGGCCATGCGGTACGCGACTTTCGCGCCAAAGTCGCGTTTCAATGACGCGAAAAGCGCCATTTCTCAGCCAATGAAGGTAAACGCAGAGTGTGGGCAGCGTGATGACATAGGTCCTGGTCCCCACCATCTTAGAGAAGGGCATTGCAGTGATTGGCTTGCTGTCTGCGACGTCACAGGGGCTATAAAGAGGCGTTCCCGCCGACCGCCATCTTACTGCTGCTGATCTGAGCTTAGGGAGAGGTTGCTGCCGCTTTGTCAGAAGCAGGGATAGCGTTAGGCAGGGTCCATTAACCACAAAACCGCTTGTGCTGCAGCGATTTGCACTGTCCAACACCACCCTCGGTGTGCAGGGACAGTGGAAGTTTTTTTTTTTTTTTTTTTCCCCTCAGCGCTGTAGCTCATTGGGCTGCCCTAGAAGGCTCCCTGATAGCTGCATTGCTGTGTGTACGCCGCTGTGCAAACCAACTGCTTTTTTCAAAGCACAAATCCTCTTGTTCCTTCCTTTCTGCACAGCTATCTTTTTTGTTTGTCCACACTTTTTATTTCATTTGTGCATCAGTCCACTCCTTATTGCTGCCTGCCATACCTGGCTGAGATTACTGCAGGCAGGGAGATAGTAGCTGCCTGCCATACCTGGCTGAGATTACTGCAGGCAGGGAGATAGTAATTGTAGGACATTCCCTGTTTTTTTTTTTTTTGGTGGGAGATTAAGATTGGCAATTTGGCATTTCTGCTAGAGTGCCATCCCTGTGTGTGCCATCTCTCTCACATAGTGGGCCATAGAAAGCCTTTTCATTTTTCTGTATTTTTTTTTGTGGAGTGTATAAATTCTCCCTGATAAAAATACAGTGGGAGATTAATATTGGCCTTTGGGCTTGTGTGCCAGTCCTGAGTGTGCCATCTCTCTCACAAATAGTGGGCCATAGAAAGCCTATTTTATTTTTTTTTGGGTTTTATAAATTCTCCCTGAAAAAAAGGGAGATTAATATTGGCCTCTGGGCTTGTGTGCCAGTCCTGAGCGTGCCATCTGTGCCAGCCCTGAGCGTGCCATCTCTCTCACAAATAGTGGGCCATAGAAAGCCTATTTAATTTTTTTTTTGGTTTTATAAATTCTCCCTGAAAAAAAGGGAGATTAATATTGGCCTCTGGGCTTGTGTGCCAGTTGTGAGCGTGCCATCTGTGCCAGTCCTGAGCGTGCCATCTCTCTCACAAATAGTGGGCCATAGAAAGCCTATTTAATTTTTTTTTTGGTTTTATAAATTTTCCCTGAAAAAAGGGAGATTAATATTGGCCTCTGGGCTTGTGTGCCAGTTGTGAGCGTGCCATCTGTGCCAGTCCTGAGCGTGCCATCTCTCTCACAAATAGTGGGCCATAGAAAGCCTATTTAATTTTTTTTTTGGTTTTATAAATTCTCCCTGAAAAAAAGGGAGATTAATATTGGCCTCTGGGCTTGTGTGCCAGTTGTGAGCGTGCCATCTGTGCCAGTCCTGAGCGTGCCATCTCTCTCACAAATAGTGGGCCATAGAAAGCCTATTTAATTTTTTTTTTTGTTTTATAAATTTTCCCTGAAAAAAGGGAGATTAATATTGGCCTCTGGGCTTGTGTGCCAGTTGTGAGCGTGCCATCTGTGCCAGTCCTGAGCGTGCCATCTCTCTCACAAATAGTGGGCCATAGAAAGCCTATTTAATTTTTTTTTTGGTTTTATAAATTTTCCCTGAAAAAAGGGAGATTAATATTGGCCTCTGGGCTTGTGTGCCAGTTGTGAGCGTGCCATCTGTGCCAGTCCTGAGCGTGCCATCTCTCTCACAAATAGTGGGCCATAGAAAGCCTATTTAATTTTTTTTTTGGTTTTATAAATTCTCCCTGAAAAAAAGGGAGATTAATATTGGCCTCTGGGCTTCTGTGCCAGTCCTGAGCGTGCCATCTGTGCCAGTCCTGAGCGTCCCATCTCTCTCACAAATAGTGGGCCATAGAAAGCCTATTTTTTTTTTTTTTTGGGTTTTAGAAATTCTCCCTGGAAAAAAAAAGGGAGATTAATATTGCCCTTTGGGCTTGTGTGCCAGTACTAAGCGTTCCATCTCTCTCTCTCTCTCAGTCAGTGGGCCATAGAACGCCTATTTTTGGTTTTATTTGTTTTCTAAATTCTCCCTGAAAAAATCATTTTATTTTATTTGGTTTCTAAATTCTTCCTGATAAAATCATATTTTTTTTATTATTTTTTTTTCTAAAGTCTCCCTGAAAAAAAAAAAAAAAAAAAAAAAACAGTGGGAGATTAATATTGGCCTTTCTGCTTGTGTGCCAGTCTTGACTCCTGGGTGCGTCATCTCTCAGTCAGTGGGCCATAGAACGCCTATTTTTGGTTTTATTTGTTTTATAAATTCTCCCTGAAAAAATCATTTTATTTTATTTGGTTTCTAAATTCTTCCTGATAAAATCATATTTTTTTTATTATTTTTTTTTCTAAAGTCTCCCTGAAAAAAAAAAAAAAAAACAACCAAAAAAAACAGTGGGAGATTAATATTGGCCTTTCTGCTTGTGTGCCAGTCTTGACTCCTGGGTGTGCCATCTCTCTCTCTCTCTCTCTCTCTCTCCAATTGTGGTCCATAGAAAGCCTATATTTTTTTTCCTTGATTTGGGTTCCAAAATCTACCAGAGAAAATAACTACATCAATCATTGGTAGAAAAATATTGGCCTCTGGGCTTGTGTGCCACTCCTGACTCCTGTGTGCGTCATCTCTCAGTCAGTGGGCCATAGAACGCCTATTTTTGTTTTTATTTGTTTTATAAATTCTCCCTGAAAAAATCATTTTATTTTATTTGGTTTCTAAATTCTTCCTGATAAAATCATATTTTTTTTATTATTTTTTTTTCTAAAGTCTCCCTGAAAAAAAAAAAAAAAAAAACAAACAAAAAAAACAGTGGGAGATTAATATTGGCCTTTCTGCTTGTGTGCCAGTCTTGACTCCTGGGTGTGCCATCTCTCTCTATCTCTCTCTCTCTCCAATTGTGGTCCATAGAAAGCCTATATTTTTTTTCCTTGATTTGGGTTCCAAAATCTACCAGAGAAAATAACTCCATCAATCATTGGTAGAAAAATATTGGCCTCTGGGCTTGTGTGCCACTCCTGATTCCTGTGTGCGTCATCTCTCACTCAGTGGCCCATAGAAAGCATATAGTTTGTTACATTTGTTTTCTAAATTCTCCCTGCAAAAATCTATTTTTTTTTTGGGGGGGGTTTCTAAAGTGTTCCTGAAAAAAATAAAAATAAAAAAAAAATAATAGTGTGACATTAATATTAACATTTGTGCTTCAGTGACAGTCCTGCGTGTGGGGCATCTCTCTAATTTGCAGCCACCAAAAAAAGAGTGTGTAACATTGGGCCTGATTTTCGCTGTGGTCTCACCAACCTGTAAAGGGGTAGCTAAATCATACTGAAGTTATAGCTCACCGTGTAAGTTGTGTGACTGCAACAAATAACGTTAGTTTGGTTACGTTTTTAAAACAATGAGGAAGTCTAGTGGAAGAGGTCGTGGCCGGGGGCGTTCATTGTCAGCTGGTAATGAGGGTAGTGGTAGTGGTGGAGCATCAGGTGGTCGTGGGGAAAAAAATATTGCACCTAAGTCTGGAGCTGTGGAGCCAGGTTCGTCGTCCGGCTACACAAGGCCTCAAACGCTCCCTTTTCTGGGATTAGGAAAACCGCTTTTAAAGCCGGAGCAGCAAGAGCAAGTTTTGGCTTATCTTGCTGACTCAGCCTCTAGCTCTTTTGCCTCCTCTCGTGAAACTGGTAAAAGTAAAAGCAGCGCGTCGTTAGTGGATGTTCACGGTCAGGGACAAGTCACTTCCTTGTCCTCTTCAGCAAAAACAACAACAGAGAAGAATGCAGCAGGCGACACAACGGGTTACTCCATGGAGCTCTTTACACATACCGTCCCTGGCTTAGAAAGTGAAGCAGTTAACAGTCCATGCCCATTACAAATTGAATCTGACATGGAGTGCACTGACGCACAGCCACAGCCAGACTACTATGCTGGTCCTTTGACTCAGACCACAACATTGCCCTCGCAGGGTGCTGATCAAGAATCAGACCCTGATGAGACTATGTTGCCCCATCACGAACGCTATACCACCGAACGACACGGTGACACAGACGAAGTTGCGCAGGAGGTACAAGAAGAGTTATTAGATGACCCAGTTCTTGACCCCGATTGGCAGCCATTGGGGGAACAGGGTGCAGGCGGCAGCAGTTCTGAAGCAGAGGAGGAGGAGGGGCCGCAGCAGGCATCAACATCGCCACAGGTTCCATCTGCCGGGCCCGTATCTTGCCCAAAACGCGTGGCAAAGCCAAAACCTGGTGGAGGACAGCGTGGCCATCCGGTTAAAGCTCAGTCTGCAATGCCTGAAAAGGTATCCGATGCTAGAAAGAGTGCAGTCTGGCATTTTTTTAAACAACATCCAATTGATCAGCGCAAAGTCATCTGTCAAAAATGTTCTACTTCCTTAAGCAGAGGTCAGAATCTGAAAAGTCTCAATACTAGTTGCATGCATAGACATTTAACCACCATGCATTTGAAAGCTTGGACTAACTACCAAACGTCCCTTAAGGTTGTTGCACCCTCGGCCAATGAAGCTAGTCATCAACGCAACATCCCTTCCGGCAGTGTAGGACCACCATTTAGCGCACCACCTGCTGTATCTGTGCAGGTATCTTTGCCAGGCCAAAGCAGTCAGGGTCAGGGAATCACCAGTTTCGTAGTAGGAAACACTGCATCTAGGGCACCGGCGGCAACAATACCATCTCCCACCGTCTCTCAGTCTGCCATGTCCACCGGCACCCCCGCTAGTTCCACGATCTCCAGCTCTCCAGTCCAGCTCACCCTACATGAGACTATGGTTAGAAAAAGGAAATACTTAGCCTCGCATCTGCGTACACAGGGTTTGAACGCCCACATAGCTAGACTAATCTCGTTAGAGATGATGCCCTACCGGTTAGTTGAAAGCGAAGCTTTCAAAGACCTGATGGACTACGCTGTACCACGCTACGAGCTACCCAGTCGACACTTTTTTTCCAGAAAAGCCATCCCAGCCCTCCACCAGCATGTTAAAGAGCGCATCGTCCATGCACTCAGGCAATCTGTGAGCACAAAGGTGCACCTGACAACAGATGCATGGACCAGTAGGCATGGCCAGGGACGTTACGTGTCCATCACGGCACACTGGGTAAATGTGGTGGATTCAGGGTCCACAGGGGACAGCAAGTTTGGGACAGTTCTGCCTAGCCCACGGTCTAGTAAACAGTTGTCTGTAGCCGTTCGCACCCCCTCCTCCTCCTCCTCCTCCTCGTCCTCCTGCAGAAGCAAGAGCTCGTCCACAGACCGCAGTCGCACAAACACTCCATCCGCACCTGCCACTGTTGCACACCAGGTCTCCCATTATGGGGCAGCTACTGGCATACGTCAGCAGGCTGTATTGGCTATGAAGTGTTTGGGCGACAATAGACACACCGCGGAAGTTCTGTCCGAGTTCTTGCAGCAAGAAACGCAGTCGTGGCTGGGCACTGTAGATCTTGAGGCAGGCAAGGTAGTGAGTGATAACGGAAGGAATTTCATGGCTGCCATCTCCCTTTCCCAACTGAAACACATTCCTTGCCTGGCTCACACCTTAAACCTGGTGGTGCAGTGCTTCCTGAAAAGTTATCCGGGGTTATCCGACCTGCTCCTCAAAGTGCGTGGACTTTGCGCACATATCCGCCGTTCGCCTGTACACTCCAGCCGTATGCAGACCTATCAGCGTTCTTTGAACCTTCCCCAGCATCGCCTAATCATAGACGTTGCAACAAGGTGGAACTCAACATTGCACATGCTTCAGAGACTGTGCGAACAGAGGCGGGCTGTTATGTTTTTGTGGGAGGATACACATACACGGGCAGGCAGTAGGATGGCAGACATGGAGTTGTCAGGTGTGCAGTGGTCGAAGATTCAAGACATGTGTCAAGTCCTTCAGTGTTTTGAGGAATGCACACGGCTGGTTAGTGCAGACAACGCCATAATAAGCATGAGCATCCCCCTAATGCGTCTGCTGATGCAAAGTTTGACGCACATAAAGGATCAGGCGTCTGCACCAGAGGAAGAGGAAAGCCTTGATGACAGTCAGCGATTGTCTGGTCAGGGCAGTGTACATGACGAGGTACCGGGCGAAGAGGAGGTGGAGGATGAGGAGGATGATGGGGATGAGTATATTTTTAATGAGGAAGCTTTCCCGGGGGCACGGGAAATTGGTGGCGTGGCAAGGCCGGGTTCTGGTTTTTTGAGGGACACAAGTGACGTAGATTTGCCTGCAACTGCCCCTCAACCAAGCACAACCGCAGATTTGACAACGGGAACTTTGGCCCACATGGCGGATTATGCCTTGCGTATCCTCAAAAGGGACACACGCATTACAAAAATGATGAACGATGACGATTACTGGTTGGCCTGCCTCCTTGATCCTCGCTATAAAGGCAAATTGCAAAATATTATGCCACATGAGAACTTGGAACTAATATTAGCAACAAAACAATCAACTCTTGTTGACCGTTTGCTTCTGGCATTCCCTGCACACAGCGCCCGTGATCGTTCTCACACGAGCTCCAGGGGCCAGCAGACCAGAGGTGTTAGAGGGGCAGAAATCAGAAGTGGCGTTGGCCAGAGGGGTTTTCTGACCAGGTTGTGGAGTGATTTTTCTATGACCGCAGACAGGACAGGTACTGCAGCATCAATTCAAAGTGACAGGAGACAACATTTGTCCAGTATGGTTACAAACTATTTTTCATCCCTTATCGACGTTCTCCCTCAACCGTCATTCCCATTTGATTACTGGGCATCCAAATTAGACACCTGGCCAGAATTGGCAGAATATGCATTGCAGGAGCTTGCTTGCCCGGCAGCTAGTGTCCTATCAGAAAGAGTATTCAGTGCTGCAGGTTCAATACTAACAGAAAAAAGGACTCGTCTGGCTACCCAAAATGTAGATGATCTAACCTTCATTAAAATGAACCACAACTGGATTTCAAAATCTTTTGCCCCACCCTGCCCGGCTGACACCTAGCTTTCCTATGAAAAGGTCTTGCCTGTGGACTATTCTGAATGACTTTTCCAATCTCGTAATTTTCTTCACCTGATTGTCCAGCATACGACATGTTTCCACCTCACGAAATGGCCAAACTCCCCACACGGGGCCGTGCTATCGCCACTTTGCGCTTGGACCCTTGAGAGTGCTGTTTGTCTGAAGAGGTGGGTGTGGCCGCTTTTGGTCGACGGCACTGCCACTGGGTCCCTCATAGTACAATAAAGTGTCTCTGGCGGTGGTGGTGCGCACCCAACGTCAGACACACCGTTGTAATATGAGGGGCCCTGTGCCTGTACCGCCGGCCACAAGACAGTTCCCCCCCCCAGCTCAAACAGTGCTCTACCACTAGCAAAATTATCTCTCACAGCTTCACCAATGTGTAGTCTAGGCGCTGACATCCTTCAATGCCTGGCACTGACAATACCATTGTTTTGACATTTTTGTTATGTTAGGCCTTCGAAGCCTGTCTGCGGTCCCTTCTTTCTACAACTACTACACTGACCAGGCCACTGCTGGCCGTGTACCCCTGGAACCAATTTAAAAGTGCCTACAGCCAGCCCAAGTTTGTTATGTTAGGCCTTGGAAGCCTGTCTGCGGTCACTCCTTCCACTAGACTTCCACTGACCATACACTGCTGCCCATGTACCCCTGGAACCAATTTAAAGTGCCTACAGCCAGCCCAATTTTGTTATGTTAGGCCTTCGAAGCCTGTCTGCGGTCACTCCTTCCACTAGACTTCCACTGACCAGACCACTGCTGCCCGTGTACCCCTGGAACCAATTTAAAAGTGCCTACAGCCAGCCCAAGTTTGTTATGTTAGGCCTTGGAAGCCTGTCTGCGGTCACTCCTTCCACTAGACTTCCACTGACCAGACCACTGCTGCCCGTGTACCCCTGGAACCAATTTAAAAGTGCCTACAGCCAGCCCAAGTTTGTTATGTTAGGCCTTGGAAGCCTGTCTGCGGTCACTCCTTCCACTAGACTTCCACTGACCAGACCACTGCTGCCCGTGTACCCCTGGAACCAATTTAAAAGTGCCTACAGCCAGCCCAAGTTTGTTATGTTAGGCCTTGGAAGCCTGTCTGCGATCACTCCTTCCACTAGACTTCCACTGACCAGACCACTGCTGCCCGTGTACCCCTGGAACCAATTTAAAAGTGCCTACAGCCAGCCCAAGTTTGTTATGTTAGGCCTTGGAAGCCTGTCTGCGGTCACTCCTTCCACTAGACTTCCACTGACCATACACTGCTGCCCATGTACCCCTGGAACCAATTTAAAGTGCCTACAGCCAGCCCAATTTTGTTATGTTAGGCCTTCGAAGCCTGTCTGCGGTCACTCCTTCCACTAGACTTCCACTGACCAGACCACTGCTGCCCGTGTACCCCTGGAACCAATTTAAAAGTGCCTACAGCCAGCCCAAGTTTGTTATGTTAGGCCTTGGAAGCCTGTCTGCGGTCACTCCTTCCACTAGACTTCCACTGACCAGACCACTGCTGCCCGTGTACCCCTGGAACCAATTTAAAAGTGCCTACAGCCAGCCCAAGTTTGTTATGTTAGGCCTTGGAAGCCTGTCTGCGGTCACTCCTTCCACTAGACTTCCACTGACCAGACCACTGCTGCCCGTGTACCCCTGGAACCAATTTAAAAGTGCCTACAGCCAGCCCAAGTTTGTTATGTTAGGCCTTGGAAGCCTGTCTGCGATCACTCCTTCCACTAGACTTCCACTGACCAGACCACTGCTGCCCGTGTACCCCTGGAACCAATTTAAAAGTGCCTACAGCCAGCCCAAGTTTGTTATGTTAGGCCTTGGAAGCCTGTCTGCGGTCACTCCTTCCACTAGACTTCCACTGACCAGACCACTGCTGCCCGTGTACCCCTGGAACCAATTTAAAAGTGCCTACAGCCAGCCCAAGTTTGTTATGTTAGGCCTTGGAAGCCTGTCTGCGGTCACTCCTTCCACTAGACTTCCACTGACCAGACCACTGCTGCCCGTGTACCCCTGGAACCAATTTAAAAGTGCCTACAGCCAGCCCAAGTTTGTTATGTTAGGCCTTGGAAGCCTGTCTGCGATCACTCCTTCCACTAGACTTCCACTGACCAGACCACTGCTGCCCGTGTACCCCTGGAACCAATTTAAAAGTGCCTACAGCCAGCCCAAGTTTGTTATGTTAGGCCTTGGAAGCCTGTCTGCGGTCACTCCTTCCACTAGACTTCCACTGACCATACACTGCTGCCCATGTACCCCTGGAACCAATTTAAAGTGCCTACAGCCAGCCCAATTTTGTTATGTTAGGTCTTGGAAGCCTGTCTGCGGTCACTCCTTCCACTAGACTTCCACTGACCAGACCACTGCTGCCCGTGTACCCCTGGAACCAATTTAAAAGTGCCTACAGCCAGCCCAAGTTTGTTATGTTAGGCCTTCGAAGCCTGTCTGCGTCCCGTTCTTTCAACTACAACTACACTGACCAGGCCACTGATGGCCGTGTTCCCTTGGAACCAATTTTAACTTGCCTACAGCCAGCCCTATGTTATTATGTTAGGCCTTCGAAGCCTGTCTGCGTCCCGTTCTTTCAACTACAACTACACTGACCAGGCCACTGATGGCCGTGTTCCCCTGGAACCAATTTTAACTTGCCTACAGCCAGCCCAATGTTAGGCCTTTGATGCCTGTCTGCCGTCACTCCTTCCACTAGGCCTCCACTGACCTGTCTATTGCTGCCCGTGTACCCCTTGAACCAACATCATTAAATATTTAAAAAATTAATTTGATTATAAAAAATAAGATCGTGTTGAGATCTCAAATGCAGACATTTTAACAATCAAAACAAACACACAACAAATATCTGGAACTGTACTACAAAGGTCCAACAGCTACAATTTCTTTCTCCTGCAAGAAGTTAACTGAAAGTTTTTTGGAGTTGTTAACACAGATATGGCATCCACCGAGTGTTGTCCTGTCGCGTCTCCTTTAAATTATTTCCAATATGATGTTAAACTATTAATTTAATAAAATCAATAATTAAAAAAATAATTGAGTAAGTCAAAAGCACATTGCAAATAAACATTAATTACAAATCAAGAAGCATGGCGCGTCCGAGGGTGAGTAGATACCGAATAAGAATATAATCACCCTCGGACGCGCAATGCTTATTTACAACAGCCTTCCTTCCTAAGAATCAGCCCTTCCGTGGTGTAGAGAGAGGTTGTGTTACACTCCAAGGTGTTCCCCAGGATGCCTTTCCTGAGCTTCGATCTTCCGGCTCTCGTTTAGTAGCTGTTGGAAACTACGCTGCATTAGGCCTACTAATTGTGTATGGGTGAAACAGTGGCGCATCTGCGGTCCCTCCTTCCACTAGGCCTCCACTGACCTGTCTACTGCGGCCCGTGTACCCCTTGAACCAACCTAATAAAATATTTAAAAAATTAATTTGATTATAAAAAATAAGATCGTGTTGAGATCTCAAATGCAGACATTTTAACAATCAAAACAAACACACAACAAATATCTGGAACTGTACTACAAAGGTCCAACAGCTACAATTTCTTTCTCCTGCAAGAAGTTAACTGAAAGTTTTTTGGAGTTGTTAACACAGATATGGCATCCACCGAGTGTTGTCCTGTCGCGTCTCCTTTAAATTATTTCCAATAAGATGTTAAACTATTAATTTAATAAAATCAATAATTAAAAAAATAATTGAGTAAGTCAAAAGCACATTGCAAATAAACATTAATTACAAATCAAGAAGCATGGCGCGTCCGAGGGTGAGTAGATACCGAATAAGAATATAATCACCCTCGGACGCGCAATGCTTATTTACAACAGCCTTCCTTCCTAAGAATCAGCCCTTTCGTGGTGTAGAGAGAGGTTGTGTTACACTCCAAGGTGTTCCCCGGGTTGCCTTTCATGAGCTTCGATCTTCCGGCTCTCGTTTAGTAGTTGGTGGAAACTACGCTGCATTAGGCCTACAAATTTGGTATGGGATGTAGAGACAGGTTGTGTTACACTCCAAGGTTTTCACCAGGTTGCCTTTCCTGAGCTTCGATCTTCATGCTCTCGTTTAGTAGGTGTCGGAAAGTAGGCTGCATTAGGCCTACAAATTGGGTATGGGGTGGAGAGAGATGGTGTGTTACACTCCAAGGTGTTCCCCAGGTTTCCTTGCCATTGCTTCGGTCTTCCGACTCTCGTTTAGTAGTTGTAGAAAAGTACACAGCATTAGGCCTACAAAATGGGTATGGGGTGGAGAGAGATGGTGTGTTACACTCCAAGGTGTTCCCCAGGTTGCCTTTCCTGAGCTTCGATCTTCATGCTCTCGTTTAGTAGGTGTCGGAAAGTAGGCTGCATTAGGCCTACAAATTGGGTATGGGGTGGAGAGAGATGGTGTGTTACACTCCAAGGTGTTCCCCAGGTTTCCTTGCCATTGCTTCGGTCTTCCGACTCTCGTGTAGTAGTTGTAGAAAAGTACACAGCATTAGGCCTACAAAATGGGTATGGGGTGGAGAGAGATGGTGTGTTACACTCCAAGGTGTTCCCCAGGTTTCATCGCCATTGGTTCGATCTTCATGCTCTCGTTTAGTAGTTGTTGGAAACTACGCTGCATTAGGCCTACAAATTGGGTATGGGGTGTAGAGAGATGGTGTGTTCCACTCCAAGGTGTTCCCCAGGTTTCCTCTCCATTGCTTCGATCTTCATGCTCTCGTTTAGTAGTTGTTGGAAACTACGCTGCATTAGGCCTACAAATTGGGTATGGGGTGTAGAGAGATGGTGTGTTCCACTCCAAGGTGTTCTCCAGGTTGCCTTTCCTGAGCTTCGATCTTCCGGCTCTCGTTTAGTAGCTGTTGGAAACTACGCTGCATTAGGCCTACAAATTGGGTATGGGGTGGAGAGAGATGGTGTGTTACACTCCAAGGTGTTCCCCAGGTTTCCTTGCCATTGCTTCGGTCTTCCGACTCTCGTTTAGTAGTTGTAGAAAAGTACACAGCATTAGGCCTACAAAATGGGTATGGGGTGGAGAGAGATGGTGTGTTACACTCCAAGGTGTTCCCCAGGTTGCCTTTCCTGAGCTTCTATCTTCAGGCTCTCATTAAATTGTGGTTAAATGGAACAACTGCATTTGGCGTACTAGTTGGTTTGGGGCCTACTATCGGTGTCTGCCACTCCTTGCTGTTCTCCTGGTTTCCTGTCCTGAAATACCATTTTCAGCCTCTCGTTAAGTAGTTGTTAATGTTAGACTGCATTTGGCCTACTAGTTGGGTTGGGGCCTACTATCGGTGTCTGCCACTCCTTGCTGTTCTCCTCCACTGAACAAAGCTGTGCCGCCTGTTTACTACGGTTGCCAATTTTGAACTGCATTTCGACTACTTACTGATTTGGGCCTACTCTCTGTGTCAGCCTCTCATTCCAGTTGTCCTCCACTGCAATGCCCCCTGGTTATTCCTGTGTTACCAATTTTGAACTGCATTTAGCCCACTTTCTTCTTTGGGCCTATATCTGTGTTTCCACTTCATCGTGCCCATTGCCCAGCCAGTGATAGATGAGTCTGCTGGTACATTGACCCATAACGCAACATTCCCCGTGCACGCTACACAACAACATTGTGACCCTGCTGAAAGTCAGGTTGCTCTTCCCGCATACCATACCACCTTACACGGGGACAAAGAGGAAGGTGCAGATGAAAGTGCAGGTTCCTTCATCAGGTGGGGGGAGGAATACTAGTTGGCGACGTCACTGGCACAGGGCCTCTCATAGTACGCAAAAGTGTTGCTGCCGGTGGGAGGCGCCCCCGCCGTGCAAACACACCGCTGTACTTTGAGGGGCCCTGTGCCAGTGCCAATGCCAACGAGTGGGCCCCCCCTGCTTGCTCAGGTTCACAGCACTTGCAAAGTTGAAATACTTACCTCTCCCTGCTCCACTGCCGTGACGTGGTCCAGATTTCCTGGGCCCACTAATTACTTGAACCAGCCCTACCCCCCACAACTTTAGCCAAATGACCCCCAATTTCAAATGCCTTCCAATTATTATAAGGTAAATTACGCTTGACAAGCTTCATTAAGAAGAATGGATGGTTTTGACATTAAAATGGCCACTCTAGGTGTTTTCCTGGCCCCCACTCACTGCCGACTATGCTGCCCCATTGACTTGCATTGGGTTTCGTGTTTCGGTCGATCCCGACTTTACGTCATAATCGGCCGATTTCACTCGACCCGACTTTGGACATAGTCGGGTTTCGCAAAACCCGGCTCGACTCTAAAAAGGTCAAGGTCGCTCAACTCTAGTGGGCCATAGAAAGCCTATTTATTTTTTTGGTTGATTTGGGTTCATAATTCTACCTGAAAAAATCAATCAATCAATCAGTGGGAGATTAATATTGGGCTTTGGGCTTGTGTGCCAGTCCTAAGCGTGCCATCTCTCTCTCTCAGATAGTGGGCCATAGAAAGCCTATTTATTATTATTTTTTTTATTGGGTTTATAAATTTTCCCTGGAAAAAAAAAAAAGGGAGATTAATATTGGCCTCTGGGTTTGTGTGCCAGTCCTGGGCGTGCCATCTCTCTCACAAATAGTGGGCCATAGAAAGCCTATTAATTTTTTTGCTTGATTTGGGTTCCAAAATCTACCAAAAAAAATCACTAAATCAATCAGTGGGAGATTAATATTGGCCTCTGGGCTTGTGTGCCACTCCTGACTCCTGTGTGCGTCATCTGTCACTCAGTGGGCCCTAGAAAGCCTATTTTTTGTTTTATTTGTTTTCTAAATTCTCCCTGAAACAATCATTTTATTTTCTTTGGTTTCTAAATTATTCCTGAAAAAAATCATTTTTTTTGTATTTTTTTTTCTCTCAAGTCTCCCTGAAAAAAAAAAAAAAAAAAATCTGTGGGAGATTCATATTGCCCCTTCTGCTTGTGTGCCAGTCTTGACTCCTGGGTGTGCCATCTCTCTCTCTCTCCCCAATTGTGGGCCATAGAAAGCCTATTAATTTTTTTGCTTGATTTGGGTTCCAAAATCTACCAAAAAAAATCACTAAATCAATCAGTGGGAGATTAATATTGGCCTCTGGGCTTGTGTGCCACTCCTGACTCCTGTGTGCGTCATCTGTCACTCAGTGGGCCCTAGAAAGCCTATTTTTTGTTTTATTTGTTTTCTAAATTCTCCCTGAAACAATCTTTTTATTTTCTTTGGTTTCTAAATTATTCCTGAAAAAAATCATTTTTTTTGTATTTTTTTTTCTCTCAAGTCTCCCTGAAAAAAAAAAAAAAAAATCTGTGGGAGATTCATATTGCCCCTTCTGCTTGTGTGCCAGTCTTGACTCCTGGGTGTGCCATCTCTCTCTCTCTCCCCAATTGTGGGCCATAGAAAGCCTATTAATTTTTTTGCTTGATTTGGGTTCCAAAATCTACCAAAAACAATCACTAAATCAATCAGTGGGAGATTAATATTGGCCTCTGGGCTTGTGTGCCACTCCTGACTCCTGTGTGCGTCATCTGTCACTCAGTGGGCCCTAGAAAGCCTATTTTTTGTTTTATTTGTTTTCTAAATTCTCCCTGAAACAATCTTTTTATTTTCTTTGGTTTCTAAATTATTCCTGAAAAAAATCATTTTTTTTGTATTTTTTTTTCTCTCAAGTCTCCCTGAAAAAAAAAAAAAAAAAAACATCTGTGGGAGATTCATATTGCCCCTTCTGCTTGTGTGCCAGTCTTGACTCCTGGGTGTGCCATCTCTTTCTCCCCAATTGTGGGCCATAGAAAGCCTATTAATTTTTTTGCTTGATTTGGGTTCCAAAATCTACCAAAAAAAATCACTAAATCAATCAGTGGGAGATTAATATTGGCCTCTGGGCTTGTGTGCCACTCCTGACTCCTGTGTGCGTCATCTGTCACTCAGTGGGCCCTAGAAAGCCTATTTTTTGTTTTATTTGTTTTCTAAATTCTCCCTGAAACAATCATTTTATTTTCTTTGGTTTCTAAATTATTCCTGAAAAAAATCATTTTTTTTGTATTTTTTTTTCTCTCAAGTCTCCCTGAAAGAAAAAAAAAAAAAAAATCTGTGGGAGATTCATATTGCCCCTTCTGCTTGTGTGCCAGTCTTGACTCCTGGGTGTGCCATCTCTCTCTCCCCAATCGTGGGCCATAGAAAGCCTATTAATTTTTTTGCTTGATTTGGGTTCCAAAATCTACCAAAAAAAATAACTAAATCAATCGGTGGGAGATTAATATTGGCCTCTGGGCTTGTGTGCCACTCCTGACTCCTGTGTGCGTCCTCTCTCACTCAGTGGGCCCTACAAAGCCTTTTTTTTTTCCTAAATTCTCCCTGAAACAATCATTTCATTTTATTTGTTTTATAAATTCTTCTGTAAAAAATAATTTTTTTTTAATTATTTTTTTTTCTGAAGTCTCCCTTTTAAAAAAAACAAACACAAATCAGTGGGAGATAAATATTTACATTTGCGCTTCAGTGACAGTCCTGCGTGTGTGCCATCTCATTTGTTGCCAACAACAACAGAGTGTGTAACATTGTGGCTGATTTTCGTTGTGGTCTCACCCACCTGTAAAGGGGTAGCTAAATCATACTGAAGTTATAGCTCACCGTGTAAGTTGTGTGACAGCAACAAATACCGTTCGTTTGGTAACGTTTTTAAAACAATGAGGAAGTCTGGTGGAAGAGGTCGTGGCCGGGGGCGTTCATTGTCAGCTGGTAATGAGGGTAGTGGTAGTGGTGGAGCATCAGCTGGTCGTGGGAAAAAAAATATTGCACCTAAGTCTGGAGCTGTGGAGCCAGGTTCGTCGTCTGGCTACACAAGGCCTCGAACGCTCCCTTTTCTGGGAGTAGGAAAACCGCTTTTAAAGCCGGAGCAGCAAGAGCAAGTTTTGGCTTATCTTGCTGACTCAGCCTCTAGCTCTTTTGCCTCCTCTCGTGAAACTGGTAAATGTCAAAGCAGCGCGTCGTTAGTGGATGTTCACGGTCAGGGACAAGTCGCTTCCTTGTCCTCTTCAGCAAAAACAACAACAGAGAAGAATGCAGCAGGCGACACAACGGGTTACTCCATGGAGCTCTTTACACATACCGTCCCTGGCTTAGAAAGTGAAGCAGTTAACAGTCCATGCCCATTACAAGTTGAATCTGACATGGAGTGCACTGATGCACAGCCACAGCCAGACTACTATCCTGGTCCTTTGACTCAGACCACAACATTGCCCTCGCAGGGTGCTGATCAAGAATCAGACCCTGATGAGACTATGTTGCCCCATCACGAACGCTATACCACCGACCGACACGGTGACACAGACGAAGTTGCACACGAGCTACAAGAAGAGGTAATAGATGACCCAGTTCTTGACCCCGATTGGCAGCCATTGGGGGAACAGGGTGCAGGCGGCAGCAGTTCTGAAGCGGAGGAGGAGGGGCCGCAGCAGGCATCAACATCGCAACAGGTTCCATCTGCCGGGCCCGTATCTTGCCCAAAACGTGTGGCAAAGCTAAAACCTGTTGGAGGACAGCGTGGCCATCCGGTTAAAGCTCAGTCTGCAATGCCTGAAAAGGTATCCGATGCTAGAAAGAGTGCAGTCTGGCATTTTTTTAAACAACATCCAATTGATCAGCGCAAAGTCATCTGTCAAAAATGTTCAACTACCTTAAGCAGAGGACAGAATCTGAAAAGTCTCAATACAAGTTGCATGCATAGACATTTAACCACCATGCATTTGCAAGCCTGGACTAACTACCAAACGTCCCTTAAGGTTGTAGCACCCTCGGCCAATGAAGCTAGTCAGCAACGCAACATCCCTTCCGGCAGTGTAGGGCCACCATTTTCCACACCACCTGCAGTATCTGTGCAGGTTTCTTTGCCAGGCCAAAGCCGTCAGGGTCAGGGAATCACCAGTTTCGTAGTAGGAAACACTGCATCTAGGGCACCGGTGGCAACAATACCATCTCCCACCGTCTCTCAGTCTGCCATGTCCACCGGCACCCCCGCTAGTTCCACGATCTCCAGCTCTCCAGTCCAGCTCACCCTACATGAGACTATGGTTAGAAAAAGGAAATACTTAGCCTCACATCCGCGTACACAGGGTTTGAACGCACACATAGCTAGACTAATCTCGTTAGAGATGATGCCCTACCTGTTAGTTGAAAGCGAAGCTTTCAAAGCCCTGATGGACTACGCTGTACCACGCTACGAGCTACCCAGTCGACACTTTTTTTCCAGAAAAGCCATCCCAGCCCTCCACCAGCATGTTAAAGAGCGCATCGTCCATGCACTCAGGCAATCTGTGAGCACAAAGGTGCACCTGACAACAGATGCATGGACCAGTAGGCATGGCCAGGGACGTTACGTGTCCATCACGGCACACTGGGTAAATGTGGTGGATGCAGGGTCCACAGGGGACAGCAAGTTTGGGACAGTTCTGCCTAGCCCACGGTCTAGGAAACAATTGGCTGTAGCCGTTCGCACCCCCTCCTCCTCCTCTTCGTCCTCCTGCAGAAGCGAGAGCTCGTCCACAGACCGCAGTCGCACAACCACTCCATCCGCAGCTGCCACTGTTGCACACCAGGTCTCCCATTATGGGGCAGCTACTGGCAAACGTCAGCAGGCTGTATTGGCTATGAAGTGTTTGGGCGACAACAGACACACCGCGGAAGTTCTGTCCGAGTTCTTGCAGAAAGAAACGCAGTCGTGGCTGGGCACTGTAGATCTTGAGGCAGGCAAGGTAGTGAGTGATAACGGAAGGAATTTCATGGCTGCCATCTCCCTTTCCCAACTGAAACACATTCCTTGCCTGGCTCACACCTTAAACCTGGTGGTGCAGTGCTTCCTGAAAAGTTATCCGGGGTTATCCGACCTGCTCCTCAAAGTGCGTGGACTTTGCTCACATATCCGCCGTTCGCCCGTACACTCCAGCCGTATGCAGACCTATCAGCGTTCTTTGAACCTTCCCCAGCATCGCCTAATCATAGACGTTGCAACAAGGTGGAACTCAACACTGCACATGCTTCAGAGACTGTGTGAACAGAGGCGGGCTGTTATGTTTTTGTGGGAGGATACACATACACGGGCAGGCAGTAGGATGGCAGACATGGAGTTGTCAGGTGTGCAGTGGTCGAAGATTCAAGACATGTGTCAAGTCCTTCAGTGTTTTGAGGAATGCACACGGCTGGTTAGTGCAGACAACGCCATAATAAGCATGAGCATCCCCCTAATGCGTCTGCTGATGCAAAGTTTGACGCACATAAAGGATCAGGCGTCTGCAGCTGAGGAAGAGGAAAGCCTTGATGACAGTCAGCCATTGTCTGGCCAGGGCAGTGTACAGGACGAGGTAGCGGGCGAAGAGGAGGAGGAGGACGAGGAGGATGATGGGGATGATTATATTTTTAATGAGGAAGCTTTTCCGGGGCCACTGGAAATTGGTGGCGCGGCAAGGCCGGGTTCTGGTTTTTTGAGGGACACAAGTGACGTTGATTTGCCTGAAACGGCCCCTCAACCAAGCACAACCGCAGATTTGAGAACTGGAACTTTGGCCCACATGGCGGATTATGCCTTACGTATCCTCAAAAGGGACACACGCATAACTAAAATGATGAATGATGACGATTACTGGTTGGCCTGCCTCCTTGATCCTCACTATAAAGGCAAATTGCAAAATATAATGCCACATGAGAACTTGGAACTAATATTAGCAACCAAACAATCAACTCTTGTTGACCGTTTGCTTCTGGCATTCCCTGCACACAGCGCCCGTGATCGTTCTCACACGAGCTGCAGGGGCCAGCAGACCAGAGGAGTTAGAGGGGCAGAAATCAGAAGTGGCGTTGGCCAGAGGGGTTTTCTGACCAGGTTGTGGAGTGATTTTGCTATGACCGCAGACAGGACAGGTACTGCAGCATCAATTCAAAGTGACAGGAGACAACATTTGTCCAGTATGGTTACAAACTATTTTTCATCCCTTATCGATGTTCTCCCTCAACCGTCATTCCCATTTGATTACTGGGCATCAAAATTAGACACCTGGCCAGAATTGGCAGAATATGCATTGCAGGAGCTTGCTTGCCCGGCAGCTAGTGTCCTATCAGAAAGAGTATTCAGTGCTGCAGGTTCAATACTAACAGAAAAAAGGACTCGTCTGGCTACCCAAAATGTAGATGATCTAACCTTCATTAAAATGAACCACAACTGGATTTCGAAATCTTTTGCCCCACCTTGCCCGGCTGACACCTAGCTTTCCTATGAAAAGGTCTTGCCTGTGGACTATTCTGAATGCCTTTTCCAATCTCGTAATTTTCAGCACCTGATTGTCCAGCATACGACATGTTTACACCTCACTAAATGGCCAAACTCCCCACACGGGGCCGTGGTATCGACACTTGGCGACAGCACCCGTGAGAGTGCAGTTTGTCTGAAGAGGTGGGTGAGCCCGCTTTTGGTCGACGGCACTGCCACTGGGTCCCTCCTAGTACAATAAAGTGTCTCTGGCGGTGGTGGTGCGCACCCAACGTCAGACACACCGTTGTAATATGAGGGGCCCTAGGCCTGTACCGCCGGCCACAAGACAGTTTCCCCCCACCCCAGCTCAAACAGTGCTCTACCACTTGCAAAATTATCTCACAGCTCCACCAATGTTTAGTCTATGTGCTGACATCCTTCAATGCCTGCCACTGACAATACCATTGTATTGACATTTTTGTTATGTTAGGCCTTCGATGCCTGTCTGTGGTCACTCCTTCCACTAGGCCTCCACTGACCACACCACTGCTGCCCGTGTACCCCTGGAACCAATTTAAAATTGCCTACAGCCATGTGTTATTATTTTAGGCCTTCGATGCCTGTCTGCGGTCACTCCTTCCACTAGGCCTCTACTGACCACACCACTGCTGCCCGTGTACCCCTGGAACCAATTTAAAATTGCCTACAGCCAGCCCAATTTTTTTATTTTAGGCCTTCGATGCCTGTCTGCGGTCCATTCTTTCAACTACTACTACACTGACCAGGGCACTGCTGCCCGTGTACCCCTGGAACCAATTTAAAATTGCCTATAGCCATGTGTTATTATTTTAGGCCTTCGATGCCTGTCTGCGGTCACTCCTTCCACTAGGCCTCCACTGACCACACCACTGCTGCCCGTGTACCCCTGGAACCAATTTAAAATTGCCTACAGCCATGTGTTATTATTTTAGGCCTTCGATGCCTGTCTGCGGTCCATTCTTTCAACTACTACTACACTGACCAGGGCACTGCTGCCCGTGAACCCCTGGAACCAATTTAAAATTGCCTACAGCCATGTGTTATTATTTTAGGCCTTCGATGCCTGTCTGCGGTCACTCCTTCCACTAGGCCTCCACTGACCACACCACTGCTGCCCGTGTACCCCTGGAACCAATTTAAAATTGCCTACAGCCAGCCCAATTTTTTTATTTTAGGCCTTCGATGCCTGTCTGCGGTCCATTCTTTCAACTACTACTACACTGACCAGGGCACTGCTGCCCGTGTACCCCTGGAACCAATTTAAAATTGCCTACAGCCATGTGTTATTATTTTAGGCCTTCGATGCCTGTCTGTGGTCACTCCTTCCACTAGGCCTCCTTACCACACCACTGCTGCCCGTGTACCCCTGGAACCAATTTAAAATTGCCTACAGCCAGCCCAATTTTTTTATTTTAGGCCTTCGATGCCTGTCTGCGGTCCATTCTTTCAACTACTACTACACTGACCAGGGCACTGCTGCCCGTGTACCCCTGGAACCAATTTAAAATTGCCTACAGCCATGTGTTATTATTTTAGGCCTTCGATGCCTGTCTGTGGTCACTCCTTCCACTATGCCTCCACTGACCACACCACTGCTGCCCGTGTACCCCTGGAACCAATTTAAAATTGCCTACAGCCATGTGTTATTATTTTAGGCCTTCGATGCCTGTCTGCGGTCACTCCTTCCACTAGGCCTCCACTGACCACACCACTGCTGCCCGTGTACCCCTGGAACCAACATCAGAAAATATAAAAATAAGTATTTTGCTTATAAAAAAGAAAATACTGGAGAGATATCAAATGCAGACATTTTAACATTAACAACAAACACACAACTAAAATCTGGTACAGTACTAAAAATAGCCACCAGCTACAATTACTTTCTCCTGCAAGTAGTTAACTGAAAGGTTTTTTAAATTGAAAACACAGATATGGCATCCACCGAGTGTTGTCCTGTCGCGTCTTCTTTATATTATTGCCGAGAAGATGCAAAACAATGAAAATAAGAAAATCATTAATTACCAAAATAATAGAGAAAGTCAACACCACATTGCAAATAAACATTCATTCCAAATAAAGAAGCAGGGCGTGTCCGAGGGTGAGTATATACCTAATAAGAATATAATCACCCTCGGACGCGCAATGCTTATTTCCAACAGCCTTCCTTCCTAAGAATCAGCCCTTCCGTGGTGTAGAGAGACGTTGTGTTACACTCCAAGGTGTTCCCCAGGTTGCCTTTCCTGAGCTTCGATCTTCCGGCTCTCGTTTAGTAGTTGTTGGAAACTACGCTGCATTAGGCCTTCAAATTGGGTATGGGGTGTAGAGAGATGGTGTGTTCCACTCCAAGGTGTTCCCCAGGTTGCCTTTCCTGAGCTTCGATCTTCCGGCTCTCGTTTAGTAGTTCTTGGAAACTACACTGCATTAGGCCTTCAAATTGGGTATGGGGTGTAGAGAGAGGGTGTGTTACACTCCAAGGTGTTCCCCAGGTTGCCTTTCCTGAGCTTCGATCTTCATGCTCTCGTTTAGTAGTTGTCGGAAACTACGCTGCATTAGGCCTACAAATTGGGTATGGGGTGTAGAGAGAGGGTTTGTTACACTCCAAGGTGTTCCCCAGGTTGCCTTTCCTGAGCTTCGATCTTCCGGCTCTCGTTTAGTAGTTGTTGGAAACTACGCTGCATTAGGCCTTCAAATTGGGTATGGGGTGTAGAGAGAGGGTGTGTTACACTCCAAGGTGATCCCCAGGTTGCCTTTCCTGAGCTTCGATCTTCCGGCTCTCGTTTAGTAGTTCTTGGAAACTACACTGCATTAGGCCTTCAAATTGGGTATGGGGTGTTGAGAGAGGGTGTGTTACACTCCAAGGTGTTCCCCAGGTTGCCTTTCCTGAGCATCGATATTCCGGCTCTCGTTTAGTAGTTGTTGGAAACTACACTGCATTAGGCCTACAAATTTGGTATGGGGGAAACATTGGCGCATCTGCGGTCCCTCCTTCCTCTAGGCCTCCACTGACCTGTCTACTGCTGCCCGTGTTCCCCTGGAACCAATTTTAAATTGCCTACAGGCAGCCCAATTTATTATGTTAGGGCTTCGAAGCCTGTCTGCGGTCCCTCCTTCCACTAGGCCTCCACTGACCTGTCTACTGCTGCCCGTGTACCCCTTGAACCAACATCATAAAATAAAAAAAAAAAGTATTTTGCTTATAAAAAAGAAAATACTGGTGAGATATCAAATGCAGACATTTTAACATTAAAAACAAACACACAACTAAAATCTGGTACAGTACTAAAAATGGCCACCAGCTACAATTACTTTCTCCTGCAAGTAGTTAACTGAAAGGTTTTTTAAATTGAAAACACAGATATGGCATCCACCGAGTGTTGTCCTGTCGCGTCTTCTTTATATTATTGCCGAGAAGATGCAAAACAATGAAAATAATAAAATCATTAATTACCAAAATAATAGAGAAAGTCAACACCACATTGCAAATAAACATTCATTCCAAATAAAGAAGCAGGGCGCGTCCGAGGGTGAGTATATACCTAATAAGAATATAATCACCCTCGGACGCGCAATGCTTATTTCCAACAGCCTTCCTTCCTAAGAATCAGCCCTTCCGTGGTGTAGAGAGACGTTGTGTTACACTCCAAGGTGTTCCCCAGGTTGCCTTTCCTGAGCTTCGATCTTCCGGCTCTCGTTTAGTAGTTGTTGGAAACTACGCTGCATTAGGCCTTCAAATTGGGTATGGGGTGTAGAGAGATGGTGTGTTCCACTCCAAGGTGTTCCCCAGGTTGCCTTTCCTGAGCTTCGATCTTCCGGCTCTCGTTTAGTAGTTCTTGGAAACTACACTGCATTAGGCCTTCAAATTGGGTATGGGGTGTAGAGAGAGGGTGTGTTACACTCCAAGGTGTTCCCCAGGTTGCCTTTCCTGAGCTTCGATCTTCATGCTCTCGTTTAGTAGTTGTCGGAAACTACGCTGCATTAGGCCTACAAATTGGGTATGGGGTGTAGAGAGAGGGTGTGTTACACTCCAAGGTGTTCCCCAGGTTGCCTTTCCTGAGCTTCGATCTTCCGGCTCTCGTTTAGTAGTTCTTGGAAACTACACTGCATTAGGCCTACAAATTGGGTATGGGGTGTAGAGAGAGGGTGTGTTACACTCCAAGGTGTTCCCCAGGTTGCCTTTCCTGAGCTTCGATCTTCATGCTCTCGTTTAGTAGTTGTCGGAAACTACACTGCATTAGGCCTTCAAATTGGGTATGGGGTGTAGAGAGAGGGTGTGTTACACTCCAAGGTGTTCCTCAGGTTGCCTTTCCTGAGCTTCGATCTTCCGGCTCTCGTTTAGTAGTTCTTGGAAACTACACTGCATTAGGCCTACAAATTGGGTATGGGGTGGAGAGAGATGGTGTGTTCCACTCCAAGGTGTTCCCCAGGTTGCCTTTCCTGAGCTTCGATCTTCCGGCTCTCGTTTAGTAGTTCTTGGAAACTACACTGCATTAGGCCTTCAAATTGGGTATGGGGTGTAGAGAGAGGGTGTGTTACACTCCAAGGTGTTCCCCAGGTTGCCTTTCCTGAGCTTCGATCTTCCGGCTCTCGTTTAGTAGTTCTTGGAAACTACACTGCATTAGGCCTACAAATTGGGTATGGGGTGGAGAGAGATGGTGTGTTCCACTCCAAGGTGTTCCCCAGGTTTCCTTGCCATTGCTTCTGTCTTCCGACTCTCGTTTAGTAGTTGTAGAAAAGTACACTGCATTAGGCCTACAAAATGGGTATGGGGTGGAGAGAGATGGTGTGTTACACTCCAAGGTGTTCCCCAGGTTGCCTTTCCTGAGCTTCTATCTTCAGGCTCTCATTAAATTGTGGTTAAATGGAACAACTGCATTTGGCGTACTAGTTGGTTTGGGGCCTACTATCGGTGTCTGCCACTCCTTGCTGTTCTCCTGGTTTCCTGTCCTGAAATTCCATTTTCAGGCTCTTGTTAAGTAGTTGTTAATGTTAGACTGCATTTGGCCTACTAGTTGGGTTGGGGCCTACTATCGGTGTCTGCCACTCCTTGCTGTTCTCCTCCACTGAACAAAGCTGTGCCGCCTGTTTACTACGGTTGCCAATTTTGAACTGCATTTCGACTACTTACTGATTTGGCCCTACTCTCTGTGTCAGCCTCTCATTCCAGTTGTCCTCCACTGCAATGCCCCCTGGTTATTCCTGTGTTACCAATTTTGAACTGCATTTAGCCCACTTTATTCTTTGGGCCTATATCTGTGTTTCCACTTCATCGTGCCCATTGCCCAGCCAGTGATAGATGAGTCTGCTGGTACATTGACCCATAACGCAACATTCCCCGTGCATGCTACACAACAACATTGTGACCCTGCTGAAAGTCAGGTTGCTCTTCCCGCATACCATACCACCTTACACGGGGACAAAGAGGAAGGTGCAGATGAAAGTGCAGGTTCCTTCATCAGGTGGGGGGAGGAATACTAGTTGGCGACGTCACTGGCACAGGGCCTCTCATAGTACGCAAAAGTGTTGCTGCCGGTGGGAGGCGCCCCCGCCGTGCAAACACACCGCTGTACTTTGAGGGGCCCGCATCAAAGCCGGGACATGTCAGCTGTTTTGAACAGCTGACATGTGCCCGCAATAGCGGCGGGTGAAATTGCGATTCACCCGCCGCTATTAACTAGTTAAATGCTGCTGCCAAACGCAGACAGCGGCATTTAACTATCGCTTCCGGCCGCGAGGCCGGAAGTGCGCGCATCGCCGACCCCGTCACATGATCGGGGGTTAGCTATGCTTCTGCATTGTAACCACAGAAGTCCTTGAACCCCGTGGTTGGCGCTCATAGCACACCTGCATTTCTGCTGCATAGCAGCGATCTGATGATCGCTGCTATGTAGCAGAGCTGATCGAGTTGTGCCAGCTTCTAGCCTCCCATGGAAGCTATTGAAGCAAGGCAAAAGTTAAAAAAAAGTGAAAAAAAGCGAAAAAATAAAAAAAATATAAAAGTTTAAATCACCCCCCTTTCGCCCCATTCAAAATAAAACAATAAAAAAATCAATTCTGCACATATTTGGTATCGCCATGTTTAGAATCGCCCAATATATCAATAAAAAAAGCAATAACCTGATCGCTAAACGACATAGCGAGAAAATAATTCCAAACACCAGAATTCCTTTTTTTTGGTCGCCGCGACATTGCATTAAAATGCAATAACGGGCGATCAAAAGAACGTATCTGCACAAAAGTGGTATCAATAAAAATGTCAGCTTGAAATGCAAAAAATAAGCCCTCAACCGACCCCAGATCACAAAATATGGAGACGCTACGGGTATCGGAAAATGGCGCAATTTTGTTTTTTTTAGTAAAGTTTGGAATTTTTTTTCACCACTTACATAAAACATAACCTAGTCATGTTTTGTTTCTTCGAACTCGTAATGACCTGGAGAATCATAATATTATTTTATAATTAAAACATGTAAGGAGAATAAAAATCTAAATGCGAGAATTGCATTTTTTCTTTTTTGAGAAACCTCCAACAAATGCACTAAATAGAAATTCAAAATTTCGTATTAATCACAAAATGATATCAATAAATGTGTCAGTTCACCATGCAAAAACAAACCTTCACACAGTTTCCTTGACATGAAAATGAAAACATTACGTGTATCAGAAAATTACTTAAATAAAAAAAAATACTTGTTTGCTATCTCTGTAATCATGGTGACTTGTAGATTTATGCTGCCAGGTCATTTTTTGGCATAATGAATGCCTTAAAAACAAAACTCAGAAAACTATGATGAATTTGTGTTTTTTTTCCCTAAGATTACACCGAATTTAGATTTTTTTTTACATTTTCAATTACATATGTTAAAATTATTTGTGTAATTCAAAACTACAACTTGTGTTACAAAAAAAAATGATGGTACTTGCAAGAACAGGTGGAATACAACAAAAGTGCAAAAATAGAAAATCGCCCAAAAGGGGTTAATCTGATAAATTTATTTTTGTCCAACAATCTCTCTATCCCTCCCATCTTTCATACGGGAAAAGTCGGGATACCCCTCAAATATAAGATAGTTTCAAAATGTATTACCATTTTTTGTCAGTGTTGTCAGTGATGTTTGTAGTGCTACTAATTTCGAGTGATTTTACAGAAAATAAACAATAACAATAAAGAAAACCAGTCAAAATCTAAACTTTTGACTTTCACAATATACTTTTTAGCTGTTATTGCTTCATGATGATGATTCACAGTTCTCAATAATTCAGAAAAAAAACATGATGAATTACTCATTTTGAGAAAAAAAATTATGTCATCCAAATCAACTGATTGTAGTCATGTCAAATATTGCCATTTTAGGTTGTTACTAGAGCTTCAAAGCATTTCATTATGATGGGAAATGTTATAATCTGTAAATAAATATCCATGAGAACATTAACTACTGACCATATTCTGAGAAATAGACCTCCCATGCTTAAAGTTAAGGCAAGCTCTTCATTGGAAATACTTCAAAGGAAATATATTGGATCATCTATTTCTTGCCCATAGTTTGTTAAAATACAAAATTACTGTATTTGAGGTGCTTGGTTTAGTATACACTGCATGTGCAGACTTATTTTAATAGCCCATTTGGCATTTTATGAAAGTTACATCAGCACTGGCAAATTCACACATCCTCACCCACAAAAGTAAACTTTTTCTGTTAACAGCCACCAGACGTTAGATTGTTGATCAAACGCTTTTAAGATCTTGGGAAACAATTTATCTGATTCAGTTTGTTGAATGAAGGAATATTTATCCGTTTTAAAGACAAATGATTTTCCCTAGTTTGAACATATCTAAAAGTACATGTAACATCAAATGAAATAATATTTTATTTTCAAAATCCAAATAGTCACTATTCTTGAACATGCATTTTTAGAATCTTAATAAATGTCCATGATGTAGATATAAAAACATTCACATTGATGTTAAAGGCTATAGGCACCTGGAAACTTAATATGGTGTTCAATTTTCACATAAACATACAGTTAGGGCCAGAAATATTTGGACAGTGACACAATTTTCGCGAGTTGGGCTCTGCATGCCACCACATTGGATTTGAAATGAAACCTCTACAACAGAATTCAAGTGCAGATTGTAACGTTTAATTTGAAGGGTTGAACAAAAATATCTGATAGAAAATGTAGGAATTGTACACATTTCTTTACAAACACTCCACATTTTAGGAGGTCAAAAGTAATTGGACAAATAAACATAACCCAAACAAAATATTTTTATTTTCAATATTTTGTTGCAAATCCTTTGGAGGCAATCACTGCCTTAAGTCTGGAACCCAATTGACATCACCAAACGCTGGGTTTCCTCCTTCTTAATGCTTTGCCAGGCCTTTACAGCCGCAGCCTTCAGGTCTTGCTTGTTTGTGGGTCTTTCCGTCTTAAGTCTGGATTTGAGCAAGTGAAATGCATGCTCAATTGGGTTTAGATCTGGAGATTGACTTGGCCATTGCAGAATGTTCCACTTTTTGGCACTCATGAACTCCTGGGTAGCTTTGGCTGTATGCTTGGGGTCATTGTCCATCTGTACTATGAAGCGCCGTCCAATCAACTTTGCAGCATTTGGCTGAATCTGGGCTGAAAGTATATCCCGGTACACTTCAGAATTCATCCGGCTACTCTTGTCTGCTCTTATATCATCAATAAACACAAGTGACCCAGTGCCATTGAAAGCCATGCATGCCCATGCCATCACGTTGCCTCCACCATGTTTTACAGAGGATGTGGTGTGCCTTGGATCATGTGCCGTTCCCTTTCTTCTCCAAACTTTTTTCTTCCCATCATTCTGGTACAGTGGTACAGGTTGATCTTTGTCTCATCTGTCCATAGAATACTTTTCCAGAACTGAGCTGGCTTCTTGAGGTGTTTTTCTGCAAATTTAACTCTGGCCTGTCTATTTTTGGTATTGATGAATGGTTTGCATCTAGATTTGAACCCTTTGTATTTACTGTCATGGAGTTTTCTCTTTACTGTTGACTTAGAGACAGATACACCTACTTCACTGAGAGTGTTCTGGACTTCAGTTGATGTTGTGAACGGGTTCTTCTTCACCAAATTAAGTATGCGGCGATCATCCACCACTGTTGTCATCCGTGGACGCCCAGGCCTTTTTGAGTTCCCAAGCTCACCAGTCAATTCCTTTTTTCTCAGAATGTACCCAACTGTTGATTTTGCTACTCCAAGCATGTCTGCTATCTCTCTGATAGATTTTTTCTTTTTTTTCAGCCTCAGGATGTTCTGCTTCACCTCAATTGAGAGTTCCTTTGACCGCATGTTGTCTGCTCACAGCAACAGCTTCCAAATGCAAAACCACACACCTGGAATCCACCCCTGACCTTTTAACTACTTCATTGATTACAGGTTAACGAGGGAGACGCCTTCAGAGTTAATTGCAGCCCTTAGAGTCCATTGTCCAATTACTTTTGGTCCCTTGAAAAAGAGGACGCTATGAATTACAGAGCTATGATTCCTAAACCCTTTCTCCGATTTGGATGTGGAAACTATCATATTGCAGCTGGGAGTGTGCACTTTCAGCCCATATTACATATATAATTTTATTTCTGAACATGTTTTTGTAAACAGCTAAAATAACAAAACTTGTGTCACTGTCCAAATATTTCTGGCCCTAACTGTATTTAGAATTTGGGTAGTCCCACTAATAATTTTCATATCAGAAGACCAAAAATGCTACAAATATTAGAGAAGAGTGGATCAGGAAAAATTTGAAATTGTCTGTGCAGATATTCCCAGGAAATTCGATTCGCAGAGAAGTTTGTCTCCTCAAATTGAATGTCCTATATCATGATTTAAGGTATCTGCAGACCCCAGAGCCTAATAAACATAAGATGTAAAAAAAATACTTATACTCTTCTTAATTTTTATTCTCCTTACTATTCACTAAGATGTAAAAAGTAAAAAAAAACTCTCTCTGATTGAGTTTCCTGAAATGTGCAGTTTTATGCAAATTCAAACACTTTGTGAATAATTTCACACAAAAAATTTTACTAATTTCAAAAAAGTGACCGTTACATCCAAACATAGACTAAGTGTGAACAGGTGCTGAACCTAGAGTCACCAAATCATATACCTACAAACAAAAAAGCATCACTCTGTAGCGTCATAACTGATCAATATTTGTGCATTGATGCCAATTTATTTTCTTAACCTAAACCACATTTCGGAGGGTTTCAGCTTTCAAAATAATAATTTATACAACCAATGGATGAATTTAACATCAGGTTATTAGCTTTTATTTACATAACATGGATAAGTGACATAACTTCTGTCAGGGAGTGTAGTCTATGTTTGGATGTTACAGTCAGTTTTTTTTAAATTTGTATTCATTAGCCTTCTGACTGAGCACTCCGCCTTTTAGTCACAGGTGTTTTAATTACAGCAGGACCACTACACCTCCACAGAGAGAGAGATTTTAGTCTGAGAGGACTCACATTAGGTTCCCATTCAGATGAAGACTTTATTCTAAGAGAGAAATTGCAGTGTTAGTTCCTGGAAAAAGAGAAACGTCTTACCGTGGCTTCCAGGTACACATGAATTGGCCAATTTCTGCACTAAGCTTTCTGAATTTTTCATATTTCTAGTGCATTTCTACAATTCAATTTTCATATTTCATATTTGCAAGCTATGGCTCTACAGAGTGCTTCCTTTTTTGTTTGTACAAAAAATATTACTGTCACAACGCCACCAGAATCTGCTTCCACTTCTGTCGCCAGGCGATGCCATATTCACTCTGCAAGTTGTGCTGGTGTCAGAGGAGATGTCAGAATTCCAAAGCTCTGGACGGCACAGACACTGTTCAGATACTAAGGATAGAGTGGCTGGGACCTGCAGTGCTATCAAGCCTGACAGTGTGTGTGTGTGTGCTGTCCTGCAGAAGTTTTGCGCTCCCTGCTCTTGCCAACTGGAGAGAACCACACACTACTAAAGCTTTCAACTTGCTGCTGTAAGATGCCAGAAGTAGCTTTGTGATTCCCTGGTTTGGTCTGTGTATTCTCCTCCTGTTTTTTATTTATACTTTCCTTTTTTTTACCGATGTTTCTCCTGTCTGACAATTTTTTACCTTTGCTGACATCTTGGCTTTGACCCCCAACCTGACCATTCTTCTTGCAAGCTTGCTCCACCAAACAGCAGCTAACATTGTAGCCCCTGCCTAGGGACCCTTTTGCAAGTTCCATTCCCTGTATAAGTATTAAAGGGTGAAGGCCAGAGCAGCCTCAAGGCTATGGAAAACATAATAGCTTGCACTGAGCCAGTTTATTGCATCCATTTTAGAGCTGACAGGTGACAACTGAGAGAGTCATCTGACAATATATCTGGACCAAACAAAATATGGATCCTCTCCAAATGGTGGTGGATCAAATATAACACCTGGCCTATTTAGTCCAAGGTCTTGAGGAGTGGATTCAGAATGAGGAATGTTCTCAGGCCTAAGCTAAGGAGGCAAAGGATCTTGGTTTACCCTAGCCAAAATTATGTTTTCCAATGACTGTCACTGCAATTGATGCCTCTCACTTAGGGTGTAAGTCAATAAGTCACTGTTTGTTGGAGCTTTACATTTTTAATCTGTGTAATTTTTTTGTCCTTGATAACATGTCTGTGGCTGTGGTCTTGCTTAAATAATAATAACCTGGTCACCCTAAAAAGGTGCAGACCAAAATTAGTTGGATTCAACCTTGTGACCTTGAAGGTTTATGACATTTTCACCAGCTATTATAGGACATGTACCAAGGGTTTTGGTATGGTAGTGTAGCAACTCACTCAAGCAAATAGGTAACGCACTAAAAACTGCAACTGACCCTGCCGGCTCCTGTACAGACAAAAGATCCTGACCCCTTGGTCCTTAATGTTTTTTGCGTGATCTGAGATACCTCTAACCAATGACTAGACAATGTCAAATCAGACATAAGCTACCTGAAAAGTCCTCCTAAAAAACCGGAGGGCAGAGCAGAATGGAAATTACCTGCAGAAGGGAACGTGTGATGAAATAGAAAGAGTGTTATGATCTGGTGATTAAGGAGCGACATGCGTCTAGCTCTGAGCAGGGGGCAACTATACTGACCGCAGTCCCTAAGCTCAACACAACACTAGAAGTAGCCGTGGAATGCTCCTAACTCTGCCTAGGCATCTCATCACAGCCTAAGAGCTAACTACCCCTAAAGATAGAAGCAGGAAAAGTATCTTGCCTCAGAGAAAATCCCCAAAGGATAGATTAGCCCCCACAAATAATGACTGTGAGAGGAGAAGGAAATGACATACGTAGTATGAAACAAGATTTAGCACAGGAGGCCACTTCTAGCTAGATAGAAAATAGTACAGGACAGAACGCTGTGCGGTCAGTAATAAAAACTAGAAAAAGTCCACCGCAGAGAAATGCAAAAATCTCCACACCTGACTAAAGGTGTGGAGGGCAAACTCTGCTGCCCAGAGCTTCCAGCTTAGCTGAATAGATCCATACTGAAAAGCTGGACAAATTAACAAAAACAAAGAAAGTGCTGAACAACAAGTCCACAACAAGAGAACCGCAAAAGGGCAAGTAAGGACTTAGCTTAGATGAACTGGTCAGAGTGTCAGGAAAGTCCTAAGAGCAATGACTCCAGGCAGGAACAATTGACAACTGGCATTGAATGAGGGATAAGGCCAGACTAATATAGCCGAGCCAGAAAGATGATCAGTGAAAACAGCTGCTGAAGCTAAATCCAAGAAGCAGCCATACCACTCAAAACCACAAGAGGGAGCCAAAGAGCAGAACTCACAAAAATGCTACTTACAACCACCGGAGGGAGCCCAAGAGCGGAATTCACAACAAAAGAGATCCTCAGTGCATAAAACAAACCTTGAAACACATAATAAAGGATTAAGTATCTACTGTTAGAGAATATGCTGCCTACTTCCTAAAAAACCCACAGAAGATAGATGCCGAGAAAAGAACATAAACAACGAAGAGTTAAATCCTAGCTGGTCTTTCACTGACTGTCTTAAACTACAGCAGTATGGCTGGACATCCAAAAGAGACTATCAGCAGCAGAAAATACCAGCAAGGGGAAAGTATACAGTGGCATGTAAAAGTTTGGATATATCCATGGATGTTCAGGTTTGGTGGGTTAGGCCAAACATTTTAAAAAAAGTTTGGGTACCTAAACGGTACTCTAACCTGGACCAGATTCACATGAATGAAGGGCTTGAACATCCATTGTTTGCTAAGCTGTCAACGTATAGACACCTCTCCTTTTCTAACATGTAGACTTGGTGTCAGAAGACATAAAACAGCTGACATCAACCCCCAAACCATTACCCCATTTGTCACTGCACCAGGGCATATGGGAAGAGCTGAGCAAAGCAACAGAATTGACTCATATGATAGATGCACATTTTCTGGGGCGGCTGCTATTTTTAGGCTGGGAGAAGGCAAATATCCATAGCCTCTTACCAGCCTGAGAAAACCTGCCCCAAGCTATCTGGTTTAGTTTGGCTGGTTGTTAAATATATGGAGGACGCCACTCTTGATAGCCAGACATGATAAGTTATGATCAGTTTTGCCTGCATTGGTTATCAAAAATAGAACAAACTCTACATATTTTTTTAAAATTTATAGCACAGGTGCCTGCTGATAAATACTCCTATCAGTGATGCCTGCTCTTGGCATAAACTGATGGGAGTAGTACCCACATCATCTGATGCCTGTCTCATCAGCCGAGGCAGAGGTAAGCTGGTCACCATAGCGCTCTGACTGGCAGTAATAATCTTACTGCTGATCAGAACCACCGCTGTTTATCGCGTGGAAAGCACACAATGTTTGGGGAGATAAGCCTTAACAGTAACCTGGATTTCCTGTAGAAGCCCATGCTTGGTGCCAGTGTCTATAAAGTAGGTCTTTGGTATGGACCCTGAACTTGACTGCTTGGGTTTGCCAATCACTTAAAATTATCTCTAAAGGGCTTAAAGCTAAATATGACACATTTCCTTTGTATTTTAGGCAAACAAAACATGTATTTAAATGTTTTGGACCCGTTGAAGCGCATAGCGCGAAATGACCATTGTCCTCACCTGTTTCCCCGCACCCTCTCCTGTTCATTCCCTGCCGCCTCTCCATGTGTACCTGAGCGCTGATTTCAGCGAATAAAGGATTTTTCTGCAACAGCATCATTGGGGTGAGTGTTGTGAATTGTGTTGTCGAATTCCCTCCTGTGGTCGTGAATGGTACTTCGGCGAGTTCTGTCTATGGGCTCCCTCTGGTGGCTTTGAGTGAAGCTGCTACTTCTGAGGTTCCTTGCACAGGTGACGTGGGTTATCCTTTGGTTGGCTGCTCTATTTAACTCCTCTCAGATTGTTACTCCATGCCAGCTGTCAATGTTTTTGCATTCGTTCAGTTCGCTCCTGGATCTCTCTGGTGACCTGCCTTCTCCTGCAGAAGCTAAGTTCCTTATAGTCTTATTTTGTTCTCTGTTTTCTTGTCCAGCTGGTTTTCATGATTTTGTTTTGCTAGCTGGAAGCTCTGGGATGCAGAGTGGCCCCTCCGCACCGTGAGTCGGTGTGGAGGTCTTTTTTGCACACTCTGCGTGGTCTTTTGTAGGTTTTTGTGCTGATCGCAAAGTTACCTTTCCTATCCTCTGTCTAATTAGTAAGTCTGGCCTCCCTTTGCTGAAACCTGTTTCATCTCTGCGTTTGTGACTTTCATCTTACTCACAGTCAATATATGTGGGGGGCTGCCTTTACCTTTGGGGAATTTCTCTGAGGCAAGGTAGGCTTTATTTTCTATCTCTAGGGCTAGATAGTTCTTAGGCTGTGATGAGGCGCCTAGGTCTGGTCAGGAGCGCTCCACGGCTATTTCTAGTGTGTGTGATAGGATTAGGGCTTGCGGTCAGCAGAGCTCCCATATCCCAGAGCTCGTCCTGTATGAGGTTTAACTATCAGGTCATTCCGGGTGCTCCTAACCACCAGGTCATAACAGTACAGCTGGCCAAAAGTATTAATGCATCTCAATAGAGGGATAAGAGAACTTCTGAGACCATTTTTTTTTCTTTGCACTGTGTTTTGTCTTTCTTTTCCCCTAGACCTTTGGGTGGTTCAGGACACAGGTGTAGATATGGACATTCAAGGTCTGTCCTCTTGTATGGATCATCTCTCTGCAAGGGTACAAAACATTCAAGATTTTGTGGTTCAGAATCCTATGTTAGAGCCTAAAATTCCTATTCCTGACTTATTTTCTGGGGATAAATGTAGGTTCTTGAATTTCAAAAATAATTGTAAACTGTTTCTAGCTTTGAAACCCCGCTCCTCTGGTGACCCCCATTCAACAGGTAAAAATCATTATTTCTTTGTTGCGTGGTGACCCTCAAGACTGGGCATTTTCCCTTGCGCCAGGAGATCCGGCATTGCATGATGTTGATGCGTTTTTTCTGGCGCTTGGATTGCTTTATGATGAACCAAATTCAGTGGATCAGGCAGAGAAAATCTTGCTGGCTTTGTGTCAGGGTCAGGATGAAGCGGAGGTGTACTGTCAGAAGTTTAGAAAGTGGTCTGTGCTTACTCAGTGGAATGAATGTGCCCTGGCGGCAATTTTCAGAAAGGGTCTTTCTGAAGCCCTTAAGGATGCCATGGTGGGATTTCTCACGCCTGCTGGTCTGAATGAGTCTATGTCTTTGGCCATTCAGATCGATCGGCGCATGCGTGAGCGCAAAGCTGTGCACCATCTGGTGGTATTCTCTGAGCATAGGCCTGAGCCTATGCAGTGTGACATGACTTTGACCAGAGCTGAACGGCAAGAACACAGACGTCGGAATGGGCTGTGTTTTTACTGTGGTGAATCCACTCATGCTATCTCCGATTGTCCTAAGCGCACTAAGTGGTTCGCTAGGTCTGCCACCATTGGTACGGTACAGTCTAAATTTCTTTTGTCCGTTACTCTGATTTGCTCTCTGTCGTCCTATTCTGTAATGGCATTTGTGGATTCAGGCGCTGCCCTGAATTTGATGGACTTGGAGTTTGCCAGGCGCTGTGGTTTTTTCTTGGAGCCCTTGCAGTATCCTATTCCATTGAGAGGAATTGATGCTACGCCTTTGGCCAAGAATAAGCCTCAGTACTGGACTCAATTGACCATGTGCATGGCTCCTGCACATCAGGAGGATATTCGCTTTTTGGTATTGCATAATCTGCATGATGTGGTCGTTTTGGGGTTGCCATGGCTACAGGTCCATAATCCAGTGTTGGATTGGAAATCTATGTTTGTGTCCAGCTGGGGTTGTCAGGGGGTACATGGTGATGTTCCATTGCTGTCAATTTCGCCATCTACTCCTTCTGAAGTCCCTGAGTTTTTATCAGATTACCGGGATGTATTTGAAGAGCCCAAATCTGGTGCCCTACCTCCTCATAGGGATTGCGACTGTGCTATTAATTTGATTCCTGGTAGTAAGTTTCCTAAGGGCCGTCTGTTTAATTTATCTGTGCCAGAGGACGCCGCTATGCGGAGCTATATAAAGGAATCCTTGGAGAAGGGTCATATTCGTCCGTCGTCGTCACCATTGGGAGCAGGGTTCTTTTTTGTGGCCAAGAAGGATGGTTCTTTGAGACCTTGTATTGATTACCGCCTTCTTAATAAGATCACAGTCAAATTTCAGTATCCTTTGCCGCTGCTGTCTGATTTATTTGCTCGGATTAAGGGGGCTAGTTGGTTCACCAAGATAGATCTTCGTGGTGCGTATAATCTTGTGCGAATTAAACAGGGTGATGAATGGAAAACGGCATTTAATACGCCCGAGGGCCATTTTGAGTACCTGGTTATGCCATTCTGGCTTTCTAATGCTCCATCTGTGTTTCAGTCCTTTATGCATGACATCTTCCGAGAGTACCTGGATAGATTCATGATTGTATATTTGGATGACATTTTGGTCTTTTCGGATGATTGGGAGTCTCATGTGAAGCAGGTCAGAATGGTGTTCCAGGTCCTTCGTGCGAATTCCTTGTTTGTGAAGGGGTCAAAGTGTCTCTTTGGAGTTAAGAAGGTTTCATTTTTGGGTTTCATTTTTTCCCCTTCTACTATCGAGATGGACCCTATTAAAGTTCAGGCCATTTACGATTGGACTCAGCCGACATCTGTGAAGAGCTTACCGAAGTTCCTGGGCTTTGCTAATTTTTATCATCGCTTCATCGCTAATTTTTCCAGTATTGCAAAACCGTTGACTGATTTGACCAAGAAAGGTGCTGATGTGGTCAATTGGTCCTCTGTGGCTGTAGAGGCTTTTCAGGAGTTGAAGCGTCATTTTGCTTCTGCCCCTGTGTTGTGCCAGCCAGATGTTTCGCTCCCTTTTCAGGTTGAGGTTGATGCTTTTGAAATTGGAGCAGGGGCTGTTTTGTCGCAAAGAAGTTCTGATGGCTCGGTGATGAAACCCTGTGCCTTCTTTTCTAGAAAATTCTCGCCTGCTGAGCGCAATTATGATGTGGGCAATCGGGAGTTGTTGGCCATGAAGTGGGCATTCGAGGAGTGGCCACATTGGCTTGAAGGAGCTAAACATCGTGTGGTGGTCTTGACGGATCACAAGAATTTGACTTATCTCGAGTCTGCCAAACGATTGAATCCTAGACAGGCTCGATGGTCGCTCTTTTTCTCCCGTTTTGATTTTGTGGTTTCATACCTTCCGGGATCTAAGAATGTGAAGGCTGACGCCCTGTCAAGGAGTTTTGTGCCTGACTCTCTGGGTGTTTCGGAGCCGGCGGGTATTTTTAAAGAAGGGGTAATTTTGTCTGCCATTTCCCCTGATTTGCGGCGTGTGCTGCAAAAGTTTCAGGCTGATAGACCTGACCGTTGTCATACGGAGAAACTGTTTGTCCCTGATAGATGGACTAGTAGAGTTATCTCTGAGTTTCATTGTTCAGTGTTGGCTGGTCATCCTCGAATCTTTGGTACCAGAGATTTGGTGGCTAGATCCTTTTGGTGGCCTTCTTTGTCACGGGATGTACGTTCTTTTGTGCAGTCCTGTGGGACTTGTGCTCGGGCTAAGCCCTGCTGTTCTCGTGCCAGTGGGTTGCTTTTGCCCTTGCTGATCCCGAATTGGTCCTGGACGCATATTTCCATGGATTTTATTTCTGATCTCCCTGTTTCTCAAAAGATGTCGGTCATTTGGGTGGTTTGTGATCGCTTCTCTAAGATGGTCCATTTGGTACCCTTGTCTAAATTGCCTTCCTCCTCCGATTTGGTGCCTTTGTTTTTCCAGCATTTGGTTCGTTTGCATGGCATTCCAGAGAACATCGTCTCGGACAGAGGTTCCCAGGTTGTTTCGAGGTTTTGGCGGTCCTTTTGCGCTAAGATGGGCATTGATTTGTCTTTTTCTTCGGCTTTCCATCCTCAGACTAATGGCCAAACCGAACGAACTAATCAGACCTTGGAGACACATCTGAGATGCTTTGTTTCTGCTGATCAGGATGACTGGGTGTCCTTCTTGCCTTTGGCTGAGTTCGCCCTTAATAATCGGGCCAGCTCGGCTACTTTAGTTTCTCCTTTTTTCTGTAATTCTGGTTTCCATCCTCATTTCTCTTCAGGGCAGGTTGAGCCTTCGGACTGTCCTGGTGTGGATGCGGTGGTGGATAGGTTGCAGCAGATTTGGACTCATGTGGTGGACAATTTGACATTGTCCCAGGAGAAGGCTCAACGTTTCGCTAACCGCCTGCGTTGTGTTGGTCCCCGACTTCGTGTTGGGGATTTGGTTTGGTTGTCATCTCGTCACGTTCCTATGAAGGTTTCCTCTCCTAAGTTTAAGCCTGGTTTCATTGGGCCATACAAGATTTCTGAAGTTCTTAATCCTGTGTCAACTCGTTTGGACCTTCCAGCTTCTTTTGCCATCCATAATGTGTTCCATAGGTCGTTATTGCGGAGATACGTGGCGCCTATGGTTCCCTCCGTTGATCCTCCTGCCCCGGTGTTGGTCGAGGGGGAGTTGGAGTATGTGGTGGAGAAGATTTTGGATTCTCATGTTTCGAGACGGAAACTCCAGTACCTGGTCAAGTGGAAGGGTTATGGTCAGGAAGATAATTCCTGGGTTTTTGCCTCTGATGTTCATGCTGCCGATCTGGTTCGTGCCTTTCATTTGGCTCATCCTGATCGGCCTGCGGGCTCTGGTGAGGGTTCGGTGACCCCTCCTCAAGGGGGGAGTACTGTTGTGAATTCTGTTGTCGACTTCCCTCCTGTGGTCGTGAATGGTACTTCGGCGAGTTCTGTCTATGGGCTCCCTCTGGTGGCTTTGAGTGAAGCTGCTGCTTCTGAGGTTCCTTGCACAGGTGACGTGGGTTATCCTTTGGTTGGCTGCTCTATTTAACTCCTCTCAGATCGTTACTCCATGCCAGCTGTCAATGTTTTTGCATTCGTTCAGTTCGCTCCTGGATCTCTCTGGTGACCTGCCTTCTCCTGCAGAAGCTAAGTTCCTTATAGTCTTATTTTGTTCTCTGTTTTCTTGTCCAGCTGGTTTTCATGATCTTGTCTTGCTAGCTGGAAGCTCTGGGATGCAGAGTGGCCCCTCCGCACCGTGAGTCGGTGCGGAGGTCTTTTTTGCACACTCTGCGTGGTCTTTTGTAGGTTTTTGTGCTGATCGCAAAGTTACCTTTCCTATCCTCTGTCTATTTAGTAAGTCTGGCCTCCTTTTGCTGAAACCTGTTTCATCTCTGCGTTTGTGACTTTCATCTTACTCACAGTCAATATATGTGGGGGGCTGCCTTTACCTTTGGGGAATTTCTCTGAGGCAAGGTAGGCTTTATTTTCTATCTCTAGGGCTAGATAGTTCTTAGGCTGTGACGAGGCGCCTAGGTCTGGTCAGGTACGCTCCACGGCTATTTCTAGTGTGTGTGATAGGATTAGGGCTTGCGGTCAGCAGAGCTCCCACATCCCAGAGCTCGTCCTGTATGAGGTTTAACTATCAGGTCATTCCGGGTGCTCCTAACCACCAGGTCATAACAGGTGAGTGCCGCATTGTTTTTTCCATATATTACTGCAAGTGAAGTCTCTGATCCACTGTTTGGTGTGCACCACCCCTGAATGCTTTCATCTGGCTAAGTGTTAAAAGTCTGTATACCTCAGCTTGCTGAATTGCCTGTGAAGATTAACTTACCTGGTGCCGCACAGTCTCTGTATCTTGGCTTGTTTCATATTGGATTTAAATGTTTTCATATTAAAAATTACAAAAAGGGAAATAGCCTGATGCAAAAGTTTGGGCACCCTTGGATATTTGCGTGCTCGCATAACTTTGAATAAGGTTTCAGTACTTAATTAGCCTGTAAGGGATAAATAAAACCCAGCATTCTCTAGCTTTTTTGCCAAAAACTGCAGCCTTGATTCTTAGGCAGCTGTCAGCATGAGACCCCCATAGACTCCTATGTCCAGCCAAACATTCTATACACATAAAAAAACACCACATACTAGCCTTGGTAATGTTGCCCAGGTGCTCTGCTTCTGTTCCTCTGCTTCTGTTCCTGTCTTCGTGTCTCAGGTGCGCTGACCCTCCGAAGTAAACCGCTGAAGAGATGAAATTATGTCATTGCGTTAACTGTTTCACACTCTGATTGGAGGAGGAAGTGGCTGGAGGCCTCTCCTCCACCAATTAAGTCAGCGCAAATGGAGACAGTGGAGACAGTGAGCAGACAGGCATGGGAGGTCACTATGCGGCCTGTGGGCCACTGTTTTCCAGCCCCTCAGTTTTCTCAGTCCGTTGGCCGGACTGGGACAGCCAGAGGGTCAGATGTGGCCCGTGGGTCTCACTTTGCCCAGGTCTGCTCTAATACATTTATTTGAATGGCCATCCTGTAATACTACATTCCTGCATTTGCTGTAGGGGTTATGTATGAAGACTTCTGTAATATATCTTACAGTTCAAAAGGACATATATATATATATATATTTATATATATATATATATATATATATATATATATATATATATATATATATCACAGCCTTTGGTCAGATCAAACATACTGTAGATATATTCTGCAGTATTTGCTGTCACTCATGGATACTGCTTATCACAAATATAGTTTCACTGCTCATTTAATCAAGTATTTTTTTTTTTTTTAAATACCTGAACATTTCTGTTCATGCATTTCATGGAACATCAAATAACAGAATGTCTCTTCTGCACAGCAATTTAGCATTCATACTAAGATCAATATTAGAATTTCTGAAATATTTCTTTGGAAACGAGAAAAAGGATTGATATTACTCAATGCAAAGAACCATACAAAAAGCATTTATCTTTAAAAATAAAAGTCTTGCAGACAAAATTTGGTTTTCAGAAAATGTGCATTAAATTTGCAGCAAACGTGTATTTATCCTTAGTTTTACAGCTGGTAAATGAATTAAATGTTTGCATTAATTTTGGATTTTGAATTTAGTTGCATGTAATATGAGGTTTGTTACTAAGGGAAAATTGTGTACTTTTTAGGTGAACAATTTTTATTAATTTAAATCCTTACATATTTTTGAGCTAAAACACCTTTTTACAATAGGATTTTATTAAAAATGGGGACAGTTTGAGTACTACAACCTGTGTGTACCGTGGCATGTTAAATTTTAGGCATTCCTGGTCAGAGCAAATTGAATATTAAATGACCTCGAAAAGGGTTAAAGTTAAAGATGACACATTTACTTTTGTATTTTAGGCAAAAAATTACATATTATAATTTTATACATTTTTAAAATTGCGAAAAATAATATGGGCTGATGCAAAAGATTGTGCACCCTACATGGTTAGTAAAAAGTAGCCATACCGTTTGCAAATGTTACAGCTTAAAAATACTTTTTGTAGCCAGCCAAGAGTCTTTCAATTCTTGTTTCATTCATTGTTCCTCGGAATATTCTTCCAGTTCTGCGAGATTCCTGGGTTGTCTTGCGTGCACTGCTATTTTGAGGTCTAGTAAAATATTTTAAATCATGTTCAGATCAGGCAACTGTGAGGGCTATTGTAAAACCTTCAGCTTGCACCTTTTGAGACAGTCTATTGTAGATTTTGACATGTATTTAGGATCATAACCCATTTGTCGAAGCCATCCTGTTTTCAACTTTAGTTGTTTACAGATGGTGCTATGTTTGCATCAAGAATTTGTTGAAAATTTATTGAATCCATTTTTCCCTCTACCCAGAAAATATTACCCGTGCTATTGGCTGTAACACAACCCCAAAGTATGATTGATTCACTCCCATGCGTTCTTTTCCTGAAAATCTGTGCCCTTTTTTATCCATATTGTGGTCAAAGAGTTCTATTTCAATCACAATGGTCCAGAGGACTTGCTTCCAAAATGCATCAGGCTTGTTTAGATGTTATTTTGCATGCTTCTGATGCTGAATTTTATGGTGAGGATGCATGAGAGGTTTTCTTCTGATAATTCTTAAAAGAAGATCATATTTGAACAGTTGTCTCTGAACAGTAGAACAATGTACCACAACTTCAAAGTCTGCAAAATCTTTCTGAAAGTCTTTTTAAGTCAAACTGGGGTTCGCATTTGCCTCCCTAGCATTCTTACAAGCAGCTCTCACTGAAATTTTGCTTGGTCTTCCAGATCCTATCTTGACCTCCAATGTTCCTGTGAACTGCCATTTCTTAATTACATTGTGAACTGAGGAAAGAGCAACTTGAAAATGCTTTGGTATCTACTTATAATCTTCCCCTGCTTTGTGAGTCTCCACCATTTTCCTTTTCAGAGTGCTACGCAGCTGCTTAGAAGAACCCATGGCTGCAGCTTTTTAATACAAGGGTAGAGGAAGCTGTGGTTTTATAAAGCTGGGAAATTTGCATCACCTGGCCTTTCCTAACGATTATAGTGAACAAGCCAAAACCCTCTCAGGCTAATTAAGGTTTGAAACCTTGGTCGAAGTTATCTAAGCACGCAAATCTCCAAGTGTGCCCAAACTTTTGCATCAGCCCATTTTCCTTTTTGTAACTTTAAAAATGTAAAAAATTGCAATAAATATATATTTTGCCTAAAATACAAATTAAATGTGTCATCTTTAACTTTAGGCCTTATGGTATCATTTTATCTTCACCTTGCATAACTGTTCACAATAGCAGTACTTTTAACCAGAATGCCCAAACTTTTACATGCCACTGTACCATAGCTCATTCAGGACTGCAGGGTAAGTAAACAGTGAAATTAATTGGCTAACTTATCTGAGGGCAGCACTTTTAATCCTTGTCTCTCTTTTTCTGAATAATGTTACAACCTGATTTTTAATTAAAATTGAACTTAGATTCAGTCATAAAACAGTTCAGAAAATCTAAAAAGTCCATACTGCCATTTTCTGAGACTTGAAAACCTATGTAGCAAAGCCAGATAGACTAAGGTTAACATCCTACTGTAGCTCTGTCGGTTCTGATTAGGTGCATTTGGCTAACTCTGTATATAACCAGGCTGGGCATTCAACTTGGTCAGTCAGCTAGGGTAAGCAAGCCAAAATGGATTGTATTTGACCAGGAGAGAGATATGCAAGCCAGAATTTCTCTCTGGGAATAGACTGCACAGGCCGTGTGCACCAAACTGCAAGCGTCAATGAATGCTATGGACAATAGCCATTTTGTTGTGCATAAGTAGCCATTGTCTATTTTGTTTAGTTAGTGTCTGAGCAAGTCTAGGACTATGGTATTGTTTTATAGTGCTGTGCAACCTGTGAAACTAACATCACATTGTTTTGACACAAAAATTCAGTGCTTGTGTAAATGCTGCCTACTGCTGTGCGTGAACTCCTACACTGCTTAAACCTCTTACACTGATTTAGTCTTTTACAAAAAGTTGTATAACAAGATACTTATGCAGAAAAAAATCATAATTATGTAATGAGTAATTAATATATTTATTAATAATACAACATATGTGCTGACCATAATTCTACAAAATGAAATAGTAAGGACTAGAGATTTATGCATAATTTGAAATACACTGGCTTCAATAAGGGGCAGAGAGGAGCAACCACAATAATAATAATAATAATACATATAATTTCTTTACAATCTGTCTTTTTCAATTATCTGGTGAATCTGGGGGTGGAATCTAATTTTGCTGTGCATACTACCAGCCCTTCACCCAACTATGTTTCAATGGGAGTCACAAATCTTCGATGGCCTAGTGGCCTATTGATCAACTCTGTACAAGGTTTTATAATCCACTTGATAATCAAACTGGGATGTGACATCATGGATGCTGGGCATTATAGGGAAGCCCGCTCAGCTATGATGTTAGCTCACTGTCTCAGATGCTTCATCAGTGTAGGAAATGGTGTCAATTAACCCCTTTGAGACAAAGCCTGTTTTCACCTTAATCACCAGGCCAATTTTTACAATTCTGACCACTGTCAATTGATGAGGTAATGACTCTGCAAGGCTTCAACGGAAAAATTGATGGGCATACAGGTTTGTCTGAGCCACCATAACATTTATTAGTTACTCACTGAAAAAGAATTTTAAGAAGTCAATTTCAGTGAGGCCAGTGATGTCAAACTGGATTCCTGAGCTGCTGCTGAAATCCGGAATGAAGGACTGATAATTTTTGGGGGTGCAATCCATATGGGATCAATAGATTGCTGCAGGAGTTGCCTGGGTCCTAGGGCACCTTGCTGAGGGTCCTTCTTCACTAGATTAGGAAGAGGAGGAATAGAGGAATGTGAGATTTTCCTCTCTGCCTGAATCCGTGTCCGAGGCAAGGAAGGCATAAGCCTCCTCTGGTGTATAGTGTCTTGATGAATGGGCCATTTTTTTTTTATTTCTCCAAACCCCTGGGATGTGTGTAAGTGGTGCTTTTACTCATGTAATGAGTGGGGCTTTGTGTGTAGCATACTGTTTATGATAAAAAAGAGAGAAAAAAAGTAGAGAAAAATGTAGAATAAACAAGAAAAATGAAAAAAAAAATCAGATGGAAAAAATAAGTTTGTATAAAAAAATAGTATTCACTATACTAATGTCCTCCCTATTAATTTACCTGACGCAAATAGTTATTTTTTTTACAAAAGAAAAATGAACGCCATCAACAATGTGACATACGCTCCCCTAATGCACTCGTTTAAAATTTACTCGACCCAACTACCGTATTTTTCGGACTATAAGACGCACCCCAAATTTGGGGTGAAAATTGCAGAAAAAAGATTTTTTTATAAGATGGGGGTCCATCTTATTGTCCGAATTTAAGATCTCTTACCTGAGGGCAGGCAGTGGCAGAGCAGGGTCACAGGAGGCATGGTGATGGCAGAGGTGAGGTGATGCTGAGGTGCGGTGGGCGGAACGGTGTGCACCTGAGCAGGGTCCCATCCTGCTTAGGTGGGCGACGCCATGGCCTGGTGTCCATGGGGAGGTTGCGGCAGTGCTGTGGCGGCGGCAGATGTGCGGTCACATCCTCAGGTGGCGGCAGCCAGGGACCCTTCCACATTTGAGGTGACGCCACGGCAGTATTGAAGGAGACCAGCAGAGCTGGGTGAGTCACGGTTTTCCTGGTGGTGGCGGGCATACCGGCATTGTGGCGGCGACAGAGGTGCAGGGATGATGTGGCGCGGTGACCAGTATGGCGTGAGCAGGGTCCCGTCCACATTTGAGGTGAATCCGCGGCCCGGTATTGAAGGAGAGCAGCAGAGCTGGGTGAGTTACGGTTTTCCCGGTGGCGGCGGCCATCTTTCTGAGGCCACGCGTGCGCAGATTCAGTACTTTGCTTACCAGGGCTTCAGGAAAATGGCCGCAGGAGGCCGCGCGTGCGCAGATGGAGATCGCGGTGGCCATTTTCCTGAAGCCGAGATCTCAATCTGCGAACTCGGCTTCAGGAAAATGGCCGCCACGATCTCCATATGCGCACGCGCGTCCTCCCGTGACCATTCTCCTGAAGTACGAGGAAGCAGAAAACTCAATCTGCGCATGTGCGGCCTCAGGAAGATGGCCGCCACCACCGGGAAAACCATAACTCACCCAGCTCTGCTTCTCTCCTTCAATACCGGGCCACGGATTCACCTCAAATGTGGACAGGACCCTGCTCACGCCATACCGGTCACCGCGCCACATCATCCCCGCACCTCTGTCGCCGCCACAATGCCGGTAAGCCTACGTTCCAACTATAAGACGCACCCCCCATTTTCCTCACAATTTTTTTTGGGAAAAAGTGCGTCTTATAGTCGGAAAAATACGGTAATTATATTTTTTACAAAAGAAAAGCGAACATCACCAAAAATGTGACGCACCATCTAATAATACACTAGAAATTACCGGGCGATAGCAGGTTTTTTTAATGCAAGAAAAAAGACGCTACCTCCCTACCTATAAAACTACTCTGTATGCCTTTTATTTTCTCCTAAAACAAGATTGGATGGCTAAACTAACATGAAACCTAAAAACTACTCTGTACAAATTTTTTTTTCTCTAACAGAAGATCGGTTATCACTAATGCTGTGTCGCCAGCTACACTAACGTGCTACCTGTAAAACTACTCTGTACGATTTTTTTTCTCTAAAAGAAGATCGGTCGTCACCAACACTGTGACACCAGCTACGTTACCTCTAAAACTACACTGCACTAACTACTCTTATTTAAAAGAAAAACAACAAAAAAAACAATTGGTTGTCACTAAGGCCATGTTCACATGTTGCGGTTTTTACGGTGTATCCGCAGCGTTTTTGACGCTGCAGATCTGCAGAAGTTTTCCATGTGGTCTAGAGTACCATGTAAACCTATGAAAACCAAATCAGCTGTGCAAATGCTGCAGAAAAAATCGCGTGGAAACGCAGCGTTGTTTTTTCCACAGCATGTCAATTCTTTCTGTGGAACTGCAGGGTTTCTGCACCCATTGACTTGCATTGAGTCGGGCATTTCCGCAGCAAAACCGCAGATGTAAAAATCATCTGCGGTTTAGCTGAGGAGCAAACACTGCAGTTCGGAAGGGGGGAAGAGGGTGGTTGGAGTGTGGGCGGTGACTGTGTGCGTGTGTGTGCGGGCAGGGTCTGCTAGCTCTCCGTGCCGGGTCTGTGGGCTGTCAGAGGGTCTGCGGGCTCTCCATGCTGGGTCTGCAGGCTCTCCATGCTAGGTCTGCAGGCTGTCCAGGTGGTCTGTGGGCTGTCTGGGTGGTCTGTGGGCTGTCCGGGTGGTCTGCGAGCTGTCCGGGGGTCTGCGGGCTCTCCGTGCTGGGTGTGCGGGCTGTTTGAGAGATCTGCGGCCTGTCCAGGTGGTCTGTGGCCTGTCCGGGGAGTTTGTTGGCTGTCTGGGTGTGTGTGGCACTGTGTGTCTGTGGGAATGTGTGTGCAGGCAACGTCCAATGGGACTACAAGTCCTATCGGGCTATGCCTGCTACAGTGACAGTGAGTCACACATTAGCCAATGATGGGCTAATGTGTTGAATGTATAAAAAACACAAACTTAAAACATACATACAACATATTACATGCAACATACATGCATACAACATGCATGCATACAACATGCATACTACATGTTAGGGTTGGCGGAACGCACCGAATATATTTATTAAGTGAGATAGGTGCGTTCGCAACCTGGGATCCACCGTGCAGGAAAAAACCTGCTGCTAAGTAAGGCGGTGAAGTAAATTAGTATAAATGAACTCTGTTACCTCACAGAGACCATAGTAAAGAGAACGCTGTACCCTGTTTAGCTCACAGGGAACACAGCTACTTAGTAGAGCCGACAGTGGTCATGCAGTCCAAACCAAACACGATGCTCCTCTCCGGTGGAGCCGGAATTCTAATGGCTATAAGCCAGCCCTGAATTCACTCATGAGAAACTCCTCGCCGGAGGTGCAAGCATTCTAGGGGCTTATTTCAGCCGGGTCCCTGACTGCATACACACAAAAACTCCTCGCCGGAGGTGCCAGCATTCTAGGGGCTTATTTCAGCTGGGTCCCTGACCACACACACGACCACACTGGCGCTGATCTAGTACATATTTGATACTAGCGCATGGCCGTGCGGTCATGAGAACCTTTTATAGCTGTAGCAACTTCAGGACCTTCCCAGAAGGACCAATGGAAGGCTGCCACAGAACTTGATCAGGTACAGGGCCTTCCTGGAGGACCAATGGAAGTTGCTGCAGTACCTGAGCATGTGACCCTAGACCTCCACTGAGAGATCTTACCCTGGGAATGCTCAGTGTGTGCAAAGCAGGACTTAGTCCCAGAAAAGCCTGCTCGCTGCAGACCAGTGCAGAATACAATAGCAGAGCCTGGAGAGGCAGCAGTAACCCTTTGCACAGTATCAGATTCAATGAGACGCTGGGACCGACGTCTCCGCTGAGCAGGCTCCACTGTGGCCGATGCAGAATGGGAGACCGCAGCAGACATGGTTCGAGATTCCCCCTGTGCAGCGGTGGGAACTCGACTCCTAACACTACATACATGCAACATACAACATGTAACATACAACATACATGCAACATAACACATACATACTACATACATGAAACATACTACATACATGCAACATACAGTACATGCAACATACATACTACATGCAACATACTACATACATGCACCATACTACATGCATACACCATACTACATACATACAACATACTACATACATGCAACATACATACAACATACTACATGCATGCAACATACATACTAAATACAACATACTACATGCATGCAACATACCACATACATGCAACATACTACATACATGCAACAAATTACATACAACATAAAGTCAAACAGTACATACTCACCATCACTTGTCACTTTGATCCCAGAAGCCAGTGTCACGTGTAAAAAAAATTTAAATAATAAACAAACAATATACTCCCTGATCCACAGAAATCCAATTATAATGAGTGTCCCACGACGATCTCCCGTGGGGAGAAGCAGCATCAGCTGATGTGACAGCTCTCCAGGGGCCCCAGGAATACAATGATGGAAGGTTTCCTTCCGCGCTGTATTCCTCCACCACTGTAAAAAATAGTCCCTAGTCTAACTTGTGGCACTGCTGTGTGAGAAAGTTCCCATGCAGCAATGCAATAAGACCTGTTGTGACCTGGTGGTTAGGACAATAATGGACCTGGTGGTTAAGAGCACACGGAATGACCTGATAGTTACTAATAATATAGAACGAGCTCTGAGACGTGGGAACTCTGCTGACCGCAATCCCTAATCCTATCACACACACTAGAAATAGCCGTGGATTGCTCCTAACGCTCCCTATGCAACTCGTCACAGCCTAAGGAACTAGCTAGCTCTGAAGATAGAAAAATAAAGCCTACCTTGCCTCAGAGAAATTCCCCAAAGGAAAAGGCAGCCCCCCACGTATAATGACTGTGAGTAAAGATTTTAAGCGTGCCCTAAAAACTCATTTGTTCAGACTGGCCTACCGCCTCAATGCATTAACCTAACGATCCCTGTGTGGCCTATTTATAATAAAAAAAAAAAAAAAAAAGATTCCTCGCATCATGTTCTCATACACTTTATGCAGTATTAGCCCTCTGTGTCTGTACTGCTACATACTTAGGCAGGTAACTGGTTCATGCAGCTTTACATGAACACCTGAGCCTTACACTATAGCTGGTCCGAATAACTAAAGCAATTGTTACCATCCACCTCTCGTGTCTCCCCTTTTCCCCATAGTTTGTAAGCTTGCGAGCAGGGCCCTCACTCCTCCTGGTATCTGTTTTGAACTGTATTTCTGTTATGCTGTAATGTCTATTGTCTGTACAAGTCCCCTCTATAATTTGTAAAGCGCTGCGGAATATGTTGGCGCTATATAAATAAAATTATTATTTATTATTATTATTAAGATGAAAATTACAAACACAGAGATGAAATAGATTTAGCAAAGTGAGGCCCGACTTACTGAACAGACTGAGGATAGGAAAGGTAACTTTGCGGTCAGCACAAAAAACTACAAAAAGACCACGCAGAGGGCGCAAAAAGACCCTCCGCACCGACTCACGGTGCGGAGGCGCTCCCTCTGTGTCCCAGAGCTTCCAGCAAGCAAGACAAAAATCAAAATAGCAAGCTGGACAGAAAAATAGCAAACCAGAGAAAAACAAGCAGGAACTTAGCTTCTGCTGGTAAGACAGGTCACAAGAACGATCCAGGAGTGAACTAGACCAATACTGGAACATTGACAGGTGGCATGGAGCAAAGATCTAAGTGAAGTTAAATAGAGCAGCCAGCTAACGAATTAACCTCGTCACCTGTGGAAGGAAACTCAGAAGCCGCAGCCCCACTCACAACCACCAGAGGAAGCCCATGGACAGAACTAGTCGAAGTACTATTCATGACCACAGGAGGGAGCTTGACAACAGAATTCACAACAAAGACCAATGAACTCAGGTAACCTCAGTGATGCACTGCTGGAGCCATTGTCTCCTGTCAGTGTGTCACTGGAGGTCTATAGAGCAATGACATCACCCGATGTCACTGTTGTATAGGGAAGATCATTGTGGGACACTCATTATTAATTGGACTATGGCAGACAGGTAGTATACGTTTGGTTTATCATTTATCAATTTTTTGCAGGTGATCGAGTATGGTAAATATGGTTAAATTAAGAACATTAAAATACTTTTTTCTGGCTGTGTCTTTATTTTTTTTACTCTTTCACTACTATAGGATTAATAATGGATAGGCATCTTATTGACGCCTCTCCAGTATTAAACCGGCTTAATGTCACCTTACAATAGCAAGGTGACATTAACCCCTTATTAGCCCATATTGCACCGCTACACGGGAGTGGGAAGAGAGGGGCTAAGTGCCAGAATTGGTGCATCTCACAGATGCGCCATTTCTGGGGCGGCTGGGGGCTGGTATTTGTAGCCGGGGGAGTCCAATATCCATGGCCCCTCTCTAGGCTATGAATATTAGCCCGCAGCTGTCTGCGTAGCCTTTCTGGCTATAAAATATAGGGGGACCCCACGTTATTTTTTTTGGGGTCCCTCTATTTTAATAGCCAGTAAAGGCTATGCAGACAGCAGCGGGATGATATTCATAGCCTGGGAAGGGGCCATGGGTATTAACCCCTTTCAGGCTACAAATATTGGCCCCCGGCCGTCAGCTCTCCCCCTCTGGTGCAGAAAATTGTGCGGGAGCCCACATCATTTTTTTTGTTTTTTTAATTAAACGTTCATTAAGAAACATAGGCTTTGCTATTATATATCTATGGATATATCTATAGATAATAATAATAATAATAATAACAATAATAATAATCTTTATTTTTATATAGCGCTAACATATTCCGCAGCACTTTACAGGTTGCACACATTATCATCGCTGTCCCCGTTAGGGCTCACAATCTAAATTCCCTATGTATTCCCAGTATGTCTTTGGAATGTGGGAGGAAACTGGAGTACACGGAAGAAACCCACACAAACACGGAGAGAACATACAAACTCTTTGCAGATGTTGTCCTTGGTGGGGTTTGAACCTAGGACTCCAGCTATATCCAAAGATAAATCTATATATTTATACATGGATATCTATGGATATACTGTACTAGCTATTGAACCCGTTCTACGCCCGTGTGGCGAGCATTTATATTGGTATATGGTCTCCATCATGTGCTGCTGCCATCCTGCGCCCGTTCTGTCATGTGCTGCTGCCATCCTGCGCCCATTCTGTCATGTGCTGCTTCCATCCTGCGCCCGTTCTGTCATGTGCTGCTGCCATCCTGCGCCCGTTCTGTCATGCGCTGCTGCCATCCTGCGCCCGTTCTGTCATGCGCTGCTGCCATCCTGCGCCCGTTCTGTCATGTGCTGCTCCCATCCTGCGCCCGTTCTGTCATGCGCTGCTCCCATCCTGCGCCCGTTCTGTCATGTGCTGCTCCCATCCTGCGCCCGTTCTGTCATGGGCTGTTGCCATCCTGCGCCCGTTCTGTCATGCGCTGCTGCCATCCTGCGCCTGTTCTGTCATGCGCTGCTGCCATCCTGCGCCCGTTCTGTCATGTGCTGCTCCCATCCTGCCCCCGTTCTGTCATGCGCTGCTGCCATCCTGCGCCCGTTCTGTCATGTGCTGCTCCCATCCTGCCCCCGTTCTGTCATGTGCTGCTCCCATCCTGCTGCCATCCTGCGCCCGTTATGTCATGCGCTGCTGCCATCCTGTGCCCGTTCTGTCATGTGCTGCTGCCATCCTGCGCCCGTTCTGTCATGTGCTGCTGCCATCCTGCGCCCGTTCTGTCATGTGCTGCTGCCATCCTGCGCCTGTTCTGTCATGTGCTGCTCCCATCCTGCCCCCGTTCTGTCATGTGCTGCTCCCATCCTGCTGCCATCCTGCGCCCGTTATGTCATGCGCTGCTGCCATCCTGTGCCCATTCTGTCATGCGCTGCTGCCATCCTGCGCCCGTTCTGACATGTGCTGCTGCCATCCTGCGCCCGTTCTGTCATGTGCTGCTCCCATCCTGCGCCACTATTGTATTATATGCCCCCGTATGCTGCTGCCATATAAAAAAAAAAAATACCATACTCACCTATCGTCCGGCTCCACTGCAGGTGTGTCTTCAAGAAAATGGCGCCGGAAAGCGCGGACTGCGCAGGCGCCGATTCCTGCTGCCGGAATCGGCGCCTGTGCAGTCTGCGCTCTCCGGCGCTATTTTCTTGAAGACACACCTGCAGTGGAGCCGGAGTGTGTCTTCAAGAAAATGGCGCCGGAAAGCGCGGACTGCGCAGGCGCCGATTCCGGCAGCAGGAATCGGCGCCTGCGCAGTCCGCGCTTTCCGGCGCCATTTTCTTGAACACATACTCTGGCTCCTCTGCCTGTGACTGGACTCTGTCACAGCAGAGGAGCCGGGAGACGGAGCCGCACGCAGCGCTGGAACGGAGGACAGGTGAATATACTTACCCTCCCTCCTGGCGCGTCCACGGTCCCTGACTCTCCGGTGGAGATCGCGGTATGCGTTCAGTGATTATGCATACCGCGATCTCCTGGGAGCGTCACTCTGTGGGGGCCAGACTGCGCCGGCGCTTGCGCCTGCGCAGTCTATAAAGACTTCGGACAGAGTGACGCTCCCAGCATTATATTATAGATGTATAGATATAACTATGGCTATATCGATCTATAGATATATTTATAGATACATAGATATATCTATCCCTATATCTATCTGGCTACTTTCACACATCAGATTTTTTGCCGTCAGGCACAATCTGGTGAGTTTTGAACAAAACGGATCCATGTTTTTTTTTTTTTTGCCGGATCCGTATTTTCTCATAGAGTTGTATTAGCGCTGGATTGTGCCTGATGGCCACACGTTTCATCTGTTTTTTTTTACAGATCCATCAGAAATGCTGTTTCCAGCGGACGGAGAAAACGTACAGAAGAGCGGTTTTCTGTCCGACAAAAAAACGCGCAGCGACTGATCCGGCGAAAAACGGATGAAACTGAGATGTGAAATGATGAGTCCGGCCTCCGAATCCGTTTTTTCATGCATTTTTCCATTGAAATCATGCACATTTTCCGTTCTCTCTCTCTCAAAAAACAGATCATTTGCATCAGTTTTTCACTATGTGCAACGGATCAGTTTTTTAAAAAATTCACCAGATCCTGCCTGATGGATAGATGTAGATGGATATATGGATAGTTAGTCCACTTTCACACATCAGTTTGTTTCCATCAGGCAGGATCAGGCAAATTTTTGAAAAAATGGATCCATTGCAAATAGTGAAAAACTAATGCAATTAATCCGTTTTTTTTTAGAGAGAGAGCGAGAGAGAGAATGGAAAATGTGCATGATTTCAATGGAAAAAATGCATGAAAAACTGGATTCAGTGGCCAGATTCATCATTTCACATCTCAATTTCATACGTTTTTTGCCGGATCTGTCGCAGTGCATTTTTTCGCAGGACAGAAAAAACTTTCCTCTTTACGTTTTCTCCATCCACTGGAAACAGTTTTTTTTTTACAGATGGCACTGAGACACAGATGGCATGCAGTGCGGTAATCATTATTGTAGATTAAATCCTTTGGCGCTGATTGGCCAGAAACTGTCATTCAGCTAATTGGCGCCAATGGGGTTAATCAGGTGAGGTGATGTCGAGAATACCACCCATTGTGTTGTGCTTTTCTGTCTATTTTTATTTTTGGCCATGCACTACTGACAATAGGAGTTCATTTTATAGTCCTCAGATGTGTTCTTCTTGTTTATCTAAACTGATGCCATATTTTTGCCTAGGGGTACTCATGCATACAATGTATTGTATGTAGTATGTATGTAGTATGTATGTATGTATGTATGTATTTATGTAGTATGTATGTAGTAAGTATGTATATATGTATATGTAGCATGTATGTGGTATGTATGTTTTATGTGTGTAATATGTATGTAGTATGTATGTTGTATGTATGTAGTATGTATGTAGTATGCATGTAGTGTGTTGTATGTATGTAGTATGTTGTAGGGTTGAGCGACTTTTACTTTTTTAGGGTCGAGTTGGGTTTCGCGAAACCCGACTATCTCAAAAGTCGAGTCGAGTGAAATCGGCCGATTATCGCAAAAAGTCGGGGATCGACCGAAACACGAAACCCAATGCAAGTCAATGGGGAAGCATAGCCGGCAGTGAGTGGAGGCCAGGAAAACACCTACAGTGCCCATTTTAATGGCAAAAACATCCATTCTTGTTACTGGAGCTTGTCAATCTTAATTTACCTTATAATAATAGTTAGGCATTGGAAATTGGGGGTCATTTGGCTAAACTTGTGAGGGGTAGGGCTGGTTCAAGAATTTAGTGGGCCCAGGAAACGTGGACCACGTGACGGCAGTGGAGCAGGGAGAGGTAAGTATTTCAACTTGCAAGTGCTGTGATCCTGAGCAAGCAGGGGGGGCCCACTCTTCACATTGGCACTGGCACAGGGCACCTCAAAGTACGGTGGTGTGTTTGCACGGCGGGGGCGCCTCCCACCGGCAGCGACACTTTTGCGTACTATTATGGGCCCTGTGCCAGTGAAGTCGCCAACGAGTATTCCCCCCCACCTGATGACGGAACCTGCACTTTTATGTGCACCTTCCTCTTTGTCCCCGTGTAAGGTGGTATAGTATGCGGGAAGGGGAACCTGACTTTCAGCAGGGTCAAATTCTGGCTATGTAGCGTGCAAGGGGAATGTAGTGGTCTGGGTCAATGTACCAGCAGACTCATCTAGCACTGACTGGGCAATGGGCAGGATGAGGAGGAAACACAGATATAGGCCCAAATAATAAAGAGGGCTAAATGCAGTTCAAAATTGGTAACCTGACTAACCAGGCGGCATTGCTTTGTTAAGTGGAGGACAACTGTAATGAGAGGCTGACACAGTGAGTAGGCCCAAATCAGTAAGTAGGCTAAATGCAGTTCAAAATTGGTAACAGTAGTAAACAGGCGGCACTGCTTTGTTCAGTGGAGAACAGCAAGGAGCGGCAGACACCGTTAGTAGGGCCAACAAAACTAGTAGGCCAAATGCAGTGTTATATTAAAAACAATTTAATGAGAGCCTGAAGATAGAAGCTCAGGAAAGACAACCTGGAGAACACCATGGAGCAGCAGACACTGTTAGTAGGCCCCAACCAAACTAGTAGCCCCAATGCAGTTGCTAGATTAAAAACTAATTAACGAGAGCCTGAAGATAGAAGCTCAGGAAAGGCAACCTGGAGAACAACTTGGAGCGGCAGACACTGTTAGTAGGCCCCAACCAAACTAGTAGCCCCAATGTATTTGTTAGATTAAAAACTATTTAACGAGAGCCTGAAGACAGAAGCTCAGGAAAGGCAACCTGGAGAACACCTTGGAGCGGCAGACACCATTTGTAGAACCCAACCAAACTTGTAGCCCCAATGCAGTTGTTAGATTAAAAACTATTTTAGGAGAGCCTGAAGATAGAAGCTCAGGAAAAGCAACCTGGAGATCACCTTGGAGCGGCAGACACCGTTTGTAGAACCCAACCAAACTTGAAGCCCCAATGCAGTTGTTAGATTAAAAACTAATTAACGAGAGCCTGAAGATTGAAGCTCAGGAAAGGCAACCTGGAGAACACCTTGGAGCTGCAGATACTGTTTGTAGAACCCAACCAAACTTGTGGCCCCAATGCAGTTTTCAAATTCCGATAGGCTGAAAACCTGACAATTGCAGCTCAGCTTTTTTAAGAGGAGGACAGCTGTATTGAGTGGCGCAGACAGACACTGGTAGTAGGCCTTACACCACAAAGTTGGCTCGATGCAGGTTTAAAAAGGTTTACAGGGGTACACGGGCAGCATTGTTGTGGTCAGCGGAGGACAATTGGCAGGAGGGACCACAGACAGACTTACTAGGCCTTAAATTAAAAAAGTTGGCCCGATGCAGGTTTCATTAGGTTACAGGGGTACACAGGCAGCATTGCTGTGGTCAGCGGAGGACAATTGGAAGGAGTGACCGCAGACAGACTTAGTAGGCCTAAAATAAAAAAATTAGGCTCAATGCAGGTTTAGTTATGTTGCAGGGGTGCAAAGGCAGCATTGGTGTGGTCAGCAGAGAACAATTGGAAGGAGGGACCGCCGACAGACTTAGTAGGCCTAAAATAAAAAAATTAGTCTCAATGCAGGTTTAATTATGTTGCAGGGGTGCACAGGCAGCATTGGTGTGGTCAGCGGAGGACAATTGCAATGAGGGACCGCAGACAGACTTAGTAGGCCTAAAATAAAAAAATTAGGCTCAATGCAGGTTTAATTATGTTGCAGGGGTGCACAGGCAGCATTGGTGTGGTCAGCGGAGGGCAATTGCAATGAGGGACCGCAGATAGACTTAATAGGCCTAAAAAAAAATATTAGGCTCAATGCAGGTTCAATTATGTTGCAGGGGTGCACAGGCCGCATTGGTGTGGTCAGCGGAGGACAATTGCATGGAGGGACCGCAGACAGACTTAGTAGGCCTAAAATAAAAAAATTAGGCTCAATGCTGGTTTAATTATGTTGCAGGGGTGCACAGGCAGCATTGGTGTGGTCAGCGGAGGACAATTGGAAGGAGGGACCACAGACAAACTTAGTAGGCCTAAAAAAAACCATTAGGCTCAATGCAGGTTCAATTATGTTGCAGGGGTGCACAGGCAGCATTGGTGTGGTCAGCGGAGGACAATTGGAAGGAGGGACCGCAGACAGACTTAGTAGGCCTAAAATAAAAAAATTAGGCTCAATGCAGGTTTAATTATGTTGCAGGGGTGCACAGGCAGCATTGGTGTGGTCAGCAGAGGAGTATTGGAAGGAGGGACTGCAGACAGACTAACTAGGCCTAAAATTAAAAAAAATTAGGCACAATGCAGGTTTAATTATGTTGCAGGGGTGCACAGGCAGCATTGGTGTGGTCAGCGGAGGACAATTGGAAGGAGGGACCGCAGACAGACTTAGTAGGCCTAAAATAAAAAAATTAGGCTCAATGCAGGTTTAATTATGTTGCAGGGGTGCACAGGCAGCATTGGTGTGGTCAGCGGAGGATAATTGGAAGGAGGGACCGCAGACAGACTTAATAGGCCTAAAAAAACATTAGGCTCAATGCAGGTTCAATTATGTTGCAGGGGTGCACAGGCAGCATTGGTGTGGTCAACGGAGGACAATTGCAAGGAGGGACCGCAGACAGACTTAGTAGGCCTAAAATAAAAAAAATTAGGCTCAATGCATGTTTAATTATGTTGCAAGGGTGCACAGGCAGCATTGGTGTGGTCAGCAGAGGAGTATTGGAAGGAGGGACCGCAGACAGACTAACTAGGCCTAAAATTAAAAAACATTAGGCTCAATGCAGGTTCAATTATGTTGCAGTAGTGCACAGGCAGCATTGGTGTGGTCAGCGGAGGACAATTGGAAGGAGGGACTGGAGACAGACTTAGTAGACCTAAAATAAAAAAAATTAGCCTCAATGCAGGTTTAATTATGTTGCAGGGGTGCACAGGCAGCATTGGTGTGGTCAGCGGAGGACAATTGGAAGGAGTGTCTGACACAGTTAGTACTCCAAAATAATAAATAGATGTTAATGTGTGGCATACTTAGGTACAGGGGTGGGCTCCTCTGCTGACTTTCAGTAATTGTTATTTGGCGCCAAGTATTTACTGGTGTAAATGTAGGACAGGGCCCCTGAATATTTTAACTAGCATCATACATGTCAACAAATTGGTATTGTCAGTGCCAGGCATTGAAGGATTTCACCGCATAGACTAAACAGTGGTGGAGCAGTGAGAGATAATTTTGCAAGTGGTAGAGCACTGTTTGAGCTGGGGGGGACACTCTCTCGTGGCCGGCGGTACTGGCCCAGGGCCCCTCATGTTACAACAGTGTGTCTGACGTTGGGTGCGCACCACCACCGCCATAGACACTTCATTGTACTATGAGGGACCCAGTGCCAGTGCCGTCGCCCAAAAGTGGGCACACCCACCTCTTCAGACAAACGGCACTCTCATGGGTGCTTGCGCCAAGTGGTGACCACGGCCCCGTGGTGGGAGTCAGCCCATTTAGGGAGGTGTAAACATGTCCTATGCTGGAAATACAGCAGCTGCAAATTGAGAAATTGGAACAGTCAGTAAGACCAGTCCAAAAGCAATTTTCAAAAACCTGACTTGCACATCCAAACATAGACTCAGTGTGAACAGGTGCTGAACCTAGAGTCGCCAACTCGTATATAGTTAAGTAAATAAGGCAGCACACTGCAGCGCTAGAACATACAAACTTGAAACACGAAATTTGAACTGCATTACTGCACTAGAAACATGAAAAATGAGAGCGTTTAGCGCATAAAAATGGCCAATTTTATGTGTACCTGGTAGCCCCTTTACGGCATCTCTCTTATACCAGGTCCTACGCTTGCCTTACCTCGCTGAGAATAAACGTCTCCATCTGAATGGGTACATGTGAAACCTCTTCCTAGACTAACATTCTCTCTCTCTGTGGAGGGGTACTGGACCTGCTGTAATTAAAACACCTGTGGCTAGGAGGCGGAGTGCACGATCAGAAGGCTAGAGAATACATTTCAAAAACCTGACCTGCACATCCAAACACAGACTCAGTGTGAACAGGTGCTGAACCTAGAGTCGCCAACTCGCATATAGTTAAGTAAATAAGGCAGCACACTGCAGCGCTAGAACATACAAACTTGAAACACGAAATTTGAACTGCATTACTGCACTAGAAACATGAAAAATGAGAGCGTTTAGCGCATAAAAATGGCCAATTTTATGTGTACCTGGTAGCCTCTCATTTTTCATGTTTCTAGTGCAGTAATGCAGTTCAAATTTCGTGTTTCAAGTTTGTATGTTCTAGCGCTGCAGTGTGCTGCCTTATTTACTTAACCATATACGAGTTGGCGACTCTAGGTTCAGCACCTGTTCACACTGAGTCTATGTTTGGATGTGCAGGTCAGGTTTTTGAAATGTATTCTCTAGCCTTCTGATCGTGCACTCCGCCTCCTAGCCACAGGTGTTTTAATTACAGCAGGTCCAGTACCCCTCCACAGGGAGAGAGAATTTTAGTCTAGGAAGAGGTTTCACATGTACCCATTCAGATGGAGACGTTTATTCTCAGCGAGGTAAGGCAAGCGTAGGACCTGGCATAAGAGAGATGCCGTAAAGGGGCTACCAGGTAAACATAAAATTGGCCATTTTTATGCGCTAAACGCTCTCATTTTTCATGTTTCTAGTGCAGTAATGCAGTTCAAATTTCGTGTTTCAAGTTTGTATGTTCTAGCGCTGCAGTGTGCTGCCTTATTTATTTAACAGTCCAAAAGCAAGACCTTTTTACTGGAAAGCTAGGTGTCAGCCGGGAAAGGTGGGGCAAAATAATTAGAAATCCATGAGTGGTTCATTTTATTGAAGGTTAGATCATCAACATTTTGGGTAGCCAGACGAGTCCTTTTTTCAGTCAGTATTGAACCAGCAGCACTGAATACTCTTTCTGATAGCACACTAGCTGCTGGGCAAGCAAGCTCCTGCAATGCATATTTGGCCAATTCAGGCCAGGTGTCTATTTTGGATGCCCAGTGTCATGATCCAGTTCTGAGATTATGTTCAGCTCTCTTGTCTCTGGACTGGTCATGTGGGAGTTAATCCTCTCTGCCTCACCCTGGAGCTGGCTGTGCTATTTAAGTCCTCTGCAGCCTGGGGGCCAGTGTCAGCTATAAGTTCATCCTGCACTGTTTGAGCTCCTGACCTGGATCCCTGTTCTAAGTGTACCTCTTTGCCTCTGACTGACTGCACCCGTTTGTTTCTTGTTCTGACTTTTGGCCTGTACCCCGACTCTGTCTTACGCCTCACGTTTTGGTTACCACGTTCCCGGTAGGTTCTGACATCTTGCTTGCCCCCGACGATTCTCTGCTTGCCCCTTCTGTACCGCGCTGCTATCTCCGTGTATGACCTTGGCTTGTTTCATGTCCCTTTCATTACCTGTGACACCTGTGTTGTTGTTCAGTGTAGCTGTGCTGTGTGTGCAGCCTCCTTTCCTTATCCAGCACCCCCTGGTGGAGATTGCTCCATACTGCACTGCAGCAGCACATCACACCCAGTAATCAAATGGGAATGACGGGTGAGGGAGAACATCGATAAGGGAGGAAAAATAGTTAGTAACCATACTGGACAAATGTTGTCTCCTGTCACTTTGAATTGATGCTGCAGTACCTGTCCTGTCTGCGGTCATTGCGAAATCACTCCACAACCTGGTCAGAAAACCCCTCTGTCCAACGCCACTTCTTATTTGTGCACCTCTAACACCTCTGCCCTGTTGCCCCCTGCAGCTCGTGTGAGAACCATCACCGGCGCTGTGTGCTGGGAATGCCTGAATCAAATGGTCTACAAGATTTGCTTGTTTGGTTGCCAATATTTGTTCAAGGTTCTCATGTGGCATGATATTTTGCAATTTCCCTTTACAGTGTGGATCCAGGAGGCAGGCCAACCAGTAATAGTCATCGGTCATCATTTTTATAATGCGGGGGTCCCTTTTTAGGATACGCAAGGCATAATCCGACATGTGGGCCAATGTTCAAGTTGTCAATTCACTGCTTGTGCTGGGTTGAGGAGCAGTTTCGGGCAAATCAACGTCACTTGTCTCCCTCAAAAACCCTGAACCTTGCCTTGCAACGCCACCAGTTTGTATTGCCCCCTGAAGAAGCTTCCTTATCCAAAAAATATTCATCCCCATCATCTTCCTCATCCTCCTCCTCTTCGCCCGCCACCTCATCCAGTAGACTTCCCTGACCAGACAATGGCTGACTGTCATCAAGGCTTCCCTTCTCCTCGGCTGCAGATGCCTGCTCCTTTATGTGTGTCAAACTTTGCATCAGCAGACGCATTAGTGGGATGCTCATGCTTATTATGGTGTTGTCTGCACTAACCAGTCGTGTGCATTCCTCAAAACACTGAAGGACTTGACACAGGTCTTGTAGCTTTGACCACTGCACACCTGACAACTCCATGTCTGCCATCCAACTGGCTGCCCGTGTATGTGTATCCTCCCACAAATACATAACAGCACGCCTCTGTTCGCAAAGCCTCTGAAGCATGTGAAGTGTGGAGTTCCACATTGTTGCAACGTCGATGATTAGGCGATGCTGGGGAAGCTTCAAAGATCGCTGATGGTTCTGCACACGGCTGGAGTGTATGGGCGAACGGCGGATGTGCGAGCAAAGTCTTTGCACCTTCAGGACCAGGTCGGGTAACCCCGGATATCTTTTCAAGAAGCACTGCACCACCAGGTTTAAGATGTGAGCCAGGCAAGGAATGTTTTTCAGTTGTGAAAGGGCTATGACAGCCATAAAATTCCTTCCGTTATCATTCACTACCTTGCCTGCCTCAAGATGTACACTGCCCAGCCATGACAGAGTTTTTTGCTGCAAGAACTTGGACAGAACTTCCGCGGTGTGTCTGTTGTCGCCCAAACTCTTCATTGCCAACACAGCCTGGTGACGCTTGCCACTAGCTGTTCCATAATGGGACACCTCATGTGTAACACTGGCAGCTGCGGATGGAGTGGTCGTGCGACTGCGGTCTGTGGACGAGCTCTCACTTCTGCTGGAGGACGAGGAGGAGGAGGAGGGGGGCGAACGCCTACAGCCAACTGTTTCCTAGAACGTGGGCTAGGCAGAACTGTCCCAATATTGCTGTCCCCTGTGGACCCTGCATCCACCGCATTAACCCAGTGTGCCATGATGGACACGTAACGCCCCTGGCCAATGGCCATGCCTACTGGTCCATGCATCTGTTGTCAGGTGCACCTTTCTACTCACAGATTGCCTGAGTGCATGGACAATGCGGTCTTTTACATGCTGGTGGAGGGCTGGGATGGCTTTTCTCAAAAAGAAGTGTCGACTGGGTAGCTCGTAGCATGGTACAGCGTTGTCCATCAGGGCTTTGAAAGCTTCACTTTCAACTAACCGTTAGGGCATCATCTCTAACGAGATTAGTCTAGCAATGTGGGCGTTCAAACCTTGTGTATGCGGATGAGAGGATGAGTACTTCCTTTTCCTAACGAGAGTCTCTTGTAGGGTGAGCTGGACTGGAGAGCTGCAGATGGTGGAACTAGCGGGGTTGCTGGTGGGCATGGCAGACTGAGAGTGGGTTGGTGATGATGGTATTGTTGCAGTTGCCCTACATACAGTGTTTCCCAACACGAACCTGGTGATTCCCTGACAGCTTTGGCCTTGCGACGAAACCTCCACATTTGCTGCAGGTGGTGTGGTAAGCGGTGGGCTTACAGTGAGGGAAGGAATGTAGCGTTGCTGACTAGCTTCATTGTGAGAGGGTGAAACAACGTTAAGGGACGTTTGGTAGTTAGTCCAGGCTTGCAAGTGCATGGTGGTTAAATGTCTACGCATGCAACTTGTATTTAGATTTTTAACATTCTGACCTCTGCTGAAGGTCCTTGAGCATTTCTTACAGATGACTTTGCACTGATCATTTGGATCTTGCTTAAAAAAGTGCCAGACTGCACTCTTCCTACTATCGGATACCTTTTCAGGCATTGCACACTGATCTACTTTAACCAGATGGCCATGGTGTCCTACAACTGTTTTAGGTTTTGACACACGTTTTTGGCCAGATACTGGCCTGCCAGATGGAAGCTGTTGCGATGTTGATACCTGCTGTGGCTCCTCCTCCTCCGCTTCAGAGCTACTGCTGGCTGCACCATGTTCCCCCAATGGCTGCCAATAGGGGTCAACAACTGGGTCATCTATGACCTCCTCTTCTATTTCCTGTGCAGCTTCCTCTGTGTCACCGTGTAAGCTGGTGCTATAGCATTCGTGACGGGGCTCCATAGTCTCATCAGGGTCAGATTCTGGATCAGTACACTGCGAGGGCAATGTTGTGATCTGTGTCAAAGGAACAGCATTATAATTTTGCTGTGGCTGTGCATCTGTGCACTCCATGTCCGATTCATCTTGTAATGGGCATGGCCTGTTAACAATTTCCCTTTCTAACCCAGGCACAGTATGTGTAAAGAGCTCCATGGAGTAACCCGTTGTGTCGTCTGATGCATCCTTCTCTGTTGTTCTGGGTGAAGAACACAAGGAAGCGACTTGTTCCTGACCGGGAACATCCACTGACGACGCGCTACTTTTAAATTTTGCACTTTCCGATAAGGAGGTGAAAGAGCTAGAGGCAGAGTCAGCAAGGAAAGCCAAAACTTGTTCCTGCTGCTCCGGCTTTAAAAGCGGTTTTCCTACTCCCAGAAAGGGGAGCATTCGAGGCCCTGTGTAGCCAGACGTTGACGCTGGCTCAACAACTCGAGACTTAGGTGCTATATTGCTTTTCCCATGAACACCTGATGCTCCACCACCACTACCATCATTACCAGCTGGCAATGACCGCCCACGGCCACGACCTCTTCCACCAGACTTCCTAATTCTTGGAAAAATGTAACCAAACAAACCAACGTTATATGGTACTGTAAAACCAGTTAGAAGGTGTATGCAAACTTGTTGTGAATTTAAATCTCCGTTTATAGGTGGGTGAGACTGCAGGGAAAATCAGGCCCACTGTATTACAGTACACAGCTTCAGTGGCAGACAGTGGCTGACAGATATGCCACTAATAGGACTGACGCAGATGCACACACTGGCAATAAAAATCTTCCTTTTTTTATATGGGAGACTAGTGAATAAATCAGGCCCACTGTATTACAGTATATTTTCTGTGGCAGAAAATGACTGACAGATACTACAGACAGGACTGGCACAGATGCACAGATTTTCCAATATTATTCTCACCTTTTTTATATGGGAGACTAGTAAATAAATCAGGCCCACTGTATTACAGTATATTTTCTGTGGCAGAAAATGACTGACAGATACTACAGACAGGACTGGCACAGATGCACAGATTTGCCAATATTAATCTTCCCTTTTTTATATGGGAGACTAGTGAATAAATCAGGCCCACTGTATTACAGTATAGTTTCTGTGGCAGAAAATGCCTGACAGATACCACAGACAGGACTGGCACAGATGCACAGATTTGCCAATATTAGTCTCCCCCTTTTTTATATGCGAGACTAGTGAATAAATCAGGCCCACTGTATTACAGTATAGTTTCTGTGGCAGAAAATGACTGACAGATGCCACAGACAGGACTGGCACAGATGCACAGATTTGCCAATATTAATCTCCCCTTTTTTATAAGGGAGACTAGTGAATAAATCAGGCCCACTGTATTACAGTATAGTTTCTGTGGCAGAAAATGACTGACAGATACCACAGACAGGACTGGCACAGATGCACAGATTTGCCAATATTAATCTCCCCTTTTTTATATGGGAGACTAGTGAATAAAACAAGCCCACTGTATTACTGTATAGTTTCTGTGGCAGAAAATGACTGACAGATACCACAGACAGGACTGGCACAGATGCACAGATTAGGCAATATCAATCTCCCCTTTTTTATATGGGAGACTAGTGAATAAAACAAGCCCACTGTATTACTGTATAGTTTCTGTGGCAGAAAATGACTGACAGATACCACAGACAGGACTGGCACAGATGCACAGATTTGCCAATATTAATCTCCCCTTTTTTATATGGGAGACTAGTGAATAAAACAAGCCCACTGTATTACTGTATAGTTTCTGTGGCAGAAAATGACTGACAGATACCACAGACAGGACTGGCACAGATGCACAGATTAGGCAATATTAATCTCCCCCTTTTTTATATGGGAGACTAGTGAAAAAATCAGGCCCACTGTATTACAGTATAGTTCCTGTGTCAGAAAATGACTGACAGATACCACAGACAGGACTGGCACATATGCACAGATTTGCCAATATTAATCTCCCCTTTTTTTTTTTATAAGGGAGACTAGTGAATAAATCAGGCCCACTGTATTATAGTATAGTTTCTGTGGCAGAAAATGACTGACAGATACCACAGACAGGACTGGCACAGATGCACAGATTTGCCAATATTAATATCCCCTTTTTTATATGGGAGACTAGTGAATAAATCAGGCCCACTGTATTACAGTATAGTTTCTGTGGCAGAAAATGCCTGACAGATACCACAGACAGGACTGGCACAGATGCACAGATTAGGCAATATTAATCTCCCCCTTTTTTATATGGGAGACTAGTGAATAAATCAGGCCCACTGTATTACAGTATAGTTCCTGTGTCAGAAAATGACTGACAGATACCACAGACTGGACTGGCACATATGCACAGATTTGCCAATATTAATCTCCCCTTTTTTTTTATAAGGGAGACTAGTGAATAAATCAGACCCACTGTATTATAGTATAGTTTCTGTGGCAGAAAATGACTGACAGATACCACAGACAGGACTGGCACAGATGCACAGATTAGGCAATATTAATCTCCCCCTTTTTTATATGGGAGACTAGTGAATAAATCAGGCCCACTGTATTACAGTATAGTTTCTGTGGCAGAAAATGCCTGACAGATACCACAGACAGGACTGGCACAGATGCACAGATTAGGCAATATCAATCTCCCCCTTTTTTATATGGGAGACTAGTGAATAAATCAGGCCCACTGTATTACAGTATAGTTTCTGTGGCAGAAAATGACTGACAGATAACACAGACAGGACTGGCACAGATGCACAAATTTGCCAATATTAATCTCCCCCTTTTTATATGGGAGACTAGTGAATAAATCAGGCCCACTGTATTACAGTATATTTTCTGTGGCAGAAAATGACTGACAGATACCACAGACAGGACTGGCACAGATGCACAGATTTGCCAATATTAGTCTCCCCCTTTTTTACATGGGAGACTAGTGAATAAATCAGGCCCACTATATTACTGTATAGTTTCTGTGGCAGAAAATGACTGACAGATACCACAGACAGGACTGGCACAGATGCACAGATTTGCCAATATTAGTCTCCCCCTTTTTTATATGGGAGACTAGTGAATAAATCAGGCCCACTGTATTACTGTATAGTTTCTGTGGCAAAAAATGACTGACAGATACCACAGACAGGACTGGCAGAGATGCACAGATTAGGCAATATTAATATCCCCTTTTTTTATATGCGAGACTAGTGAATAAATCAGGCCCACTGTATTACAGTATAGTTTCTGTGGCAGAAAATGACTGACAGATACCACAGACAGGACTGGCGCAGATGCACAGATTTGCCAATATTAATCTCCCCTTTTTTTTATGGGAGACTGTTTCAGGGGCAGAAAGTGGCTTGAAGATATTTAAAAAAAAAAGGGACTGTACTACAATTAATATCTCCCTACAATAATCTCAGAAAAGTATAGCAGGCAGCAATAAAATGGACTGCTGCACACAAAAGTGTGGACAAACAAACAAGATAGCTGTGCAGAAAGGAAGGAGCAACAGGATTTGTGCTTTGAAAAAAGCAGTTGGTTTGCACAGCGGCGTACAAACAGCAATGCAGCTATCAGGGAGCCTTCTAGGGCAGCCCAATAAGCTACAGAGCTGATGAAGAAAAATCTAGCCTCCACCGTCTCTGCAAAGAAAAGTTGGTGTTGGACAGTGGAAATCGCTACAGCACAAGCGGTTTGGGGGTTAATGTACCATGCCTAACGCTATCCCTGCTTCTGACGAAGCTGCAGCAACCTCTCCCTATGCTCAGATCAGCAGCAGTAAGATGGCGGTCGGCGTGCATGCCCCTTTATAGCCCCTGTGACGCCGCAGAAAGCAAGCCAATCACTGCCATGCCCTTCTCTAAGATGGTGGGGACCAGGACCTATGTCATCACGCTGCCCACACTCTGCATCCACCTTCATTTGCTGAGAAATGGCGCTGAACGCGTCATATGAAACGCGACTTTGGCGCGAAGATCGCCAGCCGCGTGGCCGATCCCACGGTGGGATCAGGTCGAGTTTCATGAAACCCGACTTTGCCAAAAGTCGTCGACTTATGAAAATGACCGATCCGTTTCGCTCAACCCTAGTATGTTGTATGTATGTAGTATGTATGTAATATGTATGTATGTATGTAGTATGTATGTAGTATGTATGTTGTACATAGTATGAATGTATGAATGTATGTAGTATGTATGTAGTATGTTGTATTTACTATGTATGTAGTATGTATGCATGTAGTATGTATGTAAAGTCATGGACAAAAATTTTGAGAATGAGACAAATATTTATTTTTCCTAAGTCTACTGCTTCATTTTTTCTAATGACAATTTGCATATAATCCTGAATGTCAGAGTGATCAGCTTAACAGCAATTACTGTACTTGCAAAGTCAATATTTGCCCAGAAAATGAACTTTAACCCCCAAAACACATTTCAACATCATTGCAGTCCTGCCTTAAAAGGAGCAGCTAACATCGTTTTAGTGATTGATCCATTAACACAGGTGTGGGTGTTGATGAGGACAGGGCTGGCGATCAATCAGTCATGATTAAGTAAGAATGACATCACTGGACACTTTAAAAGGAGGCTGGTGCTTGGTATCATTGTTTCTCTTCAGTTAACCATGGCTATCTCTAAAGAAACACGTGCAGCCATCATTGCACTGCACAAAAATGGCCTAACAGGGAAGAGTATCGCAGCTACAAAGATTGCACCTCAGTAAACAATCTATCGCATCATCAAGAACTTCAAGGAGAGAGCTTCCATTGTTGTCAAAAAGGCTCCAGGGCGCCCAAGAAAGACCAGCAAGCACCAGGACCGTATCTTAAAACTGTTTCAGCTGCGGGATCGGACTATAGCAGTGCCGAGTTTGCTCAGGAATGGCAGCAGGCTGGTGTGAGTGCTTCTGCACGCACTGTGAGGTGGAGACTCTTTGAGCAAGGCCTGGTTTCAAGGAGGGCAGCAAAGAAGCCACTTCTCTCCAGAAAAAAACATCAGGGACCGACTGATATTCTGCAAAAGGTACAGGGAGTGGACTGCTGAGGACTGGGGCAAAGTCATTTTCTCTGATGAATCCCCTTTTCGATTGTTTGGGACATCTGGAAAACAGCTTATTCGGAGAAGAAGAGGAGAGCACTACCACCAGTCTTGTCTCATGCCAACTGTAAAGCATCCTGAAACCATTCATGTGTGGGGTTGTTTCTCAGCCAAGGGAATCGGCTCACTCACAGTCTTGCTTAAAAACACAGCCATGAATAAAGAATGGTACCAGAATGTCCTTCAAGAGCAACTTCTCCCAACCGTCCAAGAGCAGTTTGGTGCCCAACAATGCCTTTTCCAGCATGATGGAGCACCTTGCCATAAAGCAAAGTTGATAACTAAATGGCTCATGGAACAAAACATAGAGATTTTGGGTCCATGGCCTGGAAACTCCCCAGATCTTAATCCCATTGAGAACTTGTGGTCAATCATCAAGAGAAGGGTGGACAAACAAAAATCAACAAATTCTGGCAAAATACAAGCATTGATTATGCAAGAATGGACTGCTATCAGTCAGGATTTGGTCCAGAAGTTGATTGAGAGCATGCCAGGGAGAATTGCAGAGGTCTTGAAGAAGAAGGGTCTACACTAGTGTTGAGCATTCCGATACTGCAAGTATCGGGTATCGGCTGATACTTGCTTTATCGGAATTCCGATACCGAGTTCCGATATTTTTGTGAAATCAGAAATCGGTATCGGAGTGTGCGGTGCGTGTGGTTCCAAAGGTCCGGAGGAGAGGAAACTCTCCTTCAGGCCCTGGGATCCATATTAATGTAAAACATAAAGAACAAAAATAAAAAATATGGCTATACTCACCCCTCCGAAGGACCCTGGCTGTCACCGCTGCAAGCGTCCGCCTCCGTTCCTGAGAATTGCAGAGAGTGAAGGACCTTCGATGACGTCGCGGTCAGGTGAGCGGTCACGTGAGCGGTCAGGTGTTACCTGACCACGACGTCATCGAAGGTCCTTCACTCTCTGCAATTCTCAGGAATGAAGGCGTACGCTTGCAGCGGTGACAGCCAGGGTCCTTCGGAGGGGTTAGTATAGCCATATTTTTTATTTTTTTTCTTTATTCTTTACATTAATATGGATCCCAGGGCCTTAAGGAGAGTTTCCTTCAAAAATTTTGGCCTTGACTGTAGTATGTTGAATGTATGTAAGTAGTATGTTGTATGTATGAAGTATTTACAGTTAGGTCCATATATATTTGGACAGCGACAACATTTTTCTAATTTTGGTTATAGACATTACCACAATGAGTTATAAGCAAAACAATTCAGATGCAGTTGAAGTTCAGACTTTCAGCTTTCATTTGAGGGTATCCACATTATATTTGGATGAAGGGTTTAGAAGTTTCAGCTCCTTAACATGTGCCACCCTGTTTTTAAAGGGACCAAAAGTAATTGGACAATTGACTCCAAGGCTATTTCATGGACAGGTGTGGGCAATCCCTTTGTTATACAGACAATAGAAAGAAGTATGTAGGCGGCACCAGGCTCAAAATGCACTAACTCTTCACAACGAGGAAGCACAGTGTCTCCACGGGAATCATGCAGCAAGCACAAATAAAGCAGGATACGGGGGTGCTTCACAAGAAAAAAACCAAGTCCAGTCCATATAGTAACGAAGAAAATGTTACAATTTATTTGTGCTTGTTAATATTGTTTTTGCACTTAACCATTTGTGTTTTTAATTCACACACCTGCAAGTATTACGTCAGCTGGTTCCCTATAAAGGATATGACATTTTTAATTTGTGCACCTGGACCCGTTGAAGCGCATTCGCGCGAAACGATCATCGTCCTATTTTCCTTCTCCCCGCACCACCACCCGATCCCAGCCGCCTCTCCAAAAATGTTTTGTTTTACCGCACGATGAATAAAGAAAACTAATTCAGCAGTTCTTCTGGGTGAGTGCCACATTTTCTTCGTTACTATATGGACTGGACTTGGTTTTTTTCTTGTGAAGCACCCCCGTATCCTGCTTTATTTGTGCTTGCTGCATGATTCCCGTGGAGACACTGTGCTTCCTCGTTGTGAAGAGTTAGTGCATTTTGAGCCTGGTGCCGCCTACATACTTCTTTCTATTGTCTGTATATGTTCTACTTGTTTTGAGACTGAGCACAGGCTGTGATAATTTGCACGCAGGGTGTGTTTGTTGTAGCACACTATAATGGATCACAATCAAGATGATGTTATGGACTCAGAAGCAAGCACTTCAGCGGAGGGTGGCTTGTTAGCTGGACGGGAAGGTGCGGAGGAGTTCTTTATGGACTGCAACCATAAAGAGGATTTATTATTGATAAGCACTAAATTATTGGAAACTAAAATTCATTCTCTGGCTGAGAGAGAAATTAGAATGTATTGGACAATTAAATCTCTAAATTCTTACGTAGAATGCGGAAGGGTTCCAAGAGGACTACGTGTTTTCAAGGAAATTTCCCAATTTGCTGAAGATCCTGCATTCCAACAAGCATGGGATGAAATACACTTACAATGCTCTCGAAGTCTTTTAGCATTGGTTATTGCACAAAACGACAAGGAATATATTAATCTGTGTGAACAATTAGATAAAGCCAAACAAGAACTAAAATCCCGGCTGACAGATAATCAAAACAAGCTGTTCCTTAAAAAACTGGAGAAAAAATTAGTATTGATTCAAATTGAGACGAAACAACAAACGAAAGATAAATTTCTTAGGGACAAAAAGGATTTTGAAACTGGCCAGGTCTTTACTTGGAACAAAAACAAAAGAAGACATTTTCAAAGACAGCATCACCCCAAAAAATTTAACAAACGCAAGCCACAAAAAGATGGGTGGATTACAGACTCAGATTCTAGTGGTGTGGATGATCATGAAAAAGAGAGTACCACCGCAACTACATCTACAGCAGTAAATGGCCCTTTAGAAAAAAGATTAGACGAGGTGGCCGTAAAAAATCTGCAGAAAAAACGCAAACAAGTTTCGTGGAGGAAATGACATCCAACGAACTCCAGATAATAAATTTATCCAACAGGACTTTATCTCCTGCACAGAGGATGGTGTTGTCTTTAGGCCTTAATTTTTGTGTTCCGGACGAGTTTAATGTAACAAATTTCAAAATCGATCTCTTCAAGGCTACAAGAAAACTACATTTGCATAAATATTTTTCTAGCACTAAAAACCTGAGTAATAAGCCTCACACCACGTCGACGGACAACCCGGTTACCATCGGAACTTTGGGCTTCATTGCGTTTCCTCCCCCTGATCCACAGGATCTTGAAGACGCATGGATGCTAGCCAATCTTTGTGAATCATCGCAAGAAACTATCGTTTCTACAAACGCTGACGATAATGCGATAGGTGTCGAGTCCTTTAAAGGTGGCCTGAGTTCAACCTTTATGCCCCCTGTTTCTCCGGGTAATGTGATTGACTTGTTCCAGGACTTAGTGATAAAGGATGTTGAGGCTATTTTATATCGCAAGCCAAAAAAGAATTTGTCACGTATAGAGGAATCCGCAATACGGGAAATGCAGCAGTGGGAGGATGTCATCATAAGAAAAGCAGATAAGGGGGGTAATCTAGTGCTGCTCGATAAGAGCTATTATGTCAATGAAGCCATGTCCCAACTAAATGATAAAAATACTTATATTCTCTTAGACCACAATCCAACAGAAAAGTATAAAGAGAAATAAAGATGTTTATTAAATAAGTATGTATCAAAGGGTACTTTGTTAAAGAGCAGAGCGGAAAGATTACTTCCTACTCATCCCTCCATTCCTTATTGGTACAGTTTGCCCAAAGTGCATAAAAATGCTACTCACCCCCCTGGACGCCCGATAATTTCCGGAATTGGGTCATTGACGGAACCCTTATCCCAGTTCCTTGATTGGCTTCTAAAACCACTGCTGCTTAAAATCCCCTCTTTTGTAAAGGATTCAGGAGACTTTTTGGTAGCCTTACAATCAGTAAACTGGCAACCTACATATGTACTAACCTCTATTGATGTTGTCAGCCTTTATACGAGGATTCCTCAGGAGAAAGGTATTGCGGCTATTGAAACTATTCTTTCGAACACAAATAAGGATCAGGATTTTGTAGCGTTTATCGTCGAAAGTTTGCGGTTCGTCTTATCCCATAATGCATTTAAATTTGGCGAAAAGTGGTTCCTACAACATACCGGAACCGCAATGGGTACGCCCGTGTCTTGCGTTTTTGCTAATTTATTTTTGGCGGCGTTTGAAGAAAAGTATATTACCTCCATTACGAACCCTTTTTTGAAATTTATCCGTTTATTTCTTAGATTCGTAGACGATATTTTTATCGTCTGGGATGGTTCTCATAATGATTTTGACTCCTTTGTTAAGTATCTAAATGAGGTAAACAACGAAAACATGCAATTTACAGCTTGCTATGGCGGTAATACTCTTGAATTTCTGGATGTCAAGCTTAATATTACGGATGGAATTTTGAGTACGCAAGTACATAAAAAATCGAGTGCAACAAATAGTTTGTTGCATTTCTCCAGTGCGCACCCACAACACACTAAAAATAGTCTCCCGTATAGCCAAATGGTACGTTACAGAAAAATTAATAATAATGAAATAAGCTTTGAATGCCAGTTAGCGGAGTTAAAAAATGATTTTCTAAAAAGAAATTATCCTCCCTATATCTTAACAGCAGCTGAACAGCGTGTCAAACAACTTACCCAAAATGAGTTATTAAAAACTCGTAAGCGCAAACAACAGCTTCATCGTGAAGATGATGAACGACAAAAAAGATTTACGTTTACTTTTACGCATAGCCCCATCGATAAAAACATCTATGCGGCCATAAATAAAAACTGGCACATTTTGCAAAATGACAGAGATTTATCAGCAGTGGCTATGAATTGGCCAAGATTCGGCTATAAGCGGACAAGAAATTTGGGCGACTTGTTAGTTACCAACAAGTTATCTCCGGTAGCTTGTAATTGGCTCACACGTGCACAACCAACAGGCAACCACAAGTGTGGAAACTGTAAGTTTTGCCATTTAAGACTTTTGGAGAATCCTATCCGTATAGGTCCTGTTCGCCATTTCGTTCGGCATTTAATCACATGCAAAACCCAATACGTTGTCTATTTAATCCTCTGCCCATGTCTTTTTTATTATATCGGCAAAACAATACGGCCGATGGTTACCAGATTTAAAGAGCATTATAACTCAGTATTATCTGGTAAAGGGTGCCCACGCTTTATCAAACATGTACATGAGTACCACAATGCGAACCCCAATGTTTTGCGGTTCGCTGGCTTAGAAGTTGTAAAACACCCCGTGCAGGGCGGAGATCGCAATAAAATCTTACTACAGCGGGAGGCAAAATGGATAATGGATACCAATGCCCAGGGACCTATTGGTCTTAACGATAAATTAGACATGTCGATTTTTTTGTAATATCAGATAAGTCTCTTTTTTTGTAATATCAGAGAAGATTCTTTTTTCATATATGCTTGATAATGTTACAATTTATTTGTGCTTGTTAATATTGTTTTTGCACTTAACCATTTGTGTTTTTAATTCACACACCTGCAAGTATTACGTCAGCTGGTTCCCTATAAAGGATATGACATTTTTAATTTGTGCACCTGGACCCGTTGAAGCGTATTCGCGCGAAACGATCGTCGTCCTTTTTTCCTTCTCCCCGCACCACCACCCGATCCCAGCCACCTCTCCAAAAATGTTTTGTTTTACCGCACGATGAATAAAGAAAACTAATTCAGCAGTTCTTCTGGGTGAGTGCCACATTTTCTTCGTTACTATAATCCCTTTGTTATGTTATTCTCAATTAAGCAGATAAAAGGCCTGGAGTTGATTTGAGGTGTGGTGCTTGCATTTGGAAGGTTTTTCTGTGAAGTAAACATGCGGTCAAAGGAGCTATCCATGCAGGTGAAACAAGCCATCCTTAAGCTGTGAAAACAGAAAAAAAACCATCTGAGAAATTGCTACAATATTAAGAGTGGCAAAATCTACAGTTTGGTACTTCCTGAGAAAGAAAGAAAGCACTGGTGAACTCATCAATGCAAAAAGACCTGGGCGCCCACGGAAGACAACAGTGGTGGATGATCGAAGATTAATCTCCATGGTGAAGAGAAACCCCTTCACAACAGCCAACCAAGTGAACAACACTCTCCAGGAGGTCGGCGTATCAATATCCAAATCTACCATAAAGAGAAGACTGCATGAAAGTAAATACAGAGGGTTCACTGCACGGGGCAAGCCACTCATAAGCATCAAGAATAAAAAGGCTAGACTGGACTTTGCTAAAAAACATCTAAAAAAGCCAGCACAGTTCTGGAAGAACATTCTTTGGACAGATGAAACCAAGATCAACCTCTACCAGAATGATGGAAAGAGAAAAGTATGGCGAAGGTGTGGTACAGCTCATGATCCAAAGCATACCACATCATCTGTAAAACACGGCGGAGGCAGTGTGATGGCTTGGGCATGCATGGCTGCCAGTGGCACTGGGTAACTAGTATTTATTGATGATGTGACACAGGACAGAAGCAGCCGAAAGAATTCTGAGGTATTCAGAGCCATACTGTGTGCTCAGATCCAGCCAAATGCAGCCAAACTGATTGGTCTTCGTTTCATACTATAGATGGACAATGACCCAAAACAAAGCCAAAGCAACCCAGGAGTTTATAAAAGCAAAGAAGTGGAATATTCTTGAATGGCCAAGTCAGATACCTGATCTCAACCCAATTGAGCATGCATTTCACTTGTTAAAGACTAAACTTCAGACAGAAAGGCCCACAAACAAACAGCAACTGAAAACCACCGCAGTGAAGGCCTGGCAGAGCATCAAAAAGGAGGAAACACAGCATCTGGTGATGTCTATAAGTTCAAGACTTCAGGCAGTCATTGCCAACAAAGGGTTTTTAACCAAGTGCTAACAATGAACATTTTATTTAAAATTATTGAATCTGTCCAATTACTTTTGGTCCTTTTAAAAACAGGGTGGCACATGTTAAGGATCTGAAACTCCTAAACCCTTCATCCAATTTTAATGTGGATACCCTCAAATGAAAGCTGAAAGTCTGAACTTCAACTGCATCTGAATTGTTTTGTTTAAAATTCATTGTGGTAATGTCTATAACCAAAATTAGAAAAATGTTGTCTCTGTCCAAATATATATGGACCTAACTGTATGTAGTATGTATGTAGTATGTATGTAGTTTGCATGTAGTATGTGTGTTGTATGTATGTAGTATGTATGCATTATGTATGCAGTGTGTATGTATGTATGTAGTATGTGTGTAGTATGCATGTTGTACGTAGTATGTATGTAGTATGTATGTATTTAGTATGCATGTAGTATGTATGTATGTATTATGTAGTTTTTTTGTTTTTTCTTACATTCAACACATTAGCCGGATGATGGGACTACTACTGTCCCATCATTGGCTATTGTGTCAATCACTGCCATTGTAGCAGGCATAGCCCGATGGGACTTGTAGTCCCATCGGACGATGCCTGCACAAAAACACAAAGACCCCCAGCAGGCCGCACAGACCCCCGAGAGGCACGTACAAACCCCCGGCAGGCCGCACAGATCCCCGGCAGGCTGCACAGACCCCCGAGAGGCCCGTACAGATTCCCGGCAGGTTGCACAGACCTCCGGCAGGCCCAAACAGACCCCCGGCAGGCCGCACAGACCCCCAGCAGGCCCACACAGACCCCCAGCAGGCCGCACAGACCCCCACGTTCACGCACAGACCCCGTCCTCAAACACAGACACGCAGTCTCCGCCCACGCACCGCCCACACTCCATTATAGTGCATCATTGCAGAAATCCGATACAGCAAATATCGGCCGATGCCCGATATTTGCAGTGTTGGAATGCTCAACACTATTCATGAGCACAAATAGAGGAGAATCAGACAGCCTTGCCGTGTACCATTTTTAATGTTGAATGTGTTAGTCAATGAGTCGTTAATCCTGATACGTGCTGTAGGTTCTTTATACATTGCCATTATAGCTGAAGTTATTATTGAGCATGGGAACCCAAAACTAGCAAGCACCTCTCCCAAGTAAATCCAGTTTACCCTGTCGAAGGTCTTTTCCGCATCCATTCCAAGAAGGACCAATGGAATTTTACAATGTTTTACATATTGTAGTAGATGTAATACCTTATGGATATTATCTCTTCCCTCTCTCCCGCCCATGAAGCCAGTTTGGTTTGACGATATAAAATTTTGTAAAAATTTGGCTATCCTTCTTGTCATTAAACTAGACAGCAGTTTCAAGTCAACATTTAAAAGAGATATCAGCCCGTTGCTACTACATAGCTCTGGGTCCTTTCCCTCTTTATATATTAATGATATGCTGGCATCCAACATCTGGCTCGGGAGTGGGTGGCCCTCTAATACTGCATTGCACACATCTAATAAATGCAGTAATAAGACAGAGGGAAAGGATTTATAATATATAGCTGAGAACCCATCTGGACCAGGTGCTTTCCCTGTGGGACACTTCGACAGGGCAGACTGCAGCTCACTCAGCAGTAAGGGCTTAGTGAGTTGCCGATTTTGGGGCCTGTCAGGGATGGCAGTTTCAATCTACTCAAGAAGGATTGTATACCCAATTGTCTTTTAAGTGTGTCATCTGCTGCTTCCTCAGGCCGTAGATTGTATAATTGTTTGTAATAATCAAGGAATGCTGAGTCTATATGCCTAGGGTTTTGCCTTGATCATTTTTGATCGAGTTAATCAGTGTACGGGCTTGCCTTTTCCTCAACTGAGATAATAGAAATTTTGTAGCTTTATCCCCATGCACATACATTTTATTTTTCCGTGAAGCATAGAACTTAGCTGACCTTGAGTTGAATATGTCTTTGAGTTTTTGTCTTTTTCTAACTAATGAATCTAGGGTTTGTTGGTCAGTTTTATGCTTGTGTTGAAGCTCAAGCACTGCTATCTCTTCATATAGATGATGGGTTTCCTTATGTTGTTTCTTATTAAAAAGGAGGTGATAGATATCAATTCACCTTTTACAACTGACTTGTGTGCTTCCCATAATATCTGTGGAGATATTTCTTGTGAAGTGTTTTGTTCACAATATTGGCATAGTATTTTGTTCATACGTGATTTAACTTATTCATTTCCCAACACGGACTCATTGAGCCTCCACGTTCTACACCAGGGGTATGATTTAGAATAAATGATATCAGAATATATATAAGGAATTATTTTTGATCATTTAATGTTAGAGAGCATCATTCTGGGAACAAAAATATAATCTAAACAGTGATAAAATCTGTGAGGGTGGGAAAAAAAGGTATAGTTGCGGTCGGTTGGATTTAGATATCTCCATGAAGTGATTAGATGCAGGGATCTCAGTTGTGACTTTATTCTATTCAGATCGCTAAGAGATATCATACTTTTTTGCTTCGTGGTGTCTAGCATGGGTTCCAGTGCCACGTTAAAATCCCCCCAACCACAAGTATGCCCTGCTTAAATCTATCGATCTTTTTCAAAGTTGAAATTAGCCACTCTAGCATTTTTTTTATTCAGGGCATATAGACCGCATATTATTACTAGAGTACCATCTAGGAGACCTTTAACTAATATGTAGTGTCCCTGTGGGTTTGCTACCATATCTATCAACTGAAAGGACACTCCCCTCGCTACTGCCACCGACGTGCCTCTTGATCCTGATTGTGTAGTTGTTGCATGGTACCATTTATCATAATTTGAGAGCTCAAAAGTGGGGAGTTTGTTTGGTTTAAAATGTGTTTCCTGTATAAGGAGTATGTCTGCATGTTCTTTTTTAAACAACTGCAATGTGTGGTGTCTCATGCTTGGGGAATTCAACCCATGTGCATTAAATTAAACAAATGTGATCACCTTATCGGTGTCAGTCATGTCTTTGTATGGTGCTGTGCAGTGCCCTAGGGTCCTGGTCGTTGCAGTAATATCATTCTCCTCTAGGGGGGAGTGATGTTATGTTTGAAGGCAATAAAAGAGATCTCTTTACCAGGTAATACAAGCACACAACACACTTCACACTCCAGTCCACCAGGGGGAGCTATGCTCCTATTAGGGCACTCTTCACAATTAGGTAAAACCGATGGTCTGGATAGGAAGTTAGGCAGAAGCTGTCTGGGCTTCACCCAGTGAGCTGCTAGCTGAGCTCCGCTCAGTTAGTGGGTCCCTGACAGGAGTGGGATCCTGTCAGAGGCCTAGACAGAAGGCCACGGAGCTGCGCCTGCCCCATGTGCTTCAGCATCCTAAGAAAGAGACACGAGCAGAGAACTGTATTGTAGAGGGTGAGAAACTAATTCATAGCAAAAGGAGAGGAAACCAGAAGGAGTTCTGCCCTGCATAGTCTGCCTCCTTCTGAGGCGCAGGATCCGGTAGCTGGAACACCGAGGGAGCAACAGTTCTCTATGCCTTGCTCCAGAGACCGGCAGGACAGCTCATTCCACGTTACCTGCCCGCCCTATACCCAGGAGGCACAGTGACAATTTGTGGGGGCCGGGGTGTGCTAGAGTCACTGTAAAAAGCCTCAGGCCATCAGTCATACGGGTGTGTTTCTATCCATCTGGGGGACAGAGAGAGAGAGACATAACATCTAGAACATCTACAACAGTTGTGAGGACCTTATGAGAGGCTCAGCAATAAGGTACTGCAACACCCAGGTACTAGAAGAAGGCTACTGATTTTCACCTGGATATGGGGACTCTGGATTTGCCTCCAAACCGGCCGGACTCTGCCTGTCCTGCGATCTGGTGCTCTGGACTGTGGATGCTGAAGCCTTCAGTAAAGGTAAAGTGACTGCACCCTTGTGTCCTCGTTCTTCACTGCGCCTTACACCATTCACCATCTACACTTTGGGAAGCCCTGGGGACACACTTCACCTGTGGGAAGGCATACCATCTAGCTGCCATAACATCACCCCAGTGGACCCCTAAGCAGCGTCGGTCACCCTGACCGAATACCACAGGTGGCGTCACGAACACTTCCCCTTTAAAGACCTTTCCCTTTTACAACGGACCTCCCGAGGGCCACGGACTGGGTCAGCCACGTGACATCCCCCTTGAGAACCAAAGGACCCGGTACTGAGTACCCTACTGCCCTATGGGGGCGATCCAGCTGCGACTTTGCATCTTGTGTTGGAGCTTGCTTCTCATGCCTATAAAGATAAGAGGTGCATGCAGGTAGGTGGGAAGGGAAGAAGAAGAGGGGTAGAATACAACAGTTGGAGAAAAAAGAGAAGATATTAATATGAACTTCATATAAGTACAAAACATTACTGATCTTAATTTCAATGGCAAGTGACAGTAAATAACTTCAATCATAATATGAAAGCTCAGGGAGCATTCAAGATAATTTAAAAAAAATCTGAAAAACTGAACTGCTCTAATGTGTTGCTCAACTTAATGTACAGCCTAAAAAGTAATCGGGAAGGAGGTATGGGAGGGGGGAAGTGGAAATCTGGGAGGATGAGGGAAGGGACTAGGGACTATTTTTTTACAGCGGCGAAGGAATACAGTGCGGAAGGATACCTTCCTCCCATCATTGTATTCCTGGAGCCCTTAGAGAGCGGTCGCATCAGCTGATGCTGCCGTTCTCCATGGGAGATCGCCGTGGGACACCTGTGGATTTCTGCGGATCAGGGAGTATATTGGTTGTTTGTTGTTTTAATCTTTTTTACAGATTACACTGGCTTCGGGGATCAAAATTAAAAGTGATGGTGATTATGTAATCTGTGTTATATGTACTGTATGTCTGTATGTATGTATTGTATGTAATGTATGAATGTATTGTATGTAGTATGTATGTAGTGTGTATGTATGCATGTATGTATGTAGTATGTATGTAATATGTATGTATGTATGTAGAATGTATGTAGTATGTTGTACGAAGTATGTATTTAGTATGTTGTATGTATATAGTATGTAGTATGTACAGTATGTAGTATGTATAATAATAATAATCTTTATTTTTTTATAGCGTTAACATATTACGCAGCGCTTTACAGACATTATCATCACTGTCCCCGATGGTGCTCAAAATCTAAATTCCCTATCAGTATGTCTTTGGAATGTGGGAGGAAACCGGAGTGCCCGGAGGAAGCCCACGCAAACACGGAGAGAACATACAAACTCTTTGCAGATGTTGTCCTTGGGGTGGAATTTGAACCCAGGACTCCAGCGCTGCAAGGCTGCAGTGCTAACCACTAAGCCACCGCGATGCCGTGATGTATGTATGTAATATGCATGTAGTTTGCATGTAGTATGTATGTTGTATGTAGTATGTATGTAGTATGCATGTAGTATGTATGTTGTATGTAGTATGTATCTAGTATGTATGTAGTATGTTGTATGTAATATGTATGTAGCATGTATGTAGTATGTATGTAGTATGTAGGGTTTTTTTTACATTCAGCACATTAGCCAGATGATGGGACTACTACTGTCCCATCATTGGCTAATGTGTCAATCACTGTCATTGTAGCATGTATAGCCCGATGGGACTTGTAGTCCCATCAGACGATGCCTGCACACAAAGACCCCCGGCAGGCCGCACAGTCCCCCAGCATGCCGCTTAGACCCCCGGCAGGCTGCACAGACCCCCGTGAGGCCCGTACAGACCCCGGGCAGGCCGCACAGACCCCCAGCAGGCCGCACAGACCCCTGTGAGGCCTGGATAGACCTCGGCAGGCAAGCACAGACCCCTGGCAGCCCGAACAGACCCCCAAGAGGCCCGTACAGACCCCCTGGCAGGCCCGCACAGACCCCCCACGGTCACACACAGACACGCCGACTCCGCCCACACAATGCCCATACTCTTCCTCCCTCCGGAACAGGATGTGTAAGGAAAGAAAGGGCTTATTTTCATTCCGATATTTGTGTCCCATTGACTTGCATTGGTTTCCGGTATCTGTATCGGCGATATCTGATATTTTTTGGATATCGGCCGATATTTCCGAATATCGGAAGGTATCGCTCAACTCTACTCACGAAGGAACCCCTCCTAAGTGCCATACAGCAACATCTGGACATAGAGGGCATCAGAAGAAATAAGATGCACTATAAAACTGCAGCCTTTGCTGATGACCTATTGGTACTGATGACCAAACCTTTGGCAGGAAAATCGGCCTTAATGAAGTTATTGGAGCAATACGGAAGCCACTCTAATTTCAACATTAAAAATGGTACACGGCAAGGCTGTCACCACTGGTGGGCAGGCGCTTCAACTAATTGTTGGAGGTGTGGGGACATTAATGGCACATATCGTCATATGTGGTGTTCATGCCCTATTCTTCAATTTTTGTGACAGGTAGAAACGCTTATCCATACTGTGCTAAACAGAATAATTAACCTGACACCTGAAACAGTGTTATTGAACTTTTCGGTTTGGCCTGAATAAAAACGCGCCAACTAGTGCAACACATTTTGACGGCAGCAACATTATTAATACCTGGGTTTTGGAAATAGACGACTGTACCTTCCACCCACCAATTAGGTAGACCCGTTCTACCAGGTAGCTGGAATTGTGGCATCAGTGAATTGTAGTCAAATGGCATTCAAAGAAACCTGGCGTCCATTTGCCCACTTTATTATTATATATATACAGTATATATATATATATAGATATATATATTTATATATACATATATATATATATATATATATATATATATATATATATATATAGCACCATTAATTCAATGGTGCTGTACTTGAGATGGGGTTACATCAAAATGCAAATATCACTTACAGTAAACAAACTAAAAATGACAGACTGATATAGAGGGGAGAGGACCCTGCCCTTGCTGGCTTACATTCTATAGGATTATGGGGAAAGAGATAGTAGGTCAGGGGTTGCAGTAGCTCCGATGGTGTTGAGGTGGCCGTGTAATCATTACAGGCTGTAAGCTTCTTCGATGAGATATGTTTTCAGGTTCGGTTCGAAGGATCCAAATGTGGTGGAGCACAGAATTCCAGAGGATGGGGGATATTCGTGAGAAATCTTGGAGCCAATTGGGTGAGGAGTGAATAAGCGTGGAGTAGAGAAGAAGGTTTTGGGAGGACCGGAGATTACATGAGGGAAGATATTGAGAGATTAGTACGGAAATATATGGAGGAGAAAGGTTATAAATGGCTTTGTTGGTCAGTGTTAGTAGTTTAAACTGGATACGCTGGAAAATTGGGAGCCAGTGAAGGGATTTGCAAAGAGGGGAAGCAGGAGTGTAGCGAGGAAAGAGATTAATTAGTCGGGCAGCAGAGTTAAGGACGGACTGGAGGGGTGCGAGAGTGTTAGAGGGTAGCCCACAAAGGAGGATGTTGCAGTAGTCGAGAGATGATTAGGGCATGCACAAGCATTTTGGTAGAGTAAGGGTTGAGGAAAGGACAGATTCTGGAAATATTATTGAGCTGGAGGCGACAGGAGGTGGCGAGAGCTTGGATGTGAGGTTTAAAGGACAGGGCAGAGTCCAGCGTTACTCCAAGGCAGCGGATTACCTAGATGGGGGAAGGTGTGAATTCATTTATTGTGATAGAAAGATCAGGTAGAGAAGATGTGCGAGATGGAGGAAATATAATTAGTTTAGTTTTGTCCACATTGAGTTTGAGGAAGCGAGTGGAGGATGGCTGATAGACACTCTGGGATTCTGGACAGCAGAGGTGACATCTGGACCAGAGAGGTAGATCTGAGTGTCATCGGCATATAGATGGTACTGGAAGCCATAGGACTTTATGAGTTGTCCCAGGCCAAGGGTATAGATTGAGAAGAGAAGAGGTCCTAGGACAGAGCCTTGTGGGACACCAACAGAGAGGGGGCGAGATGAAGAGGTACTATGGGAGTAGGAAACGCTAAATGTGAGATTGGTAAGGTATGAGGAGATCCAGGATAGGGCGAGGTCTTTGACACCAAAGGAAGAGAGGATCTGTAGTAGGAGGTAGTGGTCAACTGTGTCAAAGGCAGAGGACAGGTCTAGAAGGAGAAGAATAGAGAATTGTCTGTTAGCTTTAGGACTTTTTATACACTCAAGCAGGCCTAAAGTGGCATAATTAAATTACAACAATAAGATTCTGAAAATACTCGTGCTTCCTCCCCCCTCCCCTCCCCTTGTCTTCCCCCTTATCTAGATACCCTCCTCCTATCTGTATTCTCTTAACTACTTTTTCGTTTCAACTGACTTTATTTTATTGTTCAACTAACCAAATCTTCAAGTTAGTTAAATTTTTAGTCAGATTGATGACATAGTAGCAGCAATTCAATTCTTCATACTCCTACATGAAACTGTCGCATATTAATGAAATTGACTTGTGGGATTAGGTAAAATACTGTTTCTTATTCCATCCTGTAGTACAACCCTGTGCGGCTGTGCTCGGATTAAAACAGGGTGGGATATTTGCTGCTTGTAAGGTAAATTATAATCTATTGCTTTCTATTCTGTTTTTCTTGTTTCTGTACTTTCAATAAAAGACCATTGAAAAGAAAAGGACTGCAGAGGGAGATCCTGACCAACCAAGGAACATCCTTTATGAGTAAGGTAATGAGGGAACTGTGTAAGTCCTTGAAAATTTCACAACTGAAGATGTCTGTTGACCTTCTCTATGAAGACAGCCTTATGGAAAGGTTAAATAAACCTTAACAGTAAGCTTAAGAAGGTCATAGAAAAAGACAGGCAAGACTGGGACTGTCTCCTCCCATATTTGTTATTCTCTGTCTGGTTCCACAAGCTTCTACCAGATTCTCTCCACTTGAACTCCTGTATTGATGACATCAGTGGGGTCTCCTTGATGTACCAATGGAAACCAGAGAAGCCAAGATCTCACCCCATCAGAGCATCATTGAGCACATCACCCAAATACGGTAGAGAATTCGAAGGTAATGCCCATCGTAGAGGAACTCCTCCAGGTCCAAGAAGCTCAATCCTGGGTTTACAACTGTTCAGACAGGGTGAGACAGTTGATGTCCATGATCTGAGTCCTCTTGCTTATTCACATGAGGCTTATTGGCCAAATGGCAAGGCCCCTATGAGGTAGTAGAAAAGCTGGTTGAAGTAATCTACAAGGTTCATCAACTGGGAAGACTTAAGCCACACTATGTCAATCTTATCAACCCATGACGTGACAGGGACCCAATTGAAAACACATGTTTGCTGGTCAAACCAGAAGGGGACATTGAAGGTGTCAAAATAGCAGAGACCCTGTCAAAGGACCAAAAACATGAATGTTGAGAAATGCTGCAGCAGACCAGGGACCTGTTCTCAGGTTTGCCTGGGAGTACAGATGTCAATAGCACACGAGGTTCTGACAGAACCCCATGGGCTGGTGAACTTGAAGCCCTAGCGACTTTCCAAGGCCCACTGAGAACTGATCTCCAAGGAAGTCAAGTGTATGCTGAATCTCGGAGTCATTGAGGAAACTAAGAGTCAGTGGTTTAGCCCCTTTTCCCTATGGAGAATGAAGATTTTGTAATGATTATCGGAAGCTGAACAAAGTCCCCAAGTTCAATACAAATCTGATGCCGGGTATCGATGAGCTAATCAAGAAACTTCGGCTGGCAATATGCATAACCATCTTGGATCTGGCAAAGGGATATTTGAAAAGTCCCACGTTGCAAGAAGCCAAGGAGAAGACGACTTTCTTTACATACGACAGATGCTTCCAATATGTCTGGATGCCATTTTAACTGCAGTGAACTCAGGTCATCATCCAGTGGGCCATGGACTGGATCCTCACACCCCATAAGAACTACATTGCAGCATGTCTAGATGATATTGTAATCTTTAACTCAGATTGGGGAAGTTATCTGCAAAAAGTCCAGGGAGTGTTCAATCCTCTCAGAAAAGCAGGGTTTTCTAGAAATCCAAAAAACTGTGCTAAGAGGAAAGAGGAGGACAAATATCTGGGATAAGTAGTAGGTAGAGGTGAAATCAAACTCCAGATAAATAAAGTGGAAGCAATCCAGAACTGACAGAGACACCTATCAAAAAACAATTTAGAGCTTTTCTGGGAATTATTGGGTACTACAGGAGGTTCATCCCAAACTGTGCCATGATTGCTACACCCCTGACCGACCTCTTTAAGCAAACAAAATTGGCTATGGCCAAATGGACTTCAAAGGTGGAGATGACCTTTCAAGAACTGAAAGTGGCTGTCTGTAAGCAGCCAGTCGTAGTGGCCCCTGATTTTAGGAAGGAATTTGTAATCCAAATGGACACCTAAGAAGTCTGTATCTGAGTGATTCTTTCTCATGCAATGCACAGAGAGGAGCATAAAGTTCTCTACCTGAGTAGGAAATGGTCGGCATGTTAGAATAATTATTTCATTATAGAAAAGGAATGCTTGGCCATAAAGTGGGTGGTGGACATAGTGGAATACTATCTCTACGAGCTAAAATTTCAATTAGTGTCAGACCAAGTCCCACTCAGGTGGATGAGGGATCTTGTCACCCACCTGTTTCTAGCCCTGCAGGATTTCCACTTCCATGTGGAACATTTTTCAGCTGATGCATAACACAAAATCGGTTTACAAAAATATTTAAACACAGGTTGTAATGCAGCAACATAGTTAAAAAGCCAAGGAGGGTGAATACTTTCACAAGCCACACTAAATAGTCTGGTAATATAAAATATATCACTTTCTTTTCTTCTCTTGGCAATCATAGACGTGGAATGGCAAGAGTGAAGTCTGTTATCTATCTAGATTATCTGCTGCAATGTCAGGTGAAGAAATGGGTGTCTCTAGGGCTCAAGACAGCTGGGATGGCATTGTTAATGCAGTAGGGTATTGTGCAAACAAACAAGCTGTGATGCGGTCTGTGATTGTCACAATTATTCCATCTGGTGATTCATCTTCCTGAAAGAGCTGCTTGAACAGCTTTAGTTTTCACAATAATAGCATTATAGCATAAATAAGAATATGAATAACATAATAACCATATTTTTTTCAAATAAAGGATTGTAAAATAATATAATGATCAAGGAATAACAAATCTGAAGAAACAAATGAATACGATATCTGTACAAGTGTTTGTTCTTATGACATGCAACTAAGTTCATTCAGAAATGGTACACAAAGTTTGATAAGGCTTTCTATTAATAACTAATTTCAAATAATTTAATCAGATTGATTTAGACACATTCCTTCATGTATCATTGCTGAACAGAGGAAATGTAAGTTATAGTGAAAATGTAAATCTGAATTCGTGCATTCACTCTTTTTTATTGGTTGAGATGGCTGAAATAGAGTTTTGACCTGTGGTTTGGGCAACAAAAATGAGAAGACAGGTTTCTTTTAAATGGCTAGCATATAGGATGTGAGAGCTTATTAAAGGGAATTTGTCACCCCATCTTTGGCCTAAATGCTGCGGCCACCGCCATCAGGGGCATATCTACAGCATTCTATAATGCTGTAGCTAAGCCCCCGATGTAACCTGAAAGATAAGAAAAACAAGTTAGATTATACTCACCCAGGGGCGATCCTGGTGCAGTCCGGTCCAATGGGTGTCGCGGTCAGGGTCCAGCACCTCCCATCTTCATACGATGTCGTCCTCTTCTTTGCTTCCTGTTGCAGGTCCTGCGCAGGTATACTTTATCTGCCCTGTTGAGGGCAGAGCAAAGTACTGCAGTGCGCAGGCGCCTGTACACTGCAGTACTAACTAACAGTACTGTACTACTAACAGCTGTCACATTCTTTGCAGTAGTATGGATTTGTTTTTCTTTTTTTTCTTTTACTCCATCCCATCCATTGCCATTGACACTTTTCCTTTTACCATAAATTTTGTAGAACATTATAATCAAATGATGACAATTTTTTCAACCTCAATAATTCAAAAATGACATATTATTAAATGCTAGGCAAGTAGGTACATGAACAAAAAGCAACATGTGGCAGCAGGCAATAGTATTTTGTGGGGCATCTTTGTCAAATTGGATTAGTAAAATAAGTGTGCAAAAGCAGACATACATAGTTGCATAAATATCTACATTTTTTATTTTGTTTTCTCTTTTTCTCAAGAAAATTCAGCCTCCATCAAAAAATGATGGAATAAGAAAACCTAGTTAACTTTACAATCAAATACACAACACCTGTAAGATGGTGCTGAATAATGTATAAATGTAAAGTTTCAATTGTAAAGGATCTGCAAATAAATATTTGCAATATGCACTCTTGTGAAGTAACTAGTTAAATGTGTGAATATTAGGGAGCAATCCTTAGTATTATTAGAAATAGTTATTCCCTCCTTCTCCAAAAACAAACTGTTGTACAAGAAATGGTTTTCCCATATTCAGTATTGTTATTTGTGAAAGGCAAGCACATCGTTGACCTCCTGACGTTGAGCTCCTGACATTGACCTCCTGACGAAACTGCAACCGAAACGGTCTATCACCCTGTTGCAAATAAGGCCGCAGGTAATTGATGTATTTTTCTATATTAGGCATGAAAACTAATTGAGCTATTTTGGCTATATCATTTTTCTACAGCCCATTTGGGCAATGAATATTATGTAGTTGTTATATGCACTGCAGATCCACTAGAGACATATATATATATATGGACTAGATGGCGGCCTGATTCTAACGCATTGGGTATTCTAGAATATATATGTAGTTTATTTATGAAGATTTTAGAATAATACAATGAATACACAGAATTCGGCTGGCCGGGCGTGCCCAATTAGCAAAGCACGGTTCAAATCCCGTGCCAATTCGTGGCCGGAGTGCGCCTGTCACTGATTGTTCACGGCCGGCCACGTAGTATATCACACACCACGTAGTATATAGCACAGCCACGTAGTATATAGCAGCCCACATAGCATATAACACAGCCACTTATTATATAACACAGCTCACGTAGTATATAACAGCCCACGCAGTATATAACACAGCACACGTAGTGTATAACACAGCCACGTAGTATAAAGCACAGCCACGTAGTATATTGCACAGCCCATGCAGTATATTACCCAGCCACATAGTATATTACACAGCCCACGTAGTATATAGCACTGCGGCGTAGTGTATAACAGCCCATGCAGTATATAACACAGCCCATGTAGTGTACAACACAGCCCACGCAGTGTATAACACAGCCCATGCAGTATATTGCACAGACCATGTAGTATATTGCACAGCCCATGTAGTATATTGCACAGCCCACATAGTATATTGCACAGTGACGTAGTATATTGCATAGACACGTAGTATATTGCACAGCTCACGTTGTATATAGCACAGCCACATAGTATATAGCACAGCCACGTAGTATATTGCACAGCTCATGCAGTATATTACCCAGCCACGTAGTATATTACACAGCCCACGTAGTATATAGCACCGCGGCGTAGTGTATAACAGCCCACGCAGTATATAACACAGCACATGTAGTGTACAACAAAGCCCACTGTTATGACCTGGTGGTCAGGACAATAATGGACCTGGTGGTTAAGAGCACACGGAATGACCTGATAGTTACTGATAATATAGGACGAGCTCTGGGACGTGGGAACTCTGCTGACCGCAATCCCTAATCCTATCACACACACTAGAAATAGAGAAATTCCCCAAAGGAAAAGGCAGCCCCCCACATATAATGACTGTGAGTAAAGATGAAAATACAAACACAGAGATGAAATAGATTTAGCAAAGTGAGGCCCAACTTACTGAACAGACTGAGGATAGGAAAGGTAGCTTTGCGGTCAGCACAAAAACCTACAAAAAGACTACGCAGAGGGCCAAAAAGACCCTCCGCACCGACTCACGGTGCAGAGGCGCTCCCTCTGCGTCCCAGAGCTTCCAGCAAGCAAGACAACAAACAAAATAGCAAGCTGGACAGAAAAATAGCAAACCAGAGAAAAACAAGCAGGCACTTAGCTTCTGCTGGGAAGAAAGGTCACAAGAACGATCCAGGAGTGAACAAGACCAATACTGGAACATTGACAGGTGGCATGGAGCAAAGATCTAAGTGGAGTTAAATAGAGCAGCCAGCTAACGAATTAACCTCGTCACCTGTGGAAGGAAACTCAGAAACACCCACAGCCACCAGAGGAATTCCATGGATAGAACCAGCCGAAGTACCATTCATGACCACAGGAGGGAGCCCGACAACAGAATTCACAACAGTACCCCCCCCTTGAGGAGGGGTCACCGAACCCTCACCAGAGCCCCCAGGCCGACCAGGATGAGCCAAATGAAAGGCACGAACCAGATCGGCAGCATGAACATCAGAGGCAAAAACCCAAGAATTATCTTCCTGACCATAACCCTTCCACTTGACCAGGTACTGGAGTTTCCGTCTCGAAATCTGAGAATCCAAAATCTTCTCCACCACATACTCCAACTCCCCCTCAACTAACACCGGGGCAGGAGGATCAACGGATGGAACCACAGGCGCCACGTATCTCCGCAATAACGACCTATGGAACACATTATGGATGGCAAAAGAAGCAGGAAGGGCCAAACGAAATGACACAGGATTGATAACCTCAGAAATCTTATACGGACCAATGAAAAAAGGCTTAAACTTAGGAGAGGAAACCTTCATAGGAACATAACGAGACGACAACCAAACCAAATCCCCAACACGAAGTCGGGGACCCACACAGCGCCGGCGGTTAGCGAAACGTTGAGCCTTCTCCTGGGACAATGTCAAATTGTCCACCACATGAGTACAAATCTGCTGCAACCTATCCACCACAGTATCTACACCAGGACAGTCCGAAGACTCAACCTGCCCTGAAGAGAAACGCGGATGGAAACCAGAATTGCAGAAAAACGGTGAAGCCAAAGTAGCCGAGCTGGCCCGATTATTAAGGGCGAACTCAGCCAACGGCAAAAAGGACACCCAATCATCCTGATCAGCAGAAACAAAGCATCTCAGATATGTTTCCAAAGTCTGATTAGTTCGTTCGGTTTGGCCATTTGTCTGAGGATGGAAAGCCGAGGAAAAAGACAAATCAATGCCCATCCTAGCACAAAAAGATCGCCAAAACCTCGAAACAAACTGGGAACCTCTGTCAGAAACGATGTTCTCCGGGATACCATGTAAACGAACCACATGCTGGAAAAATAATGGCACCAAATCAGAGGAGGAAGGCAATTTAGACAAAGGTACCAAATGGACCATCTTAGAAAAGCGATCACAAACCACCCAAATGACCGACATCTTTTGAGAGACAGGGAGATTCGAAATAAAATCCATAGAAATATGCGTCCAGGGCCTCTTCGGGACCGGCAAGGGCAAAAGCAACCCACTGGCACGAGAACAGCAGGGCTTAGCCCGAGCACAAGTCCCACAGGACTGCACAAAAGAACGCACATCCCGTGACAAAGACGGCCACCAAAAGGATCTAGCCACCAAATCTTTGGTACCAAAGATTCCAGGATGCCCAGCCAACACTGAACAATGAATCTCAGAGATAACTCTACTAGTCCATCTATCAGGGACAAACAGTTTCTCCGCTGGGCAACGGTCAGGTCTATCAGCCTGAAATTTTTGCAGCACCCGCAGCAAATCAGGGGAGATGGCAGACAAAATTACCCCCTCTTTGAGAATACCCGCCGGCTCAGGAACACCCGGAGAGTCAGGCACAAAACTCCTTGACAGGGTATCAGCCTTCACATTCTTAGAGCCCGGAAGGTACGAAACCACAAAATCAAAACGGGAGAAAAATAACGACCATCGAGCCTGTCTCGGATTCAACCGTTTGGCAGACTCAAGATAAGTCAAATTCTTGTGATCTGTCAAGACCACCACGCGATGCTTGGCTCCTTCAAGCCAATGACGCCACTCCTCGAATGCCCACTTCATGGCCAACAACTCTCGATTACCAACATCATAATTGCGCTCAGCAGGCGAAAACTTTCTAGAAAAGAAAGCACATGGCTTCATCACCGAGCCATCAGAACTTCTTTGCAACAAAACAGCCCCAGCTCCAATCTCAGAAGCATCAACCTCAACCTGAAACGGGAGCGAAACATCTGGCTGGCACAACACAGGGGCAGAAGAAAAACGACGCTTCAACTCCTGAAAAGCCTCTACAGCTGCAGAAGACCAATTGACCACATCAGCGCCCTTCTTGGTCAAATCAGTCAACGGTTTAGCAACACTAGAAAAATTAGCGATGAAGCGCCGATAAAAATTAGCAAAGCCCAGGAACTTTTCCAGGCTCTTCACAGATGTCGGCTGAGTCCAATCGTAAATGGCCTGGACTTTAACAGGGTCCATCTTGATAGTAGAAGGGGGAAAAATGAACCACAAAAATGAAACCTTCTGAACTCCAAAGAGACACTTTGACCCCTTCACAAACAAGGAATTCGCACGAAGGACCTGGAACACCATTCTGACCTGTTTCACATGAGACTCCCAATCATCCGAAAAGACCAAAATATCATCCAAATACACAATCAGGAATTTATCCAGGTACTCTCGGAAGATGTCATGCATAAAGGACTGAAATACTGATGGAGCATTGGAAAGCCCGAATGGCATAACCAGGTACTCAAAATGGCCCTCGGGCGTATTAAATGCTGTTTTCCATTCATCGCCTTGTTTAATACGCACAAGATTATACGCCCCTCGAAGATCTATCTTGGTGAACCAACTAGCCCCTTTAATACGAGCAAACAAATCAGACAGCAACAGCAAAGGATACTGAAATTTGACTGTAATTTTATTGAGAAGGCGGTAATCAATACAAGGTCTCAAAGAACCATCCTTCTTGGCCACAAAAAAGAACCCTGCTCCTAAGGGTGATGACGACGGGCGAATATGGCCTTTCTCCAAGGATTCCTTTATATAACTCCGCATAGCGGCGTGTTCTGGCACAGATAAATTGAACAATCGGCCCTTAGGAAACTTACTACCAGGAATCAAATTAATTGCACAATCGCAATCCCTATGAGGAGGTAGGGCACTGGTTTTGGGCTCATCAAATACATCCCGATAATCCGACAAAAACTCTGGAACTTCAGGAGTGGAAAACGAAATAGACAAAAATGGAACATCACCATGTACCCCCCGGCAACCCCAGCTGGACACAGATATAGATTTCCAGTCCAATACTGGATTATGGACCTGTAGCCATGGCAACCCCAAAACGACCACATCATGCAGATTATGCAACACCAGAAAGCGGATATCCTCCTGATGTGCAGGAGCCATGCACATGGCCAATTGGGTCCAGTACTGAGGCTAGTTCTTGGCCAAAGGCGTAGCATCAATTCCTCTCAATGGAATAGGATACTGCAAGGGCTTCAAGAAAAAACCACAGCGCCTAGCATACTCCAAGTCCATCAAATTCAGGGCAGCGCCTGAATCCACAAATGCCATAACAGAATAGGATGACAAAGAGCAAATCAGAGTAATGGACAATAGAAATTTAGACTGTACCGTACCAATGGTGGCAGACCTAGCGAACCGCTTAGTGCGCTTAGGACAATCGGAGATAGCATGAGTGGAATCACCACAGTAAAAACATAGCCCATTCCGACGTCTGTGTTCTTGCCGTTCAGCTCTGGTCAAAGTCCTATCACATTGCATAGGCTTAGGCCCATGCTCAGATAGTACCGCCAAATGGTGCACAGCTTTACGCTCACGCAAGCGTCGATCAATCTGAATGGCCAAAGACATAGACTCATTCAGACCAGCAGGCATGGGAAATCCCACCATGACATCCTTAAGGGCTTCAGAGAGACCCTTTCTGAAGATTGCTGCCAGGGCACATTCATTCCACTGAGTGAGCACAGACCACTTTCTAAACTTCTGACAATATATCTCCACTTCATCCTGACCCTGACACAGAGCCAGCAAGATTTTCTCTGCCTGATCCACTGAATTAGGTTCGTCATAAAGCAATCCAAGCGCCAGGAAAAACGCATCAACATCACGCAATGCCGGATCTCCTGGCGCAAGGGAAAATGCCCATTCTTGAGGTTCCCCACATAACAAAGAAATAATGATCTTTACTTGTTGAACAGGGTCACCTGAGGAGCGAGGTTTCAAGGCAAGAAACAATTTACAATTATTTTTGAAATTCAAGAACTTAGATCTATCACCAAAAAACAAATCAGGAATTGGAATCCTAGGCTCTGACATCGGATTCTGAACCACAAAATCTTGAATGTTTTGTACATTTATAGTGAGATTATCCATCAAAGAGGACAGACCTTAAATTCCATGTCTACACCTGTGTTCTGAACCACCCAGATGTAAAGAGGAAAAGAGAGACAAAACACACTGCAAAGAAAAAAAAATGGTCTCAGAACTTCTCTTATCCCTCTATTGAGAAGCATTAGTACTTTGGGCCACCTGTACTGTTATGACCTGGTGGTTAAGAGCACACGGAATGACCTGATAGTTACTGATAATATAGGACGAGCTCTGGGACGTGGGAACTCTGCTGACCGCAATCCCTAATCCTATCACACACACTAGAAATAGCCGTGGATTGCTCCTAACGCTCCCTATGCAACTCGGCACAGCCTATGAACTAGCTAGCCCTGAAGACAGAAAAATAAAGCCTACCTTGCCTCAGAGAAATTCCCCAAAGGAAAAGGCAGCCCCCCACATATAATGACTGTGAGTAAAGATGAAAATACAAACACAGAGATGAAATAGATTTAGCAAAGTGAGGCCCGACTTACTGAGCAGACCGAGGATAGGAAAGGTAGCTTTGCGGTCAGCACAAAAACCTACAAAAAGACCACGCAGAGGGCGCAAAAAGACCCTCCGCACCGACTCACGGTGCGGAGGCGCTCCCTCTGCGTCCCAGAGCTTCCAGCAAGCAAGACAACAAACAAAATAGCAAGCTGGACAGAAAAATAGCAAACCAGAGAAAAACAAGCAGGCACTTAGCTTCTGCTGGGAAGACAGGTCACAAGAACGATCCAGGAGTGAACAAGACCAATACTGGAACATTGACAGGTGGCATGGAGCAAAGATCTAAGTGGAGTTAAATAGAGCAGCCAGCTAAAGAATTAACCTCGTCACCTGTGGAAGGAAACTCAGAAACACCCACAGCCACCAGAGGAATTCCATGGATAGAACCAGCCGAAGTACCATTCATGACCACAGAAGGGAGCCCGACAACAGAATTCACAACAGCGCTCCCTCTGCGTCCCAGAGCTTCCAGCAAGCAAGACAACAATCAAAATAGCAAACTGGACAGAAAAATAGCAAACCAAAGAAAAACAAGCAGGAACTTAGCTTCTGCTGGGAAGACAGGTCACAAGAACGATCCAGGAATGAACTAGACCAATACTGGAACATTGACAGGTGGCATGGAGCAAAGATCTAAGTGGAGTTAAATAGAGCAGCCAGCGAATGAATTAACATCATCACCTGTGGAAGGAAACTCAGAAACACCCACAGCCACCAGAGGAATTCCATGGATAGAACCAGCCGAAGTACCATTCATGACCACAGGAGGGAGCCCGACAACAGAATTCACAACAGCCCACATAGTGTATAACACAGCCATGTAGTATATAACACAGCCCATGCAGTATATTGCACAGCCCATGTAGCATATTGCACAGCCCATGTAGTATATTGCACAGCCCACATAGTATATTGCACAGCGACGTAGTATATTGCATAGACACGTAGTATATTGCACAGCTCACGTTGTATATAGCACAGCCACATAGTATATAGCACAGCCACGTAGTATATTGCACAGCCCATGCAGTATATTACCCAGCCACATAGTATATTACACAGCCCACGTAGTATATAGCACAGCAGCGTAGTGTATATCAGCCCACGCATTATATAAAACAGCCCACGTAGTGTATAACAGCCCATGTAGTGTATAACACAGCCAAGTAGTATATAACACAGCCCAGATAGTATATTGCACAGCCTACATAGTATATTGCTCAGCCCATGTGGTATATTGCACAGCCCACGTAGTGTATTGCACAGCCACATAGTATATTGCACAGCCAAGTAGTATATTGCACAGCCCACGTAGTATATTGCACAGCCACGTAGTATATTCCACAGCCACGTAGTATATTGCACAGCCCGCATAGTATATTGCACTGCAATGTAGTATATAGCACAGCCACGTAGTATATTGCACAACCACATAGTATATTGCACAGCCACGTAGTATATAGCACAGCCACGCAGTATATTGCACAGCCCATGCAGTATATTACACAGACCATATAGTATATAGCACAGTGACATAGTATATAACACAGCCCATGCAGTATATAACACAGCCACGTAGTCCCACATAGTATATAGCACAGCCAAATAGTATATTGCACAGCCACGTAGTATATTGCAAAGCCACGTAGTATATTTCTTAGTCCACGTAGTTTATAGCACAGCCCACATAGTATATAAAACAGCCACATAGTTTATTGCACAGCTGACACAGTATATAACACAGCCCACGCAGTATATAGCACAGCCCACGCAGTATATTCTAGCCACGTAATATATTACACAGCCCACATAGTATATTGCACAGCCGACGTAGTATATAGCACAGCGACGTAGTATATAACACAGCCCATGCAGTATATAACACAGCCCATGTAGTCCCATGTAGTATATAGCACAGCCAAGTAGTATATTGCACAGCCAATTAGTATATAGCACAGCCACGTAGTATATTGCACAGCCAAGTAGTATATTATACAGCCACGTAGTATATTGCACAGTCCACGTAGTATATAGCACAGCCACGTAGTATATTGCACAGCCGACGCAGTATATTGCAGAGCCGACGTTGTATATAACACAGCCCACACAGTATATAGCACAGCCCACGCAGTAAATTACACAGCCACATAGTATATTACACAGCCCATGTAGTATATAGCACAGCCACGTATTATATTGCACAGCCGACGTAGTATATAACACAGCCCATGCAGTATATAACACTGCCCTCGTAGTATATAACACAGCCCACGCAGTATATAGCAATGTGGGCACCATATCCCTGTTAAATAAAAGAATTAAAATAAAAAATAGTTATATACTCACCCTTCAATGGCCCCCAAATCCAGGCCAGGCCTTTCCCGCTCCTCGCGCGCCACTCCGGTCCCAAGCGACAATAACAGTTGATGATGTAGCAGTCTCGCGAGACCGCTACGTCATCTCTGGTCATTGCTGCAATGCATTCTGGGGACCGGGGCGGCGCGCAAAGAGCGGGAAGGGCCTGGGCTCGATCCGGGGGCCGTCGGAGGGTGAGTATATAATGATTCTTTTTATTTTTTTATCATTATATGTTTTTACTATTGATGCTGCATAGGCAGCATCAATAGTAAAAAGTTGGTCACACAGAGGGTTAATGGCAGCGTTAATGGACTGCCTTACACCGCATTATGCCACGGTGTAAGGTAGTCCGGTTAACGCTATGTGGGCACTGATGGGGGAGTAGGGAGGGGGCACTGACTGCAGGGGAGGAGGGAGAGGCCAATTTGCGGCAGGACTGTGCCCGTTGCTGATTGGTCGCGGCCTCGGGTCGCGACTAATCAGCGACGCGGGATTTCCGTGACAGACAGACAGACAAACAGACGGAAGTGACCCTTAGACAATTATATAGTAGATATGCATGCTGGCACTGAATGTTGCTCAATCATAAATATTTTTATAAATAACCAGCATGGATATGCATACTATTATCATGATATGTGTCATTAGCAGCATGCATAGGTCACAGATCTCTATATGCTTTGTCTCTTGTTAAGATTGTCCATCATTACTGGGGAAGGGTACCCCATATTTATTATATGTGATATTGTTCTTGTGAGAAATTTATTCCATTTTCTGCTATTTGTAAGAAAACATATTTATTGCATTTGAAGAGGATCATAGTGTATTCATTTTTGGAGGAATTGTTTTGGTTGTATATATTACTAAAGTAGTTATTCCCTTCTTCTCCAAAAAAAAAACTGTTGCACAAGAAATGGTTTTCCAGTATTCAGTTCTGTTATTTGTGAAAGGCAAGCACATCGTCTGACAAAATTTTAAGATTTTTTTCTGCAAAATCTATTATGCTGTCTTGCTTATGCTTTATAGTGCATTAACAGTAAATAAGTGCAAATGTGTAATTATAATTCTAATGCATCAGGACAGATTACATTTACACGATATCACTGGTTAATCACAATGAGTTTGACACTGCTGCTGCTAGCCTTGCTCCAATGTATCCATCTCCATCTATGAATTGAATCTTATATTGTTTCCAGACTACTAGTCTTATCTTCTTAATGCTGAAGTTATACAGCACATTATTATCTTGAGTATTTGTCTAATGACCTAGGGTCTTCCTTTCTTAAGGTACCTTCACACTCAGCGACGCTGCAGCGATACCGACAACGATGTCGATCGCTGCAGCGTCGCTGTTTGGTCGCTGGAGAGCTGTCACACAGACAGCTCTCCAGCGACCAACGATCCCGAGGTCCCCGGGTAACCAGGGTAAACATCGGGTTACTAAGCGCAGGGCCGCGCTTAGTAACCCGATGTTTACCCTGGTTACCAGCGTAAAAGTAAAAAAAACAAACACTACATACTTACCTACCGCTGTCTGTCCCCGGCGCTCTGCTTCCTGCACTCACTTTGAGCACAGTGGCCGGAAAGCAGAGCGGTGACGTCACCGCTCTGCTTTCCGGCTGACTGACGCTCACAGCCAGTGCAGGAGGAGTGCAGAGAAGCTGAGCGCCGGGGACAGACAGCGGTAGGTAAGTATGTAGTGTTTGTTTTTTTTACTTTTACGCTGGTAACCAGGGTAAACATCGGGTTACTAAGCGCAGCCCTGCGCTTAGTAACCCGATGTTTACCCTGGTTACCAGTGAAGACATCGCTGGATCGGTGTCACACACGTCGATCCAGCGATGTCTGCAGGGAGTCCAGCGACGAAATAAAGTTCTGGACTTTCCTCAGCGACCAACGATCTCCCAGCAGGGGCCTGATCGTTGGTCGCTGTCACACAGAACGATTTCCTTAACGATATCGTTGCTACGTCACAAAAAGCACTGATATCGTTAACGATATCGTTATGTGTGAAGGTACCTTTATTTCAAATGCTGAGCTATGCAATCTGATGTACTGTTACTATGCTAAAACACCCTTAGATGGCCACGTCATTCCCTTACTAAATTTTTATGAACTATAATAGTCCATCCTGATTATCTATTCTGTACCATATGATGAAATAGTTGCAAGGCAATATGGTGCTATCTATGAAGTCATACCTGTGGTCCTATTAGTCTTTTGTGGTTGTTGCAGTTTTCTGCTATGTATGAAAAGGCAGCAAGCAATTTTGTGTTGATTCATGCAAATCAAATTGAAATCATTCAAATTTGTTTAACTCAAATTTGATGTGTTGTAATTCAATTTGACCATCTCTACTAGTCATATCTTTGTTATAAAATAGTTCCTCCTACTGTAATGATGCTGCAATCCTAGTTACTTGGCCCACATAATCATGTCATACAGTGTGCAGTTAGTATACTTACAGTGCATTCATCATGCTTGTTAGTGTTCATATTGTGAAATCCACTTAAAGAAGTTGTCCCGTGAACAAAGTATATTTTAATTAATAGATCCTGGAATTAAAAATAAGTTTCACAATTGGATGTGTTAAAAAAATGTTCCTGTGCTGAGATAATCTTACTGTGTAATGGCTGTGCCTTACCGTGTAGGGACATGGTTTGATCATACTTCATCTTCTGGATGGGGGAGAACACAAAAGAGAGGAAACAAACAGGACATCAGAGGATCACAGCAGACTCTTTTTGTGAGGTAAAACATTTCACTGCCTGTGTTACAGCAATGAACCTCAAAGAGAGAATCAGCTGTGATCCAAGGCTGGCTTATATATAACATTGCTGAACAGAGAAACGCCTCTATTTGCTTAGAATGCCATTATAGGAAATATTAAAATTGTTCTGGTGAGCTGAACAAAATGTAACAAAGCAATAGTTTGGTGTCTCTAATTTACAGGGACGTAATAGAAGTGGTTTTATGAATGTTCAAAAAGTAAATGTAATCAAATCAATTCAATGCAAATTGAATTTCCATGTAAGTTAATGAAATTCACAAGTCCCAACAAATCTGAATAATTTGCAATTCGATTTATGTGAATCACAAATAAAAGCCTCCCAAATTGTTTACATTGCAGTAGATTGCATTCCCATAATGCCTTGCAGTTATCATATCACATGGTATAACACAGCCAATCAAAAGGGACTGTCATAGCCTTTATACACACATAGGCAGTTGATGAGTATCCGTTTTAGTGCTTTTTAAAATAGTAAAAAGATATCAGAGTTCACAGCTCAGTAATAGAGATAGGAAGAGAACGATAAATGGCATTGGACAAATACTAAAGACAGTAAACTATGTCATTAGCATAATCTGCCCAATTCATTTGCATGTGAAAATTGACGGCCATGTGAATGAGCCTCATTACACATGTATTTTCAGGAAATTGTAGGCTTTGATGTATTGAAATTTGCAAAGATACATCTTCAAATCAAATTTGTCAGAAGAACTTGCCCAACCTGGTGAATTTGATTTTCAAAAGATTTACTTTTATTCCCTATATTTCTTTATTTTCATGTCAGCACATTCTAGGGGCTATAAGTGCTGTGATGAACAAAAAAACAGCAATTCTGGATTTTTTCAATTTGTTCACCATTTTGTACAATTAAATGTTAACTTTCTGTTGCTAGTTGATGCTATGAGGACAATACCAAATTTCTATACATTTTTTGTTTTACTACTTATGCGCTTTTTGAAAAAAAAAAATCTACGATCAGCATAGTCTGAGATCAATAGTTTTATCTTTCATGGAAGATGAGGGTGTGTGAGGGTTTATTTTTTTGAGGGAAAAGCTATATTTTTCACTAAGTGCTATTGTTAGGGTATAAGTTTGATCAGTTTTTATTTAATTTTCTGTTATGTGGGATGAATAATAAACAGAAATATTGAATAGTTTTTCATTTTCTTAATAAATTCAGGTTAAATAATTACCGTATGTATTTTTACAAACAGTAATAATTTAAATGGTTTTTCACTGCTTTATGTACAGAACAATACAAACTTGTTTTTGGTTAACAACCTATTATTTTTATTGGTATTATTTTGGCATACACAACTTTTTCATCATTTTTTGTGTGGTGGGATGGACAAAAACAGTAATTTTGACATTGCTTATCTTTCCTTATTTTTTTAGACCTTTACTCTCCATGAAGTAGTTTTATAGACCAAGTCAGTACAGATCCAGCAATACCAAATGTGTTATTGAGGGAAGCAGAATCTATTAGACTTAGATAAATTACAAACTAGGAGGCAATTAATAGGCCTCCTACTGCCATTAACCCCTTTTGGTATCCAACAGTAACGTTGTAGTCGTGCAAGTCGGCTGACAAATGAACCTCTTTCCATTTGTCAGACTCCTCCTCACATTCTTCTTTCACTATAGAAATCCGATCAGCTAAAGTGCTTAGATTGGAGCTTGTTCTCTTCCAAGCACATGAAATGGGAGTTCATATCACAGTCAGTTCCAACTGCTGTTTGCATGAGTACAATTCTTGTGTCCATGTGTCGATCAAGTACATGTACTTCCTGCTGTGACAAATTATTGCATATCAGGATGTATATTTATAAAATTTTCCCAATAAAGGGTTAGTATTTTCAGTTTCTGCTTCAAAATGTACTTTACTCAGATTCACTGGAAATGCTGATACCTGACAAATTGATTTTACATCTCAAGTAAATAAACCATTCATGACACCATTTTTCTTTTGCCAATGATACTTATATTAACCCAGTTTTGCAGCAAAAAAAAGTGCAATATCATTGTCGTTTGGCCTCTGTCGCAATGCGCTGTTTTGAAGAAAAAACGCAAAAAAAGTTGCCCGCAGGATGCGTTTTTTCTCCATAGATTTTAATTAGAGACGCATTGCGACGGATTGCCACACGTCTCATCTGGATGCGTTGTGTTTTGGCGGACCGTTGGCACAAAAAAACGCTACATGTAACTTTTTGTACGTCGTGTCCGCCATTTCCGACCGCGCAAGCGCGGCCGGAACTCCACCCCCTCCTCCCTGGACCTTACAATGGGGTAACGGATGCATTGAAAAACTGCATCCGCTGCCCCTGTTGTGCTTTTACTTCACAGCATGCATCGGTACGTCGGCCCGATGCACTGCGACGGGCCCGTAACGAAGCTAGTGTGAAAGTAGCCTTACAATTTAATGCACAATGCTGGAGAGTGCATTAATTAGATAGAGGGAGGAGACTTCTTTTGTCAACACACCCAATTATGATTGTTGGGTGCCTATTAGTGATGAGCGAGTGTACTCGTTGCTCGGGTTTTCCTGAGAATGCTCGGGTGGTCTCCGAGAATTTATGACTGCTCAGAGATTAAGTTTGATCGCCACAGTTGACTGATTTACAGTTATAAGCCAGCTTGATTACATATTGGGATTCCCTAGCAACCAGGCAACCCCCACATGTACTCAGGCTGGCTAGTAGCTGTAAATTATTCAGCTGCCGCGATGAAAACGAAATCTCCCAACATAAACAAATACTCGGAGGTCACATGAGCATGCTCGGGAAAACCCGAGCAATGAGTACACTTGCTCATCGCTAGTGCCTATGTGTTGCTACAACAACTGGAGAGAAATAACGGCCTTGTCCAGTATGCAATACATATTAAGTCTTTTAGAACCTTGCAGGAGCAAAACTACATGGATTGTCTTCCTATGTTAACTGAAGTGCAAAGGATGATTTAAGTTTATTATTCATGGGATCAGAGAATTGCATGTTCAAATTCCATATTTATGGAATGGAAACTATGTAAAGCAGTTAATACAAGAGAAGATAGTATTCTGCTACAGATGGATCTGGATAAGTTGGAAACTTGGGCTGAAAGGTGGCAGATGAGGTTTAACAATGATAAATGTAAGGTTATACACATGGGAAGAGGGAATCAATATCACCATTACACACTGAACGGGAAACCACTGGGTAAATCTGACAGGGAGAAGGACTTGGGGATCCTAGTTAATGATAAACTTACCTGGAGCAGCCAGTGCCAGGCAGCAGCTGCCAAGGCAAACAGGATCATGGGGTGCATTAAAAGAAGTCTGGATACACATGATGAGAGCATTATACTGCCTCTGTACAAATCCCTAGTTAGACCGCACATGGAGTACTGTGTCCAGTTTTGGGCACCGGTGCTCAGGAAGGATATAATGGAACTAGAGAGAGTACAAAGGAGGGCAACAAAATTAATAAAGGGGATGGGAGAACTACAATACCCAGATAGATTAGCGAAATTAGGATTATTTAGTCTAGAAAAAAGACGACTGAGGGGCGATCTAATAACCATGTATAAGTATATAAGGGGACAATACAAATATCTCGCTGAGGATCTGTTTATACCAAGGAAGGTGACGGGCACAAGGGGGCATTCTTTGCGTCTGGAGGAGAGAAGGTTTTTCCACCAACATAGAAGAGGATTCTTTACTGTTAGGGCAGTGAGAATCTGGAATTGCTTGCCTGAGGAGGTGGTGATGGCGAACTCAGTCGAGGGGTTCAAGAGAGGCCTGGATGTCTTCCTGGAGCAGAACAATATTGTATCATACAATTATTAGGTTCTGTAGAAGGACGTAGATCTGGGTATTTATTATGATGGAATATAGGCTGAACTGGATGGACAAATGTCTTTTTTCGGCCTTACTAACTATGTTACTATGTTACTATGTTACTATGTTACTATATTAACACAAACATAATTTTTTTTTAAAGTTTCCAAGATTCCCCCCAAAATTTAAATCCTCCTTACTGCCTCTGTTATTCCTAAGCATATTAGCTATGATCAATTATTTAGTCCAAAAAAACATATTTATTTATAAACAAAGTCCTCAGCATTGTCTGCAACTTAAGAATAGGTATTGCTTCTGGATAACCTATACTATTCCATAATTCTTTTCCTGCTCCAAATGCTCTCCCACATCTCCGTCCTTTGTAAACTCTCCTGTACATTTAAGGCTTTACCTGAAGTCACACAGCTTAGTGGCTTTCAGTCAAGTAAGGGGAGGTGGCGCTGGGGATGGGCAATAGAGCTGGAGTGACAGAGGCTTCAGATCTATAAACAGTATTTCAACCTCAATTCAAATGCTGATTTTGAGTAATGGAGGAACTGACTGGCCATGAAAACTATTGCTGGACTTGTCTTTGAATAAGCTACATGCACATATAAATAATATGGAAGGTGAAATCCTTCTCCCAGATTAACTTTTAAAAGACCAAGGAGACATAGAGAAACCCTGCAGGTTTGAAGTTGAAAAATTACCTAGCTTATTTTTAATAAATACTTGTCCACATTGTTCTTTCATGTGCGACTTTCTCCCATATTCTAATAATTCTCTATGACCTCATTATGTACGTTTATTTTTATATGATATGAACTTAAAATACTTACCGTACATACTAGAGTATAAGCCGACCCGAGTATAAGCCGAGACCCCTAATTTTGCCACAAAAAACTGGGAAAACTTAATGACTTCCACTAGGGTGGAAAAAGCAGCAGCTACTGGTAAATTTCAAAAATAAAAATAGATACCAATAAAAGTAAAATTAATTGAGACATCAGTAGGTTAAGTGTTTTTGAATATCCATATTGAATCAGGAGCCCCATATAATGCTCCATACAGTTCATGATGGGCCCCATAAAATGCTCCATACAAAATATGCCCCGTATAATGCTTCATACAGTTAATGATGGGCCCCATAAGATGCTCTATATTAAAATATGCTCCATATACTGCTCCACAAATGCTGATTATGGCCCCATAAGATGCTCCATATAGATATTTGCCCCATATAATGCTGCACATGGCCCCATAAGATGTTCCATACCGATATTTGCCCCATATAATACTGAACATGGCCCCATACAGATATTTGCCCCATATAATGCTGCACATGGCCCCATAAGATGCTCCATACAGATATTTGCCCCATATAATGCTGCACATGGCCCCATACAAATATTTGCCCCATATAATGCTGCACATGGCCCCATAAGATGCTCCATACAGGTATTTTCCCCATATAATGCTGCACATGGCCCCATACAGATATTTGCCCAATATAACGCTGCACATGGCCCCATAAGATGCTCCATACAGATATTTGCCCCAAATAATGCTGCACATGGCCCCATAAGATGCTCCATACAGACATTTGCCCCATATGCTGTTGCTGTGATTTAAAAAAAAAATGACATACTCACCTCTCAGGCCCCTGGCACTTGCTATATTCACCTGCTCCGCGTTCCACCGATGGGCGCCGCTGTGTCTTCCCCGTCCTCTGCAATGACTGTTCAGGCAGAGGGCGGTGCACACACTAATTGCGTCACCGCGCCCACTGACCTGAGAGTCACTGCAGAGGACGGGGAAGATGCAGCGGCGCTGACAGTGGAACGCGGAGCAGGTGAATATCGCGCACTGCGTTATACTCACCTGCTCCTGGCGCAGTTTCCCTGGTCCTCCGGCACCAGCAGCTTCTTCATGTAGTGAGCGGTCACATGGTACTGCTCATTACAGTAATGAATATGCGGCTCCACCTCTATGTGAGTGGAGTCGGGTCCATATTCATTACTGCAATCAGCGGTACCATGTGACCGCTCACTACAGGAAGAAGCTGCCGGGGAACCAGGGACACCGCACCAGGAGAAGGTGAGTATTATTACACAGCTGCCGGTCCCCCTCCCCTGCCGACCCCTGGGTATGACTCGAGTATAAGCCGAGAGGGGCAATTTCAGTCTAAAAAAATGGGCTGAAATTCTCAGCTTATACTCGAGTATATACGGTACCTTTCATACTATAATTTTCAAATTTTATACCTGTGTGTGTTAGGGGTCGAGTTCCCGCTTCTGCACAGGGGGAATCTCGAGCCGCCTCCGCTGCGGTCTCCCATTCTTGTCCAGCCGCAGTGGAGTCTGCTCAGCAAAGACGTCGGTCCCAGCGTCTTGCTCATTCTCACTCTGTTCTGAGAGTTACTGCTGCTTCTCCAGTCTCTGCCATTAAGGTCAGTGCTGGTCAGCAGCGAGCGGACTTCTCTGGGACTAAGTCCTTGTCTGCACGTACTGAGCATGTCCAGGGTAAGATCTCCCGTTGGAGATCGAGGGTCATGTGCTCAGGCTCTGCAGCACATTCCATTGGTCCGTTTGGCAGGTCTTGGAAGGGCAAAGGTACTGTAGCCACTTCCTGTGCTGCTGCTATATAAACTGCGCATGACTGCACGGCCATGCGCTAGTATTGTCTTACTATTGAATACGTGTGTTTGTTGTGAGTGCAAGTCGTTCATTAAATACCCCTACCCTATTGTATGACTGTTCGCGTATGGAGTATGGCTGCTATCTAGCGCCCGACTAATCACTCAACGTGTCACACACGTATCAGCGTCTATTGCTGTGACCACCAGTGCGGCGCCACGCGCCAGTAGTGCGCTTCCTAACCCACGTCTGGGTGCTTAGCGGTGCCTGCCAGCACGGCACAGTTCGCACTTCGGTGCTCTAATTATAAGAGTTGCCTAACACACCCTGTTGCGGTGTTGTGTCAGCAAGTGGTCTAATCGGACTTCAATCCTGTGTCTTGGGGTTGTGTTCGCTGACTCCTTGCTTGCACTCTTTAGTGCGGTATTGCGGACCTGTGGTTTTACCGGGTTCGCTTCCACCGCCATATTACGCTGCCATTTACTAGCAGCAGGTTTTTACCTGCACGGTGGACCCCGGACTGCGAACGCATCTATTATCATCTTTCTTGGTGCGTTCCGCCAGTCCTAACAGAATACTAGCGCCAGGGTCTGGCTAGTAAATGGCAGACGATCAGCGTTTACAGCGGTACATCCAGCAGCTGGAGGGAAGGTTGGCGGCTCTAGAGCGTTCAACCTCAGCTGTGGATGTCACTGCTTTCGCTGTTCAGGCTGCAAGTGTAGCCGCAGCCAGTTTGTCCGCTGCCACCTCTGCCCCGACTTTATCCCGTCTCCCGCTTCCTGACAAGTTTGCTGGTGACAGTAAACAATGTCGCGGATTCGTAAGCCAGTGCTCCATACACCTTGAGCTCCTGGCGGCGCGTTTCCCTACGGAACGGGCGAAAGTGGGATTTATTTTATCTCTCTTGTCGGGCAGGGCGTTGGAGTGGGCAACGCCACTTTGGGAGCGTGATGACCGTGTGGTACAGAGTGCTCCGCTCTTTCTGGACGCTCTGAAGCAGGTCTTTTTGGGACCCCGTATTACACACGATACTGCGCTCCAGTTATTGACAATCACTCAGGGTTCGTCCGTGGTCAGTCAGTTTGCCATCCAGTTCCGGACTCTAGCCTCGGAGTTAGAGTGGTCGGATAAAGTTCTAATTCCGGTGTTCTGGAGGGGACTGGCAGACCACGTGAAGGACGCCTTAGCCACCAGGGAGATACCCGCCACACTGGAGGAGCTTATTTCTCTATCTACCCGCATCGACCTCCGTTTTCACGAACGAAGGTTAGAGCAGACCCAGTGTAGGCAGAGGTTTAAACTGGCTCCCACCTTCGCCAGACCTCTTGAATCTTCCGTTTTGGCGTCCGACTCCCATGAGCCCATGGAGGTTTCTCGAGCGGGACCTAAGTCTCAGGCCGCTCGAGTACCCATGGTTTGTAAAAATTGTCACCAACGAGGACATTACACTAATAAATGTCCACGGCGGTCGGGAAAACGATCGCGTCTAGTAACCTTAGGGGGAGGTTCACTAGACACAACGGTTTTTTCCTCCAAACTGTCCTTTAAAGGGACAATCCTGTTTGACTCATCCACTCTACCAGTCGAGCTTTGTGTGGATTCAGGAGCACAGGGAAATTTCATGTCCTCTGCTTTTGCTCTGCGCCACGCTGTACCACTTGTTATGCTCGCCAAACCTGTAACTGTTAGAGTTGTGAATGGGTCGACACTTCCACAACAAATCACACACCAGACTGTTCCATTCTTGTTGTCCATGTCCCCTTCCCACCAGGAGATTATTTCCCTTCTAGTCCTACCCGAGGGAATGGATGAGATTTTACTGGGAATACCCTGGCTCCGTTACCACTCCCCACATATTGAGTGGTTCTCTGGGAGAATATTGGGTTGGAGTAAGTCTTGTATGGGCAGGTGTGTGAGTGAGTGTGTACAGGTCTCTACTACCGAGGTACCCGCAGACCTTTCATCTCTTCCAAGGTACTATTGGTGCTATGCAGATGTATTCTCTAAAAAGGCAGCAGAGACTCTACCGCCTCATCGCCCCTATGACTGTCCTATTGACCTCTTGCCTGGAGCTGAACCTCCTCGGGGAAGGGTATATCCCCTCTCTCTCCCTGAGACGGAGGCTATGTCTCAATACATCCAGGAGAATTTGGCAAGAGGATTCATTAGGAAGTCAGTGTCTCCTGCAGGGGCGGGATTCTTCTTCGTACAGAAGAAGAACGGGGAATTACGTCCTTGCATCGATTAGAGGGGTCTCAATGCTATCACCATTAAAAATAAGTACCCGTTGCCCCTGATATCGGAGCTCTTTGACAGGCTAAGGGGAGCAAACATATTCACCAAACTAGATCTGCGGGGTGCCTACAACTTGATTCGCATCCGTGAGGGGGACGAATGGAAAACGGCTTTCAATACCAGGGATGGGCACTATGAGTACCTGGTGATGCCCTTCGGGCTCTGTAATGCCCCAGCCGTTTTTCAGGACTTTGTCAACGATATCTTCCGGGATATGCTTTCCACCTCGGTTGTAGTCTATCTGGATGATATTCTCATCTTCTCTCCAGATATTGACTCCCACCGGAGAGATGTTGGCAGAGTCTTCGAACTCTTACGGGCGAATTCCTTATATGCAAAGTTGGAGAAGTGTGTGTTTGAACAGGAGTCCTTGCCTTTCCTGGGCTATATCATCTCGGCCCAGGGATTGGCTATGGATCCTGCCAAACTACAAGCAGTGATGGACTGGCAGGAACCCCATTCTCTTAAAGCGGTGCAGCGCTTTATGGGGTTCATAAATTACTATCGCCAGTTCATTCCCCACTTCTCAACATTGGTAGCTCCCTTGGTATCCCTCACCAAGAAGGGAGCGAATCCCAAATCGTGGTTCGAAGGGGTCTCCAAGGCCTTCTCTTCTATAAAGTCCCATTTTGCCAGTGCTCCTATCTTACATCGTCCCGATGTGGGTAAGCCATTCCTTTTGGAAGTGGATGCCTCATCCGTTGGTGCTGGAGCAGTCCTCTATCAAAAGGATGCTCAGGGTCGGAAGCACCCATGCTTCTTTTTCTCAAAGACCTTCACACCAGCGGAGAGAAATTACTCCATCGGGGATAGAGAGTTGCTGGCAATGAAGTTGGCCTTTTCGGAGTGGAGACATCTCTTGGAGTGTGCTCGGTTCCCATTCCAAGTTTTCACGGATCACAAGAATTTGGTCTATTTACAAACAGCCCAGCGGCTGAATTCTCGTCAGGCCAGATGGTCCTTGTTTTTCTCCCGGTTCCACTTTACCCTACATTATCTCGCCGGGGAGAAGAACATTCGTGCTGATGCTCTCTCTTGCTCCTTCGTGTCAGCTGAGGAGGAGGAGGACGAGCCTCGGCTCATTGTCCCTTCGGAGAGTCTGAGAACTGTAGCTCCGGTTTCGCTGGAGTCTGTGCCCCCGGGCAAGACTTTTGTTCCCATCAATTTGCGTCCGGAGGTTCTCGCTTGGGCTCATTCATCCAGAGTGGGTGGACACTTTGGGGCAAAAAGGACATCTGAGCTACTGGCGAGGACGTACTGGTGGCCACATATGGTTCGTGACGTTGGAGACTACATTCAGGCATGTGTCTCTTGTGCCAAGAATAAGTCTTCCCGACAATGGCCAGCTGGTTTGTTATACCCTCTGCCGGTGGCAGACAGGCCCTGGGAGATGGTCGGGATGGATTTTGTTGTGGGTCTGCCCAAGTCTCGTGGCTGTACCATTATTTGGGTAATCACCGACCATTTTTCTAAAATGGTGCATTTGGTGCCGCTTCCCCGGTTACCTTCTGCACGGGCCTTGGCAGCGTTGTTTGTCAAACACATCTTTCGTCTTCACGGTATGCCAGACAAAATTGTCAGTGACCGAAGTCCCCAGTTTGCGTCTCGGTTCTGGAGAGAGCTTTGTCGTCTTCTCAGTATCGAGTTGAATCTCTCTTCGGCTTATCATCCCGAGACGAATGGGTTGGTAGAGAGAGCCAACCAGACCTTGGTCACATATCTGCGACATTTTGTTTCGGCTAAGCAGGATGACTGGGCATCTTTGCTACCGTGGGCGGAGTTTGCTCTTAATAATGCCGTCGCTGATTCCACTGGACAGACTCCATTCCTCCTTAACTATGGTCAGCATCCGCGGGTACCTGTGCCCATGCCCGTGTCTTCCGCCGATTCCAGGGTGGCAGACTGGGCTGTGGAGGCACGGGACATTTGGGATCGCACTCAGGATGCCATTCAGGCTTCCAAGGAGAGAATGAGGTCCTCCGCCGACGCACATCGGCGCCCCGCTCCAACCTTTGCTCCTGGCGACTTAGTGTGGCTCTCCGCCCGTAACATCAGGCTGCGAGTTGAGTCTACCAAGTTTGCACCTCGCTACTTAGGTCCTTTTAAGGTCCTCGAACAGGTTAATCCTGTGGTTTACCGTCTGGCCCTTCCTCCACGCCTAGGTATCACCGACACCTTTCACGTGTCCCTCCTTAAGCCCGTCTACATGTCCCGGTTTTCTGAGTCATCTATACTGGGACGTCGGGTTCGTCTACGGACGATTACGAGGTGAACGCTATCTTGGGGTACAAGGTGGTTCGTGGCAAAAAATTTTATTTGGTGGATTGGAGGGGTTAGGGTCCTGAGGATTGATCCTGGGAGCCTGCTGAGCACATTCGGGCTCCGCAGCTCATTGCTGCCTTCGAACGTAGCGAGGCCCAAGGAGGGGGGGTAATGTTAGGGGTCGAGTTCCCGCTTCTGCACAGGGGGAATCTCGAGCCACCTCCGCTGCGGTCTCCCATTCTTGTCCAGCCGCAGTGGAGTCTGCTCAGCAAAGACGTCGGTCCCAGCGTCTTGCTCATTCTCACTCTGTTCTGAGAGTTACTGCTGCTTCTCCAGTCTCTGCCATTAAGGTCAGTGCTGGTCAGCAGCGAGCGGACTTCTCTGGGACTAAGTCCTTGTCTGCACGTACTGAGCATGTCCAGGGTAAGATCTCCCGTTGGAGATCGAGGGTCATGTGCTCAGGCTCTGCAGCACATTCCATTGGTCCGTTTGGCAGGTCTTGGAAGGGCAAAGGTACTGTAGCCACTTCCTGTGCTGCTGCTATATAAACTGCGCATGACTGCACGGCCATGCGCTAGTATTGTCTTACTATTGAATACGTGTGTTTGTTGTGAGTGCAAGTCGTTCATTAAATACCCCTACCCTATTGTATGACTGTTCGCGTATGGAGTATGGCTGCTATCTAGCGCCCGACTAATCACTCAACGTGTCACACACGTATCAGCGTCCATTGCTGTGACTGCCAGTGCGGCGCCACGCGCCAGTAGTGCGCTTCCTGACCCACGTCTGGGTGCTTAGCGGTGCCTGCCAGTACGGCACAGTTCGCACTTCGGTGCTCTAATTATAAGAGTTGCCTAACACACCCTGTTGCGGTGTTGTGTCAGCAAGTGGTCTAATCGGACTTCAATCCTGTGTCTTGGGGTTGTGTTCGCTGACTCCTTGCTTGCACTCTTTAGTGCGGTATTGCGGACCTGTGGTTTTACCGGGTTCGCTTCCACCGCCATATTACACTGCCATTTACTAGCAGCAGGTTTTTACCTGCACAGTGGACCCCGGACTGCGAACGCATCTATTATCATCTTTCTTGGTGCGTTCCGCCAGTCCTAACAGTGTGTGTTTTCTAACATGCTGATTATATTTTAATTAATGTTCCATGACTTGTGATTAATCCTCTCCTTTTTCCCTCCCCCTTTTTCCCTCCCCTCTTGTCAGGAGTGTTTTATAATAATGTAAGCGGAGTATAATCACTCTTTGTATTATACCAAAAGTAAGAGTGGATTTTCCAGATCAAATGTGTTGGTTTCTTGTATTTTCATTTATTTTATTTTCTATCCACAAATGGCAAGTAATGTTTTTGAACATTTTTGAGTTCTAGATTATACCTATATTCTATTTTTGACCAATTTGGACGATAACATGATATCGGATTGAGCTGCTGTAATAAATAATTAACGTGCTTCAACGCTGGACTAGGGTCTTTTTCAAGTGAAAAAAAAAACAATTGCAATTTGCGCTAAAATGCGTTGTGGAAAAAAAATCTGTTCAACTCATCTTGGTCCTAACGATTATTTCGTACAGCCTGATATTGTATTATCGTCCAAAATTGTCAACTATCTTGGAGCATGGTGGCTCATTGGTTAGCACTGCAGCCTTGCAGCGCTGGAGTCCTGGGTTCTAATCCCACCACCGACAACATCTGCAAGGAGTTTGTATGTTCTCCCCGTGTTTGCGTGGGTTTCCTACGGGTACTCCGGTTTATTACCACACTCCAAAGACATACTGATAGGGAATGTAGATTGTGAGCCCCATCAGGGACAGCGATGATAAAGTGTGCAAACTGTAATGTGCTGCAGAATATATTAGCGCTTTATAAAAATTTAAGATTATTTATGAGGCAGCAGCAGGTGATATCTGCAGGTAACCATAGAAGTGCACACAACCTGCCCAGGTGAGCACCTTCATTTTACTTTCCTCTGCAGCTAAAAGGGTATCACCCGATGGTCTTGTGCGCTTTTGTTCCCCTAGTTTTTCTACTTTATTGTATTTTTTGTTTTTTTTGGCCAGGAACCTGCTCTGTTAATTGGTAGAGACTCAATGAAGAAATTGAAATACTCATTTGAGAGTGGTGTGCTGGTTGCTCTTCTCTGTAGTGTCATTTAATACTCACCCGTGCCTGTCCCAAAAGTGAGCTGTAGGTTTCCTCTGTATTACACTTGACGCCTGCAATCTTTAAAACACCGAGACGGTCACATGTGCAGTATTGTCTCAGCCTGTCCTGTGAACCTGACCTGGCAACTCATAGGCTGCAGACCTGAAAAAAGTGAGTGGCTGGGCAACTTTCTGCCATAGTATTCAAATGTATGGTACACATATACACTAAAGCATGGCTTTTGTTGATGTGGCAGCTATTAGGCACACTTAAAAATGACTGATTTGTAGGTATTATGCCCTGTTATCACATATACAAAATAAGTGATTTGTGGGTGTGCTGGGTGGCTGCTGCATTAGCACTTTTGTCAGTAAGGCTGGACTGTTGCCCTTCCCTCAGTCCTTGTTGCTCCTGCCACTGAGCGTATCCTGTCTCTTCACTTCTGTAACAATGCAAATGACAGATTATACCACAAATGTAAAGCCATCATACATCTGCACCAAATTGAATAAACTAAAATGTTGTTGAGTGCAGCGACGCACACAAAAAAGTTTATTCATTCAGCACAAGGAGCAAAACCCCCAAAAACAATAGATTATACGAGTAGATATGAACTGTACCTCAAAATGTCATCATTAAAAATACAACTCAACCCACAAAAAACAATCCTTCATACGGTTACATTTAGGGAAAAGAGAAGTTATGACTTTTGATATGGCAAAAAAATCATGCTTCTAAAACCCCCAAATTTAAGTACCAAATAAGGTTGCATACAATTTCTAGAACAGTTTTATATACTTTGTTAGTTATACATTAGTGCCCTCTAGTGGCAATTGTTTTTGTATTTTTCAAGTTATACATTATCTTTTCACTCTTCATACGCACTATATATCAGTCTATGTATGACATGAATTTTTCTCTATATATTTTCATATATAACTCAGAAACTTTCATTGTGTATTATAAATAGTAAAGGTTACTATTGCTTTACATTGGTCAAGACGAGTGTCTCAACAGACTTTCACTATTATAGGTGTATAAATATAAGAAGTACTTCAATGGTTCGCTTCCAAGATTCAAAATCAGGCTATGTTCACGCATTGCGTTTTTGTTGCATTTTTTATGCAGGCAAAACATGTTTCTTGACAATACAGAAGCTGCTTACAAAAGGCAGGTTTTGATGTTTTTGCTGAGTATTTGCTGTGTTTTTTTTTGTCTCTTGTGTGTGCTGATAAAGTTTAGTGCCTCCAAAAAAAATTTTGATACAACTTCCAAAAGGTTTTTGCACCAAAATCACGACAAAACTTGGTACCTGCGCTTTTTTGCTGTGTTTTTGTTGTGTTTTTGCCCAATTACTTTTTATGGGTGAAAAAATGCTGCAAAAATGCTAAAAGAAGGGACATGCTGCAGTTTTAAAAAATGCAGCAGTTTTCCAAATCAGTCAGGAAAAAAAAACAATGTGTGTGCATGAGATTTCTGAAACCTCATAGCTTTTGCTGGTGCTGTAAAACGCAGCTTAAAATTTGTATTAAAAAACAGCAAAAAAAACGCAAAGTGTGAACACAGTCTCACTTTTGTAGGTCACATTTTCATTTGTATTAAGTCATATTTCCTGTAATTTTTAGATAATTCCAACAGAACACAATTATTAAATCTGCTATATGAAGCAGATTTAGCGAAGTAAAACCTGCCGTGACTTAAGTATTTTAAAAACAGCATTGGCTCTTTGTCTACTTCCATCATATTCATAATCTGTCATCTAAAATGTTAGTTTTGTTTTTGCCATGTTTTTGAGCGACTAGTTTAGAAGTTTACTTTGGTTTGGATTACCTGCATGTTCCTATCAACTTCCCCCCAAACCACCCAGATGTGTTTATTCCACTGTTAATATATTTTCAAACAAGGCCCTTTTCATCTCTTATTCGTTATCTCTATAAAATCATTTTTATAACTTAGCCTGTGCTATGCTAATTATTGCCCCACTAATCATGTATCCCTATGAGTGTGAGTGAGGCGTGACTTCTGGCTCTTTTTCAAATCTCTGTCTCCTCGGCAATTTACACTGAAGCTAGGGGTATGTACCCCGGTTTCATTAGCACACTGCACATGTGCCCAGGAGGCAGTAGTGATGCCATTACCGCCAGCTCTGAAAATCTCTTGGTTAGTTGTGTCCTAGACTACTGCTGCCCTCTTGGGCATTCACATGCGCCAGGGAGGCAGTAGTGATGCATTACCGCCAGCTCTGAAAATCTCTTGGTTAGCTGTGTCCTAGACTACTGCTGCCCTCTTGGGCATTCACATGCGCCAGGGAGGCAGTAGTGATGCCATTACCGCCAGCTCTGAAAATCTCTTGGTTAGCTGTGTCCTAGGCTACTGCTGCCCTCTTGGGCATTCACATGTGCCAGGGAGGCAGTATTGATGCCATTACCGCCATCTCTGAAAACCTCTTGGTTAGCTGTGTCCTAGACTACTGCAGCCCTCTTGGGCATTCACATGTGCCCGGGAGGCAATAGTGATGCCATTAACGCCAGCTCTGAAAATATCTTGGTTAGCTGTGTCCTAGGCGAATGCTGCCCTCTTGGGCATTTACAAGCGCCAGGGAGGCAGTAGTGATGCCATTACTGCCATCTCTGAAAACCTCTTGGTTAGCTGTGTGTTATGACTAGTGTTGAGCATTCCGATACCGCAAGTATCGGGTATCGGCCGATATTTGCGGTATCGGAATTCCGATACTGAATTCCGATACTTCCCGCGTATCGGATACCGGAATCGGAAGTTCCCAGAATTCAAATTGAACGCAGCAGCCAATGAGGAATGAATGAAAGTGTGGGCACATCCTGTTTAGCATGGTGGGCATGTAAGTACTGGCAAGGCTTGGATTGGCTGCTGAAATGATGTCACTCTGCACTATAAAAAAGCGCTGCCGCCATTTTGCGCTCACTCTGCTGTGATTTCAGTTAGGGACAGGACGCTGTGTTCTAACTGAGGGCCAGTTGAGCTAGCTAATTGCTTTATTTTCCTTTCCAAAGGCTAATTTAGCAAAACGCTGTGTGTTCTTCACTGTTCACCTTGCTCTTGCCTTGCAGCGCTGTTTTAACAGCGTTCTGCAAGGTCTCTGTGTGTGTGTGTGTGTGTGCAGCTCACTCTGTAGTCTGTGTGCAGCCATATACCCGGTTGTATTCAGCTCAGGGGGGGTTCACACTGCCTCACACAGTTGTTCTTTTTTGCTCTTAGTGCAGCCTGCTGCACATTTTTTCTCAAATTTCCTATTAGTGTTTTTCCACCAGTCTCCAGCTCTATTGTGGAAAAACACTACATAGGATAACCTAGAGGGGGGTTTTTGGGTCTTGCAGCGCCGTTTACGGCTGTCTGCACGGTCTCCGTGTGAGCCCAGCTCGCCCTGTAGTCTGTGTGCAGCCATAGCCGGTTGGATTCAGCTCAGGGTTCGTTACTGGCTCATACCTTGAGAAAAATTTTCCTTTTTTTCAAATAGTGCAGCCTGTTTAAAATTTGAAAAAAAAAATTCCTATTAGTGTCTTTCCACTCGTATCCAGCTAAATAGTGGAAAAACACTATATAGGATAACCTAGAGGAGGGTTTTTTGGCCTTGCAGCGCCGTTTACGGCTGTCTGCACGGTCTCCGTGTGAGCCCAGCTCGCCCTGTAGTCTGTGTGCAGCCATAGCCGGTTGGATTCAGCTCAGGGTTCGTTACTGGCTCATACCTTGAGAAAAATTTTCCTTTTTTTCAAATAGTGCAGCCTGTTTAAAATTTGAAAAAAAAAAAAATTCCTATTAGTGTCTTTCCACCAGTCTCCAGCTCAATTGTGGAAAAACACTACATAGGATAACCTAGAGGTTTTTTTGGGGGCCTTGCAGCGCCGTTTACGGCTGTCTGCACGGTCTCTGTGTGAGCGCAGCTCGCCCTGTAGTCTGTGTGCAGCCATAGCCGGTTGGATTCAGCTCAGGGTGCGTTACTGCCTCATACCTTGAAAAACAATTTCCTTTTTTTCAAATAGTGCAGCCAGTTTAAAATTTGAAAAAAAAAATTCCTATTAGTGTCTTTCCACTTGTATCCAGCTAAATAGTGGAAAAACACTATATAGGATAACCTAGAGGAGGGTTTCTTGGCCTTGCAGCGCCGTTTACGGCTGTCTGCACGGTCTCCGTGTGATTTAAACTAGCTCTGTAGCCCGATCTGCACCAAAAAAAAGGTTAAGTTCACCAAACACAACTTACACTTGTGTAGGCCACATTTGAAAAATAATAAAGTTTAGTCCACAATTTACAACATTAGTGTTTCTTACACCTGTTAGGAGGAGCATTACAGGAATAAGCACACTAAGGCCTTAGTACTTTTCTGCTTATCTTTATCTGTCAACCAAGATGAAGAGGGCAGGGAGTAAGGCACGTGGGCGTGGGCGCGGAGCAGGGAGAGGAGCAGGGAGAGGACGTGGTGATTCTGTGCCTGCTGCGGGCGCCGGTGACTCGTCGTCACTCAGTTTCAGCAGGGAACAGTCCTTCATGCGCAGCTTTGTCGGAGAGCGCCGTGCACCGCTGCTGCGTGAAGACCAAATTGAAGCCGTTGTCGGGTGGATGGCAGCTAACGCCTCGGCATCGACTTCAGTTAGTGCCACATCCTCTCAGGCACAGAGCACTGGAGAGCAGCCATCTGTCTCTTCACCACCTGCCAAATTGGCCAGGCAGTCAGAGAGCCCAGGACAGGAGCCGTCTCTACTTCTGTTCTCTGAATCTCTTGGCTTGGAAACAGGGGGCCAGCCAAGCAGCATTGGAGAAATGGAAGAAGAGGCAGTGTGCAGTGATGCCCAACACCTTTTTCTCTCTGACTCTGAAGAGGCAGGTGGGCCAGTGCCTCCGGTGACCACAGCGCAGTACGCATCTGATGATGAAACTCAGGTGCCGCTTTCTCGTGCGTACTGTGCTGCTGAGACTACCCAGGAGGAGCAGTTAGTGGCAGAGGGTAGTGGAGATGATGAGGTCCTTGACCCATCGTGGCGTGAGGAACAGGAAGGTGGTGGGAGCAGCTCAGAGGAAGAGCTTCCTCTTACGGGCCAAAGAGGGAGAGGGAGGGGGAAGACTGCGGAGCCTGTAGCCTCCACTTTGGCACCCGTTAGGAGCCTGTCTCTTTCCAAAGCCAAAAAGGGCGCTCCCAAGACTTGCAGTGCCTGGTCCTTTTTTGACACAGTTGCAGATGACATTTGTTTTGTCAAATGCAAGCTGTGTCATCATAAAGTAAAAAGAGGGAAAAATGTCAGCAACCTCAATACCACAAATATGTGGAAACATGTGCGGACCAGGCACGCGGTGGAGTTACAGAAACACACTGAAGATGTAGGCCAACCAACAGCGGCAGCTACCACCTCTTCAGCTCGTGTTGCCTCTTCCTCCAGCTCACGCACAGCTGGTTTGGCTTCCTCCCAGAGACCTTGTGTAATTCCACCCACAGCACCACCTTCCCAGTCATCCTCACACTCCCAGTCTACTCTACAGCCATCGGTAGTACAGGCATGGGAGAAAAGGCGGGCATTCTCGGCCAACCACCCCCGAGCACAGGCTCTGAATGCAGGCATTGCCAAACTGTTGTCCCTGGAAATGCTCTCGTTCAGGCTGGTGGAGACTGACAGCTTCCGTGACTTGATGGCATTGGCAGTCCCACAGTACAAGGTGCCCAGCCGCTTTTACTTCAGCAGGCAGGCTGTCCCTGCCCTGCACAGGCATGTTGAGGCAAACATAAAACATGCGCTACTGAACGCCGTCAGTAGCAAGGTCCACCTCACCACCGATGCGTGGACCAGTCAGCATGGACAGGGGCGATATGTTTCCCTCACTGCCCATTGGGTTAATGTTGTTGAGCCAGGTACAGATCGTGCGAGTGGCGCAGGACGTGTCCTGCCCACTCCAAGGATTGCAGGAATCCAGTCTGTACGCATCGACTCCTCCTCTTACACCAGTTCCTCTGATTCCTCTCTGCAGGATCCGTCACAGTCCACCCCCACATGGACCCGTGAACGTTTACCTATGACCGACATGAGCACAGCCGTGGCCAAACGTCAGCAGGCCGTCTTGAAACTAGTTTCATTGGGGCATCGAAGCCACACAGCGCAGGAGCTCTGGAATGCCATAAAGCAGGAGAGCGATGTGTGGTTACTGCCAGCGAATCTCCAGCCAGGCATGGTAGTGTGTGACAATGGCCGAAATCTGGTGGCAGCTTTGGCCCTTGGCAACCTCACTCACATCCCATGTCTGGCACATGTGCTCAATTTGGTTGTGCAGAGTTTTCTGAGGGACTATCCGGATCTTGATGCCCTGCTGCACAAGGTCCGCCTAGAGTGTGCTCACTTGCGGCGTTCCAGCTTGGCCAGATCCCGCATTGCTGCTCTGCAGCGCCGATTCCGCCTTCCGGAACACCGCATCATATGTGACCTACCTACCCGGTGGAATTCCACGTTACATATGTTGGAGCGGTTGTGTGAGCAGCAGCAAGCAGTTATGGAGTACCAGCTGCATCAGGCGCAAAGAAGTCGCAGTCAGCGCCGATCAGACTTCACAACCACAGAGTGGGCCACTATGAAGGACGTCTGCCAGGTTTTGCGTCCTTTTGATTATTCCACGCGGATGGCAAGTGCAGATGATGCACTAGTCAGCATGACTGTCCCCCTTATCTGCCTGCTTCAGCAAACTTTGCAAGGGTTAAGGGATGATGTGGTGGAAGAGGTGGAGGATGAGGAGTCACCTTTTCCATCAGCTTCTGGAGAGTCAGCGCCACGTGGTTCCTCACAAAGGGGTACGCAGGGGCTAATTTGTGAGGAGGATGAGGAGGAGTCAATGGAGGAGGAAGAGCTCCGTCCAGAGGAGGGAGCGACACAATTGTCCAGTGGTCAGTGTGTACAGCGAGGGTGGGGTGATGACGAGCGGGCAGAGATCATGTCTCAAGCAGGGGACAGCGTTTCTGGGCCGGTTGGCACTCTGCAGCACATGGTGGATTTCATGCTGCAGTGCCTGAGAAACGACCGCCGCATCGACCACATTCTCAACATGCCTGATTATTGGGTGTTCACCCTCCTCGATCCTCGCTACCGGGACAACGTCCAAAACCTCATCCCTGCGTTGACCCGGGAGCGTAAATTGCGGGAGTACCACGACACACTGGTGAATTCCATCATCTTCTCCTGTCCAACTGAGAGGAGTGCTGCTAGTGCTTTACAAAGCAGCTCAGTGCGTCGAGGCAGTGGGGGAGGCTCTGCCCAAAGAGGGAGCAGAAGCAGTGCCTCTGCCCAAGGCAAGCCCAGTATGGCACAACTCTGGCACACTTTTGTGTGCCCGCCCCAAATGTCTACACCATCACCGGCGGCTCCAGTCAGCAGGAGGCAACGGTTCCGTCAGATGGTGACAGACTACATGGCTTGCCCTCTTACTGTACTCCCAGACGGCTCTTCCCCGTTCAAGTTTTGGGTCTCTAAGCTGGATACATGGCCAGAGCTAAGCCAGTATGCATTGGAGGTGCTGGCTTGCCCTGCGGCTAGTGTCTTATCGGAACGTGTCTTTAGTGCCGCAGGTGGTGTACTAACAGACCGTCGCATGCGACTATCCTCCGATAACGTTGACCGGCTTACTTTCCTGAAAATGAACCAGGCCTGGATCTCGCAGGAATTTGCCACTCCTCTGCCTGATTAAGTAATTGGGTGTCATCCAGGTCTCCTGCTGTGTTCATCTTTCTACCACCTGAACTGCTATTCCTGGGCTCCAACACCGCCAGTTGCGGCTCAGAAGTGCAGGCTGCACAGTAAAAACATACGACCCAGTGTTATTGGGTTTCAGTAACGTCAGCTGATCCCCAGCTGTGTAGCCGGCAATGTGTCCTGCGACCGCCACGCTGGCACAACAACCTAAATGTAAGGGAACCTCTCCCCCCCCCCCCCCCCCGTCGTTACTGAAAGAGCCATCTTGTGCAGCAGTAATGCTGCGCAAGGAAAAGGTAGCTCTTTTTTTTTAGCTCTTTGCACACGCAGAACTTAACACTTATAAAATGTGTTCACTGATACCGTTATACCGTCCCGGAGCTGGGACTTTCCTTCGTAATGTGACGCAGCACAGCCGTCATTCCTACCCCCTTGGTGCCATGCGCTGCCTCCTCAGCGTTGTTTTAAGCTGTCACGGAGCCTGCGCTGTTCTGTTATCCCTTGGGCATGCCCTATTTGCGCTGCCTGTCTTCTGACATAATTTGGTGTCAGGCTGGCTGCGCCTGTGCGGCCGCGGTGCCCGAGATCCCGCCTCGCAGTGTCTTCTGATTGAGTCACACTGCGGGCCTGGGATCCATGGGCATGCGCAGTGCATATCTTCCCCTCGGGCTCTCGCTCATTTCCCTCCGCCTTCTTTAGACTGTGCGCCGTCAGCTGATCCCTAGCATGCCACGGCCGTGACACCGCACAGTCTGAAGAAGAGGGAAGGAGGGGAGTGAGAGTCGAGGTTATGCACTGTGCATGCCCATGGTTCCAAGGCCCGCAGTGGGATTACGTTAGATGAGACTGCGAGGTGGGATCTGGAGCAGCGTGGACGCACAGGCACTGACAGCCTGACACCAAATTATGTCAGAAGACAGGCAGCGCTAATTGGGCATGGCCAAGGGCTAACAGAACAGCGCAGGCTCCGTGGCAGCTTAAAACAACGCTGAGGAGGCAGCGCACGGCATCAAGGGGATAGGAATGACAGCTGTGCTGTGTCCCATTACGAAGGAAATTCGCACCTCCGGAACGGTTTAACGGTATAAAGGGACACATTTTTAGTGTTTACTTCGGTGTTTGCAAGGAGCATAATTAAAAGAGCAACCTTTTCCTTTTGCATCCTTAGTGCTGCACAACATGGCTCTTTCAGCTACAAACGTCTTGGGGGGGGGGGTTAAAGGTTTCCTTTCAACTTGCTCCAATCAGGCTTCGGCCTACACTCTGTTCCTCTGCTCCTCCTGCTGTCCCTGGGCTCTAACACCGCCAGTTGGTGCCTGGAAGTGCTGTGTGCACAGTCAACAGTCGCTCCTCTGTTATTGGGGTTCAGTAACGTCAGCTGATCCCCAGCTGTGTGTGCGGCAATACCTCCAATCTGCTCCTCCTGCTGTCCCTGGGCTCTAACACCGCCAGTTGGTGCCTGGAAGTGCTGTGTGCACAGTCAACAGTCGCTCCTCTGTTATTGGGGTTCAGTAACGTCAGCTGATCCCCAGCTGTGTGTGCGGCAATACCTCCAATCTGCTCCTCCTGCTGTCCCTGGGCTCTAACACCGCCAGTTGGTGCCTGGAAGTGCTGTGTGCACAGTCAACAGTCGCTCCTCTGTTATTGGGGTTCAGTAACGTCAGCTGATCCCCAGCTGTGTATCCGGCAACGTGTCATGCGACCGCCACGCTGGCACAACTAAAATGTAAGGGGACCTGTCCCCCCCCCCCTAGGCGTTTGTTACTGAAAGAGCCACCATGTGCAGCACTAATACTGCACAAGGGAAAGGTCGCTCTTGAAATTATGCTCCTTGCAAACGCTGAACTACACACTCATGTAATGTGTCCCCTCACACCGTCCAACCGTCCCGGAGGTGGGACTTTCCTTTGTAATGTGACGCAGCACAGCCGTCATTGCTACCCCCTTGGCACCGTGCGCTGCCTCCTTAGCGTTGTTTGATTCCGTCATGGACCCTGCGCTGTTATGTTATCCCTTGGCCATGCACAGTTTGCGCTGCCCGTCCTCTGACATCATTTGTTGTCGTCCTGGCTGCGCCTGTGCGTCCACGCTGCCCGAAATCACACCTCGCAGTGTCGTCTAATGTGATCCCACAGTGGGCCTGGTATCCATGGCCATGCGCAGTGCATATACTAGCCTCTCACTCCCCTTCTTCACGCTTCTTCAGACTAGGCGGCGTCAGCTGATCCCTAATAGCATGCCACGGCCGTGACGCCGCACAGTCTGAAGAAGCAGGAAGGAGGTGAGTGAGAGGCGATGATATGCACTGCGCATGCCCATGGATCCCTGGCCCGCAGTGGGACTACATTAGATGACACTGCAAGGTTGGATCTCGGGCAGCTTGGACGCACAGGCACTGCCAGCCTGACACCTACATGATGTCAGAAGACGGGCACCGCTAACTGTGCATGGCCAAGGGATAACATTACAGTGCGGGCTCCGTGACAGAACCAAACAACGTTGAGGAGGTGGTGCCCGGCACCAAGGGGGTTGGAATGACGGCTGTGCTGTGTCACATTACAAAGGAAAGTCCCACTTCCGGGATGGTTTGACGGTGTGAGGGGACACATTATATGAGTGTGTACTTCAGCGTTTGCAAGGAGCATAATTTTCGGAGCCACCATTTTCCATGTGCAGTATTACTGCTGTACAAGATGGCTCTTTCAGCAACAAATGCCTGGGGGGGGGTTAAAGGTTCCCTTTCAACTTGCTCCACTGCAGGCTTCGGCCTACACTCTGCTCCTCTTTGATTCCCTGGGTTTCAACACTGTCAGTTGCCACCTGGAAGTGTTGTCTACACAGAAAAAAACACTAGGTGATGTGTCAGTGGGGTTCAGCACCGCCAGCTGTTCCCCTGCTGTGTAGTCGGCAACGTGTCCAGCACAAGCCACGCTGGCACAACAGAACAAAAGCTGCCACCAGTGCAGGCTTCGGCCTACACTCTGCTCCTCTCCTCCTCCTGCTGACCCTGGGCTCAAACACCGCTAGTTTTTGCCCGGAAGTGCTAGCTGCACAGAGAAAAACACCAGCCAATGTGTTAGTGGGGTTCAGCAACGCCAGCTGTTCCCCTGCTGTGTAGCCGGCAACGTGACCTGCAAACGCCATGCAGGCACAGGAACTGAAATTAAAAGGGAACCTGGCCCCACCCCCCCAGGTGTTTCTATGTATAACAGCCACCTAGTACAGCAGTACTGCTGCATTTGTACAAGGTGGCTGACTTTTTCTCCTTGCCCACGTGGAACTCAACACGTACAAAATGTGTCTCATTGAGACCATTCCACTGTCCCTGAGGTGTGACTTTCCTTTGTAATGATACGCAGCACCCCCCTTGGTAGCGTTTCCCGTCTTTTGTCATCATGGTTAGCTGGCTGCGCCTGTGCATCCGCCCTGCTAGAAACAACGCCTCTCGTTGTCATATTTATTTTGTCAGCGAGGGTGTGGTTTATGGGCACGAGCAGTGCATATGTTCGCCTGTCTTAACTCATCTCCTTCCGCCTTCTTCAGACTGTGCGGCCTCCTGGCCGTGGTAGGCGATAAGGGATCAGCTGAGGCCGCCCAGTCTGGAGCAGGTGTAAGGACATGTGTAAGCGGCAAACCTATTTACTGCACAAGGCCACGAATCCCAGCCACGCAGTGTGATTTTTTGAAAACACACTGTGGGTCTGGGATTCATGTCCATCGCTAACCGCAACGGCCGACATGAAATGAGGTCAGAAGACAGGAAGCGCTCACAGCGCATGGCCAAGGGATCACAATAGCGCAGACTCCTGTACAGCAAATAACAACGCTCAGGAATCTGCGCCCAGTACCTAGGTGCAAATTTTGACACCTGTGCTGCGTCTCGTTAAAAAGACAAGTCACGCCTCCACAACTGTTTGACAGTATAATGGGCTAAATAGTGTACGTGTTTTAGTCAGCGTGTGCAAGGAGCAAAACAAATAGAGCAACCTTTTACTTGTGCAGCATTAATGCTGCACAAGGTGTGGCTCTTGTACCTTGCAACACCTGAGGGGGGGGTTAAAGGTAACCTTTGAAATTGGTTCAACTAGGCTTCGGCCTACACTCTGCTCCTCTACTCCTCCTGCTGACCCTGGGCTCAAACACCGCTAGTTTTTGCCCGGAAATGCTAGCTGCACAGAGAAAAACACCAGCCAATGTGTTAGTGGGGTTCAGCACCACCAGCTGTTCCCCTGCTGTGTAGTCGGCAACGTGTCCAGCACAAGCCACGCTGGCACAACAGAACAAAAGCTGCCACCAGTGCAGGCTTCGGCCTACACTTTGCTCCTCTCCTCCTCCTGCTGACCCTGGGCTCAAACAACGCCAGTTTCTGCCCGGACATGCTAGCTGCACAGAGAAAAACACCAGCCAATGTGTTAGTGGGGTTCAGCACCGCCTGCTGTTCCCCCGCTGTGTAGCCGGCATCGTGTCCAGCACAAGCCACGCTGGCACAACCGACCAAAAGCTGCCACCAGTGCAGGCTTCGGCCTACACTTTGCTCCTCTCCTCCTCCTCCTGCTGACCCTGGGCTCTAACACCGCTAGTTTTTGCCCGGACATGCAATCTGCACAGAGAAAAACACCAGTCAATGTGTCAGTGGGGTTCAGCAACGCCAGCTGTTCCCCTGCTGTGTAGCTTGCAACGTGACCTGCAAACGCCACGCAGGCACATGAACTGAAATTGAAGGGAGCCTGCCCCCCACCCACAGGTGTTTCTATGTATATCAGCCACCTTGTACAGCAGTACTGCTGCATTTGTACAAGGTGGCTGACTTTTTCTCCTTGCCCACGTGGAACTCAACACGTACAAAATGTGTCTCATTAGAGACCATTACAATGTCCCTGAGGTGTGACTTTCCTTTGTAATGACACGCAGCACCACCCTTGTTAGCGCTGCCCGTCTTTTGACATCATTGGTTAGCTGGCTGCGCCTGTGCATCTCCCCTGCTCGAAACAACGGCCCTCGGTGTCTTATTTTTTTGGACAGCGAGGGTGTGATTGATGGGCATGTGCAGTGCATATGTTTGCCTGTGTTCACTCATCTCCTTCCGCCTTCTTCAGACTGGGTGTCCTCATGGCCGCGGCAGGCGATAAGGGATCAGATGAGGCCGCCCAGTCTGAAGCAGGTGTAAGGACATGTGTGAGCGGCAAACATATTTAGTGCACCAGGGCACGAATCCCAGCACCGCAGTGTGATTTTTTAAAAACACACTGTGGGTCTGGGATTCATGTCCATCGCTAACCGCAACGGCCGACATGAAATGAGGTCAGAAGACAGGAAGCGCTCACAGCGCATGGCCAAGGGATCACAATAGCGCAGACTCCTGTACAGCAAATAACAACGCTCAGGAATCTGCGCCCAGTACCTAGGTGCAAATTTTGACACCTGTGCTGCGTCTCGTTAAAAAGACAAGTCACGCCTCCACAACTGTTTGACAGTATAATAGGCTAAATAGTGTACGTGTTTTAGTCAGCGTGTGCAAGGAGCAAAACAAATAGAGCAACCTTTTACTTGTGCAGCATTAATGATGCACAAGGTGTGGCTCTTGTACCTTGCAACACCTGAGGGGGGGGTTAAAGGTAACCTTTGAAATTGGTTCAACTAGGCTTCGGCCTACACTCTGCTCCTCTACTCCTCCTGCTGACCCTGGGCTCAAACACCGCTAGTTTTTGCCCGGAAATGCTAGCTGCACAGAGAAAAACACCAGCCAATGTGTTAGTGGGGTTCAGCACCGCCAGCTGTTCCCCTGCTGTGTAGTCGGCAACGTGTCCAGCACAAGCCACGCTGGCACAACAGAACAAAAGCTGCCACCAGTGCAGGCTTCGGCCTACACTTTGCTCCTCTCCTCCTCCTGCTGACCCTGGGCTCAAACAACGCCAGTTTCTGCCCGGACATGCTAGCTGCACAGAGAAAAACACCAGCCAATGTGTTAGTGGGGTTCAGCACCGCCAGCTGTTCCTCCGCTGTGTAGCCGGCATCGTGTCCAGCACAAGCCACGCTGGCACAACCGACCAAAAGCTGCCACCAGTGCAGGCTTCGTCCTACACTTTGCTCCTCTCCTCCTCCTCCTGCTGACCCTGGGCTCTAACACCGCTAGTTTTTGCCCGGACATGCAATCTGCACAGAGAAAAACACCAGTCAATGTGTCAGTGGGGTTCAGCAACGCCAGCTGTTCCCCTGCTGTGTAGCTTGCAACGTGACCTGCAAACGCCACGCAGGCACATGAACTGAAATTGAAGGGAGCCTGCCCCCCACCCCCCCAGGTGTTTCTATGTATAACAGCCACCTTGTACAGCAGTACTGCTGCATTTGTACAAGGTGGCTGACTTTTTCTCCTTGCACACGTGGAACTCAACAAGTACAAAATGTGTCTCATTACAGACCATTACAATGTCCCTGAGGTGTGACTTTCCTTTGTAATGACACGCAGCACCCCCATTGTTAGCGCTGCCCGTCTCCTGACATCATTGGTTGGCTGGCTGTGCCTGTGCGTCCCCCCTGCCCGACACAACGCCCCCCGTTGTCTCATATATTTTGACTGCGAGGGTGTGATTGATGGGCACGAGCAGTGCATATGTTCCCCTGTTTTCACTCCCCTCCTTCCGCCTTCTTCTGACTGTGCGGCCTCATGGCCGCGGCATGCGATAAGGGATCAGCTGAGGCCGCCCAGTCTGAAGCAGGTGTAAGGACATGTGTGAGCGGCGAACATATTTACTGCACAAGGCCACGAATCCCAGCACCGCAGTGTGACTTTAGGAAAAGCCACTGTGGGTCTGGGATTTATGGCCATCGTTAACCGCACCGGCCAACATGAAATGAGGTCATGAGACGGCCTGCACTAACAGGGTATTGCCAAGGGATAACACAAGAGCGCAGTTTCCTGTACTGCAAATAACAACGGTAAGGAATCTGCGCACAGCACCTAGGTGTAAATTTGTACACCTGTGCTGCGTCTCCTTAAAAAGACTAGTAGTCACGCCTCCACTACTGTTTGACAGTATAATGGGCTAAATAGTGTACGTGTTTAATTCAGCGTGTGCAAGGAGCAAAATTAAATAGAGCAACCTTTGACTTGTGCATCATTAATGCTGTTCAAGGTGTGGCTCTTGTACCTTGCAACACCTGAGGGGGGGGTTAAAGGTAACCTTTGAAATTGGTTCAACTAGGCTTCGGCCTACACTCTGCTCCTCTACTCCTCCTGCTGACCCTGGGCTCAAACACCGCTAGTTTTTGCCCGGAAATGCTAGCTGCACAGAGAAAAACACCAGCCAATGTGTTAGTGGGGTTCAGCACCGCCAGCTGTTCCCCTGCTGTGTAGTCGGCAACGTGTCCAGCACAAGCCACGCTGGCACAACAGAACAAAAGCTGCCACCAGTGCAGGCTTCGGCCTACACTTTGCTCCTCTCCTCCTCCTGCTGACCCTGGGCTCAAACAACGCCAGTTTCTGCCCGGACATGCTAGCTGCACAGAGAAAAACACCAGCCAATGTGTTAGTGGGGTTCAGCACCGCCAGCTGTTCCCCCGCTGTGTAGCCGGCATCGTGTCCAGCACAAGCCACGCTGGCACAACCGACCAAAAGCTGCCACCAGTGCAGGCTTCATCCTACACTTTGCTCCTCTCCTCCTCCTCCTGCTGACCCTGGGCTCTAACACCGCTAGTTTTTGCCCGGACATGCAATCTGCACAGAGAAAAACACCAGTCAATGTGTCAGTGGGGTTCAGCAACGCCAGCTGTTCCCCTGCTGTGTAGCTTGCAACGTGACCTGCAAACGCCACGCAGGCACATGAACTGAAATTGAAGGGAGCCTGCCCCCCACCCCCCCAGGTGTTTCTATGTATAACAGCCACCTTGTACAGCAGTACTGCTGCATTTGTACAAGGTGGCTGACTTTTTCTCCTTGCACACGTGGAACTCAACAAGTACAAAATGTGTCTCATTACAGACCATTACAATGTCCCTGAGGTGTGACTTTCCTTTTTAATGACACGCAGCACCCCCATTGTTAGCGCTGCCCGTCTCCTGACATCATTGGTTGGCTGGCTGTGCCTGTGCGTCCCCCCTGCCCGACACAACGCCCCCCGTTGTCTCATATATTTTGACTGCGAGGGTGTGATTGATGGGCACGAGCAGTGCATATGTTCCCCTGTTTTCACTCCCCTCCTTCCGCCTTCTTCTGACTGTGCGGCCTCATGGCCGCGGCATGCGATAAGGGATCAGCTGAGGCCGCCCAGTCTGAAGCAGGTGTAAGGACATGTGTGAGCGGCGAACATATTTACTGCACAAGGCCACGAATCCCAGCACTGCAGTGTGACTTTAGGAAAAGCCACTGTGGGTCTGGGATTTATGGCCATCGTTAACCGCACCGGCCAACATGAAATGAGGTCATGAGACGGCCTGCACTAACAGGGTATTGCCAAGGGATAACACAAGAGCGCAGTTTCCTGTACTGCAAATAACAACGGTAAGGAATCTGCGCACAGCACCTAGGTGTAAATTTGTACACCTGTGCTGCGTCTCCTTAAAAAGACTAGTAGTCACGCCTCCACTACTGTTTGACAGTATAATGGGCTAAATAGTGTACGTGTTTAATTCAGCGTGTGCAAGGAGCAAAATTAAATAGAGCAACCTTTGACTTGTGCATCATTAATGCTGTTTAAGGTGTGGCTCTTGTACCTTGCAACACCTGAGGGGGGGGTTAAAGGTAACCTTTGAAATTGGTTCAACTAGGCTTCGGCCTACACTCTGCTCCTCTACTCCTCCTGCTGACCCTGGGCTCAAACACCGCTAGTTTTTGCCCGGAAATGCTAGCTGCACAGAGAAAAACACCAGCCAATGTGTTAGTGGGGTTCAGCACCGCCAGCTGTTCCCCTGCTGTGTAGTCGGCAACGTGTCCAGCACAAGCCACGCTGGCACAACAGAACAAAAGCTGCCACCAGTGCAGGCTTCGGCCTACACTTTGCTCCTCTCCTCCTCCTGCTGACCCTGGGCTTAAACAACGCCAGTTTCTGCCCGGACATGCTAGCTGCACAGAGAAAAACACCAGCCAATGTGTTAGTGGGGTTCAGCACCGCCAGCTGTTCCCCCGCTGTGTAGCCGGCATCGTGTCCAGCACAAGCCACGCTGGCACAACCGACCAAAAGCTGCCACCAGTGCAGGCTTCGTCCTACACTTTGCTCCTCTCCTCCTCCTCCTGCTGACCCTGGGCTCTAACACCGCTAGTTTTTGCCCGGACATGCAATCTGCACAGAGAAAAACACCAGTCAATGTGTCAGTGGGGTTCAGCAACGCCAGCTGTTCCCCTGCTGTGTAGCTTGCAACGTGACCTGCAAACGCCACGCAGGCACATGAACTGAAATTGAAGGGAGCCTGCCCCCCACCCCCCCAGGTGTTTCTATGTATAACAGCCACCTTGTACAGCAGTACTGCTGCATTTGTACAAGGTGGCTGACTTTTTCTCCTTGCACACGTGGAACTCAACAAGTACAAAATGTGTCTCATTACAGACCATTACAATGTCCCTGAGGTGTGACTTTCCTTTTTAATGACACGCAGCACCCCCATTGTTAGCGCTGCCCGTCTCCTGACATCATTGGTTGGCTGGCTGTGCCTGTGCGTCCCCCCTGCCCGACACAACGCCCCCCGTTGTCTCATATATTTTGACTGCGAGGGTGTGATTGATGGGCACGAGCAGTGCATATGTTCCCCTGTTTTCACTCCCCTCCTTCCGCCTTCTTCTGACTGTGCGGCCTCATGGCCGCGGCATGCGATAAGGGATCAGCTGAGGCCGCCCAGTCTGAAGCAGGTGTAAGGACATGTGTGAGCGGCGAACATATTTACTGCACAAGGCCACGAATCCCAGCACCGCAGTGTGACTTTAGGAAAAGCCACTGTGGGTCTGGGATTTATGGCCATCGTTAACCGCACCGGCCAACATGAAATGAGGTCATGAGACGGCCTGCACTAACAGGGTATTGCCAAGGGATAACACAAGAGCGCAGTTTCCTGTACTGCAAATAACAACGGTAAGGAATCTGCGCACAGCACCTAGGTGTAAATTTGTACACCTGTGCTGCGTCTCCTTAAAAAGACTAGTAGTCACGCCTCCACTACTGTTTGACAGTATAATGGGCTAAATAGTGTACGTGTTTAATTCAGCGTGTGCAAGGAGCAAAATTAAATAGAGCAACCTTTGACTTGTGCATCAATAATGCTGTTCAAGGTGTGGCTCTTGTACCTTGCAACACCTGAGGGGGGGGTTAAAGGTAACCTTTGAAATTGGTTCAACTAGGCTTTGGCCAACACTCTGCTCCTCTACTCCTCCTGCTGACCCTGGGCTCAAACACCGCTAGTTTTTGCCCGGAAATGCTAGCTGCACAGAGAAAAACACCAGCCAATGTGTTAGTGGGGTTCAGCAACGCCAGCTGTTCCCCTGCTGTGTAGTCGGCAACGTGTCCAGCACAAGCCACGCTGGCACAACAGAACAAAAGCTGCCACCAGTGCAGGCTTCGGCCTACACTTTGCTCCTCTCCTCCTCCTGCTGACCCTGGGCTCAAACAACGCCAGTTTCTGCCCGGACATGCTAGCTGCACAGAGAAAAACACCAGCCAATGTGTTAGTGGGGTTCAGCACCGCCAGCTGTTCCCCTGCTGTGCAGCTTGCAACGTGACCTGCAAACGCCACGCAGGCACATGAACTGAAATTGAAGGGAGCCTGGCCCCCACCCCCAGGTGTTTCTATGTATAACAGCCACCTTGTACAGCAGTACTGCTGCATTTGTACAAGGTGGCTGATGTTTTCTCCTTGCCCACGTGGAACTCAACACGTACAAAATGTGTCTCTTTGAGACCATTCCACTGTCCCTGAGGTGTGACTTTCCTTTCTAATGATACGCAGCACCCCCCTTGGTAGCGCTTCCCGTCTTCTGACATCATTGGTTGGCTACTTGCGCCTGTTCGTCCGCCCTGCCTGAATAAAATGCTCCTCGTTGTCTTAATTATTTTGACTGCGAGGGTGTGATTGATGGGCACGAGCAGTGCATATCTTCGCCTGTCTTAACTCATCTCCTTCCGCCTTCTTCAGACTGTGCAGCCTCATGGCCGCGGCATGCGAGAAGGGATCAGCAGAGGCCGCCCAGTCTGAAGCAGGTGTAAGGACGTGTGTGAGCGGCCAAAATATTTACTGCTCAAGGCCACGAATCCCAGCACCGCAGTGTGGCTTTATGAAAAGACACTGTGGGTCTGGGATTTATGGCCATCGTTAACCGCACCGGCCAACATGAAATGAGGTCATAAGATGGGCAGCGCTAACAGGGCATTGCCAAGGGATAACACAAGAGCGCAGACTCCTGTACAGCAAATAACAACGCTCAGGAAGCTGCGCCAAGCACCAAGGCGTTATTTTGGACACCTGTGCTGCGTCTCATCAAAAAACCAAGTCACGCATCCACTACAGTTTGACTGTAGAATGGGGTAAATTGTGTATGTCTTTCATTCAGCGTGTGCAAGTAGACAAATTAATAGAGCAACCTTTCACTTGTGCAGCATTAATACTGCACAAGGTGTGTCTCTTGTACTTTGTAACACCTGAGGGGGGGGTTAAAGGTTTCCTTTGAAATTGGTTCAACTAGGCTTCGGCCTACACTCTGCTCCTCTCCTCCTCCTCCTGCTTCAACACGGGCTCTAACATCGCTAGTTTTTGCCCGCAAGTGCTAGCTGCACAGATAAAAACACACGCCATTGTGTTAGTGGGGTTCAGCAACGCCAGCTGTTCCCCCAGTGTGTAGCCGGCAAAGTGTCCTGCAAACGCAACGCAGACACAAAGCTGCCTCCAGTGCAGGCTTCGGCCTACACTCATCTCCCCCTGCTTACCCTTTGCTCCAACACCGCTAGTTGGGGCTCTAGGAAGACAATCTTTAATAGGCAAGGCAACGCATCCGGGTTCCAGCACCGCCAGCTGGTTCTCGGCAGTGTTCTTGTCACAGGTACTCCCTCGTGCCAAGCCTGGTTTCAGCACCGTCAGCTGTTTCCGGGTTGTGTCAACTTCACTGAGACGCCTATGCTTGCCCCGTCGTGGGGCGGTCGAGTTAGCCAACTCCAGGGTGCCTCCAGTTTAGGAGCTTCCTATGTGGGCTGCGTGAACTGGTAGTCAAGGCTGGTTCTGTAGTGCCAGTAGGCCCAGCTCCCCCTGTAGGACTGTTGGGGTTCGGTAACTGCGGCTGCCTCGCGGCCTAGCTGTTCTCTCCTCTCCTGTGGGCCTTGGGGTCCACCACCTGGTTCCAGCACCGTCAGCTGGTTCCGGGCCGAGCCTTTGGCTTAGGTGCCTCCTCCTGGGTATCCGAGTTCCGCCAACGCCAGGCGGTCCTTGGTAGTGCTTTTAAGCGCGGGCACCTACAGCTTAGTAACCGGGTTCCAGCACCGTCAGCTGGTCCTCGGTCGTGCCATTGGCTCTTGCACACTGGGGCAACGCATCCGGGTTCCAGCACCGCCAGCTGGTTCTCGGCAGTGTTCTTGTCACAGGTACTCCCTCGTGCCAAGCCTGGTTTCAGCACCGTCAGCTGTTTCCGGGTTGTGTCAACTTCACTGAGACGCCTATGCTTGCCCCGTCGTGGGGCGGTCGAGTTAGCCAACTCCAGGGTGCCTCCAGTTTAGGAGCTTCCTATGTGGGCTGCGTGAACTGGTAGTCAAGGCTGGTTCTGTAGTGCCAGTAGGCCCAGCTCCCCCTGTAGGACTGTTGGGGTTCGGTAACTGCGGCTGCCTCGCGGCCTAGCTGTTCTCTCCTCTCCTGTGGGCCTTGGGGTCCACCACCTGGTTCCAGCACCGTCAGCTGGTTCCGGGCCGAGCCTTTGGCTTAGGTGCCTCCTCCTGGGTATCCGAGTTCCGCCAACGCCAGGCGGTCCTTGGTAGTGCTTTTAAGCGCAGGCACCTACAGCTTAGTAACCGGGTTCCAGCACCGTCAGCTGGTCCTCGGTCGTGCCATTGGCTCTTGCACACTGGGGCAACGCATCCGGGTTCCAGCACCGCCAGCTGGTTCTCGGCAGTGTTCTTGTCACAGGTACTCCCTCGTGCCAAGCCTGGTTTCAGCACCGTCAGCTGTTTCCGGGTTGTGTCAACTTCACTGAGACGCCTATGCTTGCCCCGTCGTGGGGCGGTCGAGTTAGCCAACTCCAGGGTGCCTCCAGTTTAGGAGCTTCCTATGTGGGCTGCGTGAACTGGTAGTCAAGGCTGGTTCTGTAGTGCCAGTAGGCCCAGCTCCCCCTGTAGGACTGTTGGGGTTCGGTAACTGCGGCTGCCTCGCGGCCTAGCTGTTCTCTCCTCTCCTGTGGGCCTTGGGGTCCACCACCTGGTTCCAGCACCGTCAGCTGGTTCCGGGCCGAGCCTTTGGCTTAGGTGCCTCCTCCTGGGTATCCGAGTTCCGCCAACGCCAGGCGGTCCTTGGTAGTGCTTTTAAGCGCGGGCACCTACAGCTTAGTGACCGGGTTCCAGCACCGTCAGCTGGTCCTCGGTCGTGCCATTGGCTCTTGCACACTGGGGCAACGCATCCGGGTTCCAGCACCGCCAGCTGGTTCTCGGCAGTGTTCTTGTCACAGGTACTCCCTCGTGCCAAGCCTGGTTTCAGCACCGTCAGCTGTTTCCGGGTTGTGTCAACTTCACTGAGACGCCTATGCTTGCCCCGTCGTGGGGCGGTCGAGTTAGCCAACTCCAGGGTGCCTCCAGTTTAGGAGCTTCCTATGTGGGCTGCGTGAACTGGTAGTCAAGGCTGGTTCTGTAGTGCCAGTAGGCCCAGCTCCCCCTGTAGGACTGTTGGGGTTCGGTAACTGCGGCTGCCTCGCGGCCTAGCTGTTCTCTCCTCTCCTGTGGGCCTTGGGGTCCACCACCTGGTTCCAGCACCGTCAGCTGGTTCCGGGCCGAGCCTTTGGCTTAGGTGCCTCCTCCTGGGTATCCGAGTTCCGCCAACGCCAGGCGGTCCTTGGTAGTGCTTTTAAGCGCGGGCACCTCCAGCTTAGTAACCGGGTTCCAGCACCGTCAGCTGGTCCTCGGTCGTGCCATTGGCTCTTGCACACTGGGGCAACGCATCCGGGTTCCAGCACCGCCAGCTGGTTCTCGGCAGTGTTCTTGTCACAGGTACTCCCTCGTGCCAAGCCTGGTTTCAGCACCGTCAGCTGTTTCCGGGTTGTGTCAACTTCACTGAGACGCCTATGCTTGCCCCGTCGTGGGGCGGTCGAGTTAGCCAACTCCAGGGTGCCTCCAGTTTAGGAGCTTCCTATGTGGGCTGCGTGAACTGGTAGTCAAGGCTGGTTCTGTAGTGCCAGTAGGCCCAGCTCCCCCTGTAGGACTGTTGGGGTTCGGTAACTGCGGCTGCCTCGCGGCCTAGCTGTTCTCTCCTCTCCTGTGGGCCTTCGGGTCCACCACCTGGTTCCAGCACCGTCAGCTGGTTCCGGGCCGAGCCTTTGGCTTAGGTGCCTCCTCCTGGGTATCCGAGTTCCGCCAACGCCAGGCGGTCCTTGGTAGTGCTTTTAAGCGCGGGCACCTACAGCTTAGTGACCGGGTTCCAGCACCGTCAGCTGGTCCTCGGTCGTGCCATTGGCTCTTGCACACTGGGGCAACGCATCCGGGTTCCAGCACCGCCAGCTGGTTCTCGGCAGTGTTCTTGTCACAGGTACTCCCTCGTGCCAAGCCTGGTTTCAGCACCGTCAGCTGTTTCCGGGTTGTGTCAACTTCACTGAGACGCCTATGCTTGCCCCGTCGTGGGGCGGTCGAGTTAGCCAACTCCAGGGTGCCTCCAGTTTAGGAGCTTCCTATGTGGGCTGCGTGAACTGGTAGTCAAGGCTGGTTCTGTAGTGCCAGTAGGCCCAGCTCCCCCTGTAGGACTGTTGGGGTTCGGTAACTGCGGCTGCCTCGCGGCCTAGCTGTTCTCTCCTCTCCTGTGGGCCTTCGGGTCCACCACCTGGTTCCAGCACCGTCAGCTGGTTCCGGGCCGAGCCTTTGGCTTAGGTGCCTCCTCCTGGGTATCCGAGTTCCGCCAACGCCAGGCGGTCCTTGGTAGTGCTTTTAAGCGCGGGCACCTACAGCTTAGTAACCGGGTTCCAGCACCGTCAGCTGGTCCTCGGTCGTGCCATTGGCTCTTGCACACTGGGGCAACGCATCCGGGTTCCAGCACCGCCAGCTGGTTCTCGGCAGTGTTCTTGTCACAGGTACTCCCTCGTGCCAAGCCTGGTTTCAGCACCGTCAGCTGTTTCCGGGTTGTGTCAACTTCACTGAGACGCCTATGCTTGCCCCGTCGTGGGGCGGTCGAGTTAGCCAACTCCAGGGTGCCTCCAGTTTAGGAGCTTCCTATGTGGGCTGCGTGAACTGGTAGTCAAGGCTGGTTCTGTAGTGCCAGTAGGCCCAGCTCCCCCTGTAGGACTGTTGGGGTTCGGTAACTGCGGCTGCCTCGCGGCCTAGCTGTTCTCTCCTCTCCTGTGGGCCTTCGGGTCCACCACCTGGTTCCAGCACCGTCAGCTGGTTCCGGGCCGAGCCTTTGGCTTAGGTGCCTCCTCCTGGGTATCCGAGTTCCGCCAACGCCAGGCGGTCCTTGGTAGTGCTTTTAAGCGCGGGCACCTACAGCTTAGTGACCGGGTTCCAGCACCGTCAGCTGGTCCTCGGTCGTGCCATTGGCTCTTGCACACTGGGGCAACGCATCCGGGTTCCAGCACCGCCAGCTGGTTCTCGGCAGTGTTCTTGTCACAGGTACTCCCTCGTGCCAAGCCTGGTTTCAGCACCGTCAGCTGTTTCCGGGTTGTGTCAACTTCACTGAGACGCCTATGCTTGCCCCGTCGTGGGGCGGTCGAGTTAGCCAACTCCAGGGTGCCTCCAGTTTAGGAGCTTCCTATGTGGGCTGCGTGAACTGGTAGTCAAGGCTGGTTCTGTAGTGCCAGTAGGCCCAGCTCCCCCTGTAGGACTGTTGGGGTTCGGTAACTGCGGCTGCCTCGCGGCCTAGCTGTTCTCTCCTCTCCTGTGGGCCTTCGGGTCCACCACCTGGTTCCAGCACCGTCAGCTGGTTCTCGGCAGTGTCTTTTGCTCTTGTACCTTCTGCTCCCCATCCTGGTTCCAGTACCGTCAGCTGGTTCCGGGCAGAGCCTTTGGCTTAGGTGCCTCCTTCTGGGTATCCAAGTTCCACCAATGTCAGGTGGTCCTTGGTAGTGCTTTCAGGCACGGGTACCTCCTGCTTAGTAACCGGGTTCCAGTAACGTCAGCTGGTCCTTGGTAGTTCCATTGGCTCTTGGACATTCGGCTACCCATCCGGGTTCCAGTACCGTCAGCTGGTTCTCGGCAGTGTCTTTTGCTCTTGTACCTTCTGCTCCCCATCCTGGTTCCAGTAACGTCATCTGGTTCCGGGCAGAGCCTTTGGCTTAGGTGCCTCCTTCTGGGTATCCGAGTTCCGCCAACGTCAGGCGGTCCTTGGTAGTGCTTTTTAGCACGGGTACCTCCTGCTTAGTAACCGGGTTCCAGTAACGTCAGCTGGTCCTCGGTAGTTCCATAGGCTCTTGAACCTTCGGGTAGCCATCCGAGTTCCAGTTCCATCAGCTGGTTCTTGGCATTTTCTCAGCCTTCTTGTACCTTCTGCTACATTTCCAAGTTGAAGACCCTAACGTCGACAACCCGGAAGACCACCCCGATGACGACGACCCGGAAGACCACCCCGATGACGACGACGACGGCGGAGACGACGACGGCTGAGACGACGACGGCGGAGATGACGACACTGGAGACGAAGACCCTGGAGACGACAACATGGAAGACCGAGAAGCAGAAGAACAAGAGGCTGCAGAACAAAGAGCAGAAGAACATTAAGCATAAGACTTAATATCAGAGCAAAAGATATTATCTAAATTATATGCAGAAGAAGACTAAGCAGTGTATGGGGGTGAGTCCGTTCCTCCTCGTGGTGCCCCTGGATAAAGCCTGATGCTGCAGGCCAAACTGAACGCGGACAAATGTAACTTTTGTGACTGGCAGAACGGAAGGTGTAATCTTCCAACTTTTATAGATAACAACTACGGGAATGCCTGTCACAAATGAGAATATGATGAAGAAGTAGAATAGGAAGAATAATAACAGTGGAATAAAAAGAATATGTAGAATAGGAAGAATAATAATAGTTGAAGAAAATGAATATGAAGAATGTAATAAAAAAAAAAAATAGGTAGAAGATGAAGAAGAAGATGAATAAGGTGAAGAAGTTGATGTCAAGGATGCTGATGATGATGAAGATGAAAGTGTGGGAAAAGAAAAAAAAAAAAAGAAAAAAAAGAAGGGGAAGGGCGTGGAATAGTGAAACATCAATATCTGACAAAATAAAAAAAATTTACATACTCAATATCTTTTTCAATCCGAACGTCTTTAAAAAAAACAAACAAACATGCTATTCTATTTGATTGGACTAATCCTCATTGCCTTTAATGTCTCCGCCACCTCCCCCATACATCCTACATTATTCTTAGTTGTTTTCCTTCAGGTAGAATGAACCTACAAGGAAAGAAAGGGTTTATTTTAATTCCGATATTTTGGTCCCATTGACTTGCATTGGGATCGGGTATCGGTATCGGCGATATCCGATATTTTTTGAATATCGGCCGATCCAAACCGATACCGATACTTTCCGATATCGGAAGGTATCGCTCAACACTAGTTATGACCTAGTGGTCAGGACAATAATGGACCTGGTGGATAAGAGCACACGGAATGACCTGATAGTTACTGATAATATAGGACGAGCTCTGGGACGTGGGAACTCTGCTGACCGCAATCCATAATCCTATCAACCACACTAGAAATAGCTGTGGATTGCGCCTAACGCTCCCTATGCAACTCGGCACAGCCTAAGAAACTAGCTAGCTCTGAAGATAGAAAAATAAAGCCTACCTTGCCTCAGAGAAATTCTCCAAAGGAAAAGGCAGCCCCCCACATATAATGACTGTGAGTAAAGATGAAAATACAAACACAGAGATGAAATAGATTTAGCAAAGTGAGGCCCGACTTACTGAACAGACCGAGGATAGGAAAGGTTACTTTGCGGTCAGCACAAAAACCTACAAAAAGACCATGCAGAGGGCGCAAAAAGACCCTCCGCACCGACTCACGGTGCGGAGGCGCTCCCTCTGCGTCCCAGAGCTTCCAGCAAGCAAGAACAATCGAAATAGCAAGCTGGACAGAAAAATAGCAAACCAGAGAAAAACAAGCAGTCACTTAGCTTCTGCTGGGAAGACTGGTCACAAGAACGATCCAGGAGTGAACTAGACCAATACTGGAACATTGACAGGTGGCCTGGAGCAAAGATCTAAGTGGAGTTAAATAGAGCAGCCAGCTAACGAATTAACCTCGTCACCTGAGGAAGGAAACTCAGAAACACCCACAGCCACCAGAGAAAGTCCATGGACAGAACCAGCCAAAGTACCATTCATGACCACAGGAGGGAGCCCGACAACAGAACTCACAACAGTACTCCCCCTTGAGGAGGGGTCACCGAACCCTCACCAGAGCCCCCAGGCCGACCAGGACGAGCCAAATGAAAGGCACAAACCAGATCGGCAGCATGAACATCAGAGGCAAAAAAACAGGAATTATCTTCCTGACCATAACCCTTCCACTTGACCAGGTACTGGAGTTTCCGTCTTGAAATACGAAAATCCAAAATCTTCTCCACCACATACTCCAACTCCCCCTCAACCAACACCGGGGCAGGAGGATCAACGGATGGAACCACAGGCGCCACTTATCTCCGCAACAATGACCTATGGAACACATTATGGATGGCAAAAGAAGCAGGAAGGGCCAAACGAAATGACACAGGATTGATAACCTCAGAAATCTTATACGGACCAATGAAACGAGGCTTAAACTTAGGAGAGGAAACCTTCATAGGAACATAACGAGACGACAACCAAACCAAATCCCCAACACGAAGTCGGGGACCCACACAACGCCGGCGGTTAGCGAAACGTTGAGCCTTCTCCTGGGACAATGTCAAATTGTCCACCACATGAGTCCAAATCTGCTGCAACCTATCCACCACAGTATCTACACCAGGACAGTCCGAAGACTCAACCTGCCCTGAAGAGAAACGCGGATGGAAACCAGAATTGCAGAAAAACGGCAAAACCAAAGTAGCCGAGCTGGCCCGATTATTATGGGCGAACTCAGCCAACGGCAAAAAGGACACCCAATCATCCTGATCAGCAGAAACAAAGCATCTCAGATATGTTTCCAAAGTCTGATTAGTTCGTTCGGTTTGGCCATTTGTCTGAGGATGGAAAGCCGAGGAAAAAGACAAATCAATGCCCATCCTAGCACAAAAAGATCGCCAAAACCTCGAAACAAACTGGGAACCTCTGTCAGAAACGATGTTTTCCGGGATACCATGTAAACGAACCACATGCTGGAAAAATAGTGGCACCAAATCAGAGGAGGAAGGCAATTTAGACAATGGTACCAAATGGACCATCTTAGAGAAGCGATCACAAACCACCCAAATGACCGACATCTTTTGAGAGACGGGGAGATCCGAAATAAAATCCATAGAAATATGCGTCCAGGGCCTCTCCTCGGGACCGGCAAGGGCAAAAGCAACCCACTGGCACGAGAACAGCAGGGCTTAGCCCGAGCACAAGTCCCACAGGACTGCACAAAAGAACGCACATCCCGTGACAAAGACGGCCAACAAAAGGATCTAGCCACCAAATCTTTGGTACCAAAGATTCCAGGATGCCCAGCCAACACTGAACAATGAATCTCAGAGATAACTCTACTAGTCCATCTATCAGGGACAAAGAGTTTCTCTGCTGGGCAACGGTCAGGTCTATCAGCCTGAAATTTTTGCAGCACCCGCCGCAAATCAGGGGAGATGGCAGACAAAATTACCCCCTCTTTGAGAATACCCGCCGGCTCAGGAACACCCGGAGAGTCAGGCACAAAACTCCTTGACAGGGCATCAGCCTTCACATTCTTAGAGCCCGGAAGGTACGAAACCACAAAATCAAAACGGGAGAATTATAATGACCATCGAGCCTGTCTCGGATTCAACCGTTTGGCAGACTCAAGATAAGTCAAATTCTTGTGATCTGTCAAGACCACCACGCGATGCTTGGCTCCTTCAAGCCAATGACGCCACTCCTCGAATGCCCACTTCATGGCCAACAACTCTCGATTACCAACATCATAATTGCGCTCAGCAGACAAAAACTTTCTAGAAAAGAAAGCACATGGCTTCATCACCGAGCCATCAGAACTTCTTTGCGACAAAACAGCCCCAGCTCCAATCTCAGAAGCATCAACCTCAACCTGAAACGGGAGCGAAACATCTGGCTGGCACAACACAGGGGCAGAAGAAAAACAATGCTTCAACTCCTGAAAAGCCTCTACAGCTGCAGAAGACCAATTGACCACATCAGCACCCTTCTTGGTCAAATCAGTCAACGGTTTAGCAACACTAGAAAAATTAGCAATGAAGCGCCGATAAAAATTAGCAAAGCGCAGGAACTTTTGCAGGCTCTTCACAGATGTCGGCTGAGTCCAATCGTAAATGGCTTGGACTTTAACAGGGTCCATCTCGATAGTAGAAGGGGAAAATATGAACCCCAAAAATGAAACCTTCTGAACTCCAAAGAGACACTTTGACCCCTTCACAAACAAGGAATTCGCACGAAGGACCTGGAACACCATTCTGACCTGCTTCACATGAGACTCCCAATCATCCGAAAAGACCAAAATGTCATCCAAATATACAATCAGGAATTTATCCAGGTACTCTCGGAAGATGTCATGCATAAAGGACTGAAATACTGATGGAGCATTGGAAAGCCCGAATGGCATAACCAGGTACTCAAAATGGCCCTCGGGCGTATTAAATGCTGTTTTCCATTCATCGCCTTGTTTAATACGCACAAGGTTATACGCCCCTCGAAGATCTATCTTGGTGAACCAACTAGCCCCTTTAATACGAGCAAACAAATCAGACAGCAACGGCAAAGGATACTGAAATTTGACTGTAATTTTATTGAGAAGGCGGTAATCAATACAAGGTCTCAAAGAACCATCCTTTTTGGCCACAAAAAAGAACCCTGCTCCCAATGGTGACGACGACGGGCGAATATGACCCTTCTCCAAGGATTCCTTTATATAACTCCGCATAGCGGCGTGTTCTGGCACAGATAAATTGAACAATCAGCCCTTAGGAAACTTACTACCAGGAATCAAATTAATTGCACAATCGAAATCCCTATGAGGAGGTAGGGCACTGGCTTTGGGCTCATCAAATACATCACGATAATCCGACAAAAACTCTGGAACTTCAGAAGGAGTGGAAGACGAAATAGACAAAAATGGAACATCACCATGTACCCCCTGACATAGATTTCCAGTCCAATACTGGATTATGAACCTGTAGCCATGGCAACCCCAAAACGACCACATCATGCAGATTATGCAACACCAGAAAGCGGATATCCTCCTGATGTGCAGGAGCCATGCACATGGTCAATTGGGTCCAGTACTGAGGCTTATTCTTGGCCAAAGGCGTAGCATCAATTCCTCTCAATGGAATAGGATACTGCAAGGGCTCCAAGAAAAAACCACAGCGCCTAGCATACTCCAAGTCCATCAAATTCAGCGCAGCGCCTGAATCCACAAATGCCATAACAGAATAGGATGACAAAGAACAAATCAGAGTAACGGACAATAGAAATTTAGACTGTACAGTACCAATGGTGTCAGACCTAGCGAACCGCTTAGTGCGCTTAGGACAATTGGAGATAGCATGAGTGGAATCACCACAGTAAAAACACAGCCCATTCCGACGTCTGTGTTCTTGCCGTTCAGCTCTGGTCAAAGTCCTATCACATTGCATAGGCTCAGGCCCATGCTCAGATAGTACCGCCAAATGGTGCACAGCTTTACGCTCACGCAAGCGTCGATCGATCTGAATGGCCAAGGACATAGACTCATTCAGACCAGCAGGCATGGGAAACCCCACCATGACATCCTTAAGGGCTTCAGAGAAACCCTTTCTGAAGATTGCTGCCAGGGCACATTCATTCCACTGAGTGAGCACAGACCACTTTCTAAACTTCTGACAATATATCTCCGCTTCATCCTGACCCTGACACAGAGCCAGCAAGATTTTCTCTGCCTGATCCACTGAATTAGGTTCGTCATAAAGCAATCCAAGCGCCAGGAAAAACGCATCAACATCACGCAATGCCGGATCTCCTGGCGCAAGGGAAAATGCCCAGTCTTGAGGGTCACCGCGTAACAAAGAAATAATGATCTTTACTTGTTGAACAGGGTCACCTGAGGAGCGAGGTTTCAAGGCAAGAAACAATTTACAATTATTTTTGAAATTCAAGAACTTAGATCTATCACCAAAAAACAAATCAGGAATTGGAATCCTAGGCTCTGACATCGGATTCTGAACCACAAAATCTTGAATATTTTGTACACTTATAGTGAGATTATCCATCAAAGAGGACAGACCTTGAATGTCCATGTCTACACCTGTGTTCTGAACCACCCAGATGTAAAGGGGAAAAGAGAGACAAAACACACTACAAAGAAAAAAAAATGGTCTCAGAACTTCTCTTATCCCTCTATTGAGATGCATTAGTACTTTGGGCCACCTGTACTGTTATGACCTAGTGGTCAGGACAATAATGGACCTGGTGGATAAGAGCACACGGAATGACCTGATAGTTACTGATAATATAGGACGAGCTCTGGGACGTGGGAACTCTGCTGACCGCAATCCCTAATCCTAGCAACCACATTAGAAATAGCCGTGGATTGCGCCTAACGCTCCCTATGCAACTCGGCACAGCCTAAGAAACTAGCTAGCCCTGAAGATAGAAAAATAAAGCCTACCTTGCCTCAGAGAAATTCCCCAAAGGAAAAGGCAGCCCCCCACATATAATGACTGTGAGTAAAGATGAAAATACAAACACAGAGATGAAATAGATTTAGCAAAGTGAGGCTCGACTTACTGAACAGACCGAGGATAGGAAAGGTTACTTTGCGGTCAGCACAAAAACCTACAAAAAGACCACGCAGAGGGCGCAAAAAGACCCTCCGCACCGACTCACGGTGCGGAGGCGCTCCCTCTGCGTCCCAGAGCTTCCAGCAAGCAAGAACAATCGAAATAGCAAGCTGGACAGAAAAATAGCAAACCAGAGAAAAACAAGCAGTCACTTAGCTTCTGCTGGGAAGACTGGTCACAAGAACGATCCAGGAGTGAACTAGACCAATACTGGAACATTGACAGGTGGCCTGGAGCAAAGATCTAAGTGGAGTTAAATAGAGAAGCCAGCTAACGAATTAACCTCGTCACCTGAGGAAGGAAACTCAGAAACACCCACAGCCACCAGAGAAAGTCCATGGACAGAACCAGCCGAAGTACCATTCATGACCACAGGAGGGAGCCCGACAACAGAACTCACAACAGCTGTGTCCTAGGCTACTGCTGCCCTCTTGGGCATTCACATGCGTCAGGGAGGCAGTAGTGATGCCATTACTGCCAGCTCTGAAAACCTCTTGGTTAGATGTGTCCTAGGCTACTGCTGCCCTCTTGGGCATTCACATGCGCCAAGGAGGCAGTAGTGATGCCATTACTGCAAGCTCTGAAAATCTCTTGGTTAGCTGTGCCCTAGGGTACTGCTGCCCTCTTGGGCATTCACATGCGCCAGGGAGGCAGTAGTGGTGCCATTACCGCCAGCTCTGAAAATCTCTTGGTTAGCTGTGTCCTAGGCTACTGCTGCCCTCTTGGGCATTCACATGTGCCCGGGAGGCAATAGTGATGCCATTAACGCCAGCTCTGAAAACCTCTTGGTTAGCTGTGTCCTAGACTACTGCTGCCCTCTTGGGCATTCACATGTGCCCGGGAGGTAATAGTGTTGCCATTAACGCCAGCTCTGAAGATATCTTGGTTAGCTGTGTCCTAGGCGAATGCTGCCCTCTTGGGCATTTACAAGCGCCAGGGAGGCAGTAGTGATGCCATTAACGCCAGCTCTGAAAACCTCTTGGTTAGCTGTGTCCTAGACTACTGCTGCCCTCTTGGGCATTCACATGTGCCCGGGAGGCAATAGTGATGCCATTGACGCCAGCTCTGAAAATATCTTGGTTAGCTGTGTCCTAGACTACTGCTGCCCTCTTGGGTATTCACTTGCACTACGGAGGCAGTAGTGAAGCCATTACCGCCAGCTCTGAAAATCTCATGCTTAGTTGTGTCCTAGGCTATTGCTACCCTCTTGGGCATTCACACTGCAATGTAAACACTGTGACAATTCAGGAACATTCACATGAATGTATTTCCATTCCAAATGTTGTCCGTAAAAATATAATAACCTCAATAACACAGGCCTCGGACTCATGTTATTCAATTTTGCTGTTCAGATGACAGTATTTTTTACAGTATACACTTGTCTTTTCCATAATTCAGATGAGGCCTGCCTGTTCAAGTCTATGGGTGCACTATAAAAATTGAATTCTGTACAAATCATCTGTATAACATCGGATTTTTACGGATACATTGCAATTATTTACATATGAATCTGCAGATTTAAACTGCTGGTGTATAAATTCAGATGTCACAAGGATGAAGAAAAAAACAAACAAACTGATATATGTCTGGGATACAGATGGCACTATAGATGGAAGTTCATCTTTTTTTTTAATTAAAATCTGACTTTTTTACATGCTTGTCTGAACTTAGCCTTCCCTGGTACTCCCAGCACGAGTGTGTAGCCATATAACCGCTTGTATGCGATTTGCATAGTTGCAGTCACATATTGACTATATTGACTAAATTCTTATCTGCCTTTCTCAATATTCTATAATTGCAGAAAATAATCAAGCACCTAACTACAACTAGGCAGTCGCATACTTACGGTCATGCGACTGCTTATTCAAGCACACTTTCATGATTAAGCAATCTGCATCACTTGGAGTGACTGCCAAAACTATCCTATAGCTCAGAAAACCCCTTTAAATGCTTCAGCACTGTAGATTGTTCAAAATTCATGGCGGATATTCCCTAATAATGTTTTTCTGTTTACTATATAATTCCGATCAATAGAGTACCAAATTGAAATCTTTTTTTCCAAGCACTATTTTTTCTTGAAAAACATTAAGTAAGTAGATAAGTGTGTATCGACCAAATCTAATTATATCAAATAATAATTGTCTTCAAGGAATACAGAGAACCGATGCACAAATATACAAGGTCAAGCTGAAAGTAAGATAGGAGTTAAGCAATTACATTTACAGAGTAACCAAATCTTTTCTTGTTACTCTCTCATCTTTCGAAAAGCTTAATTGGGATAACACTGACATCTGGTGGACACTATGTAATGCTTGCAGCCCCCTGCATTACTGCATATGTAATCTTAGAAAATATATACGTGTATATATATATATATATACACATATATATATATATATATATACAGTGGGGCAAAAAGTATTTAGTCAGTCAACAATAGTGCAAGTTCCACCACTTAAAAAGATGAGAGGCGTCTGTAATTTACATCATAGGTAGACCTCAACTATGGGAGACAAACTGAGAAAAAAAAATCCAGAAAATCACATTGTCTGTTTTTTTAACATTTTATTTGCATATTATGGTGGAAAATAAGTATTTGGTCAGAAACAAAATTTCATCTCAATACTTTGTAATATATCCTTTGTTGGCAATGACAGAGGTCAAACGTTTTCTGTAAGTCTTCACAAGGTTGCCACACACTGTTGTTGGTATCTTGGCCCATTCCTCCATGCAGATCTCCTCTAGAGCAGTGATGTTTTTGGCTTTTCGCTTGGCAACACGGACTTTCAACTCCCTCCAAAGGTTTTCTATAGGGTTGAGATCTGGAGACTGGCTAGGCCGCTCCAGGACCTTGAAATGCTTCTTACGAAGCCACTCCTTCGTTGCCCTGGTGGTGTGCTTTGGATCATTGTCATGTTGAAAGACCCAGCCACGTTTCATCTTCAATGCCCTTGCTGATGGAAGGAGGTTTGCACTCAAAATCTCACGATACATGGCCCCATTCATTCTTTCATGTACACGGATCAGTCGTCCTGGCCCCTTTGCAGAGAAACAGCCCCAAAGCATGATGTTTCCACCACCATGCTTTACAGTAGGTATGGTGTTTGATGGATGCAACTCAGTACTCTTTTTCCTCCAAACATGACAAGTTGTGTTTCTACCAAACAGTTCCAGTTTGGTTTCATCAGACCATAGGACATTCTCCCAAAACTCCTCTGGATCATCCAAATGCTCTCTAGCAAACTTCAGACGGGCCCGGACATGTACTGGCTTAAGCAGTGGGACACGTCTGGCACTGCAAGATCTGAGTCCATGGTGGCGTAGTGTGTTACTTATGGTAGGCCTTGTTACATTGGTCCCAGCTCTCTGCAGTTCATTCACTAGGTCCCCCCGCGTGGTTCTGGGATTTTTGTTCACCGTTCTTGTGATCATTCTGACCCCACGGGGTGGGATTTTGCGTGGAGCCCCAGATCGAGGGAGATTATCAGTGGTCTTGTATGTCTTCCATTTTCTAATTATTGCTCCCACTGTTGATTTCTTCACTCCAAGCTGGTTGGCTATTGCAGATTCAGTCTTCCCAGCCTGGTGCAGGGCTACAATTTTGTTTCTGGTGTCCTTTGACAGCTCTTTGGTCTTCACCATAGTGGAGTTTGGAGTCAGACTGTTTGAGGGTGTGCACAGGTGTCTTTTTATACTGATAACAAGTTTAAACAGGTGCCATTACTACAGGTAATGAGTGGAGGAAAGAGGAGACTCTTAAAGAAGAAGTTACGGGTCTGTGAGAGCCAGAAATCTTGATTGTTTGTTTCTGACCAAATACTTATTTTCCACCATAATATGCAAAAAAAATGATAAAAAAACAGACAATGTGGATTTTTTTTTCTCAGTTTGTCTCCCATAGTTGAGGTCTACCTATGATGTAAATTACAGACGCCTCTCATCTCTTTAAGTGGTGGAACTTGCACTATTGCTGACTGACTAAATACTTTTTTGCCCCACTGTATATATATCTAATATATAATTGCCTAGAATACTACTTCCTGCAATTTGTGCCAACTTCCGTGGCTTTTTCCGGAGCTAATGTCCGGAGCTAATGTCCGGAGCTAATGTCCGGAGATTAATTGCCTAGAATACTACTTCCTGCAATTTGTGCCAACTTCCGTGGCTTTGTCCGGAGCTAATGTCCGGAGCTAATGTCTGGAGCTAATGTGCGGAGATAATGTCCGGAGGTAATGTCCGGAGCTAATATCCGGAGATAAGTGACGTCAACAGTGTCCAGTGTCTGATTGGTTGCCGCCTGCTGTGAGCGACCAATCAGAAACGTGCCGTACTGTGACACACTCCGCCCGCCATTTTGGTGTGATTTTTGAATTTTTACTTAAATAACAAGAATTGTCAAGAGCTGGTGAGTGCAGCCATTTTTTGTTCTTTCTTACTATTATTTATTAATTGTATTATTCTTACATTTGAATAAATAAAGTATATATGGATTCTAGACTCCCGATTCTTTAGAATCGGGCTGCCATCTAGTCTAATATATAATTGCCTAGAATACTACTTCCTGCAATTTGTGCCAACTTCCGTGGCTTTGTCCGGAGCTAATGTCCGGAGCTAATGTCCGGAGCTAATGTCCGGAGCTAATGTCCGGAGATTAATTGCCTAGAATACTACTTCCTGCAATTTGTGCCAACTTCCGTGGCTTTGTCCGGAGCTAATGTCCGGAGCTAATGTCCGGAGCTAATGTGCGGAGATAATGTCCGGAGCTAATGTCCGGAGCTAATGTCCGGAGCTAATGTCCGGAGATAAGTGACGTCAACAGTGTCCAGTGTCTGATTGGTTGCCGCCTGCTGCGAGCGACTAATCAGAAACGTGCCGTACTGTGACACACTCCGCCCGCCATTTTGGTGTGATTTTTGAATTTTTACTTAAATAACAAGAATTGTCAAGAGCTGGTGAGTGCAGCCATTTTTTGTTCTTTCTTACTATTATTTATTAATTGTATTATTCTTACATTTGAATAAATAAAGTATATATGGATTCTAGACTCCCGATTCTTTAGAATCGGGCTGCCATCTAGTATATATATATATATATATATATCTTTCTGTTACTCTTTCTTATGTTAATGGGTCGGTTTTGACCCGTGTTTTCAATCACCCCTAGGATACACTAAAAACAGTTATTTATGATCCAATTTGTTTCGTACCTCTTAGTTACCTTGTTAGGGTTTCTCATCCATGGAAGGATTGATTTTAATATTTTTGTTGTGGCCCCCTGGGCCTTTAATTTGAGAGCATACCCTTCATTTTCAATATAAAAATATTGTCAAATGAACCTCAAGAGAATAATATAAACTTTAAAAAGTTTGTTATATTACCTGATTATTACTGAAGGGTTTTAGAAGCCATTTTTTAAATATAAAAAATATACATATATATATTTTATATTATTAACTCTAGTAACATCTATGGTGTTACGGGTCAATTTTGACCCATATCTAACTACTTTATGAAAAAGGCAAAAAACAGATTTTTTTTTATAGAACTTTAATACAAATAAAAGATGAAAATTATATTAACATTAATAGCAATAATAATAAAAAGTAGCTTTTCTAGGTCAAACAAACAAACAACAATAAATCAAGCAAATCAAATCAACAGAAATCAAGTACTAGTTTTTAGATGCATTAGTATTTAAATGCATGTGTGGCAAAAAGTAACACATTTTGTGTGTTCTTTGCAGAGGTATTTTTTGCAGGCGAAGCACGATGTGTTTGTCTTTCTGTCCTTATTGCTAGGGCAGACTTGACACCTCTTTCATTCAGAATCAGGTGGTCTCACTGGGGTTGTGGCTATTGTGGTTGATGTTGAGGCAGGCCTGGTTGAGGAGGATGCTGGTGATGATGCTCTTTGTGTTGCTGTGGGTGTGGACGAAGCACTTGTTGAGCTCTGGAGTTATCGGACCAAGGCTGCAGCAGCTGGGTCTCGGGGCACTCGTTCCCTTTGGTCAATGTGCGCCTTGACAAGGGATCTTCCTAGTTCCTCAAGAAACATCCTCCGCTTGTACAAGGATGTTGTAAAATACAACCATTGGCCATCTCCTAGTCATTCGCTGGCAAGTGTAGGTGGCAGTCAGCTTGTCCAGGTTGTCCACTCCTCCTTTGTTTTTGTTATAGTCCAGGATGATTCTGGGCTTTTTGTCACTTCCTGATGATACAGCTGCATATTTGTGAAGTGTGGACATCAGTACCACATTCTGTCATTTTTTGGGGTAGTATGAAACGGCAGTGGTGGTGTCTGTAAAAACAAACTTTGAGGAAAGTGGAGCCCTGTTCTTCATCTGCAACAATTCAGCAGGCAGCTCAGGTTTGTTTTTTTTCACTGTCCCCACTGTGATTTTCCTGCGGAGAAGTTCTTGTCCAAGGTCATAGCTGGTAAAAAAAATTGTCACAAGTAATGTTGTGACCCTGCAGTCCAGTAGTCATATCGAGGACTACACATTTTCCTTGTTTTTTTTCAGGGATGCCGCTTGCAGACTTGCCTGTGTAAATCTGTAGATTCCATGCATAGCTAGTTTTTGCATCACAGGCTGCCCATGTATTGCCAGAAGGGGCATTTTCTGCAGAAAGGGAGAAAACGTTTGTCTACTGTCACCTCTGGCCCTGGGTTGAACATCAGTGGAAGGAGCTGCACCCATTTCTCCCAAACATCCCTGATGGGAGCAAGTTTGTCAGATTTTGTTCTGGTGTCTCTGTTGCCAAATCTGAGGACTCTTTATATCATTTGAAACTTTTGAAGTGACATTGTTCCCCGGAAAATAATCCTGCCTGTCGATGCGTCCCAGAGACTATCAGTGGCCTCATTGCAGGATTTGTACACTCCAGAAAGGAGAAGAACACCAATGTAGGCATCCAGGACATCATCATGAAGGTCATTCCACATGTTGCTGCGGACTTTTTTTCCTTCAAGGTTTCTCATAGCAATAATGACTTCTTTTATTGACAATGGCATAGAAGAGGATTCTTTACTGTTAGGGTAGTGAGAATCTGGAATTGCTTGCCTGAGGAGGTGGTGATGGCGAACTCAGTCGAGGGGTTCAAGAGAGGCCTGGATGTCTTCCTGGAGCAGAACAATATTGTATCATACAATTATTAGGTTCTGTAGAAGGACGTAGATCTGGGGATTTATTATGATGGAATATAGGCTGAACTGGATGGACAAATGTATTTTTTCGGCCTTACTAACTATGCTACTATGTTACTATGGCATAAACAGATCAAAACATGTCTTGATGTCACTTACTCTTGTCACAGCAAACCTTGTGATCCCAGGCAGGGGTGGATTAAGTGTAGCCAGGGCCCCGGGCTGTTCAGAAACTGTGGGCCCCCCAGTCATGTGACAAGATCATGTGATGGGGTCATGTGACGGGGTCATGTGATGGGGTCATCATATACCTGAACCAGATTATTCCAGAAAACTAGTTGCTGTGTGAAACTGTAACCTGTCAAACATCCATTGATCTAGTCAATTTACCCTTCAGTTCAGTATATAGTATACAGTGTATAGTGTCAGTGTATAGGTAACACTGACTCACCAGTGACGTCTCTAGGTGAAGTCCTTCATCTTTCATCCAGCACAGACCGCTATCACTTCAATCAGCCAGGACTCGTCTCTGCAGAAAATAGAAAATAACACAGTTATCTCGAGCTTCGCTTGTAGAACACATTACTTAATTTTTCCCAACTTCTACATTACACCACTTGAAGAAAAAGAAGCGACATAGTGTCACTCTAAACAGTAACAGGACCGCCTGTTATGACCTGGTGGTTAGGAGCACCCGGAATGACCTGATAGTTAAACCTCATAAAGGATGAGCTCTGGGATGTGGGAGCTCTGCTGACCGCAAGCCCTAATCCTATCACACACACTAGAAATAGCCGTGGAGCGCTCCTGACCAGACCTAGGCGCCTCGTCACAGCCTAAGAACTATCTAGCCCTAGAGATAGAAAATAAAGCCTACCTTGCCTCAGAGAAATTCCCCAAAGGTAAAGGAAGCCCCCCACATATATTGACTGTGAGTAAAGATGAAAGTCACAAATGCAGAAATGAAACAGGTTTCAGCAAAGGGAGGCCAGACTTACTAAATAGACAGAGGATAGGAAAGGTAACTTTGCGATCAACACAAAAACCTACAAAAGACCACGCAGAGTGTGCAAAAAAGACCTCCGCACCGACTCACGGTGCGGAGGGACCACTCTGCATCCCAGAGCTTCCAGCTAGCAAGACAAAATCATGAAAACCAGCTGGACAAGAAAACATTAACAAATAATGACTATCAGGAACTTAGCTTCTGCAGGCGAAGGCAGGTCACCAGAGAGATCCAGGAGCGAACTGAACAAATGCAAAAACATTGACAGCTGGCATGGAGTAACGATCTGAGAGGAGTTAAATAGAGCAGTCAACCAAAGGATAAACCACGTCACCTGTGTAAGGAACCTCAGAAGCAGCAGCTTCACTCACAGCCACCAGAGGGAGCCCATAGACAGAACTCGCCGAAGTACCACTCACAACCACAGGAGAGAGTTCGATAACAGAATTCACAACAACCACCCCCCCATTTAAAACAGTGTCCTCAAAAAATAAAATAAATACATCACTGCAGTAATAATATCCCTCAATTAGCCCCTATGGTAATAATAATATCCCCCATCCTGGCCCCGTGTATCTCATTCCTGGCTCCAGCCATATGTTCTCCCATCCTGCCCTCATGAGTATCCATCCTGCCCCATATGATCTCCCCATCCTGCACAAACAGTCTCCATCATATCCATCCTGCCCAATGATCCTGCACGATCTGTCTCCAATCCTGCCCCATGTCTTTCATTCTGCCCCATGTCTCCAATCATGCCCGTATCTACATTCTGCAATATATCAATAGAAAAATACAGGGGCCAAAGGCCCAGTCAGCTCACCAACAGACCACAGGAGCACGTGAACCCGTCCTGACCCAGCAACAGCTGGAGACGTAAGAAATGTGAAGATTGTTCCAGCTCCTTTCCGATTAAAAGTCCTTTATTGATCCATATCCTTAAAAATCATCCCTGCACAAAAGGGAATGTGAACAGCGACAAAAACCTGCTAATAGCAACACGTTTCGATCTAAAAGATCTTCATCATGTCTGAATGAAGCCATGATGAAGATCTTTTAGATCTAAACGTGTTGTTATTAGCAGGTTTTTGTCGCTGTTCACATTGCCTTTTGTGCAGGGATGATTTTTAAGGATATCTACATTCTGCACATGTCTCCAGTCCTGCCCCCAGTGTGTCCAGCATCTCTGCCCCAGTGTCCAGCATCTCTGCCCCCAATGTCCAGCATCTCTGCCTCCAATGTCCAGCATCTCTGCCCCCAATGTCCAGCATCTCTGCCCCCAATGTGTCCAGCATCTCTGCCCCCAGAGTCCAGCATCTCTGCCCCCAGTGTCCAGCATCTCTGCCCCCAGTGTCCAGCATCTCTGCCCCCAATGTCCAGCATCTCTGCACCCAGTGTCCAGCATCTCTGCCCCCAATGTCTAGCATCTCTGCCCCAATGTCCAGGATCTCTGCCCCCAATGTGTCCAGCATCTCTGCCCCCAGTGTGTCCAGCATCCTGCCTCCAGTGTGTCCAGCATATTGCCCCCAGTGTGTCCAGCAATCTGCCTCAGTGTGTCCAGTATATGGCTCCCAGTGTATCCAGCAATCTGCCCCAGTGTCTCCAGCATATTGCCCCCAGTGTGTCAAGCATTCTGCCCCAGTGTGTCCAGCATATTGCCCCCAGTATGTCCAGCATTCTGCCCTCATTATGTCCAGCATCCTGCCCCCAGCGTGTCCAGCATTCTGCCCCAGTGTCTCCAACATATTGCCCTAGTGTGTCCAGCATTCTGCCCCAGTGTCTCCAGTATATTGCCCCTAGTGTGTCCAGCATTCTGCCCCAGTGTGTCCAGCATATTGCCCCAGTGTCTCCAGCATATTGCCCCAGTGTCTCCAGTATATTGCCCCCAGTGTGTCCAGCATTCTGCCCCAGTGTTTCCAGCATATTGCCCACCAGTGTGTCCAGCATATTGCCCACCAGTGTGTCCAGCATATTGCCCCCAGTGTGTCCAGCACGTTGCCCACAGAGTCTCCAGCATATTGCCCCTAGTGTCTCCAGCATATTGCCTCCAGTGTGTCAGCATATTGCCCCCAGGTTGTCCAGCAATATGCCCAAGTGTGTCCAGCATATTGCCCCCAGTGTGTCCAGTATTCTGCCCCAGTGTGACCAGGATATTGCCCCCAGTGTGTCCAGCATATAGCCCCCAGTGTGTCCAGCATATTGCCCACAGTATCTCCAGCATATTGCCCCCTGTTTCTCCAGCATATTGCCCCCAGTGTGTCCAGCAATCTGCCCTAGTGTGCCCAGCATATTGCCCCCAGTGTGTCCAGCATATTGCCCACAGTATCTCCAGGATATTGCCCACAGTATCTCCAGCATATTGCCCCCAGTGTCTCCAGCATATTGCCCCCAGTGTTTCCAGCAATCTGCCCCAGTGCCTCCAGCATATTGCCCCCAGTGTGTCCAGCAATCTGCCCCAGTGTGTCGAGCATATTGCCCCCAGTGTGTCCAGCATATTGCCCCCAGTGTGTCCGGCATCTCTGCCCCTAGTGTCCAGCATTCTGGCCCGTGCCCCTGCACGTCAATAGTGTTAAACTGCCACAGCGCCAGAAGGGGCCCGGTGAGCAGATGAGACAGGGCCTGATGTGGGCCCCCTCTGCCCACTGGGCCCATATGCCAGTCAGGGCAGTAATGCCCTGATGGCGGTGGTCAATCTGAGCAGTAGCCCGGGCCCCCCCACACCACTGGACCCTGGGCTACCGCCCAGATTGACCTCATTATAATCCGCCACTGATCCCAGGGGTCATTTTTATGACATTTGCAGCATCTGCCCTGCCATGTACATCTGGAGGTACTGAGCTCCAATTGATCTTGCCACTTTTGGACTTGAATCTTTCAGCGGGAGCACCTTCAGCACCAGTGACCTCCTCATCTGACTGATCAGAACTGTCTGTGTCTTCCGGTTGATACTCCACATCATCATCCTCCTCAGAAACCTGTTCATCTGTATCAGTTTGCTGCTGTGTGTCCTCTGATTCATTATCATCTAAGATATAATCCAGAATTTGGTTTACATCAAATCTTCTCCTCATTGTTGCTTGTGTAAACTGGAGATGTACACTCTGCAAAGTACCAACTCTAAGCTGATTTGGCCATACATGTCTGGACAGGTCCCTAACTCAAGTTGTTGGAGGTAGAGCTGGCTGTGGGCTGTTGTCTGTTTTTTGTTTATGAGTTTTGTTTATGAGTTTTGTTTATGAGTTTTGTTTGTGTTTATGAGTTCAGTTTTGGGACTTATTATTGTTTTTTTACTCTTATATTAGACCTGGGTCGAAATTGACCCCAACAACACAAATGTTATAATTTTAATAAGAGCATTTTGCAATTTAGTAAAATAGTTTTATTTTATTGTATTTTGTTTAACAATAAGTTCCTGAAAAAGTCAAAAAGTCTTGATGCAATAAACAAATGTATGTAGAATTTGTATGCATTTAAAACCTAAAACGGGTCGGTCACGACCCTAACACTAGAGGAAGGTTAAATATATATATATATTTACATATATATATATATATATATGCATACAGTGGGTACGGAAAGCAATTTGGCATATTCAAAAAAGTTCATTTTTATTCTCATTAACGTACACATGACTGAAAAAAAACTGAATTTTTTTGCAAATTTATTAAAAAAGAAAAACTGAAATATCACATTGTCAGAAGTAGTCAGACCCCTTGCTCATTATTGAGTAGAAGCACCCTTTTGAGCTAGTACAGCCAGTAGCGTAGCTACAGGGGGGCAAAGGGGGTGGGTGCCCAGGGCCCCGCGCTCTTAGGGGGCCCACCCGGAGCTAGGCTTCTCTGCTCTGCTGCTATGGGGCCCCTGAGCAGGCGGGGGGCCCGATGCCATCAGTGGGCCCCCGTCCGTCATCGCATGGTGAGCTGTATCGGCATCCAGCAGATACAGCTCACCACATTGATGAGGGAAGGAGCGCTGCGCTCCTTCTCCCATCATTCCCCTGTCAGCGTCTAACGTCGCAGATGCCGACAATGACAGCAGGCGCGATGACGTCAGCGCCCGATGCCCGCTGTCAGGACAAGAGCGGGAGCAGGGAGCACCTCTGGAACAAGGAGGAAAAGGTGAGTATTTATTTATTGTGTTTTTATTGATGGGGCTGCCTTATACACTGCAAGATTTGCCTATGGGGGGGTGCTGCCTTATACACTACAGGATCTGTCAATGGGGGGCTGCCGTATACACTACAGGATCTGCCTATTGGGGCTGCCTTATACACTACAGGATCTGCCTATGGGGTGCTGTCTTATACTACAGGATCTGCCTATGGGGGGTGCTGCCTTATACTACAGGGTCTGCCTATGGGGGGTGCTGCCTTATACTACAGGGTCTGCCTATGGGGGGTGCTGCCTTATACTACAGAGTCTGCCTATAGGGGTACTGCCTTATACTACAGAATCTGCCTATAGGGGTACTGTCTTGTACTACATTGAGGACTATCTGGCACATTATACTATATGGAGGTTATCTATGGGGCCATCATACAGTGTGGGGATGACAGTGAAGGGGCCATCATACAGTGATGGAGCCATCAGTTTGGAGTCTACTAAGGGGTCAGTATACTGTGTGGGTGGTACTATACAGTGAGGGGGAATCATACTGTGTATAGGTTAGCTGTACAGGGGGAAACTCGGGACATTATTAAATGTAAACTGGGCACTTATTGTTATAGGGGAACTTGGGTTACTGTGACTATCAAAGGGGCACACAGGGAAATATTACTTTCTAGGGGGCAAAATATTGGCACTGTATTCTAGGGCACTTGCACCCGGAATTACTGTGTTATAGAGGGGTGCTTTAGAATTTACACAGCAGGTGCAGTAATAGGGTCACATATGGCAGCAGAGGCTCAGTATCGGGGTATCAGGTGGTGTAATAGGGACACATATAGCAGCAACAGCTCAGTATTGGGGTTTCAGGGGCAGTAATAGGGACACATATGGCATCAGCGGCTCAGTATTGGGATATCAGGGGCAGTAATGGGGACACATACGGCAGCAGCTCAGTATTGGGGTATCAGTAGGATCAGGAGTTTGTGCAGGTTGCGAATAGATGATGATGGGGCTGGAATGTGAGAAGTGAAATTTGTCTTTGTTGTAACCTCTGAAGGCGAGTCGTAGCTGAAAGAAGTTGTCATGTTGGTCAAGAAAAGACAGGAAAAGTGATCAGAAAATGTCAGGTGTAAGTCATTATCTGTAACTGTGCTGTGATCTCTTATATGTTCTGTAGGACTGATATCTCCAACTAACCATATGGCGGTAATATCCATGTTGGTCACTATATTGAGATTATCTTCAGTAATAGCGCGGCCATCTGCTGAGGTTCTCCTACACTATTAGGGTGCGTCACCGAATTGTAATAAAGGTTACCTGGTTAGAGGCCCACTCAGAAGTTTTGCCCCCCCCCCCCCCTAAGCCAAAACGCTATCTACGCCTCTGAGTACAGCCATGAATCTTCTTGGGAAAGATGCAACAAGTTTTTCACACCTGGATTTGGGGATCCTCTGCCAATCTTCCTTTCAAATCCTCTCCAGTTCCATCAGGTTGGATGATGAACGCTGGAGGACAGCCATTTTAAGGTCTCTCCAGAGATGTTCAATTGGGTTTATGTCAGGGCTCATGAATGGTCACATAGTTGTTCTGACACCACTCCTTTGTTGTTTTAGCTGTGTGTTTAGGATCATTGTATTGTTGGAAGTTGAACCTTCGGCCAGGTCTGAGGTCCAGAGCACTCTGGAAGAGGTTTTCATCCAGGAAATCTCAGAACTTGGCAGCATTCAGGTTTCCTTCAATGACAACTAATCATCATGTCCCTGCAGCTGAAAAACACTCCCATAGCATGATGCTGCCACCACCATGTTTCACTGTCTGTAACAGTAATGTGGATGTACTATGGTATTTTTGGATCATCCTGCAGAATGTAAGGTCGCAAGGGTAAGGTTATCACCCATTTGTACCTGTCACTATTAATTTATTCATGGCAATGTCTATTTGTGTTTTGTAACGAACCTCTAGGGGTGAGCAGATGAGCGAACGTGCTTGGTGATACTCGGTTATCAATCCAGTATCACTGTGCTCAGATGTCCTCATTACTCAGCGAGCTCAAAGTAAAACTCTAATCACCGTCCCAAATCTTTGGTGCCTGTTATGCAATCAATAAGCTTGAGAGGATTGCCTGTGAGTCACTGTAATGCTGTACCCATCTTGCTTTTGGTGTTGCTACACAAATGAGGACTGGCTGCTGTGCTGAGGGAGGGTGGAGTTGGGTGAATACGACAAGCTGCTGGACTGTGTGAGAGGTGCATTCAGAGATATTATGGAGGATTGAGAAAGATGGGGTGCACTTGGTATCTAAGATCACTCAAAAACAGCAGGCATGTCGACTTCCGTATCAGCAGCCAGCAGTGCATCACCAATGAGACGGACATAGCGCTCCTGGACCTCTACAGATTCCACCCATTCCGGACTAATTTTCTTCTTGGCATATCCTATTTCTTATCAAAAGTGAGGTTTTGACAAAGACCAGCCTTAGTCGTAATGTTAACCCTGACTTAATTTTCCGTCAAATTCTTCATACGTTATTGAGCAAATGGTGATGACTGTACGCACAAATAAAAGCATAATTTTTTCATAAACTTTCAAGATTCTTATGTGCGGCTGTTTATCTGTAAACATTGACCATTTGTTCAGCCTGCACCTTTCACTCTTTGATACCGAGTGTACCACATTGTTTGGACTGTTGAAAGCTGATGGCGGTCGCAGTCCTCCAGTACTAGTTACTCAGTCGCCATCACTTCTCTAAGAAATTTGTGCCTGCGCTACACTAGAATATTGCAGACAATGCCATTCCTTTAAAAAAATCTGTGTCTGGCAGGGTGAATTTAGTGACAGACACCTGGACAAGCAAGCAAGGCCAGTGGCGTTACATATCATTTACTGGACAATGTTTGACTATAGTGGTTGTGGGGCAGGCAGGAAAGAGGCTGCTCCACAAATCTTGGAATCCTCAAGGCTTGTGGGACAAACCTCTGTATCTATCACTTCATTCACTGCTTCTCCTCCACCTCCTCTAGAGCCTCCACCTGCGCCCTCAACCTCTGCCTTAATGAGAAATATGTTTCCACAGTACAGAGCAAATCCCCAACACCTCTGTGCTGCTTAGCCAGGACTCACCACAATCAAGCAATATTTAAATTAATATGACTTGGAGATTTTAGGTACATAGCTCAAGAGTTGTGGAAAGCTATCCAGGCCGAGTTTGAGCAACACATGTATCATCAGCATTGCCAATGAGTATAATGCGGAGCACTGCAGTCTTCCGCCGCAATACCGGAAGTGATCCGTCATCTCCGGTCTGTGGAACGCAAGCACTCAGGCATCATGGTAACATGCAAAAAGAAAAAAACACATATTAAAAACATGTTATAAAATTATAATTAAAATCTTATCCCTATGAATAACCCTAATCACCCAAAAAATGTATACCCATTACAAAGAAACACTAAAACCAAAATTTTCATTAAGTCCATGAGGGGCTATACTCCCCAGCCTAAATATCTATTTACTCTCTAATTTCGCCAAATGTTTGGTCACATTACCCCCTCTTTATCACATCGGAATGACATCAATGCCTTTTATCTTCAATAAAGTCGAGTCACTCTTATGGTGTTCAAAAAATGTTCAAAAATGTTTTACCAGCCGTATATGTCAATTTAATATTTAGATTATTGTTATTCAAATTGGACATAAGTAAATCCAATTCTTGTCTCGAGCCTTCCAAAATGAACCACACATCATCGATGTACCGCATTAAATGAAGTGTGTTATCTATGCCTGATTCAGGATTGCTGATGAAGATTTCTGTTTCTCATGCTCCAAGAAATAAGTTGGCATATGAAGGTGCACAGGTAGCACCCATTGCGGTATCTTGTTTTTGAACAAAAATCCATTTGTTGAAAATAAAGCTGTTATGGGTGTGTATGAATTCCAAAAGAACCAGCAATAAATCCAATAATTCTGGTTCAGGATTGTTGGTTCTAAGAAACCTTGACATAGCTGCCAATCCATCCTTATGCCTTAGGCTAGTTTCACATTTGCAGTTGAGTCGAAGCGTCTTGTTCGCTACCACAAAAGCATGCAAATTCACATGCAAATGATGATAACGCAGCATTTTTTATCCACATCAGCTTACGCAAGATGGGAAAAAATCATTGCGTTTGTATGCGCATGCGTTTGCGGTTTTTATGCGCATGCGTTCAATAGGAAAAAGATTTTCCAGGAGAATTTCCTTGACACAAGACACGCCAAATGGGCATGTCTCATGGGATTTCTTGTTTACTCAGAAAACACATGCGTACGCAAACGCAAGTGAACGCATGTCCTTGCATTCCTATGCATTCCCATAGATTATAATGCATTGTTTTTACGCTCTTCTTCCACAAATGTCCGCATGCATATGGCGGCAGAAATTTGCCGCCTCAAAAATTGCAACATGGTGCATTAGTCGTACCCAGCTGCACACCGCAAAACAACACAAGCATAAGCGAACGCATGTACCTGCGTCCACAATGTAAAAGATATGAAATCAAGACGCGTGCGGATGTATGCATTAGAAATGCTGTGGACACAACTGAAAATGTGAATTCGGCCTTATATATGTATAAAGGGCCTCAACATCTGCTATTATTTCCTACTTTTAATCTTGATAATGATACTCTAATTAAAAAAATTAAAAGGTGGATTGAAGCTGCAAATTTATGCTCACGGGCATTTATCCAAAATGCTAATAGAAAACAATGAACAATCTCCCAAAATTTTGGATGATGAAATAAGTAAGATTTTACAAAATATATGGAAAGAAATGAAGGCTGAAATATTGGAACAGTATTTGAAAGACATTGTGAAGGATCTGGGAAAATGTAATCACAACATAAGTGAGGGTAAAAAGAAAAAATTTGCAAGCGTTGTTTCCGAGTATGAACCAAATAAGATCTTTAGATGGCAAAATCCAGAGAGGATGACAAGAACTCTATCTACAATAAGTGAATCAATACACTCCTTGGCATCATCTCTTGATACTCGTGGCTCCAATAATGATAAGGAAAGCAAATCTAGACTGGGACCAGTTACTACTAGATATGCCAATAAGAATAAATCCTATCAGTCGCCAAAATATCAGGGAAAGGAAAGAAATTTTGAAACAGATAGAAGCAACGTAATAAATCTTTCCTCACACATCCTTACTCCATCTCAAATAGAAGTTCTAGAAAAGGGTTTAACCTTTTCTCCTTGACATTCCATAGATCCGTTTCTAGCTATCAAAGATGTCCATTTGTTTGTCTGAAAAATAATTTTGAGAAAACTCAATTTTAAAGTCACGCAACAGGATCACACTTTCCTCAAAAGCTATATAATAAACAAAAAAAATTCCATCCCAGACCTTGTGTCCGGCAGTGGATTTCTTCACAAAAATAGTGACAGCTGACATTGAAAAATTGTCACCAATAAATTGTTAGGGCTAGCGGAACGCACCAAATAATAAAGAGATAGATATGAGGTGCTCTCACAGCCCGGGGTCCACCATGCAGAGATGGTACCTGCTGCTAAGTAATGGCAGATGGACACTTGTTCACACGTGGGTTAGACTTCACCCCATGTGAATAGTAGCAAACTCTGTTGCTTCACAGAGCTGCCAAAATACACTGCGCCCTGTCAACAGTCACAGGGTGCAGCTGCAAAGACACTAGTGGGATCACTATGAATCACCCCCACTAATCTTTTGATTGGACTCGCTCTGACCCTCGGAGGCTTTTGAGCCCGTGTCTCAGGACTCCCCAAGTCAGATGCAGAGTCCAAGCGGGAATTCCCACCCTACACTGACAGACAGTCAGGAAAGCGCACTGATTGCGCATGGTGCTGTATAAGTGGGCACTGCAAAAAGCACTGTAACTAGTGTTGAGCGATACCTTCCGATATCCAGAAGTATCGGTATTGGATTGGATTGGCCGATATCCAAAAAATATCGGATATCGCCGATATCGATACCCGATACCAATGCAAGTCAATGGGACACAAATATCACAATGTAAATAAACCCTTTATGTCCTTCTTCATCCTGTTCCAGAGGGGGGAAGAGTGTGGGCGGTGCATGGGCAGACACTGTGCGCATCTGTGCGTGCAGGCGCGGTCTTTGCGGGCCTGCCGTGGATCTGTATGGGCCTCTCGGGGGTCTGTGCGTGCCTGCCTGGGCTCTGTGTGGCGTGCCGGGGCTGTGTGCGGCATGTCAGGGCCCTGTGCGGGCTGCCGGGGCTCTGTGCATGTGTGCTGGGGCTCTGTGCGGTGTGCAGGGGCTCTGTGCGATGTGCAGGGGCTCTGTGCGGGCTGCTGGAGCTCTGTGTGTGTGTGCCGGGGCTCTGTGCGGCGTGCCGGGGCTCTGTGCGGGCTGCTGGGTCTCTGTGTGTGTGTAACGGGGCTCTGTGCGGCATGCCGGGGCTCTGTGCGGGCTGCCGGGGCTCTGTGCGGGCATCGTCCGATGGGACTACAAATGATGCCTACTACAGTGACAGTGATTGACACATTAGCCAGTGATGGGACAGTAGTAGTCCCATCATCCGGCTAATGTGCTGAATGAAAAAAAAACATACTACGTACATATTACATACATACAACATACTAAATACATACTACATGCTACATACAGTACATTCATACATTACATACAATACAATACATACATACAGACATACAGTACATTAAACATAAAGTACATACTCACCATTACTTGTCACTTTATTCTCCGAAGCCAGTGTCATCTGTAAAAAAAATATGAAAATAACAAACAACCAATATACTCCCTGTCCGCTGAAATCCACGAGTGTCCCACGACAACAGAAGGTATGACAGCTTTGTTTGTTGTGCCATCTATAGTGCATGAAAGTAGCTCCAGTTCTTCCTCCTCCTCATTGACTACCAATCCAGGATGAGAAGACATGAGGCTGGGCTGAGTGTAATCCCCATGTATGGTTCCTTGCTCCATGTCCTTGTGCCCTGCCTGCAATGCATCCTCTTTAATTGTGAGCAGAGATGTTTTCAGAATGCTGAGAATCGGGATTGTGATGCTAATTATGGCGTCATCACAACTCACCATCTTGGTGCAGTCCTCAAAGTTTTTGAGGATGGTACATATGTCAGACATCCATGTCCACTCCTGAGGTCTTATGTGTGGAGTCTGAACTGAATATCGATGGCCTTGTTGATGTTGCTAGTCAACAACTGCCCTCTTCTGCTCACAAATCCTTTCCAACATATGTAGTGTAGAGTTCCAGTGCATGGAGACATCACACTCCAGCCGTTGAGCTGGAAGCTGCAAACGCTGCTGAAGCAAGCAAGGGCGGCTGAAGCTGTAGCTAACTTTCTAAAACTGGCAGACATACGGCGTACTTTCACTAGCAGAGCCGGCAGCTCCTGGTAGCTTTTCAGAAATTTTGAACCATGAGGTTAAGCACATGGGCCAAGCAAGGTATGTGTGAGCTCACCTTGCCTCAGAGACGCCACCAGGTTATGGCCATTGTCACATATGACCATGAATGACTGTAGCGGTGTCATCCAAACATCTGACTGCTCTTTCAGCACTGTCCACAACTCTTCAGCATTGTGCAGTTTGTCACCTATGAAGTTTAGCTTCAGCACAGCCTGTTGCCGCATGGCTGAGGCAGTGCTGCAGTGCTTCCAGCTTCTGACTAATGTGTTCATTTCAGTGATGGAGGATGAAGGGGAGGAGTAGGAGGTGCAGGAGCTGTAGACTGTGGGGGAAACCCTGATTGACGTAGAGCCCACAATTCTTGGCGTCGGGTAGACATTTTCCATCTCAAGGTCCGAATGGGTCCCGGCTTCCACTATGTAAACCCAGTGTGCCGTCAGTGAGATGTACCATCCCTGCCCAAAAGCACTTGTCCATGTGTCCGTGGCTAGGTGGAATTTCCCTGTAACAGCATTACTGAGGGCACGGGTAATGTTGTAGGACACATGCTGGTGTAATGCCGGTACAGCACAATGGGAGAAATAGTGGCGACTGGGGACCAAGTACCTTCGGACGGCCGCCGCCATCAGGTTGCGGAAAGCTTCCGTCTCAACAAGCCTAAAAGACAGCATTTCTAGCGCAAGCAGAAGAGAAATATTACAATTGAGGACTGTGGCCCATAGGGCACTGGCTGGGTATTTCTGCTTGCGTTCCAAAGACAGGGTAATAGACAACTGAAAGCTGTGCTGGGACAAGGACATGGACGGGCTTTATGATGGTGCTGCTTGACTGTGGGTCACAACAGGTGCAGGGCTAGAGGCATCTTCACATGTATGGTATACTGGGGATTGTCCTGCAGACAATGGTCCTGGAGCCTGGGGTTCAGCCCACAAAGTCAGGAGTTTTCCTGCCATGTGCTTGATCATGCTGGTAGTTGTCAGACTGGTTGTTTTGCTACCCCTGCTGATGCGGGCATGGCAGGTGCTGCAAGTGGCCTGTTTGGGGTTATCGGCAGAGTTTTTAAAAAATAACCAGACTTTGGAAGATCTAACAGTTGGAATGGCAACTTGCTCATGTTGGTGTTACGGGGAATGGAAGCACAACTTCTGTCTGTGCAACCACACTGCTTCTTCCTGCCTGTTGGGGTACTGCTGCCCTCACTCTGCATGTCCTCCTGCCAGGTTGGGTCAGTCACTGTGTCATCCACCACCTCGTCTTTCACATCCGCACCCTGCTCCTCCTTCTGACTTTCTGGCAATTGTGCCTCATCATAGTCCACCTCTTCTAACACTTTCCCACCATCGCCATCACGTGATCGGGGCTGGTCAAAGCTTTGGGAATCTCTACATGCAATCTCATCTGTCCCCAATTCAAGTTGACCGGACAAGAGTTCTGAATATGGAAATGGAAAACTGAACAGCTCTTCAGAGTGTCCACATGTGGGATCAGTTGTCTCAGGGCAATCGGCATGGTGGGAGGAAGGAGGATCAGGGTGAGGAATATATGGGCCACACTCACGGCTACTCAGACTTGACCGTGTGGAAGACATGGTGGTGGTGGTGATGGTGGCTAAGTGACTCGAAGCATTATCCGCTATCCAACTAACAACCATTTCACACTGCTCTGGCTTCAATAGTGGTGTGCTGCAGTCACCTAGAAACAGGGACAAGAAGGTCAAGCAAGAAGATGTGCGTCTTTGTTGTTGACTACTTTCACCTTGGCCATGGCCTCGTCCTCTGCATGCACCATCATCATCGCGTCCACTTGCCCATCCCTGTGCTCCTTACCTTTCCTATTTAAATGGACTATTGCACTTTTTCAAATGCTCAACACAAATATATTTATTAGTAGTGAAATAATATCTGATCAGTATGCCTGCAAATCTATGATTTTTCAAACCCAAACACCAGGCAGGCCTCAGCCTGATATAACAGACTGCATTCAATTTTTGCGGGCTTTTTTGTGAAGTGAATTTATGCCAAATAGTGCTGTATATAAGTAGAGTAACAGATAGCAAAAAAGGGTCCACTGGCCTACAATGACCAAATTTGGAGCACTCAGATATATGAGGGCTGTCCCAGAAATACCACACTGGCAAATATGTGGCCTTTTTATAATTTTGGAAGCTAAATAGAGCTGTACAGAATTAGAGTATCAGACAGCAAAAAAAGGGTACAATGGCCTGCAACGCCCAAACTTGGAGCACGCAGATATATGAGGGCTGTCACGGAAATACCACACTGGCAAATATGTGGCCTTTTTAGATTTTTTAAAGCTAAATAGTGCTGTATATAATTAGAATAACAGACAGCAAAAAAAATGTGGTACATCGGCCTACAATGACCAAACCTGGAGCACGCAGATATGTGAGGGCTGTCACCGAAATACCAAACTGGCAAGAATGTGGCCTTTTTATAATTTTGGAAGCTAAATAGTGCTGTATAGAATTAGCGTACCAGACAGCAAAAAATGGATCCACCAGCCTACAATGACCAAACTTGGAGCACGCAGATATATGAGGGCTGTCACGGAAATACCCCACTGTCAAATATGTGGCCTGTTTTTTTTTTTAATGCAAAATAGTGCTGTATAGTATTAGAGTATCAGGCAGCAAAAAAAGTGGTCCACTGGCCTATAATGACCAATCTTGGAGCACGCAGTTATATGAGGGCTGTCACGGAAATACCACACTGGCAAAAATGTGGCCTGTTTTTTTTTTAAATGCAAAATAGTGCTGCATAGAATTAGAGTATCAGACAGCAAAAAAAGTGGTCCACTGGCCTACAATGACCAATCTTGGAGCACGCAGATATATGAGGGCTGTCACGAAAATACCACACTGGCAAATATGTGGCCTTTTTAGATTTTTAGAAGCTAAATAGTGATGTATATTATTAGAGTATCAGACAGCAAAAAAAGTGGTCCACCGGCCTACAATGACCAAACTTGGAGCACGCAGACATGTGAGGGCTGTCACGGAAATACCACATTGGCAATTATGTGGCCTTTTTAGATTTTTTGAAGCTAAATAGTACTGTATATAATTAGAGTAACAGACAGCAAAAAAAAGTGGTACACCGGCCTACAATGACCAAACTTGGAGCATGCAGATATATGAGGGCTGTCACGGAAATACCACACTGGCAAAAATGTGACCTGTTTTTTTTTTAAATGTAAAATAGTGCTGTATATAATTAGAGTAATAGACAGTAAAAAAAAGTGGTACACCAGCCTACAATGAGCAAACTTGGAGCACACAGATATACGAGACCTGTCATGGAAAGAAGACACTGGCAAATATGTGGCCTTTTTATAATTTTGGAAGCTACTAGAGTATCAGACAGCAAAAAAAGTGGTCCACTGGCCTACAATGACCAATCTTGGAGCACGCAGATATATGAGGGCTGTCATGGAAATACCACACTGGCAAATATGTGGCCTTTTTAGATTTTTAGAAGCTAAATAGTGATGTATATACTTAGAGTAACAGACTAGCAGACAGCAAAAAAAGTAGTACACTGGCCTACAATGACCAAATTTGGAGTTCGCAGATACAGGTCCTTCTCAAAAAATTAGCATATAGTGTTAAATTTCATTATTTACCATAATGTAATGATTACAATTAAACTTTCATATATTATAGATTCATTATCCACCAACTGAAATTTGTCAGGTCTTTTATTGTTTTAATACTGATGATTTTGGCATACAACTCCTGATAACCCAAAAAACCTGTCTCAATAAATTAGCATATTTCACCCATCCAATCAAATAAAAGTGTTTTTTAATAACAAACAAAAAAACCAACAAATAATAATGTTCAGTTATGCACTCAATACTTGGTCGAGAATCCTTTGGCAGAAATGACTGCTTCAATGCGGCGTGGCATGGAGGCAATCAGCCTGTGACACTGCTGAGATGTTATGGAGGCCCAGGATGCTTCAATAGCGGCCTTAAGCTCATCCAGAGTGTTGGGTCTTGCGTCTCTCAACTTTCTCTTCACAATATCCCACAGATTCTCTATGGGGTTCAGGTCAGGAGAGTTGGCAGGCCAATTGAGCACAGTAATACCATGGTCAGTAAGCCATTTACCAGTGGTTTTGGCACTGTGAGCAGGTGCCAGGTCGTGCTGAAAAATGAAATCTTCATCTCCATAAAGCATTTCAGCCGATGGAAGCATGAAGTGCTCCAAAATCTCCTGATAGCTAGCTGCATTGACCCTGCCCTTGATGAAACACAGTGGACCAACACCAGCAGCTGACATGGCACCTCACACCATCACTGACTGTGGGTACTTGACACTGGACTTCAGGCATTTTGGCATTTCCTTCTCCCCAGTCTTCCTCCAGACTCTGGCACCTTGATTTCCGAATGACATGCAAAATTTGCTTTCATCAGAAAAAAGTACTTGGGACCACTTAGCAACAGTCCAGTGCTGCTTCTCTGTAGCTCAAAAGTGGCTTTACCTGGGGAATGCGGCACCTGTAGCCCATTTCCTGCACACGCCTGTGCACGGTGGCTCTGGATGTTTCCCCACCAGACTCAGTCCACTGCTTCCTCAGGTTCCCCAAGGTCTGGAATCGGTCCTTCTCCACAATCTTCCTCAGGGTCCGGTCTCCTCTTCTCGTTGTACAGCGTTTTCTGCCACATTGTTTCCTTCCAACAGACTTACCATTGAGGTGCCTTGATACAGCACTCTGGGAACAGCCTATTTGTTGAGAAATTTCTTTCTGGGTCTTACCCTCTTGCTTGAGGGTGTCAATGATGGCCTTCTTGACATCTGTCAGGTCGCTAGTCTTACCCATGATGGGGGTTTTGAGTAATGAACCAGGCAGGGAGTTTATAAAAGCCTCAGGTATCTTTTGCATGTGTTTAGAGTTAATTAGTTGATTCAGAAGATTAGGGTAATAGGTCGTTTAGAGAACCTTTTCTTGATATGCTAATTTATTGAGACAGGTTTTTTGGGTTATCAGGAGTTATATGCCAAAATCATCAGTATTAAAACAATAAAAGACCTGACAAATTTCAGTTGGTGGATAATGAATCTATAATATATGAAAGTTTAATTGTAATCATTACATTATGGTAAATAATGAAATTTAACACTATATGCTAATTTTTTGAGAAGGACCTGTATATGAGGGCTGTCACGGAAATACCAAACTGGCAAATATGTGGCCTTTTTATAATTTTGGAAGCTAAATAGTGCTGTATAGAATTAGAGTATCAGAAAGCAAAAAAATGGATCCACCAGCCTACAATGAAAAAACTTGGAGCAAGGAGATATATGAGGGCTGTCACAGAAATACCACCCTGGCAAAATGTGGCCTGTTTTTTTTTTTCTTTTAAAAGCAAAATAGTGCTGTATAGAATTAGAATATCAGGCAGCAAAAAAGGGGTGCACCAGCCTACAATGACCAAACTTAGAGCACACAGATATATGAGGGCTGTCACGGAAATACCACACTGGCAAATATATGGCCTTTTTAGATATTTTGAAGCTAAATAGTGCTGTATATAATTAGAGTATCAGACAGCAAAAAAAGTCGTACGCGGGCTACAATAACCAAACTTGGAGCACTCAGATATATGAGGGCTGTCACGGAAATACCACACTGGCAAAAATGTGGCCTGTTTTTTTTTTTTTTTTGAAAATGCAAAATAGTGCTGTAATGAATTAGAGTATCAGACCACAAAAAAAGTGGTCCACCAGCCTATAAGGCTAGGGTCACATTGCGTTAGTGCAACCCGTTTAGCGCTAGCGGGTTGCGCTAACGCAATGTTTTTAATGTGGCCGCGTCCCGGGGTCGCGGTAACGTCCCCGCTCTCGCAGATCCCCGATCTGCGAGAGCGGGGAACGGACCGCGGGCGTGCCTCGGACGCTGCAAGCACCGTCCGCGGCGCGCCAGGAAACACCGGCACGTCGCTAGCGCGTGCCGAACATGGCACGTGCTAGTGCTGCGCGTTCCCATTGCCGTGAATGGGCGCGCTAACGGACGCGTTGCACGGCATTAATTTCGCCGTGCAACGCTGTCCGTTAGCGCGTTCCCATTAACGCAATGGGAACCAAGCTTAATGCCAAAAGTTGGAGCACACAGATATATGAGGCCTTTTTCAGTGATTTTAAAACACACATACAAAAAAATGGCACAAGGCTAGCACACACAACTATGCTACGTATGATTGACAATATATGATTTTTCAACAGGCCTCAGTCTGACAGAACAGCCTGTATATTTTTGTTTTTGGGGGTGAATTTTTGGAAAAAAAATGCAACTAGGTATATAGTAAAGAAGCTGCAGCAACAGCAGCAGCAGACAGTTTTGGAGCTTTGGGAGGGTGCAGTTGGAGCAATGTGCGCACATACAGTGCCTGCAGGCCTTGCACTGATATGGATATGCTGTGCCCTGCCTACCTAGCGCTGCAATATCGGGACCCACGAATTAGCCCTTTAAAGGACTTTTGGTTTCTGAGGAGTTGTGGATGTAAGAGATGCAGACCTACACTAACCCTAAAACCACGATTCTGACCCTAACTCGGCAGCAGCTCTCCCTACTCTCACTGAATCAGGAACAGAACGTGGTGAGTAGGGCGGCACCAGGTCTCTTATACTCGGGATGATGCTGTGCGGCCAAGCCAATCACTGCACGACCATAACAAAGATGGCTGCGGCGTTTCATGGCCTGGCAGACAATCCCTGCACCGTGATTGGTTCTCAAAAGTCCACCAAAAAAGCTGGGTGGAGACACCAGTTACCACTGAATACTCCTGGAAATGCTCGATGCTCGCCAAGTACACCAAGCATAGTGATACTCGGGGGAGTAACGAGTAGTGGCGAGCACGTTCACTCATTACTAGTATTTCTACATTCAGCAAAAATTATGGGAAACATTTTGGTGCAATTTTTACCTATTTCCCAGCGTAAAAATGTAAAATTGCCATGTGGAAGCTAAAATATATAATTTATTTTACTCATTTATTTTCCATGTTTGTTGTTTTCTTTAATATTTCCAATAACATCAATTTGTTGCTAGTATGAATGATTCACAGTCGATGTAAAACACAGTGTTATGTTTTTACCACTTGATGTCACTATTGCTTTATTTTATAATTCTTTCGAGCACTTAAGAAGAAACTGTATAGCTCAATATATAACATTGATGCGAAAAAATCTGCCTTTTTTATAGTGATTACCTTAGTGGTAAGTTAAGCAAATTAATTTTGTTTTTACTATTTTAATGACACTAAAATAGTTTTAAAAATATTTTATATCTGACAGAAGTGTCCAAAAAAGGATCAGTACATTTTGAAATACAGGCAACCACACCACATCCTCAGATCGCTTTTGTAAATACCATTTACTTTAATTCCATATCTTTGTGCACCGAGTTTAACAGGGAGTATTAAATATACTGTATGCCATATTTTTAGACATCATGTACTTCTGTGGTAATTACATAAGGCTAGCTAATATTAACTGTTTTATTTAACATTTATTAAAAAGTCCTCAGTGGGCAATATATGGTCTTCCAGAGCACATTGAAACACAAACATACCATATTGGATGACTACCAAAGTTTGTTAGCCAATACTGATCTGTAAGTAATTTACAGATTTATTCAAATCTTTTTTAGATTTTAAATATCTATAAGTAAAATTAATATTTTAAGTTACTTACCTGTAAATAATTTGTTTAGTCTAAAATTATTACCAATATAAATTCTCTAATATAGAAAGATAAAAATATTAGATAAGATTACCTTGCTTTTTAAAGTCAATAATTGTATGAAAAGATCAAATTTATTGCTTTAAATGTATTTTCTGTGTGAAATTATTGATTAAATCTGCCGCTCAATTGCCTAAATCATAATTTACAATTGCTACAGTTCCAATTAGTCATCAGTTATGTGTTCTGATAAAACAAAAAGGAAAAACAAGAAAAACGGCAAAATATTTATGAAAGTCATAGGTTATAGTTTTAAGATTGAAAGAAGACATAAGTTCATCGAGTTCAATCTTCAACTTTTTACAGTTATAAGATTGAAAGAAGTCATAAATCAATAAAGTTCAACCGCTAGCCTTTTATGTTGATCCGGAAGCAGGCGAAAAACCCCATGAGGCAAATGTTTATTGCCCTATATTTGGGGAACAATGAGTTCCTGACTCCAAAATGAAAATCAGACTAGTTCCTTGGATTAAATTCCCATCTCCAGAATCTAACAATCATAACCTGTAGTATTAAATGTTTCAAGAAAGACATCCGGTCCTCCTTGTACTTGACTACTGAATCGACCATGATGAAATGTTGTGGCAGAGAGTTCTACTGTATAATCTCACTGCTCACACAGTCTCTGCAAATCAGTTCATGCAATGATGACTAAACCTTCTTTCCGCTTAATATAGAAGATGGTCTGTCATTGTAGAAAAACTAAACATAAAAAGGTTTAAAAATGTCATTAGAATAAATTCTGCACTGTCCCTTCAATTATTTATGGACTATAAAGAGAGAGCCCCTCAGCCTTCATTTTTCCAAACTGAATATCTGCTAATTTGGTAACCTATCATCATCCTGCAGTCCACCCATTCCTCTAATAACCTAGGTCCCTCTTCTCTGCACCCGATCTACTTCAGCTATGTCCTTCTTATATATTGCAGCCCAAAATTGTACACAGTATTCTAAATATTGCTGCATTTGTGACTTGTATAAAGACAAAACTGCATTCTTGTAATCATTGGCTCTTTAACCCCTTTACCCCCAAGGGTGGTTTGCATGTTAATCACCGGGCCAATTTTTACAATTCTGACCACTGTCCCTTTATGAGGTTATAACTCTGGAACGCTTCAACAGATCCCAGTGATTCTGACATTGTTTCTCGGGACATATTGTACTTCATGATAGTGGTAAAAATTCTTTGATATTACCTGCGTTTATTTGTGAAAAAAATGGAAATTTGGTGAAAATTATGAAAATTTCGCAATTTTCCAACTTTGAATTTTTATGCAATTAAATCACAGAGATATGTCACACAAAATACTTAATAAGTAACATTTCTCACATGTCTACTTAACATCAGCACAATCTTGGAACCAAAATTTTTTTTTTGTTAGGGAGTTATAAGGGTTAAAAGTTGACCAGCAATTTCTCATTTTTACAACACCATTTTATTTAGGGACCACATCACATTTGAAGTCATTTTGAGGGGTCTATATGATAGAAAATACCCAAGTGTGACACCATTCTAAAAACTGAACCCCTCATGGTGCTCAAAACCATATTCAAGAAGTTTATCTAGTGCTTCACAGGAATATTTGGAATGTTGAAATAAAAATGAACATTTAACTTTTTTTCACAAAAAATTTATTTCAGCTCCAATTTGTTTTATTTTACCAAGGGTAACAGGAGAAAATGGACCCCAAACGTTGTTGTACAATTTGTCCTGAGTACGCTGATACCCCATATGTGGAGGTAAACCACTGTTTGGGCACATGGGAGAGCTCGGAAGGGAAGGAGCGCCGTTTGACTTTTCAATGCAAAATTGACAGGAATTGAGATGGGATGCCATGTTGCGTTTGGAGAGCCACTGATGTGCCTAAACATTGAAACCCCCCACAAGTGACACCATTTTGGAAAGTAGACCCCCTAAGGAACTTATCTAGAGGTGTGGTGAGCACTTTGACCCACCAAGTGCTTCACAGAAGTTTATAATGCAGAACCGTAAAAATAAAAAATCATATTTTTAAAAAAAATTTATCTTTTCGCCCCCAATGTTTTATTTTTCCAAGGGTAAAAGAAGAAATTGGACCCCAAAAGTTGTTGTACAATTTGTCCTGAGTACACCGATACCCCATATATGGGGGTAAACCACTGTTTGGGCGCATGGGAGAGCTCGGAAGGGAAGGAGCGCCGTTTGACTTTTCAATGCAAAATTGACAGGAATTGAGATGAGACGCTGTTAGGGCTAGCGGAACGCACCAAATAATAAGACAGATAGTGTATGGTGCGTTCGCAGCCCGGGGTCCACCGTGCAGAGATGGAACCTGCTGCTAAGTAATGACGGACTATATGGCGGTACTCATAGGTATACACACGTGGGTTAAACTTCACCCAGCATGAAGGAAGCGATCCTGTTGCGTCACAGGATCGCGGTACCGCACATAGAAGGCGAGCAAGTAGTCAGCGAACTCAACCCCAACTAGGATTGAAGTCCGATTAGACCCTTGCTGGCACAACACCGCAACTGGGTGTGTAAGGAAGCAGAATAACAATATTAGGGCACAAGAGTGCATGCGGTGCCGCACTGACGAACGCCACTAACCACCCAGGCTTGGGTAAGGAAAGCACAGAGGAAGTGCACGGCGCCGTACTGGCGGTCACAGCAACTGGACGCTGTAACGTGTGATTAGTGCTGTAGGATAAGTCGGGCGCTAGATAGCAACCATACACCTTCCGCGAACAGACATTCAATAGGGAAGGGGTATCCAAGGACGACTTGCACTCACAACAAACACACGTAAGCAAATGTACACTAGCGCATGGCCGTGCGGTCATGCGCAGTTTATATAGTTGCAGCACAGGAAGTGGCCACAGAAACTTTGCCCTTCCAAGACCTGCCAAGAGGACCAATGGAATGTGCTGCAGAGCCTGAGCACATGACCCTCGATCTCCAACGGGAGATCTTGCCCTGGGCATGCTCAGTGTGTGCAGACAAGGACTTAGTCCCAGAGAAGTCCGCTCGCTGCTGACCAGCACTGGCTTTAATGGCAGAAGCTGAAGAAGCAGCAGTAACTCTCTGTACAGAGTGAGACTGAGCAAGACGCTGGGACCGACGTCCCTGCTGAGCAGACTCCACTGCGGCTGGATAAGATTGGGAGACCGCAGCGGAGATGGCTCGAGATTCCCCCTGTGCAGAAGCGGGAACTCGAGACCTAACATTACCCCCCCTCCTAGGACCCCCCCCAATTGGGCCTCGCTATGCTCGAAGGCAGCAATGAGCTGTGGGGCCCGAATGTTTTCAGCAGGCTCCCAAGACCTGTCCTCTGGGCCATAACCCTTCCAATCCACCAGATAGAACTTTTTGCCGCGTACCACGTTGCACCCCAAAATAGCGTTCACTTCGTAATCGTCCATAGACGAACCCGATGTCCCGGCAGATGACTCGGAAAACCGGGACATGTATACGGGTTTCAAGAGGGACACATGAAAGGTGTCGGTGATACCCAAGCGTGGAGGAAGAGCCAAACGGTAGACCACAGGATTAACCTGTTCGAGAACCTTGAAGGAACCCAAGTAGCGAGGAGCAAACTTAGTGGACTCAACTCGCAGCCTGATGTTACGGGCGGAGAGCCACACCAAGTCGCCAGGAGCAAAGGTCGGAGCGGGACACCGATGAACATCGGCGGAGGACCTCATTCTCTCCTTGGAGGCCCGAATGGCATCCTGCGTGCGGTCCCAAATGTCCCGTGCCTCCACAGCCCAGTCTGCCACCCTGGAGTCAGCAGAAGACACATGCATGGGCACAGGAACACGCGGATGCTGGCCGTAATTTAGGAGGAATGGAGTCTGACCGGTGGAGTCGGCTATGGCATTGTTAAGTGCAAACTCTGCCCACGGTAGCAAGGATGCCCAGTCATCCTGCCTGGCAGAAACAAAATGTCGTAAATATGTGACCAAGGTCTGGTTGGCCCTCTCTACCAACCCATTCGTCTCGGGATGATATGCCGAAGAGAGATTCAACTCAATACTGAGTAGACGACAAAGCTCTCTCCAGAATCGAGACGCAAACTGGGGACCCCAGTCACTAAAAATTTTGTCTGGCATACCGTGTAGGCGAAAGATATGCTTGACGAACAAGACAGCCAACGCCCGTGCAGAAGGTAGCCGTGGAAGAGGCACCAAGTGCACCATTTTGGAAAAATGGTCGGTGATCACCCAGATAATGGTGCAGTTACGAGACTTGGGTAAGCCCACCACAAAGTCCATCCCGACCATCTCCCAGGGCCTGTCCGCCACCGGCAGAGGAAAAAGCAAACCAGCTGGCCGTTGCCGAGGAGTCTTGTTCTTGGCGCAAGAGACACACGCCCGAACATACTCTGCGACATCACGAACCATATGCGGCCACCAGTACGTCCTCGCCAGTAACTCAGATGTCCTTTTGGTACCAAAATGTCCACCCACCCTGGACGAGTGTGCCCAAGAGAGAACCTCCGGTCGCAAATTGGATGGAACAAAAGTCTTGCCCGGGGGCACAGACTCTAGCAAAACCGGGGCCACAGTTCTCAAGCTCTCGGTGGGGACAATAAGCCGAGGCTCCTCCTCCTCCGCAGATGACACAACAGAGCGAGAGAGAGCGTCGGCCCGAATGTTCTTCTCCCCAGAAAGAAAATGGAGGGTGAAATGAAACTGGGAGAAGAATAAGGACCATCTGGCCTGGCGAGAATTCAACTGCTGGGCTGTCTGCAGGTACACCAAATTTTTATGGTCTGTGAAGACTTGGAAGGGAAAACGTGCTTCCTCCAAGAGATGTCTCCACTCCGAGAAAGCCAACTTCATGGCTAGCAACTCCCTGTCCCCGATGGAATAATTCCTCTCTGCTGGTGAGAAGGTCTTGGAGAAAAAGAAGCAAGGATGCTTCCGACCTTGAGCATCCTTTTGGAAGAGGACTGCTCCAGCACCAACAGAAGAGGCATCCACCTCCATGATAAATGGCTTATCAACATCGGGGCAATGTAGGATGGGAGCGCTAGCGAAGTGTGACTTTATAGAGTTAAAGGCCTTGGAGACCTCCTCAGACCACAATTTGGGATTCGCCCCCTTCTTGGTGAGGGCAACCAAGGGAGCTACCAAAGTTGAGAAGTGCGGAATGAACTGGCGATAATAATTAATGAACCCCATAAAGCGCTGCACCACTTTAAGAGAATGGAGTTCCTGCCAGTCCATCACAGCCTGTAGTTTGGCAGGATCCATAGCCAATCCCTGGGCAGAGATGATGTAGCCTAGGAAAGGTAGGGACTCCTGCTCAAACATACACTTCTACAACTTGGCATAGAGGGAGTTTGCCCGTAGGAGGTCGAAGACTTTGCAAACATCTCTCCGGTGGGAGTCAATATCTGGAGAGTAGATGAGAATATCATCCAGATAGACTACGACCGAGGTGGAAAGCATATCCCGGAAGATATCGTTCACAAAGTCTTGGAAAACGGCTGGGGCATTACAGAGCCCGAAGGGCATCACCAGATATTCATAGTGCCCATCCCTGGTGTTAAAAGCCGTCTTCCATTCGTCCCCCTCACGGATGCGAATCAGGTTGTAAGCACCCCGCAGATCTAGTTTAGTAAATACCCTTGCTCCCCGAAGCCTATCGAAGAGCTCAGATATCAAGGGCAAAGGATACTTATTTTTAACGGTGATAGCTTTAAGACCCCTGTAGTCTATGCATGGACGCAATTCCCCATTCTTCTTCTGCACGAAGAAGAACCCTGCCCCAGCAGGTGACACTGACTTCCTAATGAATCCTCTTGCCAGATTTTCCTGGATGTACTGTGACATTGCCTCCGTCTCCGGGAGAGATAGCGGATAGACTCGACCCCGGGGAGGCTCAGCACCAGACAAGAGATCAATAGGACAGTCATAGGGGCGATGGGGCGGAAGGATCTCCGCCGCCTTTTTGGAGAACACGTCTGCATAAGACCAATACTGCTTGGGGAGAGAGGAAAGATCTGCGGGTACCACTGTAGTAGCAACCTGAACGCACTCCCTCTGACACCTACCCCCACAAGATTCACCCCATCCCAGGATTCTGCCAGAGGACCACTCGATATGAGGAGAGTGGTACCGTAGCCAAGGTATTCCCAGCAGGACCTCATCAATTCCCTCTGGAATGACGAGCAGAGATATAATCTCCTGATGAGATGGCGACATGGACAGAGTAAAAGGGATGGTCTGGTGTGTTATCTGTGAGGGCAGTGTCGACCCATTCACCACTCGTACCGTTACTGGTTGAGCTAGCATAACCAGGGGTATTGCGGGACGTTGGGCGAAGGCAGAAGACATAAAATTGCCCTCCGCCCCAGAATCCACGCAGAGCTCTACCGAGTGGGAGAATGAGCCTATAGTAATTGTCCCCTTAAAGGACAATTTAGAGGCAAACGTCGCTGTGTCTAGTGTACCTCCACCTACTACCACTAGACGCTGACGTTTCCTCGACCGCTGAGAACATCTGGTGGCTAGATGTCCTGACTGCTGGCAAACATGACAGACCTTGAGTGCACAAGCGGTCCGAGACTTAGATCCCGCTTGTGACACTTCCCTGGCCTCATGTGACTCAGGAACCAGGACCGGAGATTCCAGAGGTTTGGCGAAGGTAGGAGCCAGCCGAAACCTCTGCCTACACTGGGCTCGCTCTAACCTCCGCTCGTTAAAACGGAGGTCAATTCGAGTGGAGACAGTTATTAACTCCTCCAGTGTGGCAGGAATCTCCCTAGTGGCCAGAGCGTCCTTAACGTGGTCAGCCAGGCCCCTCCAAAATATGGGGATAAGAGCTTTATCCGACCAATCCAGCTCAGAAGCTAAAGTGCGGAATTGGACGGCAAAATGACTGACCAAGGACTCACCCTGAGTTAATGCCAGCAGTTGGAGCGCAGTATCATGGGTGACTTGAGGTCCTAAAAAGACCTGTTTCAGAGTGCTCAGAAACAGCGGAGCACTCTGCACCACATGATCACCACGCTCCCACAGCGGTGTAGCCCATTCCAACGCCCTGTCCGACAAGAGAGACACTATAAATCCCACCTTAGCCCGCTCTGTGGGAAAACGTGCAGCCAGGAGCTCGAGGTGAATAGAGCACTGACTCTCAAATCCCCTACAAAGCTTGCTATCACCAGAAAATTTTTCTGGCAGCGGGATGCGAGAAAATGTCGGAGCAGGGGTGGCAATGGACAGGGTTGCTGCAGCCACGCTAGCAGCCTGTACAGCAACTGCGGTAACATCCACAGCTGAGGTTGCGCTCTCAAGAGCCGCCAACCTACCCTCCAGCTGCTGGATATACCGCAAGGATTGCTGTTTGTCCGTCATTACTAGCCAGACCCTGGCGCTAGTGTAATGTTAGGGCTAGCGGAACTCACCAAATAATAAGACAGATAGTGTATGGTGCGTTCGCAGCCCGGGGTCCACCGTGCAGAGATGGAACCTGCTGCTAAGTAATGACGGACTATATGGCGGTACTCATAAGTATACACACGTGGGTTAAACTTCACCCAGCGTGAAGGAAGCGATCCTGTTGCGTCACAGGATCGCGGTACCGCACATAGAAGGCGAGCAAGTAGTCAGCGAACTCAACCCCAACTAGGATTGAAGTCCGATTAGACCCTTGCTGGCACAACACCGCAACTGGGTGTGTAAGGAAGCAGAATAACAATATTAGGGCACAAGAGTGCATGCGGTGCCGCACTGACGAACGCCACTAACCACCCAAGCTTGGGTAAGGAAAGCACAGAGGAAGTGCACGGCGCCGTACTGGCGGTCACAGCAACTGGACGCTGTAACGTGTGATTAGTGCTGTAGGATAAGTCGGGCGCTAGATAGCAACCATACACCTTCCGCGAACAGACATTCAATAGGGAAGGGGTATCCAAGGACGACTTGCACTCACAACAAACACACGTAAGCAAATGTACACTAGCGCATGGCCGTGCGGTCATGCGCAGTTTATATAGTTGCAGCACAGGAAGTGGCCACAGAAACTTTGCCCTTCCAAGACCTGCCAAGAGGACCAATGGAATGTGCTGCAGAGCCTGAGCACATGACCCTCGATCTCCAACAGGAGATCTTGCCCTGGGCATGCTCAGTGTGTGCAGACAAGGACTTAGTCCCAGAGAAGTCCGCTCGCTGCTGACCAGCACTGGCTTTAATGGCAGAAGCTGAAGAAGCAGCAGTAACTCTCTGTACAGAGTGAGACTGAGCAAGATGCTGGGACCGATGTCCCTGCTGAGCAGACTCCACTGCGGCTGGATAAGAATGGGAGACTGCAGCGGAGATGGCTCGAGATTCCCCCTGTGCAGAAGCGGGAACTCGAGACCTAACAGACGCCATGTTGTGTTTAGAGAGCCACTGATGTGCCTAAACATTGAAACCCCCCACAAGTGACACCATTTTGGAAAGTAGACCCCCTAAGGAACTTATCTAGATGTGTTTTGAGCACTTTGACCCACCAAGGGCTTCACAGAAGTTTAAAATGCAGAGCCGTAAAAATAAAATAAAAATTTTTTCCCACAAAAATTATTTTTTAGCCCCCAGTTTTGTATTTTCCCGATGGTAACAGGAGAAATTGGACCCCAAAATTTGTTGCCCAATTTGTCCTGAGTGCGAGTATACACAATATGTGGGGGGAACCACTGTTTGGGAGCATGGGAGGGCTCAGAAGGGAAGGAGCGCCATTTGGAATGCAAACTTAGATGGAATGGTCTGCAGGTGTCACATTGCGTTTGCAGAGCCCCTAATGTACCTAAACAGTAGAAACCCCCCACAAGTGACACCATTTTGGAAACTAGACACCCTAAGGAACTCATCTAGATGTGTTGTTAGAGCTTTGAACCCCCAAGTGTTTCACTACAGTTTGTAACGCAGAGCCGTGAAAATAAAAAAAAAAAACTTTCCCCCAAAAATTATTTTTTAGCCCCCAGTTTTGTATTTTTCCGAGGGTAAGAGGAGAAATTTGACCCCAAAAGTTGTTGTCCAATTTGTCCTGAGTACGCTGATACCCCATATGTGGGGGGAACCACCGTTTGGGCGCATGGGAGGGCTCGGAAGGGAAGGAGTGCCATTTAGAATGCAGACTTAGATGGAATAGTCTGCCGGCGTCACATTGCGTTTGCAGAGCCCCTAATGTACCTAAACAGTAGAAACCCCCCACAAGTGACCCCATATTGGAAACTAGACCCCGCAGGGAACGCATCTAGATGTGTTGTGAGAACTTTGAACCCCCAAGTGTTTCACTACAGTTTATAACCCAGAGCCGTGAAAATAAAAAATCTTTTTTTCCCACAAAAAAATTTTTTTAGCCTTCAGTTTTGTCAGTTTTGTATTTTCCCAAAGGTAACAGGAGAAATTGGACGCCAAAAGTTGTTGTCCTATTTGTCCAGAGTACGCTGATACCCCATATGTTGGGGTAAACCCCTGTTTGGGCACACGGGAGAGCTCGGAAGGGAAGGAGCACTGTTTTACTTTTTCAACGCAGAATTGGCTGGAATTGAGATCGGACGCCATGTCGTGTTTGGAGAGCCCCTGATGTGCCTAAACAGTGGAAACCCCCCAATTATAACTGAAACCCTAATCCAAACACACCCCTAACCCTAATCCCAACAGTAACCCTAACCACACCTCTAACCCTGACACACCCCTAACTCTAATCCCAACCCTATTCCCAACAGTAAATGTAATCTAAACCCTAACCCTAACTTTAGCCCCAACCCTAACCCTAGCCCTAACCCTAGCCCTAACCTTAACCCTAACCCTAGCCCTAACCCTAGCCCTAACCCTAACCCTAACCCTAGCCCTAACCCTAACCCTAGCCCTTACCCTAGCCCTAACCCTAGCCCTAAGTCTAACCCTAACCCTAGCCCTAACCCTAGCCCTAGCCCTAATGGGAAAATGGAAATAAATACATTTTTTGAATTTTTCCCTAACTAAGGGGTGATGAAGGGGGGTTTGATTTACTTTTATAGCAAGATTTTTAGCGGATTTTTATGATTGGCAACCGTCACACACTGAAAGATGCTTTTTATTGCAAAAAATATTTTTTGCGTTACCACATTTTGAGAGCTATAATTTTTCCATATTTTGGTCCACAGAGTCATGTGAGATCTTCTTTTTTGTGGGAAGAGTTGACGTTTTTATTGGTAACATTTTCGGGCACATGACATTTTTTGATTGCTTTTTATTCCGATTTTTGTGAGGAAGAATGACCAAAAACCAGCTATTCATGAATTTCTTTTTGGGGAGGCGTTTATACCGTTCCGCCTTTGGTAAAATTGATAAAGCAGTTTTATTCTTCGGGTCAGTATGATTACAGCGACACCTCATTTATATCATTTTTTTATGTTTTGGCGCTTTTATACGCTAAAAACTATTTTACAGAAAAAATAATTATTTTTGCATCGTTTTATTCTCAGGACTATAAATTTTATTTTTTTGCTGATGATGCTGTATGGCGGGACAAGATGACGTTTTCAGCGGTACCATGTTTATTTATATCTGTCTTTTTGATCGCGTGTTATTCCACTTTTTGTTCGGCGGTATGATAATAAAGCGTTGTTTTTTGCCTCGTTTTTTTTTTTTTTTCTTACGGTGTTTACTGAAGGTGTTAACTAGTGGGCCAGTTTTATAGGTTGGGTCGTTACGGACGCGGCGATACTAAATATGTGTACTTTTATTGTTTTTTTTTTTATTTAGATGAAGAAATGTATTTATGGGAATAATATATTTTTTTTTCATTATTTAGGAATATATATATATATTTTTTTTTACACATTTGGAAATTTTTTTTTTTACTTTTTTATTTTGTCCCGGGGGGGATATCACAGATCGGTGATCTGACAGTTTTCACAGCACTCTGTCAGATCACCGATCTGACTTAGAGCACTGCAGGCTTCACAGTGCCTGCTCTGAGCAGGCTCTGTGAAGCCACCTCCCTCCCTGCAGGACCCGGATCCATGGCCATCTTGGATCCGGGCCTGGAGCAAGCAGGGAGGGAGGTAAGACCCTCACAGCAACGCGATCACATCGCGTTGCTGCGGGGGGCTCAGGGAAGCCCGCAGGGAGCCCCCTCCCTGCGGGAAGATTCCCTATACCGCCGGCACATCGCGATCATCTGATCGCAGTGTGCCAGGGGTTAATGTGCCGGGGGCGGTCCGTGACCGCTCCTGGCACATAGTGCCGGATGTCAGCTGCGATATGCAGCTGACACCCGGCCGCGATCGGCGGCGCTCCCCCCGTGAGCGCTGCTGATTGCATATGACGTACTATCCCGTCGGTGTTCATAGGGGCCCACCCCACCTCGACGGGATAGTACGTCTAATGTCAGAAAGGGGTTAATGCATCCCATGATTTCATTTACATTGGCAGCATTTGTCGGGTCCTGGTCGCTAACGTTAAGTTTGCTGCTCCCTAATGTTAGGAGTCGAGTTCCTGCCGCTGCACAGGTGGAATCTCGAACCATGTCTGCTGCGGTCTCTCATTCTGCATCGGCCACAGTGGAGCCTGCTCAGCGGAGACGTCGGTCCCAGCGTCTCACTGAATCTGATACTGTGGAAAGGGTTACTGCTGCCTCTCCAGGCTCTACTATTGTACCCTGCACTGGTCTGCGGCGAGCAGGCTTTTCTGGGACTTAGTCCTGCTTTGCACACACTGAGCATGCCCAGGGTAAGATCTCTCAGTGGAGATCAATGGTCACATGCTCAGGTACTGCAGCAACTTCCATTGGTCCTCCAGGAAGGTCCTGTACCTGATCGAGTTCTGTGGCAGCCTTCCATTGGTCCTTCTGGGAAGGTCCTGTAGGTGCAACAGCTATAAAAGGTTCTCATGACCGCATGGCCATGCGCTAGAATCAGATATGTACGAGCTCAGCGCCAGTGCGGTCATGTGTGTGGTCAGGGACCCAGCTGAAATAAGCCCCTAGAATGTTGGCACCTACTTCCAGCGAGGAGTTTTGTGTATGCAGTCAGGGACCTGGCTGAAATAAGCCCCTAGAATGCTGGCACCTCCGGCGAGGAGTTTATGTCTGAATTCAGGGCTGGCTAATAGCCATTAGAATTCCAGCTCCACCGGAGAGGAGCTGCTTGTTGGTTGGACTGCATGACCACTGTCGGCTCTACACAGTAGCTGTGTCCCTTGTGAGCTAAACAGGGCACAGCGTTCTCTTTACTACGGGCTCTGTGAAGTAACAGAGTTCGTTTGCACTAATTTGCTTCGCCGCCTTGCTTAGCAGCAGGTTCTTTCCTGCACGGTGGATCCCGGGTTGCGAACGCACCTATCTCATCTAATAAATATATACGGTGCATTCCTTCAACCCTAACACCTAATATCCCCCATTATTAGTCAGTAGCAGTTTTACCTAGTGGTTTACTACATTAAACTTCAATGGCCATTTTTAGGCCCAGGCATCCAGCTCCCTCAAAACCTTTCTTCTATAAGATTAAATTACTCTTGTTTGTGTAGATTACCTTGTAGAGTTTAGTAACACTCTACGAGGGAATTAAAACATATTAAAAAAGAGTTTTACTAACCCTTGAGGTACTCTGATTGTAAAGAGGACCTTTCACTATTTTATTTTATGTTGAACTGGACAGACAACATAAGAAAGGCTGCTGAATGCAATAAATTGTTTTTTATTTTTTTATTTTTTTGTCTCACAGTTGAATAACGGCGACCACAGAGAAAAAGAAAACCTCTGATTTCCCATTTATTTTAGAGCTAGGGTTAAAGCTAGGGTTAAGGTTGGGCTAGGGTTCAGGTTGGGGCTAGGTTTAGGGTTGGGGCTAGGGTTAGGGTTTGAGTTAGGGTTATATTGGGGTTAGGGTTGTGTTGGGGATAGGGTTTTGCTGGGGCTAAGGTTGTGGTTAGGGTGATGCTGGGCTTAGAGATGTGGTTAGGGTTATGGTTAGTGTTGGGATTAAGGTTAGGGGTGCAATGGGGGCTAGGGTTGGAATCAGTGCTGTGTTAGGGTTGGAGTTAGAATTGGGGGGTTTCCATTGTTTAGGTACATCAGGGGGTCTCCAAACGTGGCATGGCAGCTGCCATTGATTCCAGCCAATTTTGAGTTCAAAAAGTCAATCGGTGCTCCCTCACTTCTGAGCCCTGCCATGCGCCAAACAGTGGCTTTCCAAGACATACGGAATATCGGTGTACTCAAGAGAAATTGTACAACAAATTTTGTGTTCCATTTTCCCCTTGTGAAAATAAAAAAGTAAAATTTTTGTGAAAAAGTAAATGTTCTTTTTTTCCTTCCACATTGGTTTAGTTCTCGTTAAGCACCTGAAGAGTTAATAAACTTCTTGAACATTGTTTTGTGCACCTTGAGGGGTGCAGTTTTTAGACTGGTGTCTCTTTTGGATATTTTCAGTTATATTTACCCCCCAAATTCAATTCAAATGTGAGGTGGTCCCTAAAAAATGGTTTTGTAAATTTTGTTGGAAAAATGAGAAATCGATAGCCAAATTTTATAACGTCCTATAAAGGGCGCAAAAATTAAAAATTTGAAAATTGCTAAATTTTCAACATTTTTGCCAAATATCCATTTTTTTCATAAAGTCATATTGAAGAAATGTTACCACTAACATGGAGTTCAATATGTCACTAGTGATGAGTGAGTGTACTCGTTGCTCGAGTTTTACCAAGCACGCTCGGGTGACCTCCGAGTTTTTATGACTGCGCGGAGATTAAGTTTTCATCTCCTCAGCAGCATGATTTACAGCTATTAGCCAGCTTGATTACATGTGGGGATTCCCTAGCAACCAGGCAACCCCCACATGTACTCAGCCTGGCTAATAGCTGTAAATCACTCAGCTGCAGCGATGAAAACTAAATCTCCGAACACTCACAAGTACTCGGAGGTCACCCAAGCAATGAATACACTCACTCATCTCACTCATCACTATATGTCACGAAAAAACAGTCTCAGAAATCAATGGGTCCGTTGAAGCATTCCAGAGCTATAAACTCATAAATTGTCAGTGGTCAGAATTGTAAAAATTGGCTTGGTCATTAAGTACCAAATTGGCTCTGTCACTAAGGAGTTAAAGATATGCTATCTCTTTAAATAGTCATAAAAAAAGTCATACAGTACAAAAGTATCAATATAATTTTAGAGTCAGCAACATTCTGGAAAAGTAATCTCCATAGCATGGCACTGTACAAGAGCTATAACATTGCTTTAAAAATTATTCTGCAGCATATTGTAATGTATGTGAAAATCCCATATCTTGGAACAGAATTTGACAGTGACTGCTGAAGACCCTAAAGAGCAGGTGAAGGTGGTTGTCACTGCTACTATGCTGTATATTCACATGTATCTAGTGGACAATGGGTATTACATATGGAATAGATACAGGAATCCTTGTAGTCAAGAGACTAGTCATGTATTTGAAGGGATGCAAGTTCTAGGATACTGCGGCTAATTCTAACTGGGACCAAACTGGCCTAAAAGTGATGATTAGTATAACAGGTCCAATTTGCCTTGTAACTGGGGCTAATTTGCATTTGTGAAGCCTTTTGTAATAATGCTAAGTGCTAACATATCTATCACAGCAATAAAAAAGTCCACAAGAATATGCTGTGGTATTTAAATATCACTGATAATTAACACTCAGTAGTTCATTTTGAAATGACATTTTTCCCAAATGTAAAACCTTCACATCATAATTAAACTTTTTATTATAGGAAAGGGGGCTTTAATGATTTAGTGTACTAATGAGATATTGATTTTGCTAACAAATATACATGAATATACTGTCCTAAACATTCCCCTAAGTGCCCAACCATTTTTTCCAAAAATGTTATAAATTGCACAGTGGTTTTCTTATTCAATTTAATTTGTAGTATGTATATGTCAAAAATTGTAACAACAAAATCTGTCTATTGTTAATGACTAGCCAGTAAAAGTCTCCTCTAACTGTACTAGTTATTTCAGGTATATTTTCAGAATAATTTGTCGTGTATATGAGGAATAACCTTACTTCTGGCAATTATATGATTAGTATTCTGAATTTTTACAACTTTTCCATTCTGAAGACTTTATCTCTAACTTTCAGTTGTCTGGTGGGAATGCTGCTTTGTTATCTTTCACACATTGTTAGCAGACAAGGGGAACATTTGGTCTCCATTAATATCATTCATTATAAGCAGCATGTAAGACAACGTACAGCAGTACTAAGCAGTGTAGCTGTGCATCAAGCAACAGTGTGAAAAAATACTATAAAGCACCACCATCAGTGTGATTTTTCCTCCTTCATCCCTCTCCTCTTTCCATAGACTTCAAAGGGCATACAACTCTGGCATCTCTGCACCCTCTTCCCTGAGCAGAGACGACAATGCTCTCACTGATGCAGCCCTGCACCTCCCTATCCACCTCCGGCTTTCCCTGTCATGGCTCCGGCATCTCTGCACTCTGCCTCCCTCCCCCAGCAGAGACACCAACACATGGCGTCTTATTTGAGGTATTGAGAAAGATAAATCCTGTGGCTCCAACTTTCAGACTCAAAACGGATTCCCAATTCTTTTCAAGTGTCTCTCTTCAAACCTGTTGTTCTCAGTCCTTTCTTTAACCCCTTCATGACCCAGCCTATTTTGACCTTAATGACCTGGCCGTTTTTTGCAATTCTGACCAGTGTCCCTTTATGAGGTAATAACTCAGGAACGCTTCCACGGATCCTAGCGGTTCTGAGATTGTTTTTTCGTGACATATTGGGCTTCATGTTAGTGGTAAATATAGGTCAATAAATTATGCGTTTATTTGTGATAAAAATGGAAATTTGGCGAAAATTTTGAAAATTTCGCAATTTTCACAATTTGAATTTTTATTCTGTTAAACCAGAAAGTTATGTGACACAAAATAGTTAATAAATAACATTTCCCACATGTATACTTTACATCAGCACAATTTTGGAAACAAAATTTTTTTTTGCTAGGAAGTTATCAGGGTTAAAATTTGACCAGCGATTTCTCATTTTTACAACGAAATTTGCAAAACCATTTTTTTTAGGGACCACCTCACATTTGAAGTCAGTTTACGGGGTCTATATGGCTGAAAATACCCAAAAGTGACACCATTCTAAAAACTGCACCCTTCAAGGTGCACAAAACCACATTCAAGAAGTTTATTAACCCTTCAGGTGCTTCACAGCAGCAGAAGCAACATGGAAGGAAAAAATGAACATTTAACTTTTTAGTCACAAAAATTATTTTTTAGCAACAATTTTTTTGATTTCTCAATGGTAAAAGGAGAAACTGAACCACGAAAGTTATTGTCCAATTTGTCCTGAGTACGCTGATACCTCATATGTAGGGGTAAACCACTGTTTGGGCACACGGCAGGGCTTGGAAGGGAAGGAGCGCCATTTGACTTTTTAAATGAAAAATTGGCTCCACTCTTTAGCGGACACCAGTTCACGTTTGGAGAGCCCCCGTTTGCCAAAAAATTGGAGCTCCCCCACAAGTGACCCCATTTTGGAAACTAGACACCCCAAGGAACTTATCTAGATGCATAGTGAGCACTTTAAACCCCAATGTGCTTCACAAATTGATCCGTAAAAATGAAAAAGTACTTTCTTTTCACAAAAAAATTCTTTTAGCCTCATTTTTTTCATTTTCACATGGGCAACAGGATAAAATGGATCCTAAAATTTGTTGGGCAATTTCTCCTGAGTACACCGATACCTCACATGTGGGGGTAAACCACTGTTTGGGCACATGGTAAGGCTCGGAAGGGAAGGCGCGCCATTTGACTGTTTGAATGGAAAATTAGCTCCAATTGTTAGCGGACACCATGTCGCGTTTGGAGAGCCGCTGTGTGCCTAAACATTGGAGCTCCCCCACAAGTGACCCCATTTTGGAAACTAGACCCCCCAAGGAACTTATCTAGATGCATATTGAGCACTTTAAACACCCAGCTGCTTCACAGAAGTTTATAACGCAGAGCCATGAAAATAAAAAATAACTTTTCTTTCCTCAAAAATGATTTTTTAGCCTGGAATGTCCTATTTTGCCAAGGGTATTAGGAGAAATTGGACGCCAAATGTTGTTGTCCAGTTTGTCCTGAGTACGCTGATACCCCATATGTGGGGGTAAACCACTGTTTGGGCGCACGGCAGGGCTCGGAAGGGAAGGCACGCCATTTGGCTTTTTAAATGGAAAATTAGCTCCAATCATTAGCGGACACCATGTCACGTTTGGAGAGCCCTTGTGTGCCTAAACATTGGAGTTCCCCCACAAATGACCCCATTTTGGAAACTAGACCCCCAAAGGAACTTATCTAGATGTGTGGTGAGGACTTTGAACCCCCAAGTGCTTCACAGAAGTTTATAATGCAGAGCCATGAAAATAAAATAAAAAATTATTTTCTCAAAAATGATATTTTAGCCTGCAATTTTTTATTTTCCCAACGGTAACAGGAGAAATTTGACCCCAAAAGTTGTTGTCCAGTTTCTCCTGAGTACGCTGATACCCCATATGTGGGGGTAAACTACTGTTTGGGCACATGCCGGGGCTCGGAAGTGAAGTAGTGACGTTTTGAAATGCAGACTTTGATGGAATGCTCTGCGGGCGTCACGTTGCGTTTGCAGAGCCCCTGATGTGGCTAAACAGTAGAAACCCCCCACAAGTGACCCCATTTTGGAAACTAGACCCCAAAAGGAACTTATCTAGATGTGTAGTGAGCACTTTGAACCCCCAAGTGTTTCACAGAAGTTTATAACGCAGAGCCGTGAAAATAATAAATACGTTTTCTTTCCTCAAAAATAATTATTTAGCCCAGAATTTTTTATTTTCCCAAGTGTTACAGGAGAAATTGGACCCCAAAAGTTGTTGTCCAGTTTCTCCTGAGTACGCTGATACCCCATGTGTGGGGGTAAACCACTGTTTGGGCACACGTCGGGGCTCAGAAGGGAAGTAGTGACTTTTGAAATGCAGACTTTGATGGAATGGTCTGCGAGCGTCACGTTGCGTTTGCAGAGCCCCTGGTGTGCCTAAACAGTAGAAATCCCCCACAAATGACCCCATTTTAGAAACTAGACCCCCCAAGGAACTTATCTAGATATGTGGTGAGCACTTTGAACCCCCAAGTGCTTCACAGACGTTTACAACGCAGAGCCGTGAAAATAAAAAATCATTTTTCTTTCCTCAAAAATGATGTTTTAGCAAGCATTTTTTTATTTTCACAAGGGTAACAGGAGAAATTGGACCCCAAAAATTGTTGCGCAGTTTGTCCTGAGTATGCTGGTACCCCATATGTGGGGGTAAACCACTGTTTGGGCACACATCGGGGTTCGGAAGTGAGGGAGCACCATTTGACTTTTTGAATACAAGATTGGCTGGAATCAATGGTGGCGCCATGTTGTGTTTGGAGACCCCTGATGTGCCTAAACAGTGGAAACCCCTCAATTCTAACTCCAACACTAACCCCCCCACACCCCTAACCCTAATCCCAACTGTAGCCATAACCCTAATCACAACCCTAACCACAACCCTAATTCCAACCCTAACCCTAAGGCTATGTGCCCACGTTGCGGATTCGTGTGAGATTTTTCAGCATCATTTTTTAAAAATCCGCGGGTAAAAGGCACTGCGTTTTACCTGCGGATTTACCGTGGATTTCCAGTGTTTTTTGTGCGGATTTCACCTGCGGATTCCTATTGAGAAACAGGTGTAAAACGCCGCGGAATCCGCACAAAGTATTGACATGCTGCGGAAAATACAACGCAGCGTTTCCGCGTGGTATTTTCCGCACCATGGGCACAGCGGATTTGGTTTTCCATAGGTTTACATGGTACTGTAAGCCTGATGGAACACTGCTGCAGATCCGCAGCCAAATCTGCACCGTGTGCACATGGCCTAATTCTAAAGGTATGTGCACACGCTGCGGAAAACGCTGCGGATCCGCAGCAGTTTCCCATGAGTTTACAGTTCAATGTAAACCTATGGAAAACAAAAATCGCTGTACACATGCTGCAGAAAAACTGCACGGAAACGCAGCGGCTTACATTCCGCAGCATGTCGCTTCTTTCTGCGGATTCCACAGCGGTTTTACAACTGCTCCAATACAAAATCGCAGTTGTAAATCTGCAGTGAAATGCGCAGAAAAACCGCGGTAAATCTGCCATAAATCCGCAGTGGTTTAGCACTGCGGATTTATCAAATCCGCAGCTGAAAAATCCGCACAGGACCAGAATACGTGTGCACATACCCCTAACCCTACCCCTAACCCTACCTCTAACCCTACCCCTACCCCTAACCCTAACCCTAACCCTACCCCTAACCCTACCCCTAACCCTACCCCTAACCCTAACCCTACCCCTAACCCTACCCCTAACCCTAGTTCTTACCCCAACCTTAGTGGAAGAAAAAAAAATCTTTATTTTATTATTGTCCCTACCTATGGGGGTGACAAAGGGGGGGGGGCCATGAAGTATTTTTTTTATTTTGATCACTGCGATAGGTTTTATCGCAGTGATCAAAATGCACTTGAAACGAATCTGCCGGCCGGCAGATTCGGCGGGCGCAGTGTGCATGCGCCCGCCATTTTGGAAGATGGCGGCGCCCAGGGAGAAGACGGACGGACCCCGGCAGGATCGGTAAGTATGATGGGGTGGGGGGGAGCCCGGGGGGTGGATCGGAGCATGGGGGGGTAAATCGGAGCACGGGGGTGGATCGGAGCACGGGGGGGTGCATTGGAGCATCGGGGGTGGATCGGACTGCAGGGGGGTGGATCGGACTGCAGGGGGGGTGGATCGGAGTGCAGGGAGGGTGGTTGGAGCACGGGGGGTGATTGGAGCACGGGGGTGAGCGGACAAGAGCACAGGGGGAGCGGACAGGAGGACGGAAGGGAGCGGAGCAGTGTAAAGGACAGATCGGAGGGCTGGGGGGCGATCGGTGGGGTGGGGTGGGGGCACATCAATGTTTCCAGCCATGGCCGATGATATTGCAGCATCGGCCATGGCTGGATTGTAATATTTCACCAGTTATAATAGGTGAAATATTACATATCGCTCTGATTGGCAGTTTCACTTTCAACAGCCAATCAGAGCGATTGTAGCCACGGGGGGGTGAAGCCACCCCCCCCTGGGCTAAACTACCACTCCCCCTGTCCCTGCAGATCGGGTGAAATGGGAGTTAACCCTTTCACCGGATCTGCAGGGACGCGATCATTCTGTGACACAGCATATGCGTCACAGGTCGGATTGGCACCGACTTTCATGACGCATACGCTGTGTCACAGGTCGGGAAGGGGTTAAAGATCCTGCTACTACTCCTGCTTTGGTCAGCACAAAGGACATTTTTGAGGTAGAGAAGAGAACATTCTGCCAACCAAGATGGTAAGAGGTAAAACCTTTTTTTTTAGATTGGAAAGGGTTTGGTCCTGAGAAGAGGTCTTAGGAGATCAGGGACAATATTCACTCCCCTCTCCTCTTGGAGAGGTTTCTTGTTGGCTGGAAAAAGAAGAGGCATGAAGGAGGGTACTGTAATGCCGGTGTCTCTGCACCATCTTTCCCAGCAGAGATTCCGACACTTTTATCACTGCAGCCCTGGACTTCCCCCTCTTTCTACTGCCATGGCTCCAGCAGCTCTGCACTTTGCTTCCTTTCCCCAGCAGAGATGCCGATATACTTGTAAGGAGGTGGACGAGAACCTCGTTTGCCCCTCCGCTACGCAGAGCCCATGAGGTCCTGTTTGTGCGTTGTATATGTTATCCTATTGTATTCTATATCTTTATTGCACTGCATACGTCATGTGGTCCTATTATGTTGATTTCCTATTGTAATATGTTTTGCTGTGTTTACCCTGTGATGTTGTGCTGTGTCAGTAATGGCCTGATATGTACTTGCTTTGCACTGTGTTATACATACTGTTGTAGAGTTAGGAACAGTCAATAGTTAAAGAGATGGGCTGGGCCAGCAGCAGAAAAGGTGTCAGGAAGCTGCTGCTCCCATTCAGAAGCTTGGGTACGTTAGCCCTGAGCAGATGGGTAGTAACAGCAGCGGCATTGCCAGACTCACAGGAGGAAGAGGATCTGCTGCACCGGGTGACAAACGGACACAATGGAGCATTGCCAGACTCCCAGGAGGGAAAAGATCTGCTGCCCCAGACTAAGGACTAAGAACTAAGGACCTAAGTACCATAACATGGGTCCCAGGACTTTGTAAGGGCCCCTCGCTGAAGGGACTATAAGCGTCCAGATTCTGGTGAGAGGACTACTGCATAACTTTGGCTACTACGGCTGTACACAGAGAGAGCAGGAAACCAGGATTGCATTTTTTCTTTCTCATCAAAGTTTATTAAAAGTTGTTGCCTGTTGGACCACAACCGTGTTCCTGGACTTCACTTGCCCAGAGTACTGTGGCCAGAGGGAGAAAAAGTAACCCGTGGGAAGAAGCTGTGTCAATCCTGTCTATTAATGTACAGGGGGCCGTGGGTGCTCGCTGACCATTTGCTCCGTGGACTCTGTGGACTGTGCCTTTAAGTAACTTGGCCATAACTACCTCCTTGTGCCACCTTGTTACATACTCACTACCACGGTCCTGCGCTCCGTCCTCATCCTCCTGTGGCTGCCTGGGGTCTGCGCACTGCTCGCAGATCCCAAGGCACTGTGCTTAGGGTGCCATATACTGGTGTTTATCCGAGGATGGATTGGGTGAGGCTCCTGGTTACACCTCTCCAGGCTTTCCTTGGGCCCCGGCACAGTGGTTCTACCACCCAGCCCATTACAAGGCAGCTATAATCTGACCACTCAAAGATGTGTCATTCCACCATGTTTTTCTGAGTGAATAAACTGGTCATGTGGCAGAAGGAATTAGAATTGGCTAATAAATTGAAAAAGAAGTTTCTTAAATTGGCTAGTAACCATGTAATGGAGTAATAAAGTTATCTCCATAATGTTTTCCTAAGGACATTTTTTTTTCAAGACAGCCCATTTCAGATACTTTTTTCGGGAATTCTGAAGTAATAAAATGAAATTCCGGCTTCAGTCTCAAATTTCTTATGTGGACGTATTCTTACTGACAAGGGTGTCCTTCTGGAAATCCTAGCTGGAAAGCAAGAAACCTCATAATGATATGTGTGATTAATATCTGCTCTTATATGTATTCAAAAAATAACAGTTCAGATGCCAGACAACATTCGGCTAATTGCCCCTTTGTATATCCAGACAAACGAAAACTGCTTAAAAAGACGTATGCTAAACAACATTTAACATTAAAATGTATCACAGAAAATCCAAGAAATCAGCATGTTGCAAAGAGACTACTAACAAGTCATGACTTTGTTTCTTATCAATATTTTTGTGAAATTCTGAATAATAGTTAGCAAAAAGAAACACAAAATAGCTACAAGAATTAATTATTATAGGTAATCTGTCAGCACCCCATCTGAGAGCAGCCTGATGTATGATCAGAGACCCCGATTTCAGTGATGTATCATTTATGTTTTTTTATTACAGTTTTGATCAATTCCTTGTTTTATTTACTGTAAATCTACAGATTCTCTGAATGCTGAGCTCTGTATAACCAGATCAATAACACTGATTGGCAGCTTTCTTTGTACACTGTGCATAGGTAGATTCCATTCAGCGTTGGAGTAATGGTTATATAGACTATGAAAGACTACATGGCAGCAGGTTTACTGGTCCTCTAGTGATAATCTGCTGATAAAACAGTTATTTTATCAAAACTACAGCAAGCAAATCAGTAAGTAAAGCATTTCTGAAATCAGGATCTTTGTCTTTACATTATTCTGTTCTCAGATTATGAGGCAAAGTTCTGGTGTGTAGCTCAGAGCATACAGTTGAAACCAGAAGTTTACATGCACTATATTAAAGGACACATATGTATGTTTTTCTCAATATCTGAAATTAAATCAGAATGAACCTTTCCTGTTTTAGGTCAATTATGATTATCATAACTAACAATAATTCCCAAATGCCAGAATAATGAGAGAGAATGGTTTATGGGATTTGTATTACTTAATGCAAAGATAAATACTCAAAGTTAAAGAGACACACCTGTAGATGTATTTTAATTCACATATGAAACACACTGCTTTTTGTGTAGCATCTTAGAAAAGTCTAAAGAAATCAGCCGAGATATCAGGAAGAGAATTGTGGACTTTCACAAGTCTGGCTCATTCTTGGATACAAGATACCTGAAGGTGCCTCATTCATCTGTACAAAAACAATTGTCTACAAGTATAAACAAGATGGGAAAGTCCAGCCATCATACTGCTCAGGATGGAGAAGGGTTCTGTGTCCCAGAGATGGACGTGCTTTATTTCAACATCTGCATATCAACCCAAGGACATAAGCAAAAGACGTTATGAAGATGATGGCAGAAGCTGGTAAGATTGTGTCAATATCCACAGTTAAACGAGTGGTTTATCAACATTGGCTGAGAGACTACTTTGCCAGGAAGAAGCCATTACTCCAAAAGAAACATAAAGCCAGGTAAACGTTTGCCAATGCACACATGAACAAATACCTTAATTTTTGGAGATATGCCATGTGATCTGATGAAACTAAAACTGAACTTTTTGGCCATAGTATACCACCATTACGCTTGGAGGAAAAAGGGAGAAGCTTGGAAGCCTAAGCGCTCTATCCCAACTGTAAAAAACTGGGGGTGGCAGCATGATGTTGTGGGGTTGTTTTTTTGCAGGAGGGACTGGTGCACTTCACAAAATAGAGAACATGAAAAGAAATGATTATGTGACAATATTGAAGCAACAATAAATAACAAGTGACTAGCACACTCTTAGGGATTGTGATGCGAAATGAAGGGGTTTATTTACGTACAAAGTCACAAACGTTTCGGTCAACTCTAGACCTTCATCAGTGTGCTACAAAGAAAATATATACAAAACAGAAATATATGTTAACAAAACTGGGAGTGTAAACAAAAAATAGGACACAGTGATAACAAAAAATAATAACCAAATAAACAGAAGTATTTACATCATACGGATACAAAATGTCATGAGACGTCAAATAATATATAATCGTAGAATACAACCAGCATAACCGCCGTTTATGTACTAGAAAAGCTGCGAAATAGAATGTGGACATAGAACCGCAAGAAGTAGAGCATAAGTGCCAGTGTTTACCCTGGTTACCATCCTAAAAAGTAAAAAAACAAACGCTACATACTTACCTACCGTTGTCTGTCCTCGGCGCTCTGCTTCTCTGGTCTGGCTGTGAGCGCCGGGCAGCCAGAAAGCAGAGCGGTGACGTCACCGCTCTGCTTTCCGGCTGACCGACGCTCACAGCCAGAGCAGGAGGAGAGCAGAGCACAGCGCTGGAGGACAGACGGCTGTAGGTAAGTATGTACTGTTTGTTTTTTTTACTTTTAGGATGGTAACCAGGGTAAACATCAGGTTACTAAGCGCGGCCCTGTGCTTAGTTACCCGATGTTTACCCTGGTTACCAGCAAAGACATCGCTGAATCGGTGTCACACACGCCGATTCAGCGATGTCTACGGGGAGTCCAGCGACGAAATAAAGTTCTGGACTTTCTTCCCCGACCAGCGATCTCCCAGCAGGGGCCTGATCGCTGCTGCCTGTCACACTGGACGATATCGCTAGCCAGGACGCTGCAACGTCACGGATCGCTAGCGATATCGTCTAGTGTGACGGTACCTTTAGCTTAGGTTTATTTCACACTGCTTTTATGAATGAGAAGCCCAGTGATTTCCTGCAGTCAGTAAAACTTTAATCATATTTGTAATGTGACAAACCATATGTACCAGAAACCAGGAAATCTGCTGAAAGTCAGTCAGCAAATTTAAGAGTGACTGTCAATTTGCATCAAAGTTATTCAACAGAATATTACACTTTATTTTGTATATGCTCTCTCCAGAACCCAGAGCAGAGAAAACTGAAAAAAAAAAAAAATATATATATATATATATATATACATATATATATATATATATATATATATATATATACAGTGGGGCAAAAAAGTATTTAGTCAGTCAGCAATAGTGCAAGTTCCACCACTTAAAAAGATGAGAGGCGTCTGTAATTTACATCATAGGTAGACCTCAACTATGGGAGACAAACTGAGAAAAAAAAATCCAGAAAATCACATTGTCTGTTTTTTTATCATTTTTTTTGCATATTATGGTGGAAAATAAGTATTTGGTCATAAACAAACAATCAAGATTTCTGGCTCTCACAGACCTGTAACTTCTTCTTTAAGAGTCTCCTCTTTCCTCCACTCATTACCTGTAGTAATGGCACCTGTTTAAACTTGTTATCAGTATAAAAAGACACCTGTGCACACCCTCAAACAGTCTGACTCCAAACTCCACTATGGTGAAGACCAAAGAGCTGTCAAAGGACACCAGAAACAAAATTGTAGCCCTGCACCAGGCTAGGAAGACTGAATCTGCAATAGCCAACCAGCTTGGAGTGAAGAAATCGACAGTGGGAGCAATAATTAGAAAATGGAAGACATACAAGACCACTGATAATCTCCCTCGATCTTGGGCTCCACGCAAAATCCCACCCCGTGGGGTCAGAATGATCACAAGAACGGTGAGCAAAAATCCCAGAAACACGCGGGGGGACCTAGTGAATGAACTGCAGAGAGCTGGGACCAATGTAACAAGGCCTACCATAAGTAACACACTACGCCACCATGGACTCAGATCCTGCAGTGCCAGACGTGTCCCACTGCTTAAGCCAGTACATGTCCGGGCCCGTCTGAAGTTTGCTAGAGAGCATTTGGATGATCCAGAGGAGTTTTGGGAGAATGTCCTATGGTCTGATGAAACCAAACTGGAACTGTTTGGTAGAAACACAACTTGTCGAAAACCTTTGGAGGGAGTTGAAAGTCCGTGTTGCCAAGCGAAAAGCCAAAAACATCACTGCTCTAGAGGAGATCTGCATGGAGGAATGGGCCAACATACCAACAACAGTGTGTGGCAACCTTGTGAAGACTTTGAGAAAACGTTTGACCTCTGTCATTGCCAACAAAGGATATATTACAAAGTATTGAGATGAAATTTTGTTTCTGACCAAATACTTATTTTCCACCATAATATGCAAATAAAATGTTAAAAATACAGACAATGTGATTTTCTGGATTTTTTTTCTCAGTTTGTCTCCCATAGTTGAGGTCTACCTATGATGTAAATTACAGACGCCTCTCATCTTTTTAAGTGGTGGAACTTGCACTATTGCTGACTGACTAAATACTATTTTGCCCCACTGTATATATAATATAATATATATATATATATATATATATATATATATATATATATATATATATATATATGTATATATATATATATATATATATATATTCAGTTTTTTCTGCTCTGGGTTCAGGAGAGAGCATATACAAAATAAAGTGTAATTCTGTTGAATAACTTTGATGCAAATCGGCGGTATATATATACCTCTCATTTTCCCCATCACTCCTCTCTTTCCCCCCTAACACTTTCGACCTCACATCTGTCATTTTCTGATCACTCCACTATTTTCCCTCACTCCTCTCATTTTACACTCACTCCTTTTCATTTTCACCTCACACCAATCATTTTCATCTCACACCTCTCATTTTCCCCTCAGTATATACATTTGTCATCTCCCTTATATATAGTATACACCTGTATGTCATCTCCTGTATACAGGTCCTTCTCAAAAAATTAGCATATAGTGTTAAATTTCATTATTTACCATAATGTAATGATTACAATTAAACTTTCATATATTATAGATTCATTATCCACCAACTGAAATTTGTCAGGTCTTTTATTGTTTTAATACTGATGATTTTGGCATACAACTCCTGATAACCCAAAAAACCTGTCTCAATAAATTAGCATATTTCACCCATCCAATCAAATAAAAGTGTTTTTTTAATAACAAACAAAAAAAACAACAAATAATAATGTTCAGTTATGCACTCAATACTTGGTCGGGAATCCTTTGGCAGAAATGACTGCTTCAATGCGGCGTGGCATGGAGGCAATCAGCCTGTGACACTGCTGAGATGTTATGGAGGCCCAGGATGCTTCAATAGCGGCCTTAAGCTCATCCAGAGTGTTGGGTCTTGCGTCTCTCAACTTTCTCTTCACAATATCCCACAGATTCTCTATGGGGTTCAGGTCAGGAGAGTTGGCAGGCCAATTGAGCACAGTAATACCATGGTCAGTAAATCATTTACCAGTGGTTTTGGCACTGTGAGCAGGTGCCAGGTCGTGCTGAAAAATGAAATCTTCATCTCCATAAAGCATTTCAGCCGATGGAAGCATGAAGTGCTCCAAAATCTCCTGATAGCTAGCTGCATTGACCCTGCCCTTGATGAAACACAGTGGACCAACACCAGCAGCTGACATGGCACCCCACACCATCACTGACTGTGGGTACTTGACACTGGACTTCAGGCATTTTGGCATTTCCTTCTCCCCAGTCTTCCACCTTGATTTCCGAATGACATGCAAAATTTGCTTTCATCAGAAAAAAGTACTTGGGACCACTTAGCAACAGTCCAGTGCTGCTTCTCTGTAGCCCAGGTCAGGCGCCTCTGCCGCTGTTTATGGTTCAAAAGTGGCTTTACCTGGGGAATGCGGCACCTGTAGCCCATTTCCTGCACACGCCTGTGCACAGTGGCTCTGGATGTTTCCACACCAGACTCAGTCCACTGCTTCCTCAGGTTCCCCAAGGTCTGGAATCGGTCCTTCTCCACAATCTTCCTCAGGGTCCGGTCTCCTCTTCTCGTTGTACAGCGTTTTCTGCCACATTGTTTCCTTCCAACAGACTTACCATTGAGGTGCCTTGATACAGCACTCTGGGAACAGCCTATTTGTTGAGAAATTTCTTTCTGGGTCTTACCCTCTTGCTTGAGGGTGTCAATGATGGCCTTCTTGACATCTGTCAGGTCGCTAGTCTTACCCATGATGGGGGTTTTGAGTAATGAACCAGGCAGGGAGTTTAGAAAAGCCTCAGGTATCTTTTGCATGTGTTTAGAGTTAATTAGTTGATTCAGAAGATTAGGGTAATAGGTCGTTTAGAGAACCTTTTCTTGATATGCTAATTTATTGAGACAGGTTTTTTGGGTTATCAGGAGTTGTATGCCAAAATCATCAGTATTAAAACAATAAAAGACCTGACAAATTTCAGTTGGTGGATAATGAATCTATAATATATGAAAGTTTAATTGTAATCATTACATTATGGTAAATAATGAAATTTAACACTATATGCTAATTTTTTGAGAAGGACCTGTATAGTATATACCTGTATGTCATCTCCCCTGTAAATAGTGTATACCTGCTGTATGTCATCTCCTCCTGTATATTGTAAATACCTATGTGTCATCTCATCCTATATATAGTATATACCTGTATGTCATCTCTTCTGTATATACTATATACCTGTATGTCATCTCCTCCTATATATAGTATATACCTGTATGTCATCTCCTGTATATAGTATATACCTGTATGTTATCTCCCCTGTATATAGTATATATGTGTGTCATCTCCTCCTGTATATAGTATATACCTGTGTGTCATCTGCTCCTGTATATAGTATATACCTGTGTGTCATCTCCTCCTGTATATAGTATATACCTGTATGTCATCTCCTCCTGTATATAGTATATACCTGTGTGTCATGTCCTAATGTATAAAGTATATACCTGTATGTCATCTCCTCCTGTATATAGTATATAACTGTATGTCATCTCCCCTGTATACAGTATATACCAGTGTGTCATCTCTTCCTGAATATAGTATATACCTGTATGTCATCTCCTCCTGTATATAGTATATACCTGTGTGTCATGTCCTCCTGTATATACAATAGTATATACCTGTATGTCATCTCCTCCTGTATATAATATATACCTGTGTGTCATCTCCCCTGTATATAGTATATATGTGTGTGTCATATCCTCCTGTATATAGTATATAACTGTGTGTCATCTCCTCCTGTATATATTATATACCTCTGTGTCATCTCTCCTGTATATAGTATATTCCTGTGTGTCATCTCCTCCTGTATATAGTATATACCAGTGTGTCATCTCCTCCTGTATATAGTATATACCTGTGTGTTATGTCCTCCTGTATATATAGTATATACCTGTATGTCATCTCCTCCTGTATATAGTATATACCTGTGTGTCATCTCCCCTGCATATAGTATATATGTGTGTCATCTCCTCCTGTATATAGTATATACCTGTGTGTCATCTCCTCCTGTATATAGTATATACCTGTGTGTCATCTCTCCTGTATATAGTATATTCATGTGTGTCATCTCCCCTGTATATAGTATATGTCTGTGTGTCATCTCCCCTGTATATAGTATATATCTGTATGTCATCTCCTCCTGTATTAGACCGCGTTCACACGTTATTTTGTCAGTATTTTTGCCTCAGTATTTGTAAGCTAAATTGGCAGCCTGATAAATCCCCAGCCAACAGGAAGCCCTCCCCCTGGCAGTATATATTAGCTCACACATAAACATAATAGACATGTCATGTGACTGACAGCTGCTGTATTTCCTATATGGTACATTTGTTGCTCTTGTAGTTTGTCTGTTTATCAGATTTTTATTTTTGAAGGATAATACCAGACATGTGTGTGTTTTAGGGCCAGTTTCATGTGTCAAGTTGTGTGTGTTGAGTTGCATGTGGCGACATGCATGTAATGACTTTTGTGAGATGAGTTTTGTGTGGCGACATGCGTGTAGCAACTTTTTGTGTGTCGAGTTGCATGTGACAGGTTAGTGTAGCAAGTTGTGTGCAGCAAGTTTTGTGTATGGTGAGTTTTGCACGTGGCGAGTTTTATGTGTGGTGCGTTTTGAGTATGTGCAAGTTTTGTGTGAGGCAACTTTTGCATGTGTTGCAACTTTTGTGCATGTGGCAATTTTTCCGCGTGTGCAAGTTTTGCGATTTTCCATGAGGTGAGTTTTGCACATGTGGTGAGTTTTGCATGTGGCAAGTTTTGCGCGTGGCGAGTTTTGAGCGGCGACTTTTGTGTTTCGACTTTTATGTGGCGAGGTTGGTGTATGTGTGGTGAAATGTGTGCTGAGGGTGGTATATGTGTTCTATCACGTGGTAGAGTGTGGCGCATTTTGTGTGTGTTTTCATATCCCTGTGAGTGGTGAGTATCCCATGTCAGGGCCCCACCTTAGCAACTGTACGGTATTTATTCTTTGGCGCCATCACTCTCACTCTTTAGGTCCCCCTTGTTCACATCTGGCAGCTGTCAATTTGCCTCCAACACTTTTCCTTTCACTTTTTCCCATTATGTATATAAGGGTAAAATTGTTTGGTGAATTGGAACGTGCGGGGTTAAAATTTCACCTCACAACATAGCCTATGACGCTCTCGGGGTCCAGACGCGTGAGTGTGCAAAATTTTGTGGCTGTAGCTGCGACGGTGCAGATGCCAATCCCGGACGTACACACATACACACATACACACACATTCAGCTTTATATACTTATATATATATATATATATATATATATATATATATATATATATATATATATATATATATATATATATATATATTTAGGCAAAATATGTGCCTTACCACTTGTTCCGCTGCTCCAATAACCTGCCCTCTGGTATTTTGCCCCCTCTTTGCTTCTTGGCATTTTCTTTGGCCTGCTTACTTTACGCCTGGACCTCCAGCACCAGCTAGGCATCTGGTACAGGAACCCCTTCTGGTGGTAACAAAGCCTCTGACATCACAGCACACCATGCTGGTTCCAAGTCAGAACCTCCAGTGATGCACAATGCACATCATAATGTGGCAAAGTGTGATGGCATAGCTAGTGTTGAGCGATACCTTCCGATATTCAGAGATATCGGTATCGGATTGGATCAGCCAATATCCCCAAAAAATATCGGATATCGTCGATACCGATACCCGATACCAATGCAAGTCAATGGGACAAAAGTATCGGAATTAAAATAAACTCATTCTTTCCTTGTAGGTTAATTCTACATGAGGGAGAACAACTCAGAATAATGTAGGGTGTATTGGGAGAGGTGGAGGAGACATTAAAGGCATCCATACTTAAACAGAGCCAGTCTCATCAAAAACGTAGGAACTATAGAAAAAGAGTAACCAAACTGCACGTTAATTTCACATCCTCAGACCCGGACTCCTCTGATAACCAAAGCAGCGTATCGGATGCGTCAACTGATGAAAACAGGATGATTACCCCACAGAACAATCACCGCCAGACAAAAAACACTGGAGGTGGGTGTTAGGGGTCGAGTTCCCACTTCTGCACAGGGGGAATCTCGAGCCACCTCCGCTGCGGTCTCCCATTCTTATCCAGCCGCAGTGGAGTCTGCTCAGCAAGGACATCGGTCCCAGCGTCTTGCTCATTCTCACTCTGTTCTGAGAGTTACTGCTGCTTCTCCAGTCTCTGCTATTAACGTCTGTGCTGGTCAGCAGCGAGCGGACTTCTCTGGGACTAAGTCCTTGTCTGCACGTACTAAGCATGCCCAGCGTAAGGTCTCCCGTTGGAGATCGAGGGTCATGTGCTCAGGCTCTGCAGCACATTCCATTGGTCCTCTTGGCAGGTCCTAGAAGGGCAAAAGTGCTGTGGCCACTTCCTGTGCTCCTGCTATATAAACTGCGCATGACCGCACGGCCATGCGCTAGTATTGTCAAACAATTGCTAATGTGTGCATGTTGTGAGTGCAAGTCGTCCTTGGATACCCCTACCCTATAGTATGACTGTTCGCGGAAGGTGTATGGCTGCTACCTAGCGCCCGACTTATCCTACAGCACTAGTCACACATTATAGCGTCCAGTTGCTGTGACCGCCAGTACGGCGCCGTGCACTTCCTCTGTGCTTTCCTTACCCAAGCCTGGGTGGTTAGTGGCGTTCGTCAGTGCGGCACTGCATGCTCTTCTGTTTCATTTCACACCCAGTTGCGGTGTTGCGCCAGCAAGGGTCTAATCGGACTTCAATCCCAGTTGGGGTTGAGTTCGCTGACTACTTGCTCGCGCTTTAGGTGCGGTACCGCGGTCCTGTGCCTTAACAGGATTGCTTCTTTCACGCTGGGTGAGGTTAACCCACGCGTGTATACTCTAGTGTACCGCCATATAGTCTGCTAATTGCTAGCAGCAGGTTTTCACCTGCACGGTGGACCCCGGACTGCGAACGCATCTATACCATCTGTCTTGGTGCGTTCCGCCAGTCCTAACAGAATACTAGCGCCAGGGTCTGGCTAGTAAAATGGCGGACGACCAGCGTTTACAGCGGTACATCCAGCAGCTGGAGGGAAGGTTGGCGGCTCTTGAGCGTTCAACCTCAGCTGTGGATGTTACTGCTGTCGCTGTTCAGGCTGCAAGTGTGGCTGCAGCTACCTTGTCCACTGCCGCTCCTGTACCGACGCTATCTCGCCTCCCGCTACCAGAGAAATTTTCTGGTGACAGTAAGTCCTGTAGGGGTTTCGTGAGTCAGTGCTCAATACATCTCGAGCTTCTGGCCTCTCGTTTCCCTACAGAGCGGGCTAAGGTGGGCTTTATAATTTCCTTATTGTCGGACAGGGCGTTGCAGTGGGCTACGCCGCTGTGGGAGCGTGGCAATCATGTGGTGCAGAGTGCTCCGTTATTCCTGAGCACTCTGAAACAGGTCTTTCTAGGACCTCGTGTCACCCATGACACGGCGCTCCATCTGTTGGCACTGACTCAGGGCTCGTCCTTGGTCAGCCTTTTTGCCGTCCATTTCCGCACTCTGGCATCTGAGCTGGAGTGGTCGGATAAAGCCCTTATCCCTATATTTTGGAGGGGGCTGGCTGACCACGTTAAGGATGCTCTGGCCACTAGGGAGATTCCCGCCACACTGGAGGAGTTAATAGCAGTATCTACTTGCATTGACCTCCGTTTTCACGAGCGGAGGTTAGAGCGAGCCCAGTGTAGGCAGAGGTTTCGGCTGGCTCCCACCTTCGCCAAACCTTTGGAATCTCCAGTCCAGGCTCCTGAGTTCCAGGAACCTAAGGTGGTGTCACGAGCGGAATCTAAGTCCCAGACCGCTCGTGCACTCCAGGGTTGCCATGTTTGCCAACAGTCAGGACATCTTGCCACCAGATGTCATCAGCGGTCGAGGAAACGTCAGCGTCTAGTGGTAGTAGGTGGAGGTGCACTAGACACTGCGACGTTTGCCTCCAAATTGTCCTTTAAGGGGACAATTACCTTTGGCTCATCCTCCCACTCGGTAGACCTCTGCGTGGATTCTGGGGCGGAGGGCAATTTTATGTCTTCTGCCTTCGCCCAATGTCACGCAATACCCCTGGTTATGCTATCTCAACCAGTAACGGTACGAGTGGTGAATGGGTCGACACTCCCCGCACAGATAACACATCAGACCATCCCTGTTACTCTGTCCCTGTCGCCATCCCATCAGGAGATTATTTCTCTGCTCGTCATTCCTGAGGGTATTGATGAGGTCCTGTTGGGGATACCTTGGCTACGGTACCACTCTCCTCACATCGAGTGGTCCTCAGGCAGAATTCTGGGATGGGGTGAATCATGTGGGGGTAGGTGTCACCGAGAGTGCGTTCAGGTTGCTATTACTGAGGTACCCGCAGATCTATCCTCTCTCCCCAAGCAATATTGGTCTTACGCAGACGTGTTCTCCAAGAAGGCGGTGGAGACCCTTCCGCCCCATCGCCCCTATGACTGTCCTATCGATCTCTTGCCTGGTGCGGAGCCTCCCCGGGGTCGAGTTTATCCATTATCTCTCCCGGAGACGGAGGCCATGTCTCAGTACATTCAAGAGAATCTGGCAAGAGGGTTTATCAGGAAGTCAGTGTCACCTGCTGGGGCAGGGTTCTTCTTCGTGCAGAAGAAGAATGAGGAGCTACGTCCATGCATAGACTACAGGGGTCTTAACGCTATCACCGTTAAGAACAAGTATCCTTTGCCCTTGATATCTGAGCTCTTCGATAGGCTTCGGGGAGCAAGGGTATTTACTAAATTAGATCTGCGGGGTGCTTACAACCTGATTCGCATCCGTGAGGGGGACGAATGGAAAACGGCATTTAACACCAGAGATGGGCACTATGAGTATCTGGTGATGCCATTCGGGCTCTGTAATGCCCCAGCCGTTTTTCAAGACTTTGTCAACGACATCTTCCGGGATATGCTTTCCACCTCAGTTGTAGTCTATCTGGATGATATTCTCATCTTTTCTCCAGATATTGACTCCCACCGGAGAGATGTTGGCAGAGTCTTCGACCTCCTACGGGCAAACTCTCTTTACGCTAAGTTGGAGAAGTGTATGTTTGAGCAGGAGTCTTTGCCGTTCCTGGGCTATATCATCTCCGTCCAGGGATTGGCTATGGATCCTGCCAAACTACAGGCTGTGATGGACTGGCAAGAGCCCCATTCTCTTAAAGTGGTGCAGCGCTTTATGGGGTTCATTAACTATTACCGCCAGTTCATTCCCCACTTCTCAACTCTGGTAGCTCCCTTGGTAGCCCTCACCAAGAAGGGAGCGAATCCTAAATTGTGGTCGGAAGAGGTCTCCAAGGCCTTCACTTCTATTAAGTCCCACTTTGCTAGCGCTCCCATCTTACATCGTCCCGATGTGGATAAGCCATTCCTAATGGAGGTGGATGCCTCGTCCGTTGGTGCTGGAGCAGTCCTCTACCAGAAGGATGCTCAAGGTCAGAAGCATCCATGCTTCTTCTTCTCTAAGACTTTCTCGCCAGCGGAGAGAAACTACTCCATAGGGGATAGGGAGCTGCTAGCAATGAAGTTGGCCTTTTCAGAGTGGAGACATCTTCTGGAAGGTGCGCGGTTTCCCTTCCAGGTTTACACTGACCACAAAAATTTGGTCTACTTACAGACAGCCCAGCGGCTAAATTTTCGCCAAGCCAGATGGTCCTTGTTCTTTTCCCGGTTCCACTTTTCTCTTCATTTTCTCGCCGGGGAGAAGAATATTCGTGCTGATGCTCTCTCTCGCTCCCTTATGTCAACTGAAGAGGAGGAAGAGGAGCCTCGGCTTATTGTTCCCTCTTAGAGCCTGAGAACCGTAGCACCGATTTCGCTTGAGTCTGTGCCTCCGAGCAAGACTTTTGTGCCCATTAATTTGCGACCGGAGGTTCTCTCTTGGGCTCATTCCTCCAGAGTGGGTGGACACTTTGGGACAAAGAGGACATCTGAGCTACTGGCGAGGACGTACTGGTGGCCGCATATGGTCCAGGATGTCAGGGATTATATTCTGGCGTGTGTCTCCTGCTCCAAAAATAAATCTCCGCGTCAAAGGCCAGCTGGGTTGCTCTATCCCTTGCCGGTGGCAGATAGGCCCTGGGAGATGGTCGGGATGGACTTTGTCGTGGGTTTGCCCAAGTCTCACGGCTGTACCATCATTTGGGTCATCACCGATCATTTCTCGAAAATGGTGCATTTGGTGCCGCTACCACGGTTACCTTCTGCACGGGCCTTGGCTGCGTTGTTCATTAAGCACATCTTCCGCCTACATGGTATGCCTGACAAAATTGTCAGTGACCGGGGTCCCCAGTTTGCGTCTCGGTTCTGGAGAGAGCTGTGTCATCTTCTCAGTATTCAGTTGAATCTCTCTTCCGCTTATCATCCCGAGACGAATGGGTTGGTAGAGAGGGCCAACCAGACCTTGGTCACATACCTGCGACATTTTGTTTCAGCCAGGCAGGATGACTGGGCATCCTTGCTATCATGGGCAGAGTTTGCGCTGAACAATGCCGTAGCCGACTCCACTGGACAAACCCCATTCCTCCTCAACTATGGTCAGCATCCACGGGTACCTGTGCCTATGCCCGTGTCTTCCACCGACTCCAGGGTGGCAGACTGGGCTGTGGAGGCACGGGATATTTGGGACCGCACTCAGGATGCCATTCGGGCCTCTAAGGAGAGAATGAGGTCCTCCGCCGATGCTCATCGGTGCCCCGCTCCGACCTTTGCTCCTGGCGACTTGGTGTGGCTCTCCGCCCGTAACATCAGGCTGCGAGTTGAGTCCACTAAATTTGCTCCTCGCTACTTGGGTCCCTTCAAGGTCCTCGAACAGGTTAATCCTGTGGTCTACCGTCTGGCCCTTCCTCCACGCCTTGGTATCACCGACACCTTTCATGTGTCCCTCCTTAAGCCCGTATACATGTCTCGGTTTTCTGAGTCATCTGCCGGGACATCGGGTTCGTCTACGGACGATTTCGAGGTGAAAGCTATCTTGGGGTGCAAGGTGGTACGTGGCAAAAAAAATTTTTGGGTGGACTGGAAGGGTTACGGCCCTGAGAATAGGTCCTGGGAGCCTGCTGAGCACATTCGGGCTCCACAGCTCATTGCTGCCTTCGAACGTAGCGAGGCCCAAGGAGGGGGGGGCCCTAGGAGGGGGGGTAATGTTAGGGGTCGAGTTCCTGCTTCTGCACAGGGGGAATCTCGAGCCACCTCCGCTGCGGTCTCCCATTCTTGTCCAGCCGCAGTGGAGTCTGCTCAGCAAGGACGTCGGTCCCAGCGTCTTGCTCATTCTCACTCTGTTCTGAGAGTTACTGCTGCTTCTCCAGTCTCTGCTATTAACGTCTGTGCTGGTCAGCAGCGAGCGGACTTCTCTGGGACTAAGTCCTTGCCTGCACGTACTGAGCATGCCCAGCGTAAGGTCTCCCGTTGGAGATCGAGGGTCATGTGCTCAGGCTCTGCAGCACATTCCATTGGTCCTCTTGGCAGGTCCTAGAAGGGCAAAAGTGCTGTGGCCACTTCCTGTGCTGCTGCTATATAAACTGCGCATGACCGCACGGCCATGCGCTAGTATTGTCAAACAATTGCTAATGTGTGTATGTTGTGAGTGCAAGTCGTCCTTGGATACCCCTACCCTATAGTATGACTGTTCGCGGAAGGTGTATGGCTGCTACCTAGCGCCCGACTTATCCTACAACACTAGTCACACATTATAGCGTCCAGTTGCTGTGACCGCCAGTACGGCGCCGTGCACTTCCTCTGTGCTTTCCTTACCCAAGCCTGGGTGGTTAGTGGCGTTCGTCAGTGCGGCACTGCATGCTCTTCTGTTTCATTTCACACCCAGTTGCGGTGTTGCGCCAGCAAGGGTCTAATCGGACTTCAATCCCAGTTGGGGTTGAGTTCGCTGACTACTTGCTCGCGCTTTAGGTGCGGTACCGCGGTCCTGTGCCTTAACAGGATTGCTTCTTTCACGCTGGGTGAGGTTAACCCACGCGTGTATACTTTAGTGTACCGCCATATAGTCTGCTAATTGCTAGCAGCAGGTTTTCACCTGCACGGTGGACCCCGGACTGCGAACGCATCTATACCATCTGTCTTGGTGCGTTCCGCCAGTCCTAACAGTGGGGGGAAGGGGAGAAAACACAGATCTAAGAGGAATGACAACTCGCAACAAGAAACCACAGAAGAAATAAATGATTATTCAAATGTGTTGAATTTATCATCTAAACTATTGACTCCGGACCAGACCCAAGTATTATCGTTGGGCTTAAATTTTGTCCCAGACCAGGACTTTGATCTTTTTACAGCCATTATGGACACTGATAAATTTACAAGAAATTTGACTATTAAAAAGCATTTTCGTCAAGATGAGACTTTAGAAGATGACCAATGTCATGAGGACAATTTTGTCCCATGTGAAGTGACTAATGAATTTGTTGACATGAACTTTAGAGAACAAATGACATTGGTTATTTTGCAGGATCTGAACTCAGAATCAGTACCAGATGTAGATAAAGTGAATTTTTCTCAAACTTTTAACACCAAAAATCCTTATTATTATCCAGTCCAGGATAGATCAGAGTGTATGGAGCGTTTCCAGGAAGGTGTAGAGAGGGAACTCAGACAATTATATAGTAAACACACAAATAAGGGTAATCAATATAAAAAAAACATACCCATAAAACTTCAAATTGCCTTAAAAGAACTGGAGTATGACAGATCTCACTATAAAAATGTCAGAAAAAGGAGGAGTAGTGGTAGTGTTAAATACATCAGATTACCAGAATAAAATGATCGAGTTACTATCTGACCAAAGTACATACGAAAAATTAAAATGTAATCCATCAAGTGAAATTATAAAACATAGGGACCAGATCATTAAAGAGGGAGAGAATTTGGGAGTACTGACTAAAAAACAAATAGATTACATTATGGTAGGGAATCCTACTCTTCCTATCATATATGGGGTACCCAAAATTCATAAAAAAGAGGGCATTCCTCCCATGAGACCAATAGTATCTGGAGTCGGATCATGTAATGAGAAACTCTGCCAGTGGGTTGATTCCCTCCTTCAACCTCTGGTGAAACGTACTCCAGGATACATCAAAGATTCTAAAGAGGTCTTACGGGTTATGAACAATAAAATATGGCAGGCTGACTATTCATGGCTATGCTGTGATGTCATTTCCCTATATACATGTATTCCCCATGATGTGGCACTAAAAGAAATACAGTATCATTTAGACAAATTCAGTAATTACTCTACGGATTTAATTAATTTTTTGCTCATGGTAATTCAATTTCTGCTTACAAGCAATTTTTTTTCCTTTGATGGACAGTGGTATCTACAAAAAACGGGAGTGGCTATGGGTGCTAAATACTTACCCTCCCTAGCTAATCTGGTCATGTAATTCTGGGAGATGGAACATATCTTCTAAGTGGCTAATCCGTATTTGGATCGGGTAAAGTGGTATGGCAGATACATAGATGATACCCTCATCATTTGGGAGGGTGATATATCTGCCATACCACTTTTTGTGAACTATCTTAATGATAATCAATATAATATCAGGTTCACATATAAGTTTGATGGTAAAACCATTTCTTTCTTGGATTTGGAACTCAGTGGATGTATTAATCAGAACATCGTCACCAAAACCCATCATAAACCAGTTAGTGGTAACACTATTCTACATGCACATAGTAGCCACAGTAAACACACCATCAAAGCTATTCCAGTAGGAGAGTTTACCAGAGCGAAGAGAAACTGTACCCTGGAGGGGGACTTGAAAGGAGAATTTGGGCTAATGGAAAATAAATTAAAAAATCGCAAATACCCCAAATGGGCAATCAATCGAGCAAAAAAGATAGTGGAGGGTAAAGATCGCCAAGATCTGATAACATCAACTAGGACTATAGATCGGGACATAGGGAGAAAGCCATACGTATGCTTCCAATATAGCCCTCAATTTAATGAAATCAAAAGCATTATCTATAAATATTTGCCCATTCTCTATGAAGATCATCAATTACATGCCATATTAAAATCAGGTATTAATGTAGTATCTAGAAGGGCTCCAACCATAGGTAGCCATATATCTCCCAGTCTATTTCAATCCAACGTAGCTAAAAGTAAAAAAAACATGGTTGGATTATCCAGGTTTTTTCAGATGTGGCACAAACAACTGCAGTTGCTTTAAACATGCTATGGTAGCTAAGGTATTTCAAAATGCGGAGGGTACGATAAATTTCAATATAAAGCAATACATTAATTGTAACTCCACCAATATAGTCTATAAGATCAATTGCACAGAGTGCGACATATCCTATGTAGGCTGCACAATGAGGAAACTAAAGACCCGTATCCGAGAACACCTGTATGATATTACCAGTATGCAGGGTGGAAACAGGAATATGTCGGCGGCCTCTAGACATTTTGTCACCGTTCATACACGCAGCACTGCAGGTTTTCAGATCCAAGGAATTGAACGAGTCACTATGCCTCTTCGGGGCGGAGACGCTAGGAGGCTTCTGACACGGGAGGCGTTTTGGATATTTCACCTTAATACTAGGTCTCCGATGGGACTCAATAAACGTACTGAAACCATGCTGCACTATTACTAAAGTAGGAAGTGAATATTTTATTGTATTTTGTGTTTCTATTGTAATGTTTTTATTAGGACCCTATATATGTCATGTGACTTACCAAGGGTGTTTGATTGGAGGATCTCTGTATATAGAGCAGCACAATCTTTAATTAACTATGGCTTTGAGAAAGATCTTCGGATCGAAACGCGTCCCCCTATACCTCTCTTGCCTCAGGGGCACATACTGGAGGGAGCACAGTCATTTGCATGTATTTTTACATTTTGGATTTCATTAAAATTGTTTCGTTTTAAGGAGCTGGAACTCAACTTTTTTTTCTTTCACAGAGGTTTAGCCCAATCAAATGGAATAGCAGGAATTAATTTTTTTTAAGACGTTCGGAGTTACAAAGACATTGACTATGTTAAGATTTCTTATATTTTGTCAGATATTTATGTTTCACTACTTCCATGCTCTTCACCCTCTTTTTTACTTTTCCCACATTTTCTTCTTCATCATCCTCAGCAGCAGCATCTTTTTCATCAACTTCTCCTTCACCTTATTCATCTTCTTCTTCTTCACCTTCTTCCTATTATTCTTTTTTTAGATTCTTCAAATTCTTTTTATTCAACTATTATTTTTCTTCATATTCTACTTCATCTTATTCATATTCTTCTTCTTCATCATATTCTTTTTTTGTGACAGGCATCCCAGTAGTTGTTATCTATAAACGTTTGAAGATTACACCTTCCGTTCTGCCTGTCACAAAAGATATTCAACAGGATTTGTCCGCGTTCAGTTTGGCCTGCAGCAGCAGCAGGTTTTTTCCAGGGGCACCACGAGGAGGAACGGACTCACCCCCATGCACTGCTTAGTTTTCTTCTGCTTGTAATTTAGATAATATATTTTGCTCTGATTTTTAGTCTTATGCTTAATGTTCTTCTGCTTTATGTTCTGCAGCTTCTTGTTCTTCTGCTTCTTGGTCTTCAGGGTCGTCGTCTCAGAGGTTGTCGTCTCCGGGGTCGTCATCTTCTTCGGGGTGGTCTTCAGGGTTGTTGTCTTTAGGGTCGTCGTCAGAGAGATCCAGAGTGATTAGCAAGAACCATTTCCAAAAGCTTGAACTTGGAAATGTAGCAGAAGGAACAAGAAGGCTGAGAAACTGCCGAGAACCAGTTGACGTTACTGGAACCTGGATGCCTAACCGAAGGTACAAGAGCTAATGGAACTACTGAGGACCAGCTGACATCACTGGAACCCGGTTACTAGGCAGGAGGTACCCATGCCAGAAAGCACTACCAAGGACCACCAGACATTGGTGGAACTCGGATACCCAGAAGGAGGCACCTAAGCCAAAGGCTCTGCCTGGAACCAGCTGACGGTACTGGAACTCAGATGGGTAGCAGAAGGTAAAAGAGCCAAAGACACTGCCGAGAACCAGCTGACGGCACTGGAACTCAGATTGGTAGCAGAAGGTACAAGAGCCAATGGAACTACCGAGGACCAGCTGACGGTACTGGAACCCGGTTACTAAGCAGGAGGTACACGTGGCAGAAAGCACTACCAATGACTACCAGACATTGGTGGAACTCGGATACCCAGAAGGAGACACCTAAGCCAAAGGCTCTGCCTGGAACCAGCTCATGGTACTGGAAACAGGGGGACCTATTCAAGATTGTCTTCCAAAGAACCAGCTTATGGTGCTGGAACTCAGATAGGCAGCAGAAGGTCCACAGGAAAAAAAAAATTGCTAGGTCGCGAGCCGGCCGGAGTTACCGAAAACCCACAGTCCTACAGGGGGAGCTTGTCCTATTGGCACTACGGAACCAGGCTTGATTGCCAGTTCCCGCAGCCCACATAGGAAGCACCTAAACTTCAGGCACCAAAGAGTTGGCTAACCCGACCGCAACCCGACAGGACAACGTATTGGAGACAAAGTGACCTTGACACTACCCGGAAACAGCTGGGGTGCTGGAACCAGGCTGGGCAGGAGGGATTACCCATGCCAAAGACACTTCTGAGCAGCAACTGGAGGTGTTGGAGCCCAGTAATTACATGAGAAACAGAATGGAGTCTGAGGCCTAATTGGAGCAAGTTTGACACCACTACAGATTTTAATGTGGAGGGAGCATGAGATATTGCCGTACACACAGCTGGGTATCAGCTGACGTTACTGAACCCCAAAATGCTGGAGCATGTGTTGACTGTGCAGACGGCACTTCCAAGCAGCAACTGGCGGTTTTGGAGCCTAGGGATTGCAGGAGAAACAGAGTGTAGGCTGAGGCCTAATTAGAGCCAGTTGAAAGGGAACCTGTAACCCCCCAGGCGTTTGTAACTACAGTAAAAGAGCCACCTTGTGTAGCACTAATGCTGCACAAGGAAAAGGTGGCTCTTTTACTTATGCTCCTTGCACATGTTGCAGTTAACACTTATAAAATGTGCCCCCTCATACCGTGAAGCCATCCTGGAGGCGGGACTTTCCTTCTTAATGAGATGCAGCACAGCCGTCATTCACACCCCCTTCGCGCCCGGCGCTGCCTCCTCAGCATTGTTTGAATCTGTCCCGGAACCTGTGCTGTTATGTTATCCCTTGGTCATGCGCAGTTAGCGCTGCCCGTCTTCTGACATCATTTGTTGTTAGGCTGACTGCGCCTGTGCGGCCGCGCTGCCTGTGATCCCACCCCGCGGTGTCTTCTGATTTATTCACACTGCGGGGCTGGGATTCATGGGCATGCACAGTGCATATCTTCACCTCTCACTCATCTCCTTCCGCCTTCTTCAGACTGTGCAGCGTCAGCTGATCCCTAAGCGCATGCCACGGCGATTAGGGATACGGATGGAAAACCACTAATAGGATAAATCAGGAAAAATGTGCAGCAGGCAGCACTAATTAAAAAAAGACAATAGAACAGAATGGGGCAGTGACGCATGCTGAGCTGACTACAACCAGCTGTGGCTGCAGAACACACTACCACATGAGCTGAACTCACACAGAGACCTTGCAGACAGCCGTGATCAGCGCTGCAAGGCCAAAAAAGCTCCTCTATGTACTCCTATATAGTGTTTTTCCACAATCTAGCAGGATACGGATGGAAACCCACTAATGGGATAAATCAGGAACAATGTGCAGCAGGCAGCACTAAATGAAAAAAGGACAATTGAACAGTATGAGGCAGTGACGCACGCTGAACTGTCTACAACCGGCTGTGGCTGCAGAACAGACTACAGAGTGAGCTGCACTCACACAGAGACCTTGCACACAGCCGTTAAGAGCGCTCCAAGGCAAAAACAAGGTTCTCACACAGCAGTTGCTAAATTAGCCTAAGTAAAGCACAATGAAACAAATCGCTATCTCAAACTGGCCCTCAGTCAGAACACAGCGTCCTGTCCCTAACTGAATTCACAGCAGAGTGAACCCAAAATGGTGGTGGCGACTTTTATAGTGCATCATGACATCATTTCAGCAGCCAATCACAGCCATGCCAGTAGTTACATGACTAACATGCATAACACGATGTGCCCACACTTCTTAGGATTCCTCATTGGCTGAATTAAGTCGAACAGGCTCATTGAATTATGGGAAATTCCAATTCCGGTATCCGATATTGAGAAAGTATCGGAACTCAGTATCGGAATTCCAATATCGCGAATATCGGCCAATACCCGATATTTGCAGTATCGGAATGCTCAACACTAGGCATAGCACAGAGTTAATATCAGTGACCTAGTCACATTGGAAGCTGGAGAAAATGGTGTGTGTAGTGGGTAAGGTGGGAAAGCAAAGAGAAAATATGTAGAGCACCTGATGGTGGGCTATGAGAGTGGCGATAAAGGTTAGATGAACAGATTATCTTTTTAAGCTTCAACCAGCCCTCTGGCTTAGCCAGCTGCCCACCATTGTAATGAATTCATGCAGAGAAAATTGCAAAAACAATCATATTTTCAATAATACAATTTTTTAAAATATTTAAAGAGAAATAATTTGAACTTAAATAAATTTGCACAACTATATCCTAAAATTGGAGACTATAATGTTTTTCTTCAAAAAGAAAGCAAAAAAAATCAATGGAGACTCATGTAGACTCATGAATGATTGATGCAATGCAATGTGCTCTTGTCTAAAATAAGAACCATTAAAACAGTCATTAGATTCTCTATTATATTCAAGTAAATCTGGTTGCTAGTTAACAAGTTGTTATGGTTACAAGCTTTAAAAAAAAAGTATTTTTGAGTGACAAATGCTCAGTTTAATCAAAATAGAAAGGAAGAAAGCAAATATGAATGTATGAGTCCTAAGTGTAATATACATGACTATGTGCTGGTTAAGCAGTATATATTTTTAATCTTTTATTTAATTTTCATTTAATAAAAGAAGCAAAGGTACTCTAACACCGAAGCCGTATTGCTATGGTCTTGCAGTGATTGGCTGGCCGCACAGCATCATCAGGGGTATAAGAGACCGGACACCATCCTGCTCGCCGCATTCTGCTCCAGAGTCAGCTAGTGTAGGGAGAGCTGCTCCTGAGATAGGTTCAGAATCGTTATTATAATAGTCAGTGTGGGTCTGCTAGTGTTCTGTCCACAAATCCTGGTAGACCAACAGTTCTTTTTAGGGCTAATTTGGCGGAACATAGAGTAGATTGCAGCGCTAGGTAGGCAGGGGAGTCTATGTGCACATATCCACATCAGTGAAGGCCTGCAGGCACTGTATTATTATTATTATATTTATTATTATAGCGCCATTTATTCCATGGTGCTTTACATGTGAGGAGGGATATACATAATAAAACAAGTACAATAATCTTGAACAATACAAGTCACAACTGGTACAGGAGGAGAGAGGACCCTGCCTGCGAGGGCTCACAATCTACAAGGGATGGGTGTGGATACAGTAGGTAGGGTAGAGCTGGCCATACAGCGGTTTGGTCGATCGGTGGTTACTGCAGGTAGTAGGCTTGTCGGAAGAGGTGGGTCTTCAGGTTCTTTTTGAAGGTTTCGATGGTAGGTGTTGTGGATTCTGTTTTGGGGCTCCCTCTGGTGGTTACAGATGGTACTGGGTGACTTGTGTTCTCTGCGGTCTCTGGTGTCCACCTGTTCTATCAGGATATGGGAGTTTCCTATTTAACCTGGCTTTCTTGTCATTTCCTCGCCGGCTATCAATGTAATCAGTGTGTCTTGTTACCTCTGCTTTCCGCTTCAGTAATCTTCAGGACAAGCTAAGTTTTTGATTTTCCTGTTCCACGTTTTGCTTTATTTTTGTTTTAGTCCAGCTTGCAGTTATGTGATTCCTTGTTGCTGGTTGCTCTAGTGGGCTGATATTACTCCTCATGTTCCATGAGTTGGCACATGAGTTCAGGTAATTCCAGGATGGTTTTTTGTAGGGTTTTTCGCTGACCGCGCAGTTCACTTTTGTATCCTCTGCTATCTAGTTTTAGCGGGCCTCATTTTGCTGAATCTGTTTTCATTACTACGTACTGTATGTGCTTTCCTCTCATTTCACCGTCATTACATGTGGGGGGCTGCTATTTCTGTGGGGTGTTTCTCTGGAGGCAAGAGAGGTCTTTGTTTCTTCTAATAGGGGAAGCTAGTCCTTCGGCTGGCGCGAGACGTCTAGAATCATCGTAGGCACGTTCCCCGGCTACTGCTAGTGTTGTGAATTAGGTTCAGGATCGCGGTCAGCTCAGTTTCCATCACCCTAGAGCTTGTTCTGTTTTTTGTGTGCTTGTCCTTTTGTGATCCCCTGCCATTGGGTTCATGACAGTATAGCCGGCCCGAAAAGTGGTAATCATATTGGCTGAAGTAGGAGGAAAAGTAGTCTGAGGAAGTTTTTTTTTTTTTTTTTTTTCCTTCCCTCAGAGTTTGCTGCGTCTTACCTCCTCTTAATCCTTGAATGGCTCTGACCTCAGCTGTTTATCATGGACGTCCAGAGTTTGGCTTCCAGCCTGAATAATCTTGCTGCTAAGGTTCAAAATATACAAGATTTTGTTGTACATGCTCCTATGTCTGAACCTAGAATTCCTATCCCAGAGTTTTTTTCTGGAGATAGATCTAGTTTTCTGAATTTTAGGAACAATTGCAAGTTGTTTCTTTCTTTGAAATCTCGCTCCTCTGGAGACCCTGCTCAGCAAGTCAAGATTGTAATATCTTTCCTGTGGGGTGACCCTCAGAATTGGGCATTTGCATTGGCACCAGGGGATCCTGCGTTGCTCAATGTGGATGCGTTTTTTCTGGCATTGGGTTTGCTCTATGAGGAACCTAACCTAGAGATTCAGGCTCAAAAAGCTTTATTGGCTCTCTCTCAGGGGCAAGATGAAGCAGAATTATATTGTCAGAAATTTCGGAAATGGTCGGTGCTTACTCAGTGGAATGAGTGCGCCCTGGCTGCAAGATTCAGAGATGGCCTTTCTGAGGCCATTAAAGATGTTATGGTGGGGTTCCCTGCGCCTACAGGTCTGAATGAGTCTATGACTATGGCTATTCAGATTGATCGGCGTTTACGGGAGCGCAAACCTGTGCACCATTTGGCGGTGTCTTCTGAACAGGCACCTGAGACAATGCAATGTGATAGAATTCAGTCCAGAAGTGAACGGCAAAACTATAGGCGGAAAAATGGGTTGTGTTTTTATTGTGGTGATTCAGCTCATGTTATATCAGCATGCTCTAAACGCACAAAAAAGGTTGATAAGTCTGTTGCCATTAGTACTTTACAGTCTAAGTTCATTCTGTCTGTGACTCTGATTTGTTCATTATCAGCCATTTCCGTCGATGCCTATGTGGATTCAGGCGCTGCCCTGAGTCTTATGGATTGGTCATTTGCCAACCGCTGTGGGTTTAGTCTGGAGCCTCTGGAAGTCCCTATTCCTTTGAAAGGAATTGACTCTACACCTTTGGCTATGAATAAACCTCAGTACTGGACACACGTGACCATGCGTATGACTCCCGTTCATCAGGAGGTGATTCGCTTCCTGGTACTGTATAATTTACATGATGTCTTAGTGCTTGGTCTGCCATGGTTACAAACTCATAACCCAGTCTTGGACTGGAAAACGATGTCTGTGTTAAGCTGGGGATGTCAGGGGGTTCATGATGATGCACCTCCGATTTCTATTGCTTCATCTACTCCTTCTGAGGTTCCTGTATTTTTGTCTGATTATCGGGATGTTTTTGAGGAGCCTAAGCTCAATTCGCTTCCTCCTCACAGGGATTGCGATTGTGCTATAGATTTGATTCCTGGCAGTAAATTTCCTAAAGGTCGTTTGTTCAATCTGTCAGTGCCAGAGCATACTGCTATGCGGGATTATGTTAAGGAGTCCTTGGAAAAGGGACATATCCGTCCATCTTCGTCTCCTTTGGGAGCAGGTTTTTTTTTCGTGGCCAAAAAAGATGGTTCCTTGAGGCCTTGTATAGATTACCGTCTTTTGAATAAGATTACGGTCAAATATCAGTATCCTTTGCCATTGTTGACTGATTTGTTCGCTCGCATTAAGGGGGCTAAATGGTTCACTAAGATTGATCTTCGGGGTGCGTATAATCTTGTGCGGATTAAGCAGGGTGATGAGTGGAAAACCGCATTTAATACGCCTGAGGGCCATTTTGAGTATTTGGTGATGCCTTTTGGACTTTCTAATGCTCCTTCTGTCTTCCAGTCCTTTATGCACGATATTTTCCGTGAATATCTGGATAAATTTATGATTGTGTATTTGGATGATGTTTTGTTTTTTTCTGATGACTGGGAGTCCCATGTTCAGCAGGTCAGGAAGGTGTTTCAGGTCCTGCGGGTCAATTCTTTGTTTGTAAAAGGTTCAAAGTGTCTCTTTGGAGTCCAGAAGATTTCTTTTTTGGGGTATATTTTTTCCCCTTCTACTATTGAGATGGATCCCGTCAAGGTTCAAGCTATTTGTGACTGGACGCAGCCTACATCTCTTAAGAGTCTACAGAAGTTCTTGGGCTTTGCTAATTTTTATCGTCGTTTCATAACTAATTTTTCTAGTGTTGTTAAGCCTTTGACGGATCTGACTAAGAAGGGTGCTGATGTTGCTGATTGGTCTCCTGCGGCTGTGGAGGCCTTTCAGGAACTTAAGCGCTGGTTTTCTTCTGCTCCTGTGTTGCGTCAGCCAGATGTTTCGATTCCTTTTCAGGTTGAGGTTGATGCTTCTGAGATTGGAGCGGGGGCGGTTTTGTCACAGAGAAGCTCCGATTGCTCGGTGATGAAGCCATGTGCGTTCTTTTCTAGAAAGTTTTCGCCCACTGAGCGGAATTATGATGTTGGTAATCGGGAGCTTTTGGCCATGAAGTGGGCATTTGAGGAGTGGCGTCATTGGCTTGAGGGTGCTAGACATCGTGTGGTGGTCTTGACTGATCACAAAAATCTGATTTACCTTGAGTCTGCCAAGCGTCTGAATCCTAGACAGGCTCGTTGGTCACTGTTTTTCTCCCGTTTCGATTTTGTGGTTTCATACCTGCCAGGTTCAAAGAATGTGAAGGCGGATGCTCTTTCTAGGAGTTTTGTGCCTGATTCCCCTGGAAATTCTGAGCCCACTGGTATCCTTAGGGATGGGGTGATTTTGTCGGCTGTCTTCCCAGACTTGCGACGTGCTTTGCAGGAGTTTCAGGCGGATAAACCTGATCGTTGTCCGCCTGAAAGACTGTTTGTTCTGGATAATTGGACCAGTAGAGTCATCTCCGAGGTCCATTCTTCTGCGTTGGCAGGTCATCCTGGAATATTTGGTACTAGAGACTTGGTGGCCAGGTCTTTTTGGTGGCCTTCCTTGTCAAGGGATGTGCGTTCTTTTGTGCAGTCTTGTGAAGTTTGCGCTCGGGCTAAGCCTTGCTGTTCTCGGGCCAGTGGATTGTTGTCACCTTTGCCTATCCCGAAGAGGCCTTGGACGCACATTTCCATGGACTTTATTTCAGATCTCCCTGTCTCTCAAAAAATGTCCGTCATCTGGGTTGTGTGTGACCGCTTTTCTAAGATGGTTCATCTGGTCCCCTTGCCTAAGTTACCTTCCTCCTCTGAGTTGGTCCCTCTGTTTTTTCAGAACGTGGTTCGTTTGCATGGGATTCCGGAGAACATTGTTTCTGACAGGGGATCCCAGTTTGTGTCTAGATTTTGGTGGACGTTCTGTGCTAAGATGGGCATTGATTTGTCCTTTTCGTCTGCATTCCATCCTCAGACGAATGGCCAAACGGAACGAACTAATCAGACCTTGGAAACTTATTTAAGGTGTTTTGTTTCTGCTGATCAAGATGACTGGGTTACCTTTTTGCCGCTTGCCGAATTTGCCCTTAATAATCGGGCTAGTTCTGCTACCTTGGTTTCTCCTTTCTTTTGTAATTCGGGGTTTCATCCTCGTTTTTCCTCTGGTCAGGTAGAGCCTTCTGATTGTCCTGGAGTGGACATGGTGGTGGATAGGTTGCATCAGATTTGGAGTCATGTGGTGGACAATTTGAAGTTGTCCCAGGAGAGGGCTCAGCAGTTTGCTAATCGCCGTCGCCGCGTGGGTCCTCGACTTCGTGTTGGGGACTTGGTGTGGTTGTCTTCTCGTTTTGTTCCTATGAAGGTCTCTTCTCCTAAGTTCAAGCCTCGGTTCATCGGTCCCTATAGGATCTTGGAAATTCTTAACCCTGTGTCGTTTTGTTTGGATCTCCCGGCATCGTTTGCTATTCATAATGTGTTCCATCGGTCGTTGTTGCAGAAGTATGAGGTACCTGTTGTTCCTTCGCTTGAGCCTCCTGCTCCGGTGCTGGTGGAGGGAGAATTGGAGTATGTTGTGGAGAAGATCTTGGATTCTCGTGTTTCCAGACGGAAACTTCAGTATTTGGTCAAGTGGAAGGGTTATGGTCAGGAGGATAATTCTTGGGTGGTTGCCTCTGATGTTCATGCTGCTGATTTGGTCCGTGCATTTCATAGGGCTCATCCTGGTCACCCTGGTGGTTCTCGTGAGGGTTCGGTGACCCCTCCTCAAGGGCGGGGTACTGTTGTGGATTCTGTTTTTGGGCTCCCTCTGGTGGTTACAGATGGTACTGGATGACTTGTGTTCTCTGCGGTCTCTGGTGTCCACCTGTTCTATCAGGATATGGGAGTTTCCTATTTAACCTGGCTTTCTTGTCATTTCCTCGCCGGCTATCAATGTAATCAGTGTGTCTTGTTACCTCTGCTTTCCGCTTCAGTAATCTTCAGGACAAGCTAAGTTTTTGATTTTCCTGTTCCACGTTTTGCTTTATTTTTGTTTTAGTCCAGCTTGCAGTTATGTGATTCCTTGTTGCTGGTTGCTCTAGTGGGCTGATATTACTCCTCATGTTCCATGAGTTGGCACATGAGTTCAGGTAATTTCAGGATGGTTTTTTGTAGGGTTTTTCGCTGACCGCGCAGTTCACTTTTGTATCCTCTGCTATCTAGTTTTAGCAAGCCTCATTTTGCTGAATCTGTTTTCATTACTACGTATGTGCTTTCCTCTCATTTCACCGTCATTACATGTGGGGGGCTGCTATTTCTGTGGGGTGTTTCTCTGGAGGCAAGAGAGGTCTTTGTTTCTTCTAATAGGGGAAGCTAGTCCTTCGGCTGGCGCGAGACGTCTAGAATCATCGTAGGCACGTTCCCCGGCTACTGCTAGTGTTGTGAATTAGGTTCAGGATCGCGGTCAGCTCAGTTTCCATCACCCTAGAGCTTGTTCTGTTTTTTGTGTGCTTGTCCTTTTGTGATCCCCTGCCATTGGGATCATGACAGGTAGGCGAGAGTCTGATATGTTGTGGTAGAGAATTCCAGAGTAGGGGGGATGCACGAGAGAAATCTTGTATGCGATTGTGGGAAGAGGAGATAATAGGGGAGTAGAGAAGGAGATCTTGTGAGGATCGGAGGTTGCGTGCAGGAGAGTAGCGGGAGACGAGGTCGCAGATGTATGGAGGAGACAGGTTGTGGATGGCTTTGTATGTCATGGTTAGGCTTTTGTACTGGAGTCTCTGGGTGATGGGAAGCCAGTGCAGGGATTGACAGAGGGGAGAGGCCGGGGAATAGCGGGGGGACAGGTGGATTAGTCGGGCAGCAGAGTTTAGAATAGATTGGAGGGGTGCAAGAGTGTTAGAGGGGAGGCCACAGAGCAGGAGGTTACAGTAGTCAAGGCGGGAGATGATGAGGGCATGGACTAGGGTCTTTGCGGATTCTTGGTTTAGGAATGTGCGGATCCATGAAATATTTTTGAGTTGGAGGCGGCAGGAAGTGGAAAGGGCTTGGATATGTGGTTTAAAAGAGAGATCAGTGTCAAGGATTACCCCAAGACAGCGGGCTTGTGGGACTGGGGAGAGTGGGCAGCCGTTTACTGTAGTGGATAGGTTCGGTGGGGAGGTCGTGTGAGATGGGGGAAAGATGATGAATTCTGTTTTGTCCATGTTAAGTTTTAGAAATCTAGTGGAGAAGAAGGATGAAATTGCAGACAGACATTGAGGGATTCTGGTTAGTAGGGTGGTAATATCTGGTCCAGAGATGTAGATCTGTGTGTCGTCAGCATAGAGATGATATTGAAAGCCGTGAGATTCTATGAGCTGTCCCAGGCCAAAGGTGTAAATGGAGAAGAGCAGGGGTCCTAGAACTGAACCTTGCGGGACTCCGACAGATAGGGGGCGAGGTGAGGAGGTGGTGTGTGAGTGGGAGACGCTGAATGTACGGTCAGTTAGGTATGACGAGATCCAGGATAGGGCCAAGTCTGTGATTCCAAGGGATGAGAGGGTCTGCAGCAGCAGGGAATGGTCCACTGTGTCAAAGGCAGAGGACAGGTCCAGGAGGAGGAGGATAGAGTAGTGTCGCTTGCTCTTGGCGGTTAATAGGTCATTGGTGACCTTAGTTAGGGCAGTTTCAGTGGAGTGGTGTGACCGGAAGCCTGATTGAAAGCGGTCGAAGAAGGAGCAGGAAGATAGATGGGATGACAGTTCAAGATGGACATGTTGTTCCAGTAGTTTTGAGGCAAAGGGGAGAAGTGATATAGGGCGATAGCTAGATACAGAGGATGGGTCAAGAGAGGGCTTTTTGAGGATAGGTGTGATTGAGGCATGTTTAAAGCTTGAGGGGAAAACGCCAGTTGTTAGTGATAGGTTGAAGAGATGGGTTAGGGTTGGGATGAAGACTGTGGTGAGGTTTGGGATGAAGTGGGATGGGAGTGGGTCAAGTGCACAGGTGGTGAGATGCGATCTTGAGAGTAGAGTGGAGAGTTCGTCTTCTGTAATGGTGGAGAAGTTGGTTTTGGAGGTGGAGGGCTGGGTAATTGGGAGGAAGGGTTCTGGGGGTTGTTTACTAAAACTGTCTCTGATGTTCTCAATTTTCTGCTTGAAAAATGAGGCAAAGTCTTCAGGTGAGATGAGTGGGGAGGGAGGAGGTGCTGGGGGACGGAGGAGAGAGTTGAAGGTGTTGAATAACTGTTTGGGGTTGTGAGACAGGGAGGATATGAGAGATGAGAAGTAGGTTTGTTTAGCTGTGGCGAGTGTGGTCTTGAAAGTAGTGAGGGACAGTTTGAATGCGATGAAGTGCTTGTTGGAGTGGGATCTTTTCCATCTGCGCTCAGCAGCTCTGGAAGCTCGCCTCAGTTCTTTGGTGATGCTGGTGTGCCAAGGTTGTCTGTTGATTTTGCGAGCTTTGGTATGTGTGAGAGGGGCAAGAGATTCCAAAGCTGCAGCTATTGTGGTGTTATATAGAGCGGCAGCATCATCCGCATTGTGTAGGGAGCTTATGTCTGTGAGAGGGAGGAGGGATTCAGAGAGTGAGTGAAGATCAAGGTGTTTAAGATTTCTGCGAGGGTGTCAGAGTTTGTGGGGTGGGGGTTGTAGGCAAGGAGTGGAAAGGGAAGAGAATGTGAGTAGGTTGTGGTCAGAAAGAGGAAGAGGTGAGTTTGAGAGGTTAGATAGGGAGCAGAGGCGGGTGAAGATGAGGTCCAGTGTGTGACCATCTTTGTGGGTGGCTGTAGAAGACCATTGAGTGAGGCCAAAGGAGGAAGTGAGGGATAGAAGTTTAGTGGCAGCTGAGAGGGAAGTGTCAATGGGGATGTTGAAGTCGCCCATGATGATAGTGGGGATGTCAGCGGCGAGGAAATGGAGAAGACAGATGGTGAAGTCTTCAAAGAAGGTGGTGGCTGGCCCTGGGGGACGGTAGATGACAGCCAGTTGGAGGTTGGAGGGTGAGTAGATGCGCACAGAGTGCACCTCAAAGGAAGGGAGCGTAACAGAGGCAGTGGGATTGGGGTGAAGGAGCAGTTATCTGACAGGAGAAAACCAACTGCTCTGCCATGCTTGCTGCTGGGGCGGGGTGTGTGAGAAAGGTGGAAGCCACCGTAAGAGAGTGCAGCAGGGGAGGCTGTGTCAGAAGGGGTGAGCCAGGTTTCAGTGATGCCGAGGAAGGAGAGTTTGTTATTGATAAAGAGGTCATGGATAAATGGAAGTTTATTGCAGACAGAGCATGCGTTCCATAGTGCTCCAGATAGGGAAATTGGGGGAGTGGGGACAGGATCAATGGGTATGAGGTTACTGTGGTTGCGAGGACGTGTAGAGGATCGTGGCAGGGGATTAGAAATGAGTGTGGGGATGTGATGAGGAGGGCCAGGATTTGGGGATATGTCGCCAGCAATGAGGAGCAGCAGACTGAGCGTTAGAAGGTGTGAGCTGGATAGGTCATGATGTGGCCGTGTGTGCCTGGAGAGAAAGGATTGTATGTGGAGGAATAGTTCTGTGGAGGAGGTGAGGTGGCTGGGGAGGATTGAGGAAGAAATGACTAGTTCCTTACTGGGTGGAGTGATTACAGGAGATAGGAAGATGTATGTGAGTATATAGATCTCCCTGCATACGTCAAAAGCCCCATTGCTGTCTGCTGCTGCTGCTTATTTTATATATACCTAACTGCAGTTATCCATGGCAATTTTTTTTGTTTTTGCAGCTTATACCTGCTCATTTTATTATACAGCAATCCGTAGCCCCCTTTTTCTACATTTATTTGCTTGGTCACACTGCAGATTACAGCTAGGTCATTGCAATACAAGAGTGTGAAAATCTAACAATTTAAAAATTAGTTTTTGGTCCCAGGGATCAGAGGTGAGTGCGCCAAAAAAATCTGTTTTTTTTTGGTACTATCTAATATTTTGTAGTGTCTTACAACATTTTTGGACACCATTTTGCTGCTCCAAAAATCTGTAGCTGGCCCAAAAATATTTATATACAGTTCTTATATTTACCACTGTGAGTTGTATGTGACACGCATTGCATGTCATTACGCTAAATATCTTTTGTGTGCACAAAAAAAGGCCACATTTTGATCAGTCTGTTATCTCTGGCTGATGCCTGGGGAATCTGTGGTGGAAAAATCCTTGCTTTGCAGGCATACGTTGCATTGTTGTCTGCTAGCCTTGGTCTACTCATAATTTTTTGTTTAAAAAATATTTAAAAAAAACATTTTAACTGTTTGTTATCTCTATCAGATGCCTGTTGTATCTGTGGTTTAAAAATATTCACTTCTCAGGCATACGTTGCATAGCTCTCTCTGCAACACTCTCTGAAATACTCTACTCAGTATTTAATGTTTTCAAAAATTACAAAAAAACATTAATTTTTTTTACAGTCTGTTATTGCCATCAGACGTCTGATGTATCTGTGGTGGAAAAATATTCGCTTTGCGGGCATACGTTGCATAGTTCTGTCTGCTAACCTTGTTCTACTCAGTAATTTGTGTTTTCAAAAATTACAAAAAAAAATTACAAAAATTTATACAGTCTGTTATCTCCGTCAGACACCTGGGGTATCATCTATGGTGGAAAAATATTCGCTTCGCAGGCATATAATGCATTGTTCTGTCTGCTAGCTTTGTTCTATTCAGTATTTCCTGTTTACAAAAATTGCAAAAAAACATTAAAAAAATTATACAGTCTGTTATCTCCGTCAGACGCCTGGTGTATCTGTGGTGGAAAAATATTAGCTTCACATGCATACGTTGAATAGTTCTGTCTGTTAGCCTTGCTCTACTCAGTATTTAGTGTTTTCAAAAATTACAAAAAAAATTACAAAATGTAATCAATCTGTTATCGCCGTCAGACGCCTGGTGTATCTGTGGTGTAAAAATCTTCGCTTTGCAGGCATACGATGCATTGTTCTGTCTGTTATCATTGGTCTACTCATTATTTTTTGTTTAAAAAATATTTTAAAAAAACAATAAACAAACATATTTTAACTGTCTTTTGTCTCTGTCAGACGCTTGGTGTATCTGTGGTCTCTTCCTTTTCAGGCATACTGATCACGTATAATTTTTCTCAAAATAAATCCATTTGTTTTGAGCTTTTCAAATATTTCAGTTGTCCATTTAAAATGGGCAAGGCAAGGAATTGGGAACTGGACGTGATGCTGATAATGCATGTAGAGGATGAGGCCGTGGCCAAGCTGAAAGTGGGCCACAACAAACACTCTCATCTTTGTGATCGGCCTTCCTGTCCCAGTTTCTAGGGAACCGCAGCACACCACTATTGAATCCAGAGCAATATGAAATGGTTTTTGGTTGGAAGGAGGATAATGCTTCCAGTCACTTAACCACCAACACCACCACCATGTCTTCCACACGGTCAAGTCTGAGTAGCCGTGAATGTGTACCAGATATTACTCACCCTGATCCTCCATCCTGTCACCATGGTGAGTGCCCTGAGGCAGCTGATCCCACACTTGGACACTCCGAAGAGCTGTTTAATTTTCTCTTTAAAGATTCCCGACTCTTGGCCTGTCAACTTGAAGTGGGGCCACATGAGATCGCATGTAGCGATGGCCAAAGATTTGAACTGCCATGGTCACACAAAGGCAATGGTGGGAAAGTGTCACAAGAGGTGGACGATGATGAGATACAATTGCCAGAATGTCAGGAGGAGGAGCAGGGTGCAGATGTGGAAGACGAGATGGTGGATGACACAGTGACTGACCCAACCTGGCAGGAGGATATGCAGAGGAAGGACAGCAGCACACATGGTAAAGGAGGCATATCACCCCATCAGGCAGGAAGAAGCAGTGTGCTGGCCACAGACAGAAGGCGTGCATCTGTTCCCCCTAACACCAACATGACGGAAGTTGTCATTCCATCTGTTAGATCTTCCCGAGGATGGTTATTTTTTAAAGACTCTGCCAAAAAACCCAAACAGGCCATTTGCAGCACTGCCATGCCCGTATCAGCATGGGTAGCAAAACTACCAGCCTGAACACCACCAGCATGATTAGGTACATGGCAGCAAAGCACCAGATTTTGTGGGCCAAACCCCAGGCTCCATGAACACTGTGTGCAGGTGACAACACTGCTTCTTCCTCTGTTTGGCATAGAAGTCAATGCCCAGTGCCTGTGAAGATGCCTCAGGCCCTGCTCCTGTTGTTGCTCACAGTCAACCAGCACCATCATCAAGCCCATCCACTTCCTTGTCCCAGCCCAAACTTCAGTTGTCTATACCCCAGTCATTGGAACACAAGAGGAAATACCCAGCCAATGCCCAACAAGGCCACAGTAGTAAATTCTAACATTTCTCATCTGCATGCGCTTGAAATGTTGCCTTTTAGGCTCTTTGGGATGGAAGCTTTCTGCAACCTGATGGAGGAGGCTATCCCAAGGTACTCAGTCCCCAGTTGCACTATTTCTCCCGATGTGCCATACCAACATTACTAATCTGATCAGCTTCTATGAAGAGGTAAGTTCCGGACTGGACCAAGGGAACCCAGTGGACGTAGTGTATATGGACTTTTCAAAAGCTTTTGATATGGTGCCACACAAAAGGTTGATAAATATAATGAGAATAATGGGGATAGGAGAAAATATGTGTAAGTGAGTTAAGAGCTGGCTTAGGGATAGGAAACAAAGGGTGGTTATTAATGGACCACAGTGGGGTACCACAGGGGTCAGTATTGGGCCCTCTTCTTTTTAACATATTTACTAATGTAGGGGGCATTCAGAGCAGAATTTCAATATTTGCAGATTACACTAAACTCTGCAGGGTAATCAATACAGAGGAAGACAATTTTATATTACAGGATGATTTATGTAAACTAGAAGCTTGGGCTGATAAATGGCAAATGACCTTTAATGGGGATAAATGTAAGGTCATGCACTTGGGTAGAAGTAATAAGATGTATAACTATGCGCTTATTTCTAAATCTCTGGGCAAAACCATCAATGAAAAAAACTTGGGAGTATGGGTGGATGACAAACTCATGTTCAGTGGCCAGTGTCAGGCAGCTGCTACAAAGGCAAATAAAATAATGGGATGCATTAAAAGAGGCATAGATGCACATGAGGAGAACATAATTTTACCTCTATACAAGTCACTAGTTCAACCACACTTAGAATACTGTGCACAGTTCGGGTCACCGGTGTATAAGAAAGACATAGCTGAACTAGATAGGGTGCAGAGGAGAGCGAACAAGGTTATTAGAGAACTGGGGGGGTCTGCAATACCAAGATAGGTTATTACACTTTGGGCTATTTAGTTTGGAAAAATGAAGACTAAGGGGTGATTTTATTTTAATGTATACATATATCAGGGGACAGTACAAAGACCTTTCTGATGATCTTTTTAATCATAGACCTAAGACAGGGACAAGGGGCATCCTCTACGTCTGGAGAAAAGAAGGTTTAGGCATAATAACAGACACAGGTTCTTTACTGTAAGAGCAGTGAGACTATGGAACTCTCAGCCGTATGATGTTGTAATTAGGGTTGAGCGACTTTTCTTTTTATAGGATCGGGTCGGGTTTCACGAAACCCAACTTTTTCAAAAGTCGGCTAGAGTGAAATCGGCCGATCCTATAGAAAAGTCGGGGTCGGGGTCGGCCGAAACACGAAACCCAATGCACTGCATTGGGTTTCTAATGGTTCCCAGGGTCTGAAGGAGAGGAAACTCTCCTTCAGGCCCTGGGATCCATATTTAAGTGTAAAATAAAGAATCAAAATAAAAAATATTGATATACTTACCCTCGGACATGCCCTGGTTCTCACCGGCAGCCTTCCTTCCTAAGAATCAGCGCCTGAAGGAGCTTAGATGACGTCGCGGCTTGTGATTGGTCGCGTGACGCCCATGTGACCGCTCACGCGACCAATCACAAGCTTCTTAGGAAGGAAGGCTGCGGGTTAGAATCAGGGTGCGTCCGAGGGTAAGTATATACCTATTAGGAATATACTCACCCTCGGACGCGCCCTCGGACGCTTCCTTCCTAAGAATTAGCGCCTGAAGGACCTTAGATGACGTCGCGGCTTGTGATTGGTTGCGTGACCGCCCATGTGACCGCTCACGCGACCAATCACAAGCCGCGACGTCATCGAAGGCCCTTCAGGCGCTCATTCTTAGGAACGCAGGCTGCCGGTTAGTACCAGGGCGCGTCCGAGGGTGAGTATATCAATATTTTTTTTTTTATTCTTTATTTTACACTTAAATATGAATTCCGATACCGATTGCTGATATCTTAAACATATCGGAACTCGGTATCGGAATTCCGATTCCAGATCACAAGATCGCCGACCTCATGGCCGACCCCACACAGGGGTCGGGTCGGGTTTCATGAAACCCGACTTTGCCAAAAGTCCCCGACTTCTAAATCGCTCAACCCTAGTTGTAATGAGTGATTCATTACTTAAATTTAAGAGGGGATTGGATACCTTTCTTGAAAAGTATAATGTTGCAGGGTATATATGCTTGATTCTTTGATAGGGCGTTGATCCAGGGAACTAGTCTGATTGCCATATGTGGAGTCCGGAAGAAATTTTTTTCCCCAATGTGGAGCTTACTATTTGCCACATGGTTTTTTTTGCCTTCCTCTGGATTAACATGTTAGGGCATGTTAGGTTAGGCTATGGGTTGAACTCGATGGACTTAACGTTTTCCTTCAACCTTAATAACTATATTACTATGTTATTACACCAACATGTGTCCTACAACATTACCCGTGCCCTCAATAATGCTGTTACTGGGAAAGTCTACCTAACTACGGACATGTGAACAAGTGTTTCTGGGCAGGGATGGTACATCTCACTGATGGCACAATGGGTTAGCATAGTTGAATCCGGGACCCAGTCAGACCCTGGGATGGAACACATCCTCCCCACGCCAAGGATTGCGGGCCCTACATCAATCAGGGTTGCCCCCACAGTCTGTAGCTCCTGCACCTCCTCCTCTTAAGCCTCCATCACTGAAATGAACACATCAGTCAGAAGCTGGAAGCATTGCAGCACTGCCTCAGCCAAGCGGCAACAGGCTGTGCTGAAGCTAATCTTCATGGGTGACAAACCGCACAATGCTGAAGAGCTGTGGACAGCGCTGAAAGAGTAGTCAGATATTTGGATGACACCGCTAAAGCTACAGCCAGGCATGGTCATGTGTGACAATGACCGGAACCTGGTGGCGGCTCTGAGACAAGGTGAGCTCACACACGTACCTTGGCTGGCCCATGTGCTTAACCTCGTGGTTCAATGTTTTCTCAAAAGCTACCCAGAGCTGCCAGATCTGCTAGTGAAAGTATGCCATCTGTCTGCCCATTTCAGAACATCAGCTACAGCTTCAGCCGCCCTTGCCGTGCTTCAGCAGTGATTGCAGCTTTCGGTTCACCGACTGGTGTGTGATGTCCCCACGCATTGGAACTCTACACTGCATATGTTGGAAAGGATTTGTGAGCAGAAGAGGGCAGATGTTGACTATCAGCATCAACAAGGCCATTTACATTCAGTTCAGACTCCACACATATGACATCAGGAGCGGCGATGAGGACATAATTAGTGTCACCATCCACTTCTCTGCATTCAGAAAACCTCTCTGCTCATAATTAAAGAAGATGCATTGCAGGCAGAGCACGAGGACATGGAGCAAGCAACTATACAGGGTGATTACACTCAGCCTAGCCTCATGCCGTCCCAGCATGAATTGATAGGCAATGAAGAGGAGGAGGAGGAAAAACAGAAGCTATTTTCATGTGCTACAGATGGTACATTCCAGCACAGCTGTCATACCATATGTTCAGCGGGTATGGCCTGAGGACAGGGACGAAGAGATGGATGAGGAGGTGGAGGACAGCATGGTCAGTAGTCCTGTTGGTGAGGACATGGAAGTCTTGCCATAAGCAGTCTGGCGTGCATGGCTGACTTTATGTTGTGCTGCGTTTCACGTGACCCTCGTATTATAAAAATTTTGGTTGACCTTTATTACTAGTTGGTAACACTTCTAGACCCACGCTACAAGGAGAACTTTCAATCTTTTCTGCCTGAGGCAGACAGGTGTACTAAAATGTTGCTGTACCAGGAGGCCCTTGTAGCGGAATTACTTAGAAAATTAACATGTGAGAATGCTGCCAGCAGATGTCAGAGTTTGTTGTACAACCAAAGAGTCCAAGCGAGAGATAGAAGTACAATCCAGCTCAGGAAGGGGAACAATGGCAAAGTTCTGGGACAGTTTTCTCAGACCCTCCCATCGTGAAGGCACAGAGGCAAGGGGTGCAGTCAGATATTTCGATGGCCAAGCTAAACCTACAGCCAGGCATGGTCGTGTGTGACAATGGCCGGAACCTGGTGGCGGCTCTGAGACAAGGTGAGTTCACACTTGTACCTTGGCTGGCCCAAGTGCTTAACCTCATAGTTCAATGTTTTCTGAAAAGATACCCAGGGCTGCCGGATCTGCTAGTGAAAGTACGCCATGTTTCTGCAGATTTTATAATGCCAGCTACAGCTTCTGCCGCCCTTGCCGTGCTTCAGCAGCGTTTGCAGCTTCCGCTACACCGACTGGTGTGTGATGTCCCCACACGTTGGAACTCTACTCTGCATATGTTGGAAAGGATTTGTGAGCAGAAGAGGGCAGTTGTTGACTACAAACATCAACAAGGCCGTCGATAATCAGTTCAGACTCCACACATAAGACCTCAGGAGTGGACATGGATGTCCGACATATGTACTATCATTCAAAACTTTGAGGACTGCACCAAGATGGTGAGCGGTGATAACGCCATAATTAGCATCACCATCCCTTTTCTCAGCATTCTCCAAACTTCTCTGCTCACAATTAAAGAGGATGCATTGCAGGCAGAGCATGAGGACATGGAGGAAGGAACCATACAGGGGGATTAAACTCAGCCCATAATCATGTCTTCTCAATGTGAATTGGTAGTCAATGAGGAGGTGGAGGAAGAATGGGAGCTACTTTTATGCGCTATAGACGGTACTACAAACACAGCTGTAATACCATCTGTTCAGTGGGGATGGCCTGAGGACAGGGAGGAGGAGGAGGATGAGAAGGACAGCATGGTCAGTCGTCCTTTTGGTGAGGACAAGGAAGTCTTGCCTGTTAGCAGTCTGGCACGCATGGCTGACTTTATGTTGCGCTGCGTTTCACGTGACCCTCGCATAATAGAAATTTTGGGTGACACTCATTACTGGTTGGTGACACTTCTAGACCCACGCTACAAGGAGAACTTTCAATCTCTTCTTCCAGAGGCAGACAGGTGTACTAAAATGTTGCTGTAACAGAGGCCCTTGTAGTGGAATTACTTAAAAAATTCCCACAACAACACATGGGTATCCGCTTCCAGATTTGGTCTGTTTGGTGTTATCTTCCTCCTTATCCTCATCCTCATCATCCGCAACTGATAGAAAACCAGGGTGAACATATTTCGTGATGCAAAAGTCACTCAATTTTTGTGCAAGGGTGTTTTTATGATGAAGATAAAAAATGCGGCTTAAACAGCCTCAGCCAGCTCACCGACAGACCTATGAAGCACGAGGATCTCCATCCTGACCCAGACGTGAAACGACAGCATGCATGAAGAAAATAGGTGTAGATTCCAGCTCCTTCAAATCTTGAAAGTCTTTATTGGTACATTCAAATATAAAATATTGCAAGTCCTTACTTCTAGGTGGATGCAGATAGAGAGTATAGACAACGCGTTTCGATCTAACCGATCTTACTCATGTCTCATGTGTTTTTATGATGCCCATTACTACTTTGAAACCAAAACAAATATTGCTCCTCTGGGGGGAAATGTCATAAAAATGAGATGTACATATATTCTTCCCACTTATTGTTTTATTTTCCATTTTTCCTATCTCTGGACCATCCTCTTATAACCTAGTGTATACCTCCCTAATACAAAAATATTGAAATACCATTATATTATATTTTTATTTAAATCCCTGTCTCTGAACTGTTGCGAGGGACCAACATCTCATCGGACACAATCTTGCTTCATATCTATGAACCTGTGTTCGCCCCTCCCTTTTGTTACTTTCTTTTATGGGTGGATTTGCATCCGTTATTCATGTTAGAATCTGTTTAGTTTGTTACTATCTGCCATTTTCTTGTGGTGTTCTGGCTGCTGGTCTTTCCCCTCTGGTGCTGGGTTTGTTGTGGGTCAGGTGATTGTATCACTCTTTATTAACCAGCACCTGCCTCTCAGTCCTTGCTGGACAACAATGTTAGGCTACGTTCACATTTGTGTTGTGCGCCGCTGCGTCGGCGACGCAACGCACAACGCAAATAAAACCGCACCAAAACGCACGCAAAAACGCTGCGTTTTGCGACGCATGCGTCGTTTTTTGCCGAAATTTGGACGCAAGAAAAATGCAACTTGTTGCGTTTTCTTGGCCCGACGCTTGCGGCAAAAAAACCGCATGTGTCGCACAACGCAGCACACAAAAACGCATGCGTCCCCAATGTTAAATATAGGGGCGCATGACGCATGCGTCGCCGCTGCGTCGCCCGACGCAAACCCGACGCAAACAAGCATAACGCTAATGTGAACGTAGCCTTAATCTGCTTTAGTTCTAGCTTGGTGCTTTGCTTTGTCATCCGTGTGTAAAATTTGGGCAGTACTGGGAGCTCTGGGTCTGCTAGTCTCAGTTTCTGTTTTCTGTCTGTATCTGAGGCTTCTCTGTGTTTTTCTATTAGGAGGTGACCCGTTTTTGTACCCAGTCCTTAGATCTTTTAGGGAACCCCTTCCCCCGATCTATAGGTCTTCAATTGAGATTATCCTAGAATCGTCAGTGGGTCTATTCGCAAAGAATTGGTCGCCCACTCCATCGTAGGATACCAGCCTACTCATAGTGCAGGGTCAGTTTTCCCCTTCTACTCTAGTCCTGTGTTGCAGTTCCATAACAATTAATTTGTTTGATTTCAGTATGTTTAATCATTCTAATGTCTCCTCATTCTCTGCCACTAGATCACCAGTGATTACTTGTTCTGTGCTGCTATAGCCAGTCGAATTTTTGGCAAGGGTGTCTATGATGCCCATAAAATATTTTGATAAAATGTACCCCCAAGGGGAAATGTTTGTCAGCCCATGCACTTCGTGTTTGGGCATTACAAGTCTAGGAGACCCGCTTCTTTACATTGGGCCTAGTTTTTTTAGGAGGTCTTCATCAATTTCTCCCCACTCTCCACCACTAGATCACCAGGGTTGACGTGTCCTGTGCTGCTACAGCCAGTCCAATTTTTGGCATGAGTGTCTATGATGCCCATAAAATATTTTTTAAAAATATAGATTTCAGAAAGGCAGATTCTAAGATACTCAGAAAGAGAATCGGAGGGATCCAATGGCTGGATATCCTTGAGGAAAAAAATGTCCAGGGATAGGAAATCTTGAAAAATGAGATTCTCAATGCACAATCGTTAACAATTCCAAAGAGAGGTAGGAATACAAAGCATTTACAGAAACTAGGATGGATGAACACAGAACTTGAACACATGCTAAAAAGGAAGAAAGAAATGTTTATCAAATGGAAAGAGGGAGGCATATCAAAAGAAGAATATAATGCTGTCTGCAGAACCTGCAAGGCACAAATCAGTAAAAGAAAAGTCAAAGATGCTATAGGATTTTTACAGGATGAAAATTATGATATGGTAAGAAAGGATGTTGAGAAGGCCGAACTTTTAAATTCCTATTTTGCATTTGTTTTCTCTCAGAAAGAAAATTTAACATCAACTGATTTTCACGGTCCTATTAAAGGAATACAAGAATCTAGGATATCTATAAACAGGAAGATAGTGAGGAAACACTAAGCTAACATAAATGAATTCAAGTCTCCAGGTCCAGATGAATTACACCCCAGAGTGCTAAAGGAGATAGCAGAAGAAATTTTTAACCTCTATCCATAATCTTTGAAAATTCTTGAAGAACAGGAGAAGTCCCAGAAGACTGGAGAAGATCAAATGTTGTTCCTATGTTCAAAAAGGGGAAGAAGGTGGACCCTGGGAACTATAGGCCGCTGAGTCTGACTTCTATACCAGGAAAGATCTTTGAGCAAATTATTAAACAACATGAATGTAAGTACCTTGATGAGAATAAAGTGATTAACCAGAGTCAGCATGGGTTTGCAACTAATAAGTCATGTCAGACTAACTTAATTTCCTGCTATGACAGAATCACTTACGGGGTGGATCCGGGAAATGCTGTAGAAATAGTAGATCTTGACTTCAGCAAAGCATTTGACAAAGTATCTCACACGATACTTATTGAAAAAATTACTAAGTATGGAATGGACAAGGTAACTGTTAGGTGGATTCATAACTGGCTTAGTGATCAGACCCAAAGAGTTGTCGTAAATGGCTGCACATTCAGTTGGAAGAATGTCTCAAGTGGGGTACCACAGGGATTTGTCCTGGGCCCTGTATTGTTCAATATCTTTATTAATGATTTAGATGAGGCAATTGAGGGTACACTGATTACATTTGCTGATGACACAAAACTAGGAGGGATAGATAATACTAGAGAAGAGAGAGAGGAATCAAAAATATATACATAAACTGGAGTAGTGGGCAGCAACTAACAGAATTGTCTTTAACAAGGAAAAATGCAAAGTACTACATCTGGGCAATAAAAATGAAAAAAAAACATATATAGAATGGGAGGAATAGGGCTAAGCAACAGCACATGTGAAAAAGACTTAGGTATACTAATAGATCATAAACTCAACATGAGTCAACAGTGTGATGCAGCAGCAAAAAAGGCAAATGCAATTCTGGGTTGTATTAACAGAAGCATACATTCTTGATCACACAAAGTCATTATTGCCCTCTACTCTTCTTTGGTCAAACCTCATCTGGAATACTGTGTCCAGTTTTGGGCACAACATTTTAAAAAAGAGATCAACAAACTGGAGAAAGTTCAGAGAAGAGCGAGCAGAATGGTGACCGGTCTGCAAACCATGTCCTATGAGGAACAGTTACAGGATTTGGGAATGTTTAGCTTGCAAAAAAGAAGACTGAGAGTAGACTTAATAGCTGTCTACAAATGTCTCAAGGGCTGTCACATTGTAGAAGGATCATCTCTATTCTCATTTGCACAAGAAAAGACAAGAATCAGTGGGATGAAACTGAAAAGGAGGAGACACAGATTAGATATAAGAAAAAACTTTTTGATAGTTAGGGTGATCAATGAGTGAAACATGCTGCCATGAGAGGTGGTGAGTTCTCCTTCCATGGAAGTCTTCAAACAGAGGCTGGACAGACATGTGTCTGGGATGATTTAGTGAATCCTGCTTTGAGCAGGGGGTTTGACCAGATGACCCAGGAGGTCCCTTCCAACTCTACCATTCTATGATTCTATGATTCGCTCTCTGAGACACGCCTCATGCATCTTTGGTCTACAAAGCGTGCTTTCCAGGCTTTCATTCACCTTTTTTTTGCTGTGTGTTACCCTAGCTCTAAACAGTAAACACTATTTTGGGCTGAATATTTTTTTTTAATTTACCCCCATGGGGAAATGTTTGTCAGCCCATACATCTAGTTTATGTGCATTTAAAGTCTAGGAGACCCGCTCCTTTAAATTGGGCCTAGTTTTTAATGAGGCCTTCCTCCACATCTCATCATCTACTGCAATTAGATCACCAGGGTTAACGTGTCCTGTGCTGCTACAGCGAGTCAATTTTTTGGCAAGGGTGTCTATGATCCCCATAAAAAATTGTTTTAAAAATGTACCCCCCACGGGGAAATGTTTGTCTGCCCATACACTTAGTGTATGGGCATAATGAGTCTAGGAGACCTGCTCCTTTGTAATGGGACATTTTTTATGAGGCCCTCATCCATGTTTCTTCCAAAGGGGAATTGGGGTGTGCGCAAATTTGGATCAAGGTGGCCCTTGCATTCAATGCATAAGGAAACTGTATGGCAGGACCAACTGAAGACTGTGAAGTGGGTTTTCCTGTGGCCATCCAGTACCTGTGTTCAAAGGATTATTGAGGTGCATATGACTTGAAAGCAGGGCAGGCCTAGCATTCAATTCAACATTTTTTCAGGAAGACCTCCTGTATCTCTCGTGAAAGGGGTATCGGGGTGCGTTGTAATTGTTGGTAGCCCAGCCACTCACTGCATAGGAAAAAACAGCATAGGAGGCCCACTATTTAATAATGGCCCTTTAAGAATATTAATGAAGCCTGATGACCCTTTAAAAATAGACTTTGTGACTTTAAGAGTCCCTCCTTCAGAAATTAAATAAGATGTGTCTCCTTATGTGTCACACACCACATGGCCAGCTAGGGCAGGGGTCCCCAACTCCAGTCCTCAAGGCCCACCAACATGTCATGTTTTCAGGATTTCCTTAGTCTTGCCCAGGTAATAATTGCATCACCTGTGCAATGCAAAGGAAATCCTGAAAACATGACCTGTTGGTGGGCCTTGAGGACTGGAGTTGGGGACCCCTGAGCTAGGGTTGTTAAATGTTACAATTATAATTTCCCAGTGAATACATTTTTATTGCATGAAAGCAATGTTAAAGTTGAAAAACGCATCAAAAACACTGCATGTGAACATAGCCAAAGTGGTGGAGGAACATTTTGGTTTGGGGTAAATTATTTTGCCTTATATACAAGTCATTAGCCTGGAAAGGATGTACCTTAACATATTTCCTAGGAAAATCCATTTTGGTTTTGCCTTTGTATGTTTTTGGGTGCACCTTTAAAAATGGCACGAAACTCTGACAACATTACTTACAGCTGGGACCTAGGAGTCAGAAATGCTTCCAGGAGCGATCCCCGTGATGTTTTTGTGTCATTTTAGCAGTGTTTCCATCATTTTCAGAATGGTTTTAGACCTTAAAAAGAGTCCTGGGGGATCACGGTAAATGTATTCGGATTTCCCATAAACTTACATTGGGCTCGTTGCTCGGGTCGAGTACCCGAGCATTCCAATTTGCTCGACCTGAGCATTGAGAACCCGAGCATTTTAGTGCTCACTCATCACTAGTCTTTGTTAATCTGTAACAGAATAAGTGCATAACCCACATTTTTATACCCTTTCTTCCTTTGTCTACATATTTATACCCTCAAGCAGCAATCAGAAAAGTCACCATAAATAGCATACATACAAACTATTTATATACATTCATAAAAGTCATCAAAAAATGTTCAAAATTTCAAGGGGGCGTGTCCAGATGTGGAGCTGAACGGACGTGCGAGGCTCGAGCTCCCTTACCACCAGCTACAGTATCAAAAGCGGCTTAAAGTACAGCGAAGTGACCAAAGGAGGTCAGATTGGGAGATAAGATAAGCGAGGCGGTGGTGCGCAGCAGGAATGAAGCTAGGGATAAGGAGGGGGCAGGCGCCCAGCAGAGTCCTGGTCTTTGAAGCGGCCGGTAGCTGGATCCAAGATGGCGGCCGCAGCTCTCACTACGCGGCCGCTGGCAGCAGCAGCAGGTGTAACAGCAATGTGAGGCAAAGGTCAGAGCTACACAGTGAAACACTCCACCAGCCCAAACTCCCAGAAAAGCTGCAAGCTCCCTGAACACACAGAGCTATTCACCAGCATTGCAGTCCCTGTTCCTCTTCCCTGCTAGGAATGCTGAAAGTCGAGATCCTGAAGATTTACAACCACTAAACACAGCCCTGACCATCTCCTCAGACTCTTTTATTAAAGACTCCAATTCTGCCCCAGTCACTGTAGTCACACTCAGATCCCTGCTGGGAGACCTGAAGCAAGCCATTCATACTGATATCACAACGGCTTTCACTGTGCTACATAAAGAAATTATGTTGATTGGTGACATAACTGTTATGACCTGGTGGTTAGGAGCACCCGGCACGACCTGATAGTTAAACTCACGCAGGACAAGCTCTGGGATGTGAGAGCTCTGCTGACCGCAGGCCCTAATCCTATCACAACAACTAGAAATAGCTGTGGAGCGTTCCTGACTCTCCCTAGATGCCTCTTCACAGCCTAAGAGTTAGCTAGCCCTAGAGATAGAAAATAAAGCCTACCTTGCCTCAGAGAAATTCCCCAAAGGAAAAAGCAGCCCCCTACATATATTGACTGTGAGTAAAGATGAAAGTCACAAACGCAGAAATGAAACAGGTTTCAGCAAAGGGAGGCCAGACTTACTAAACAGACAGAGGATAGGAAAGGTATCTTTGCGGTCAGCACAAAAAACTACAAAAGACCACACAGAGTGTGCAAAAAGACCTCCGCACCGACTCACGGTGCGGAGGTGCCACTCTGCATCTCAGAGCTTCCAGCTAGCAAGACAAAATCATGATAACCAGCTGGACAAGGAAACAATAAACAAATAATAACTATCAGGAACTTAGCTTCTGCTGGAGAAGACAGGTCACCAGAAAGATCCAGGAGCGAACTGAACCAATGCAGGAACATTGACAGCTGGCATGGAGTAACGATCTGAGTGGAGTTAAATAGAGCAGCCAACCAAAGGATAAACCACGTCACCTGTGTAAGGAACCTCAGAAGCAGCAGCTTCACTCACAGCCACCAGAGTGAGCCCATAGACAGAACTCGCCGAAGTACCATTCATGACCACAGGAGGGAGTTCGACAACAGAATTCACAACAGTACCCCCCCCCCTTGAGGAGGGGTCACCGAACCCTCACCAGAGCCCCCAGGCCAATCAGGATGAGCCAAATGAAAGGCACGAACAAGATCGGCAGCATGAACATTAGAGGCAAAAACCCAGGAATTATCTTCCTGACCATAACCCTTCCACTTGACCAGGTACTGGAGTTTCCGTCTCGAAACACGAGAATCCAAAATCTTCTCCACCACATACTCCAACTCCCCCTCAACCAACACCGGGGCAGGAGGATCAATGAAGGGAACCATAGGCGCCACATATCTCTGCAACAACGACCTATGGAACACATTATGGATGGCAAAAGAAGCTGGAAGGACCAAACGAAATGACACAGGATTAAGAACTTCAGAAATCTTATATGGCCCAATGAAATGAGGCTTAAACTTAGGAGAGGAAACCTTCATAGGAACATGACGAGATGACAACCAAACCAAATCCCCAACACGAAGTCGGGGACCAACACAGCGCCGGCGGTTAGCGAAACGTTGAGCCTTTTTCTGGGACAATGTCAAATTGTCCACCACATGAGTCCAAATCTGCTGCAACCTGTCCACCACCGTATCCACACCAGGACAGTCCGATGGCTCAACCTGCCCTAAAGAGAAACGAGGATGGAAACCAGAATTACAGAAAAAAGGATAAACTAAAGTAGCCAAGCTGGCCCGATTATTAAGGGCGAACTCAGCCAAAGGCAAGAAGGACACCCAATCATCCTGATCAGCAGAAACAAAGCATCTCAGATATGTTTCCAAAGTCTGATTAGTTCGTTCGTTTTGGCCATTAGTCTGAGAATGGAAAGCCGAAGAAAAAGACAAATCAATGCCAATCTTAGCACAAAAGGACCGCCAAAACCTCGAAACAAACTGGGAACCTCTGTCCGAGAGGATGTTCTCCGGAATGCCATGCAAACGAACCACATGCTGGAAAAACAATGGCACCAAATCAGAGGAGGAAGGCAATTTAGACAAGGGTACCAAATGGACCATCTTAGAGAAGCGATCACAAACCACCCAAATGACCGACATCCTTTGAGAAACAGGGAGATCAGAAATAAAATCCATGGAAATATGCGTCCAGGGCCTCTTCGGGACCGGCAAGGGCAAAAGCAACCCACTGGCACGAGAACAGCAGGGCTTAGCCCGAGCACAAGTCCCACTGAACTGCACAAAAGAACGCACATCCCGTGACAAAGAAGGCCACCAAAAGGATCTAGCCACCAAATCTCTGGTACCAAAGATTCCAGCATGATCAGCCAACACCGAACAATGAACCTCAGAGATAACTCTACTAGTCCATCTATCAGAAACAAACAGTTTCTCCGTAGGACAACGGTCAGGTCTATCTGCCTGAAACTTCTGCAGCACGCACCGCAAATCAGGGGAGATGGCAGACAAAATTACCCCCTCTTTAAGATTACCCGCCGGCTCCGGAACACCCGGAGAGTCAGGCACAAAACTCCTTGACAGGGCATCAGCCTTCACATTCTTAGATCCCGGAAGGTATGAAACCACAAAATCAAAATGGGAGAAAAAGAGCGACCATCGAGCCTGTCTAGGATTCAACCGTTTGGCAGACTCGAGATAAGTCAAATTCTTGTGATCCGTCAAGACCACCACGCGATGTTTAGCTCCTTCAAGCCAATGTCGCCACTCCTCGAATGCCTACTTCATGGCCAACAACTCTCGATTGCCAACATCATAATTGCGCTCAGCAGGCGAGAATTTTCTAGAAAAGAAGGCACAGGGTTTCATCACCGAGCCATCAGAACTTCTTTGCGACAAAACAGCCTCTGCTCCAATCTCAGAAGCATCAACCTCAACATGAAACGGGAGCGAAACATCTGGCTGGCACAACACAGGGGCAGAAGAAAAACAACGCTTCAACTCCTGAAAAGCCTCTACAGCCGCAGAGGACCAATTGACTACATCAGCACCTTTCTTGGTCAAATCAGTCAACGGTTTAGCAATACTAGAAAAATTAGCGATGAAGCGACGGTAAAAATTAGCAAAGCCCAGGAACTTCTGCAGGCTCTTCACAGATGTCGGCTGAGTCCAATCGTAAATGGCCTGAAATTTAACAGGGTCCATCTCGATAGTAGAAGGGGAAAAAATGAAACCCAAAAATGAAACCTTCTGAACTCCAAAGAGACACTTTGACCCCTTCACAAACAAGGAATTCGCACGAAGGACCTGGAACACCATTCTGACCTGCTTTACATGAGACTCCCAATCATCCGAAAAGACCAAAATGTCATCCAAATATACAATCATGAATCTATCCAGGTACTCTCGGAAGATGTCATGCATAAAGGACTGAAACACAGATGGAGCATTAGAAAGCCCGAATGGCATAACCAGGTACTCAAAATGGCCCTCGGGCGTATTAAATGCTGTTTTCCATTCATCGCCCTGTTTAATTCGCACAAGATTATACGCCCCTCGAAGATCTATCTTGGTGAACCAACTAGCCCCCTTAATCCGAGCAAACAAATCAGACAGCAGCGGCAAAGGATACTGAAATTTAACTGTGATCTTATTAAGAAGGCGGTAATCAATACAAGATCTCAAAGAGCCATCCTTCTTGGCCACAAAAAAGAACCCTGCTCCCAATGGTGACGACGACGGGCGAATATGATCCTTCTCCAAGGATTCCTTTATATAACTCCGCATAGCGGCGTGCTCTGGCACAGATAAATTAAACAGACGGCCCTTAGTAAACTTACTACCAGGAATCAAATTAATAGCATAATCGCAATCCCTATGAGGAGGTAGGGCACCGGATTTGGGCTCTTCAAATACATCCCGGTAATCTGATAAAAACTCAGGGACTTCAGAAGGAGAGGAAGGCGAAATTGACAACAATGGAACATCACCATGTACCCCCTGACAACCCCAGCCGGACACAGACATAGATTTCCAATCCAACACTGGATTATGGACCTGTAGCCATGGCAACCCCAAAACGACCACATCATGCAGATTATGCAACACCAAAAAGCGAATATCTTCCTGATGTGCAGGAGCCATGCACATGGTCAATTGAGTCAAGTACTGAGGCTTATTCTTGGCCAAAGGCGTAGCATCAATTCCTCTCAATGGAATAGGATACTGCAAGGGCTCCAAGAAAAAACCACAGCGCCTGGCAAACTCCAAGTCCATCAAATTCAGGGCAGCGCCTGAATCCACAAATGCCATAACAGAATAGGACGACAGAGAGCAAATCAGAGTAACGGACAAAAGAAATTTAGACTGTACCGTACCAATGGTGGCAGACCTAGCGAACCGCTTAGTGTGCTTAGGACAATCGGAGACAGCATGAGTGGATTCACCACAGTAAAAACACAGCCCATTCTGACATCTGTGTTCTTGCCGTTCAGCTCTGGTCAAAGTCCTATCACACTGCATAGGCTCAGGCCTATGCTCAGAGAATACCGCCAGATGGTGCACAGCTTTGCGCTCACGCAAGCGCCGATCGATCTGAATGGCCAAGGACATAGACTCATTCAGACCAGCAGGCGTGGGAAATCCCACCATGACATCCTTAAGGGCTTCAGAAAGATCCTTTCTGAAAATTGCCGCCAGGGCACACCCATTCCACTGAGTAAGCACAGACCACTTTCTAAACTTCTGACAGTACACCTCTGCTTCATCCTAACCCTGACACAAAGCCAGCAAGATTTTCTCTGCCTGATCAACTGAATTTGGTTCATCATAAAGCAATCCAAGCGCCAGAAAAAACGCATCAACATCACGCAATGCAGGATCTCCTGGCGCAAGGGAAAATGCCCAGTCTTGAGGGTCACAACGCAACAAAGAAATAATGATTTTTACTTGTTGAACGGGGTCACCAGAGGAGCGGGGTTTCAAAGCTAGAAACAGTTTACAATTATTTTTGAAATTCAAGAACTTAGATCTATCCCCAGAAAATAAATCAGGAATAGGAATTCTAGGCTCTAACACAGGATTCTGAACCACAAAATCTTGAATGTTTTGTACCCTTGCAGTGAGATGATCCACACAAGAGGACAGACCTTGAATGTCCATATCTACACCTGTGTCCTGAACCACCCAAAGGTTTAGGGGAAAAGAAAGACAAAACACAGTGCAAAGAAAGAAAAATGGTCTCAGAACTTCTCTTATCCCTCTATTGAGATGCATTAATACTTTGGGCCAGCTGTACTGTTATGACCTGGTTGTTATTAGCACCCGGCACGACCTGATAGTTAAACTCACGCAGGACAAGCTCTGGGATGTTGGAGCTCTGCTGACCGCAGGCCCTAATTCTATCACAACAACTAGAAATAGCTGTGGAGCGTTCCTGACTCTCCCTAGACGCCTCTTCACAGCCTAAGAGTTAGCTAGCCCTAGAGATAGAAAATAAAGCCTACCTTGCCTCAGAGAAATTCCCCAAAGGAAAAGGCAGCCCCCCACATATATTGACTGTGAGTAAAGATGAAAGTCACAAACGCAAAAATGAAACAGCTTTCAGCAAAGGGAGGCCAGACTTACTAAACAGACAGAGGATAGGAAAGGTATCTTTGCGGTCAGCACAAAAAACTACAAAAGACCACACAGAGTGTGCTTAAAGACCTCCGCACCGACTCACGGTGCGGACGTGCCACTCTGCATCCCAGAGCTTCCAGCTAGCAAGACAAAATCATGATAACCAGCTGGACAAGGAAACAATGAACAAATAATAACTATCAGGAACTTAGCTTCTGCTGGAGAAGACAGGTCACCAGAAAGATCCAAGAGCGAACTGAACCAATGCAGGAACATTGACAGCTGGCATGGAGTAACGATCTGAGTGGAGTTAAATAGAGCAGCCAACCAAAGGATAAACCACGTCACCTGTGTAAGGAACCTCAGAAGCAGCAGCTTCACTCACAGCCACCACAGGGAGCCCATAGACAGAACTCGCCGAAGTACCATTCATGACCACAGGAGGGAGTTCGACAATAGAATTCACAACACATAACCTCACACATAGAGGGAAAACTGGAGGAATATACTACAGTGCACAACCAACTAGTAGACGCACATAATGAAGCAGACGAAGAAATCATGGCCCTGAAACTGAAGCTTGCAGACGTAGATGATCGATTCAGGTGCAATAACCTACGTTTCAGAGGAATTCCTGAGAGTGTGTCAGTGGATACACTAAAGGAGTTTTTAATGGACTTTTTTACCATTCTGGTGCCGTCAGCAGAATAGAGAGACCTGCTGATTCACAGGGCACATCGGATCCCCAAATCAAAGTCTGCTCCCAGCTCCACACTGCGAGACGTGATAGCCAGGCTGCACTTCTACCACTTCAAGGAGGCAGTGACCAAGACAGCGACAGCAAAGTAAGAACTTCCAGAAAGATTCTAGAACATCCTAGTGTTCATAGACTTGTCTGCCACAACCCTGAACAGGAGGCGGGAATTCTCATCCGCAACCAAGATCCTGCAGGACAACAATATTGTCTACAAGCGGGGATATCCAGTAAAGCTCATTGTGATGAAAAATGGAGCTTCACATGTCCTTGTGTCTTCCAGAGAGGCCATGACCCTGCCCAAGGAATGGTCCCTAACATCAGTAGATGAAGACACCAGCTCCCCACTAAGGAAAAGACCCCTGCAGCTGAACAAGCAATGGACCTGATTCTCTCACAAGTACTCTGTAACTACATGTATCCCCTATGTGCCTATGCCGGGACACCACACTGTTATTTTCTTTTTGCCTGGCTGACAGGCTGAAGGGAGATGAGAATAACGCTTTCGCTTTTTCTATTCTCTCCCCCCTTAATAATGGATAGGATTGATTATCCATTTGGTTCACATAGAACCAGACTCTGAGTTGTACAAGTTGTACTTGTTTGAAGACACAAAAGAGCATAGTAAAACCAAAAACTCTCAGTTTCAAAAAATCATAGGAATCCGCAAGTGCTAGTAAAAGATGTAAAAACAGGGTATTTGGTTGATACATTTTTTGCAAAAAATGTATACTAAGCTGCTCCACCAAACGTCAAGGTATACCCATATAGAGCAGTCCTAACTGATGTATGCAATCCCTATCTGATGTATTTAAAAACCTGATCATCTGTATATTACCTGTGTGAACAGGGTTCAGAGAGGAAATGTCCATGTGGACACGCTGAGTGGAACAGCTTTTGTGCAGATAGCCCACAAGGAGTGATGGGTAACTCCCTAGTCTTGTAGACACAAGAGAACAATTATGGAAACAGGAACACATAGTCTACTTGCACAGTGAACAAGTCTGTAGGAACATGTTCACACACCACCAAGAAACTTGAAGACACAAAAGAGCATAGTAAAACCAAAAACACTCAGTTTAAAAACATCACCGTAATCCGCAAGTGCTAGTAAAAAGATGTTAAAAACAGGGTTTTTGGTTGATGCGTTTTTTTTGCAAAAAATGTATACTAAGCTGCTCCACCAAACATTAAGGTATACCCATATAGAGCAGTCCTAACTGATGCATGCAATCCCTATCTGATGTATTTAAAAACTTGATCATCCGTATATCACCTGTGTGAACAGGGTTCAGAGAGGAAACGTCCATGTGGACACGCTGAGTGGAACAGCTTTTGTGCAGATAGCCCACAAGGAGTGGTGGGTAACTCCCTAGTCTTGTAGGCACAACAGAAGTTGTACTTGTTGGAGTTGTTGTTAATAACTTTAACCCCTTTGCTTCCCTTATTATTATCCTGTATTTAGTGACTGATAGTGATGGGCTTACCCTTCTCTAGGTCTCCTTTTGCTTTGCCAGTGTTGGAGATATGCTGCTATATCCTTCAACGGACCTCTTGACTAGTTTGGCCTACGTAGATCCTAGGGCATGTACATACCAGATGATAGACCACATTTCTTGAGCGACAGTTTGAATAAAACTTGGTCTTGATGGTTTCTGGGAAAATAGGGAGGGTGATGTTGTCAATAGCAATCATATACGTGCATACATTACATCCTCCACAAGGAAACGTACCCACAAGTCGACTGCCTGTGCCCAATCTGATAGTAGACTTTCTAAAGTGACTACTTTGGGGATATTCCCTCTCAGCTAGGCATGTCGTGAGTTCTAATGCACCTTCACAGAAATCAGTATGCACACTACAGTTACATTTAACCCTTAGGAACTGATCTTTTGTTAAATTGTTCTGTAAATGTTGAGGGTGAAAACTTGTAAAATGTAGTAAGCTGTTCGTGGCAGTCGTCTTCCGGAAAAGTTTTGTCTGTATCCGGGTCCCATTTTTCATAATCTTGAGGTCCAAAAAGTTCACTGTTGATGTGGAAAGAGAAGCTGTCAAAGTAATATTGAAAGTATTGCTTTGAGCTCAGAGATGAACGCCAAACATTCAGTTTCAGATCCAGTCCAAAAAAACAACAAATCGTCGATGTAACGGAACCAACAAAAAAGGTGGTCTGAAAGGCCTGAAATGGGCGCACGTGTGTCTCCTCCCACCAACCCATGAAGAGGTTGGCATAAGAAGGGGCACACAGTGCCCCCATCGCAGTACCCGACACCTGTTTGTAAAAAAGTCAATCAAAAACAAAATAACTGTTAGGCAGGATGAAAGATAAAAGGTCCAAGATAAATGAATGGTGTCTTCGATCACCTAAAACTTGTTGATCTAAGAAAAAGGAAGCCACCTTTATACCCAGTTCATGATCAATGCTCGTGTACAGAGTTTCGACATCCATAGTTACAAGGATGGTCTTTGGTGGAACAATTAGATCTTGTAATTGGCAAATTAAATGAGAGGTATCTTGCATGAATGAACCTAAGAGAGAGACAAAAGGCTGCAAGAAATGGTCTAAATAAATACATGGCCTATTAAAAACACTGCCCATACCGGCAACGATGGGCCTACCTGGTGGTTCTTGGATAGACTTATGGATCTTCGGTAATAGGTACAATGTAGGTACTACCGGATGTTGTGTGGTCAAAAAAAGTGACTTCTTTCTTCGTCAAGATATTATTACATTTTACTGTGAAAAGTAAACGATCCAGTTTTTGATAACAACTTACATTATTTAGTTGCCGTTTGGCTTCTTTTATGCACATCTCAATAGGCCATAGAACAATGTTCCCACCTTTGTCCGCCTCTTTTATAGTAAATGACGGATTATTAGGTAACCTGGAGATCACTCTGCATTCCTTTGCTCCCAGATTTTCTCCCTGATATTTGTTAGGTTTCAAATTGGCTATCTCTCTGCTAACTGTATCATAGAATATTTGGACCGTAGGAAAAATGAAAAATGAGGGAGTTGCCTGTGACGGCAAACACCATAGCTGGCTAGCAGCATAATTGCTATTACCGGTTCCCGTTTCCTCGTTCTCCTCCAGTAATTCAACAAGGTCGCTGAAGGCCTGTCCCTCATCCTGTGGTAGGGAGTCGATGAGGGAGGGCTGATGGTAGAGAAGTTTAAAAGTCAATTGCCTGCAAAATAAGTAAAGATCTTTTGTCAAGGTGAATTTGTCTAATTGATTCATCGGTGTGAAAGATAACCCTTTAGGTAACAAAGATGTCTCTAGATCAGAGAGAACATAGACGGATAAATTTACAACCTGCAGGTTACCTGGGTTACATGTTTCGTTCATGGGATCTACTTCTTCCTGTTGTGCCTCAAATCCCTCCGATATGTTGGGGACCTGGCTTGGTAGCGCCGTCTCTTTCTCCTGGGATTTGTTCTGTTTAAGACATCCTCTCTTGCTGCGCTTTCTTGATCGCTTTGTCCTGATGCTAAAAAATCACTGGTAGATGAATCTCCAGTAGTAGCAGGGGGTATCGAACATAGTAACATAGTTAGTAAGGCCGAAAAAAGACATTTGTCCATCCAGTTCAGCCTATATTCCATCATAAATCCCCAGATCTACGTCCTTCTACAGAACCTAATAATTGTATGATACAATATTGTTCTGCTCCAGGAAGACATCCAGGCCTCTCTTGAACCCCTCGACTGAGTTCGCCATCACCACCTCCTCAGGCAAGCAATTCCAGATTCTCACTGCCCTAACAGTAAAGAATCCTCTTCTATGTTGGTGGAAAAACCTTCTCTCCTCCAGACGCAAAGAATGCCCCCTTGTGCCCATCACCTTTCTTGGTATAAACAGATCCTCAGCGAGATATTTGTATTGTCTCCTTATATACTTATACATGGTTATTAGATCGCCCCTCAGTCATCTATTTTCTAGACTAAATAATCCTAATTTCGCTAATCTATCTGGGTATTGTAGTTCTCCCATCCCCTTTATTAGTTTTCTTGCCCTCCTTTGTAGTCTCTCTAGTTCCATTATATCCTTCCTGAGCACCGGTGCCCAAAACTGGACACAGTACTCCATGTGTGGTCTAACTAGGGATTTGTACAGAGGCAGTATAATGCTCTCATCATGTGTATCCAGACCTCTTTTAATGCACCCCATGATCCTGTTTGCCTTGGGAGCTGCTGCCTGGCACTGGCTGCTCCAGGTAAGTTTATCATTAACTAGGATCCCAAAGTCCTTCTCCCTGTCAGATTTACCCAGTGGTTTCCCGTTCAGTGTGTAATGGTGATATTGATTCCTTCTTCCCATGTGTATAACCTTACATTTATCATTGAAACCGGAACACATGGGCTACTTGCACAGTGAACAAGTCTGTATGATCATGTTCACACACCACCAAGAAACCTGAAGACACAAAAGAGAATAGTAAAACCAAAAACACTGAGTTTGAAAAAATGTTGCAGTAATCCGCAAGTGCTAGTAAAAGATGTAAAAAACAGGGTATTTGGTTGATACGTTTTTTGCAAAAAATGTATACTAAGCTGCTCTACCAAACTTCACGGTATACCCTTATCAGAGCAGTCCTAACTAATGTATGCAATCCCTATCTGATGTATTTAAAAACCTGATCATCTGTATATTACCTGTGTGAACAGGGTTCAGAGAGGAAAAATCCATGTGTGCATACAGGGTAGAACAGCTTTTGTGCAGATAGCCCAAGAGGAGTGGTGGAACTCCCCAGTCTTGTAGACACAAGAGAACAATTATGGAAACCGGAACACATGGGCTACTTGCACAGTGAACAAGTCTGTATGATCATGTTCACACACCACCAAGAAACCTGAAGACACAAAAGAGAATAGTAAAACCAAAAACACTCAGTTTGAAAAAATGTTGCAGTAATCCGCAAGTGCTAGTAAAAGATGTAAAAAACAGGGTATTTGGTTGATACGTTTTTTGCAAAAAATGTATACTAAGCTGCTCTACCAAACTTCACGGTATACCCTTATCAGAGCAGTCCTAACTAATGTATGCAATCCCTATCTGATGTATTTAAAAACCTGATCATCTGTATATTACCTGTGTGAACAGGGTTCAGAGAGGAAAAATCCATGTGTGCATACAGGGTAGAACAGCTTTTGTGCAGATAGCCCAAGAGGAGTGGTGGAACTCCCCAGTCTTGTAGACACAAGAGAACAATTATGGAAACCGGAACACATGGGCTACTTGCACAGTGAACAAGTCTGTATGATCATGTTCACACACCACCAAGAAACCTGAAGACACAAAAGAGAATAGTAAAACCAAAAACACTGAGTTTGAAAAAATGTTGCAGTAATCCACAAGTGCTAGTAAAAGATGTAAAAAACAGGGTATTTGATTGATACGTTTTTTACAAAAAATGTATACTAAGCTGCTCTACCAAACTTCACGGTATACCCTTATCAGAGCAGTCCTAACTAATGTATGCAATCCCTATCTGATGTATTTAAAAACCTGATCATCTGTATATTACCTGTGTGAACAGGGTTCAGAGAGGAAAAATCCATGTGTGCATACAGGGTAGAACAGCTTTTGTGCAGATAGCCCAAGAGGAGTGGTGGAACTCCCCACTCTTGTAGACACAAGAGAACAATTATGGAAACCGGAACACATGGGCTACTTGCACAGTGAACAAGTCTGTATGATCATGTTCACACACCACCAAGAAACCTGAAGACACAAAAGAGAATAGTAAAACCAAAAACACTCAGTTTGAAAAAATGTTGCAGTAATCCGCAAGTGCTAGTAAAAGATGTAAAAAACAGGGTATTTGGTTGATACGTTTTTTGCAAAAAATGTATACTAAGCTGCTCTACCAAACTTCACGGTATACCCTTATCAGAGCAGTCCTAACTAATGTATGCAATCCCTATCTGATGTATTTAAAAACCTGATCATCTGTATATTACCTGTGTGAACAGGGTTCAGAGAGGAAAAATCCATGTGTGCATACAGGGTAGAACAGCTTTTGTGCAGGTAATATACAGATGATCAGGTTTTTAAATACATCAGATAGGGATTGCATACATTAGTTAGGACTGCTCTGATAAGGGTATACCGTGAAGTTTGGTAGAGCAGCTTAGTATACATTTTTTGCAAAAAACGTATCAACCAAATACCCTGTTTTTTACATCATTTACTAGCACTTGCAGATTACTGCAACATTTTTTCAAACTGAGTGTTTTTGGTTTTACTATTCTCTTTTGTGTCTTCAGCTTACATTTATCATTGTTAAACCTCATCTGCCACCTTTTAGCCCAAGTTTCCAACTTATCCAGATCCATCTGTAGCAGAATACTATCTTCTCTTGTATTAACTGCTTTACATAGTTTTGTATCATCTGCAAATATCGATATTTTACTGTGTAAACCTTCTACCAGATCATTAATGAATATGTTGAAGAGAACAGGTCCCACTGCGGTACCCCACTGGTCACAGCGACCCAGTTAGAGACTATACCATTTATAACCACCCTCTGCTTTCTATCACTAAGCCAGTTACTAACCCATTTACACACATTTTCCCCCAGACCAAGCATTCTCATTTTGTGTACCAACCTCTCGTGCGGCACGGTATCAAACGCTTTGGAAAAATCGAGATATACCATGTCCAATGACTCACCGTGGTCCAGCCTATAGCTTACCTCTTCATAAAAACTGATTAGATTGGTTTGACAGGAGCGATTTCTCATAAACCCATGCTGATATGGAGTTAAACAGTTATTCTCATTGAGATAATCCAGAATAACATCCCTCAGAAACCCTTCAAATATTTTACCAACAATAGAGGTTAGACTTACTGGCCTATAATTTCCAGGTTCACTTTTAGAGCCCTTTTTGAATATTGGCACCACATTTGCTATGCGCCAGTCCTGCGGAACAGACCCCATCGCTATAGAGTCCCTAAAAATAAGAAATAATGGTTTATCTATTACATTACTTAGTTCTCTTAGTACTCGTGGGTGTATGCCATCCGGACCCGGAGATTTATCTATTTTAATCTTATTTAGCCGGTTTCGCACCTCTTCTTGGGTTAGATTGGTGACACTTAATATAGGGTTTTCATTGTTTCTTGGGATTTCACCTAGCATTTCATTTTCCACCGCAAATACTGTGGAGAAGAAGGTGTTTAATATGTTAGCTTTTTCCTCGTCATCTACAACCATTCTTTCCTCACTATTTTTTAAGGGGCCTACATTTTCAGTTTTTATTCTTTTACTATTGATATAGTTGAAGAACAGTTTGGGATTAGTTTTACTCTCCTTAGCAATATGCTTCTCTGTTTCTCTGTTTTTGAAGTTTGTATATTAGTCCCATTATGCCTGGTGAATCTTTTGTTGCCGTGGTGTGACCATTTGAACATCTGTTGACTATTAAAGTCTCTCTTATCGTGGGCAAATTTCCATTTTTTTCTTCTCAATTATATCTTTTTTTAAAATATCGATAGTCTCCTTAAGCCGCTTTTGAAAGGGTAAGACAACATTATGAGAGTCAAACGTACTGAGTCTGGCCTCCTTTTCCTTAATACTATCTCTTAGTTTGTTCATGAGATTCCGATCATGATCTATAAGTAAGTTAATCAGAATGGATGAACATTTAAGAAGACCTGATTCCCAAGTGCTTTTAAAACCAACATCCACCTCCCACACAGGGAATATCTGAATTCTCAAGCCCCTTGGGACAATGCCTAATTTGTTATATTCCTCCAAGCTCTTTATATTCCACCATCTCTTGGTGAGTGATTTCTGTAAGGTAGTAATCTCAGAAGAGAGACCAGTAAAGCCACTATCCTGTGCTGCTACTTCATTATTAGAGCTGAAAACTTCCGCAACCTGTTCCCTCCAAGCCAGTTCCCTAGCCTCCAAATTCATCATATAGTATCAAAAATAAACCGATCTCAAAGGAAATAAATACAATCAAATGTGGCTTCAATCACCAAACATATATATATATATATATATATATATATATATATATATATATATATATATATAGTCAGTGTGCCAACACTCCACCAGGAAACCAGGCAGAAAAGGCCACCTGAAAGACTTTTTGAGCAAAAAATTGGGTGTGGAGGGCACCACTATATGATATTAATATTAAGAATGGGGTTCACCTATGGGCAACAGAAGTAGAGAACTTACAGAACACAAGAAAAAGCATGCCCATATTTAGGGAACCCTCAGACAGATTAAATGCATAGTTTATTGTAGAAAAAGTTCAGCACAATCATTACACTTAGGACACAACAATTAAAACCATTTTAAAACAATTATGAAAATCCATGTCCAATGGTATGGATCATGGACACCCCTTTAATTATCCAAACAAGCTCAGTGTTTTTAACATGGACTCAAAAATGAATATATTAATATCATTCAGAAAAATATATACATATGAGCGGCCCCATCTATTCACAGTACCATATAGATTGTGTGGTGGAGCAAAAAAAGGGGTGGTTATATATATGCCCGTTCAGATATATGCGCACATACACACACATATATATATCAACAGGTCTGACAACTGGTAACAACCATATCCAGGTAAGTAGGCTAAATAATGTAAACGATAATGAAAAACAGAATCCTGGAATCCTACAACCGTCCAACAAACCCAGCTGGATGCACCTAATAAGGTGTCCCAGTCATAGACATGAATACAAAATATAGCATGGTCAAAAAAGCACATACATATCAGTTGATATACAAGACCTGTTATCCACCTAAAGGTAAGGAAAAAAGGAAGGCCAAAGCTCAGACCCCACGAATAGGGCATGGAAGTATCCAACAAAGAGCCATGTAAGCAAGGACTAATGGCGGGTGAACCCCACGTGTATCGCCACTAAAGATGTGGCTTCTTCAGGGGAGGAAGTTCATGTGCACTGTGTCCAACAAGTGCACTATATGTACATCCTACCACTAGTGTTGAGCGATACCTTCCGATATTTGAAAGTATCGGTATCGGATGGTATCGGCTGATACCGGCAAAATATCGGATCTCACCGATACCAATACCCAATACCAATACAAGTCAATGGGACACAAATATCGGAATGTATCCTGCATGGTTCCCAGGGTCTGAAGGAGAGGAAACTCTTTTTCAGTCCCTGGGATCCATATTAATGTAAAAAATAAAGAATAAAAATAAAAAATATGGCTATACTCACCCCTCCGAAGGACCCAGGCTGTCACCGCTGCAAGAGTCTGCCTCCGTTCCTGAGAATGTAGTGAGTGAAGGACCTTTGATGACGTCGCGGTCAGGTGAGTGGTCAGGTGACTGGTCACCTAACCGCGATGTCATCGAAGGTCCTTCACTCTCTGCAATTCTCAGGAACGGAGGCAGACGCTTGCAGCGGTGACAGCCAGGGTCCTTCGGAGGGGTGAGTATAGCCATATTTTTTATTTTTATTCTTTATTTTTTACATTAATATGGATCCCAGGGCCTGAAGGAGAGTTTCCTCTCCTCCAGACCCTGGGAACCATACGCACCGCACACTCCGATACCGATTTCCGATATCACAAAAATATCAGAACTCGGTATCGGAATTCCGATACAGCAAATATCGGCCGATACCCGATACTTGCAGTATCGGAATGCTCAACACTACCTATCACTAATTAACAATATGAATCACCTGGAAGGGAATTGACCAGGAACATGGTCCGTTGTGCAGAGACAGTTCGGATATCAGCCATATTGTTAAGCGCAGCAGAGTGTCAATGTCAATAAAGTTGTCCTAACTCCTAACTGCGCATGTGCCAGAACATAACAGTCTGCGGCTGCGCACAATGGATCCAAGACCAAAACAAAATGTCGTCACAGAAAATGCAGCGCAAGCACACAGCAACCACATCCCTCAAGTGCAGCCTCATATCGGCTGCAATCCCACAATGTGCCAGCAAACAAGAAGGCTCCACACACACAAACGTTTGGTTCGGCCATGCAAGAAAAAAGGTATTTATGCACGCATAGATGCACAGGATATGTCCTTTATTCACTTAAGATACTAAACGTATATACAAATGTACACACTACCATGGATAGAGGGGCATAGTTATTTTTATTTTTATCTGAACTAAAGAGGTGTGGAAATAGTGATTACAAGGGTTGAGCGACTTTTAGTTTTTTAGGGTCGAGAAGGCTTTCATGAAACCCGATTATCTCAAAAGTCGAGTCGAGTGAAATCGGCCGATTATCGCGAGAAGTCGGGGATCGACCGAAACACGAAACCCAATGCAAATCAATGGGGGAGCATAGTCGGTAGTGAGTGGAGGCCAGGAAAACACCTACAGTGCCCATTTTAATGGCAAAAACATCCATTCTTGGTACTGAAGCTTGTCAATCTTAATTTACCTTATAATAATAGTAAGGCATTGGACATTGGGGGTCATTTGGCTAAAGTTGTGGGGGTATGGCTGGGTCAAGTATTTAGTGGGCCCAGGAAACGTGGACCACGTCACGGCAGTGGAGCAGGGAGAGGTAAGTATTTCAACTTTGCAAGTGCTGTGATCCTGAGCAAGCAGGGGGGCCCACTCGTTTGCATTGGCACTGGCACAGGAACCCTCAAAGTACAGCGGTGTGTTTGCACGGCGGGGGCGCCTCCCACTGGCAGCGACACTTTTCCGTACTATGAGGGGCTCTGTGCCAGTGACATCGCCAATGAGTATGCCCCCCCACCTGATGAAGGAACCTGCACTTTCATCTGCACCTTCCTCTTTGTCCCCGTGTAAGGTGGTATAGTATGCGGGAAGGGGAACCTCACTTTCAGCAGGGTCAGAATCTGGCTGTGTAGTGTGCAAGGGGAATGTAGCGGTCTGGGTCAATGTACCAGCAGAGTCATCTAGCACTGGCTGGGCAATGGGCAGGATGAGGAGGAAACACAGATATAGTCCCAAATACAAAAGTAGGCTAAAAGCAGTTCAAAATTGGTAACAGGACTAAACAGGCGGCATTGCTTTGTTCAGTGGAGGACAACTGTAATGAAAGGCTGACACAGTTAGTAGGCCCAAATCAGTAAGTAGTCTAAATGCAGTTGAAAATTGGTAGCAGTAGTAAACAGGCGGCACTGCTTTGTTCAGTGGAGGAGAACAGCAAGGAGTGGCAGACACCGTTAGTAGGCCCAAACCCAACTAGTAGGCCAAATGCAGGGTAATATTAACAACTACTTAACGAGAGCCTGAAAATGGAAGTTCAGGACAGGAAACCAGGAGAACAGCAAGGAGCGGCAGACACCGTTAGTAGGCCCCAACCCAACTAGCAGGCCAAATGCACTGTAATAATAACAAGTACTTAACGAGAGCCTGAAGATCGAAGTTCAAAACAGGAAACCAGGAGAACAGCAAGGAGCAGCAGACACCGTTAGTAGGCCCCAACCAAACTAGCAGGCCAAATGCAGTGTAATATTAACAACTACTTAACGAGAGCCTGAAAATGGAAGTTCAGGACAGGAAACCAGGAGAACAGCAAGGAGCGGCAGACACCGTTAGTAGGCCCCAACCCAACTAGTAGGCCAAATGCAGTGTTATATTAACAACTTCTGAATGAGTGCCTGAAAATGGAAGCTCAGGAAAGGCAACCAGGAGAACACCTTGGATCGGCAGACACTGTTAGTAGGCCCCAACCCAACTAGTTGCCCCACTGCAGTTTTAAATTTCCGATAGGCTGAAAACCTGACAATTGCAGGTCATTTTTTTTAAGAGGACAGCTGTATTGAGTGGTGCAGCCAGACACTGCTAGTAGGCCTTATACCACAAAGTTGGCTCAATGCAGGTTTAAAAACGGTTACATGGGTACACGGTCAGCATTGGTGTGGTCAGTGGAGGACAATTGGAAGGAGGGACCGCAGACAGACTTAGTAGACCTAAAATAAAAAAAAGTAGGCTCTATGCACTTTTATTTAAGTTCCATGGGTACACAGGCAGCATTGGTGTGGTACAGCGGAGGATAATTGGAAGGAGGGACCGCAGACAGACTTAGTAGGCCTAAAATAAAAAAAAATAGGCTCTATGCACTTTTATTTAGGTTCCAGGGGTACACAGGCAGCATTGGTGTGGTACAGCGGAGGATAATTGGAAGGAAGGACCGCAGACAGACTTAGTAGGCCTAAAATAAAAAAAGTAGGCTCTATGCACTTTTATTTAGGTTCCAGGGGTACACAGGCAGCATTGGTGTGGTCAGCAGAGGACAATTGACAGGAGGGACCGCAGACAGACTAGGTAGGCCTAAAATAACAAAAGGAGGCTCAATGCAGTTTCAATTATCTTGCAGGGGTACACAGGCAGCATTGGTGTGGTCAGTGGAGGACTATTGGAAGGAGGGACCGCAGACAGACTTAGTTGGCCTAAAATAACTAAAGGAGGCTCAATGCAGTTTCAATTATCTTGCAGGGGTACACAGGCAGCATTGGTGTGGTCAGCGGAGGACAATTGGAAGGAGGGACCACAGACAGACTTAGTAGGCCTAAAATAAAAAAAGTAGGCCCTATGCACTTTTATTTAGGTTCCATGGGTACACAGGCAGCATTGGTGTGGTCAGCAGAGGACTATTGGAAGGAGGGACCACAGACAGACTTAGTAGGCCTAAAATAAAAAAAATAGGCTCTATGCACTTTTAGTTAGGTTCCAGGGGTACACAGGCAGCATTGGTGTGGTCAGCGGAGGACAATTTGAAGGAGTGTCTGCCACAGTTAGTACTCCAAAATAATACAAAGATGTTAATGTCTCGCAAAAAAACAAAACAAACAAAAAAAAGGGTGGCATACTTAGGTACAGGGGTGGGTTCCTCTGATGACTTTCAGACATTGTTATTTGGCGCAAAGTATTTACTGGTGTAAATGTAGGACAGGGCCACTGAATATTTTAAGTAGCATCATACATGTCAACAAATTGGTATTGTCAGTGCCAGGCATTGAAGGATTTCACCGCATAGACTAAACAGCGGTGGAGCAGTGACAGATAATTTTGCAAGTGGTAGAGCACAGTTTGAGCTGGGGGGTGGGGGGCACTCTCTCGTGCCCGGCGGTACTGGCCCAAGTCCCCTCATGTTACAACGGTGTGTCTGACGTTGGGTGCGCGCCACCACCGCCAGAGACACTTCATTGTACTATGAGGGACCCGGTGCCAGTGCCATCGACCAAAAGTGGGCACACCCACCTCTTCAGACAAATGGCACTCCCATGGGTGATTTCGCCAAGTGGCGAGGCCATGGCCACGTGGGGGGAGTCAGCCCATTTAGGGAGGTGTAAACATGTCGTATGCTGGTCATACAGCAGCTGCAAATGGAGAAATTGGAACACTCAGTAAGACCAGTCCAAAAGCAAGACCTTTTTAAAGGAAAGCTAGGTGTCAGCCGGGAAAGGTGGGGCAAAATAATTAGAAATCCATGAGTGGTTCATTTTAATGAAGGTTAGATCATCAACATTTTGGGTAGCCAGATGAGTCCTTTTTTCGGTCAGTATTGAACCAGCAGCACTAAATACTCTTTCTGATAGCACACTAGCTGCTGGGCAAGCAAGCTCCTGCAATGCATATTCGGACAATTCAGGCCAGGTGTCAATTTTGGATGCCCAGTAATCAAATGGGAATGACGGGTGAGGGAGAACATCGATAGGGGAGGAAAAATAGTTAGTAACCATACTGGACAAATGTTGTCTCCTGTCACTTTGAATTGATGCTGCAGTACCTGTCCTGTCTGCGGTCATTGCGAAATCACTCCACAACCTGGTCAGAAAACCCCTCTGTCCAACGCCATTTTTGATTTGTGCACCTCTAACACCTCTGCCCTGTTGCCCCTGCAGCTCGTGTAAGAACCATCAATGGCGCTGTGTGCTGGGAATGCCTGAATCAAACGGTCTACAAGAGTTGCTTGTTTGGTTGCCAATATTTGTTCAAGGTTCTCATGTGGCATGATGTTTTGCTGTTTCCCCTTATAGCGTGGATCCAGGAGGCAGGCCAACCAGTAATCGTCATCGGTCATCATTTTTATAATGCGGGGGTCCTTTTTTAGGATACGCAAGGCATAATCTGCCATGTGGGCCAATGTTCCAGTTGTCAAATCACTGCTTGTGCTGTGTTGAGGAGCACTTTCGGGCAAATCAACGTCACTTGCCTCCCTCAAAAACCCTGAACCTGGCCTTGCAACGCCACCAGTTTCGATTGCCCCCTGAGAAGCTTCCTCATCCAGAAAATACTCATTCCCATCATCCTCCTCATCCTCCTCCTCTTCGCCCGCCACCTCGTCCAGTAGACTTCCCTGACCAGACAATGGCTGACTGTCATCATGGCTTCCCTCGTCCTCGGCTGCAGACGCCTGCTCCTTTATGTGCGTCAAACTTTGCATCAGCAGACACTTTAGGGGGATGCTCATGCTTATTATGGCATTGCACTAACCAGCCGTGTGCATTCCTCAAAACACTGAAGGACTTGACAGAGGTCTTGTAGCTTCGACCACTGCAGACCTGACAACTCCATGTCTGCCATCCAACTGCCTGCCCGTGTATGTGTATCCTCCCACAAATACATAACAGCACGCCTCTGGTCACACAGTCTCTGAAGCTTGTGCAGTGTGGAGTTCCACCTTGTTGCAACGTCGATGATTAGGCGATGCTGGGGAAGGTTCAAAGATCGCTGATGGTTCTGCATACAGCTGGAGTGTACGGGCGAACGGCGGATGTGCGAGCAAAGTCTACGCACCTTCTGGAGCAGGTCGGGTAACCCCGGATAATTTTTCAAAAAGCACTGCACCACCAGGTTTAAGGTGTGAGCCAGGCAAGGAATGTGTTTCAGTTGTGAAAGGGCTATGGCAGCCATAAAATTCCTTCCGTTATCACTCACTACCTTGCCTGCCTCTAGATGTACACTGCCCACACATGACTGAGTTTCTTGATGGAAGAACTCAGACAGAACTTCCGCGATGTGTCTGTTGTTGCCCAAACACTTCATTGCCAATACAGCCTGCTGACGCTTGCCACTAGCTGTTCCATAATGGGACACCTGGTGTGCAACAAAGGCAGCTGCGGATGGAGTGGTCGTGCGACTGCGGTCTGTAGATGAGCTCTCGCTTCTGCTGGAGGACGAGGAGGAGGGGGGCCGAACGGCTACAACCAAATGTTTCCTAGACCGTGGGCTAGGCAGAACTGTCCCAATATTGCTGTCCCCTGAGGACCCTGCATCCACCACATTAACCCAGTGTGCCTTGATGGACACGTAACGTCCCTGGCCATGCCTACTGGTCCATGCATCTGTTGTCAGGTGCACCTTTCTACTCACAGATTGCCCGAGTGCATGGACAATGTGGTCTTTTACATGCTGGTGGAGGGCTGGGATGGCTTTTCTCGAAAAGAAGTGTCGACTGGGTAGCTTGTAGCATAGTCCATCAGGGCTTTGAAAGCTTTGCTTTCAACTAACCGGTAGGGCATCATCTCTAACGAGATTAGTCTAGCAATGTGGGCGTTCAAACCCTGTGTACGCGGATGAGAGGATGAGTACTTCCTTTTTCTAACGAGAGTCTCTTGTAGGGTGAGCTGGACTGGAGAGCTGCATATGGTGGAACTAGCGGGGGTGGTAGTGGACATGGCAGACTGAGAGAGGGTTGGTGATGGTATTCCTGCTGTTGGCCTACATTCAGTGTTTCCTACCAAGAACCTGGTGATTCCGTGACTGCTTTGGCCTTGCGACGAAACCTCCACATTTGCTGCAGGTGGTGTGGTAAATGTTGGGCTTACAGTGAGGGAAGGGATGTAGCGTTGCTGACTAGCTTCATTGTGAGAGGGTGCAACAACGTTAAGGGACGTTTGGTAGTTAGTCCAGGCTTGCAAGTGCATGGTGGTTAAATGTCTACGCATGCAACTTGTATTTAGACTTTTAACATTCTGACCTCTGCTGAAGGTCCTTGAGCATTTCTTACAGATGACTTTGCACTGATCATTTGGATCTTGGTTAAAAAAATGCCAGTTTGCACTCTTCCTACTATCAGATACCTTTTCAGGCATTGCACACTGAGCTACTTTAACCGGATGGCCACGCTGTCCTACAACTGGTTTTGGTTTTGACACACGTTTTTGGCCAGATACGGGCCTGCCAGTTGGAACCTGTTGCGATGTTGATGCGGCTCCTCCTCCTCCGCTTGAGAGCTACGTCCGGCTGCACCCTTTTCCCCCAATGGCTGCCAATCGGGGTCAACAACTGGGTCATCTATGACCTCCTCTTCTATGTCCTGTGCACCTTCCTCTGTGTCACCATGTTAGCCGGTGCTATAGCATTCGTGACGGGGCTCCATAGTCTCATATGGGTCAGATTCTGGATCAGTACACTGCGAGGGCAATGTTGTGATCTGAGTCAAAGGAACAGCATAATAATCTGGCTGTGGCTGTGCATCTGTGCACTCCATGTCCGATTCATCTTGTAATGGGCATGGCCTGTTAACAATTTCCCTTTCTAACCCAGGAACGGTATGTGTAAAGAGCTCCATGGAGTAACCCGTTGTGTCACCTGACGCATCCTTCTCTGTTGTTCTGGGTGAAGAACGCAAGGAAGCGACTTGTCCCTGACCGGGAACATCCACTGACAATGCGCTGCTTTTACATTTTGCACTTTCCGAAGAGGAGGCAAAAGAGCTAGAGGCAGAGTCAGCAAGGAAAGCCAAAACTTGTTCCTGCTGCTCCGGCTTTAAAAGCGGTTTTCCTACTCCCAGAAAAGGGAGCGTTCGAGGCCTTGTGTAGCCAGACGATGACGGTGGCTGAACAATTCGAGACTTAGGTGCTATATTGCTTTTCCCACGACCACCTGATGCTCCACCACCACTACCATCATTACCAGCTGGCAATGACCGCCCACGGCCACGACCTCTTCTACCAGACTTCCTCATTCTTGGAAATATGTAACCAAACTAACAAATGGTATTTGGTACTGTAAAACCAGTTACAAGGTGGACTCAAAATTGTTGTGAATTTAAATCTCCCTTTATAGGTGTGTGAGAGTGCAGGGAAAATCAGGCCCACTGTATTACAGTACACAGTTTCAGTGGCAGACAGGGGCTGACAGATATGCCACTAACAGGACTGACGCCGATGCACACACTGGAAATAAAAATCTCCCCTTCTTTTTTATATGGAAGACTAGTGAATAAATCTGGTCCACTGTTTTACAGTAGTGTTTCAGTGGCACAAAATGACAGACAGATACCACAGACTGGACTGGCACAGATGCACAGATTTGCCAATATTAATCTCACCTTCTTTTTTTTTTTGATGGGAGACTAGTGAATAAATCTGGCCCACTGTTTTACAGTATTGTTTCAGTGGCACAAAATGACAGACCGATACCACAGACTGGACTGGCACAGATGCACAGATTTGCCAATATTAATCTCCCCTTCTTTTTTTTGTTGGGAGACTAGTGAATAAATCTAGCCCACTGTTTTACAGTATTGTTTCAGTGGCACAAAATGACAGACCGATACCACAGACTGGACTGGCACAGATGCACTGATTGGCAATATAAATCTCCCTTTTTAGGTGTGGGACAGTGCAGAAAAAATACAGGCCCACTGTTTCACACTACACAGTTTCAGGGGCAGAAAGTAGCTTGAAGATATATATATATATATATATATATATATATATATATATATATATATATATATATATATATATATATATAAAAAGGGACTGTACTACAATTACTATCTCCCTACAGTAATCTCAGAAAAGTATGACAGGCAGCAATAAAAAGGACTGCTGCACACAAAGTGTGGACAAACAAACAAGATAGCTGTGCAGAAAGGAAGGAACAACAGGATTTGTGCTTTGAAAAAAGCAGTTGGTTTGCACAGCGGCGTACAAACAGCAATGCAGCTATCAGGGAGCCTTATAAGGTATGATTATTAAAGGTCCCAATATCATAATGCTGGTCCGGGTCACACTATACAACCATAAAGTGTCCCCGGATCAGTCCAACAAGCTCCATAATAGACATTTATATCAAACAGGAGAAAAAAAGGAGCATACAATCTAAATATAATTAAATAGACACATATCTTTATTAACGTACAGAAAGATAAAATACAAACGTAGTTCCATATAAGGTGCAGTCCAGTCAAGCACAGGGGGGGAGAAACCAACCCCTGCAAATCCCATATAATATATAGCAATAGTAAAATAGGGGGCAACAAGAGAGGCCCCAAATAGATGAGTACTAGAGAGCCTCACCACACATATGTCCGAAACAATTTTGTTACAAATAGTGGCACTGAGCTGAGTAGTATGTAGTGCATAGTCAAGTGACTAGCACTATAGTTGAATCTATCTATAAGCATGCATAACAGCCCGTGACACTTACATGGCACGTAATACACCAAAAAAGACACACAGATGTTGCGGTAAGGCTCACCTATAGGGATGCAGAGGAAGGGTCCCACCGGAAGAAAAGAAACGCCCCGACGCGCGTTTCGCGGCTCCAAAGCGCCGCTTTCTCAAGGGGATACCTATGCGCTGGTGTAGGACCTGCTTATAACCCCCCCTGACCCCGGTCACGTGTGCCGCAAAGGCCAATCCATACGGCCGTAGCGGCGCATGCGCACTGCGGAGAGCGGGTCCGGAGCGGGGGCAGGGCGTCAGGCCAAGGGCGCAGGCGCCAGGAATAAGACCCGGCGACCGCGCACAAGGCACCAAGACGCCCCGCCCACACACCGGAGCCGCTCACAAGCAGTGCGATGCGCACAGCCGCCTGGGTGAAGGAGGTGCAAGGTGGATATGATCCCTGACTACCAATGGGAACTATATACAAGGCAGCTATAGCGTCACTTAAGGCCCAACGCCCCACATGAAAAAAATTGTTTCGGACATATGTGTGGTGAGGCTCTCTAGTACTCATCTATTTGGGGCCTCTCTTGTTGCCCCCTATTTTACTATTGCTATATATTATATGGGATTTGCAGGGGTTGGTTTCTCCCCCCCTGTGCTTGACTGGACTGCACCTTATATGGAACTACGTTTGTATCTTAGCCTTATAAGGTAGCCTAAGCTACAGAGCAGATGCACCAAAAAAAAAACTCCACTGTCCCTGCAAAGAAAAGGTGGTGTTGGACAGTGGAAATCGCTACAGCACAAGCGGTTTGGGGGTTTATATTCCCTGCCTAACGCTATCCCGAAGAATGGATCGGACAAATTCAAAAATCGCCGACTTTCGGCAAAGTCGGGTTTCGTGAAACCCTACCCGATCCTAGTGTGGGATCGGCCATGAGGTTGGCGATCGTCGCGCCAAAGTCGCGTTTTGTATGACGCTTTAAGCGCCTTTTCTCATCCATAGAAGGCGGATGCAGAGTGTGGGCAGCGTGATGACATAGGTCTCGGTCCCCACCATCTTAGAGAAGGGCATTACAGTGATTGGCTTGCTTTCTGCGGCGTCACAGGGGCTATAAAGGGGCATGCACGCCGACCGCCATCTTACTTCTGCTGATCTTAGCATAGGGAGAGGTTGCTGCAGCTTCATCAGAAGAAGGGATATAGTTAGGGTGGGAAGATTAACCCTGAAACTGTTTGTGCTGTTGCACTCTCCAACACCACCTTTTCTTTGAAGGTACAGTGGAGTTTTTTTTTGTGCATCAGCGCTGTAGCTTATTAGGCTGTCTTATAAGGCTCCCTGATAGCTGCATTGGTGTTTGTATGCCGCTGTGCAAACCAACTGCTTTTTAAAAAGCAAAAATCCTGTTGCTCCTTTCTACACAGTTCTCTTGTTTCTTTGTCCACACTTTTGTGTGCAGCAGTCCTTTTTATTGCTGCCATACTTGTCCTTTGATCATTGTAGCGAGATTGAAATTGTACTACAGCCCTTGTATTTTTTTATATATCTGCCAGCCACAGTGTGCCACTTACATTGTGTAGTGTAATACCAAGGGCCTGTTTTTTGCTGCAGTCTCCACCCCAAAAAAGTGAGATTTAAATTGCCAACAAGTTTCTATACGTCAGTTCTGTTTGTCGTATATCTGCCAGCCATGTTGTGCCATGTACATTGTGTAGTGTAATACACAGGGCCTGTTTTTTTCTGCAGTCTCCCCCCAAAAAAAGTGAGATTTAAATTGCCAACAAATTTCTATACGTCAGTTCTGTTTGTCGTATATCTGTCAGCCACGTTGTGCCACTTACATTGTGTAGTGTAATACACAGGGCCTGTTTTTTGCTGTGGTCTCCCCCCCAAAAAAGTGAGATTTAAATTGACAACAAGTTTCTATTTGTCAGTTCTGTTGGTCGTATATCTGCCAGCCACGTTGTGCCACTTACATTGTGTAGTGTAATACAAAGGGCCTGTTTTTTGCTGCAGTCTCACCGCCCCAAAAAGTGAAATTTAAATTGACAACAAGTTTCTTTACGTCAGTTCTATTTGTCGTATATCTGCCAGCCATGTTGTGCCACTTACATTGTGTAGTGTAATACACAGGGCCTGTTTTTTGCTGCAGTCTCCCCCCCAAAAAAGTGAGATTTAAATTGACAACAAGTTTCTATATATCAGTTCTGTTGGTCGTATATCTGCCAGCCACGTTGTGCCACTTAGATTGTGTAGTGTAATACAGAGGGCCTGTTTGTTTCCGCAGTCTCCCCCCAAAAAAAGTGAGATTTAAATTGACAACAAGTTTCTATATGTTAGTTCTGTTGGTCGTATATCTGCCAGCCATGTTGTGCCACTTACATTGTGTAGTGTAATACACAGGGCCTGTTTTTTGCTGCAGTCTGCCCCCCAAGAAAGTGAGATTTAAATTGACAACAAGTTTCTATATGTCAGTTCTGTTTGTCGTATATCTGCCAGCCACGTTGTGCCACTTGCATTGTGTAGTGTAATACACAGGGCCTGTTTTTTTTTCGCAGTCTCCCCCCAAAAAAGGGAGATTTAAATTGCCAACAAGTTTATATACACCTTCTACCTTGTTTTACAGAATTAAATAACGGTTGTTATTTTGGCTAGATTTTCCCCAAAAATGAGGAAGTCTGGTGGAAAAGGCCGTGGGCGGTCATTGCCAGCTGGTACTGATGATGCTGGTGGTGGTGGAGCATCTGGTGGTAGTGGGAAAGCAAAATAGCACCTAAGGCTGAAGGTGTTGAGCCAGCGTCATCGTCTGGCTACAGAAGGCCTCGAAGGCTCCCTTATCTGGGAGTAGGAAAACAACTTTTATAGCCGGAGCAGCAGGAAAAAGTTTTGGCTTTCCTTGCTGACTCTAGCTCTTTCGCTTCCTCTTCCAAAAGTTCAAAATATAAAAGCAGTGAGTCATCAGTGGATGCTACCGGTCAGGACCAAGTGTCCTTCACCCAAAGCAAAAGTGAAGGATACAGAAGGCGACACTACAGTTTACTCCATGGAGCTCTTTACACATAACGTGCCAGGGTTAGAAAGGGAAATAGTTAACAGCCCATTACAAGATCAATCGGACATGGAATTCACAGATGCACAGCCACAGCTAGATTATTATGCTGTTCCATTGACTCAGATCACTACATTGCCCTCGCAGTGTAGTGAGCCAGAATCTGACCCTGATGAGACTATGGTGCCCCATCCCAAACGCTATAGCACCTTGCACGGTGACACAGAGGAAGGTGCACAAGACATTGAAAAGGAGGTGATAGATGACCCAGTTGTTGACCCAGATTGGCAGCCATTGGGGAAGAGGGTCCTGCTGCCAGTAGCTCAGAATCGGAGGAGGATGATCCGCAGCAGCCATCTACATCGCTACAGTTTTCATCTGGCAGGCCCGTATCTGGCCAAAAACGTTTGTCAAAACCAAAAACAGTTTTAGGACAGCGTGGCCATCCGGTGAAAGTAGCACAGCATGCAATGCCTAAAAGGGTATTCCTTAGTAGGAAGAGTGCAGTGTGGCAATTTGTTAACCAAGATCCGAATGATCAGTGCAAAGTTATCTGTAAGAAATGCTCAAAGACCTTTAGCAGAGGGAAGAATCTCCAAAATTTAAATACAACGTGCATGCTTAGACATTTACCCAGCATGCACTTGCAAGCCTGGACTAACTACCAAACGTCCCGTACCGTTGGTGCACCTGCTCAGAATGAAGGTAGTCAGCAACGCTACATTGCTTCCCTCACTGTAAGCCCACCGGTTAGGACACCACCAGCAGCAAATGTGGAGGTATCGTCGCAAGGCCAAAGCAGTCAGGGAATTACAAGGTTCTTGGTAGGAAACACTGTATGTAGGCCAACATCAAGAATACCATCACCAACCCTCTCTCAATCTGCCATGTCCACTACCACCCCCGCTAGTTCCACCATATGCAGCTCTCCAGTCCAGCTCACCCTACAAGAGACTCTCGTTAGGAAAAGAAAGTACTCATCCTCTCATCCGCGTACACAGTGTTTGAACACCCACATTGCTAGACTAATCTCGTTAGAGATGATGCCCTACCGGTTGGTTGAAAGCGAATCAAAGCCCTGATGGCCTACGCAGTACCACGCTATGACCTACCCAGTCGACACTTCTTTGCGAGAAAAGCCATCCCAGCTCTCCACCAGCATGTCAAAGACCGCATTGTCCTTGCACTAAGGCAATCAGTCAGTAGAAAGGTGCACCTCACAACAGATGCATGGACCAGTAGGCAGGGTCAGGGGCGTTACGTGTCCATCACGGCGCACTGGGATAATGTGGTGGGTGCAGGGTCCACAGGGGACAGCCATAGTGGGACAGTTCTGCCTAGCCCATGGTCTAGGAAACAGTTGGCTACAGGCGTTCGCCACCCCTCCTCCTCCTCTTCCTCCTCCAGAAGCGAAAGCTCGTCCACAGAGCGCAGTCGCACGACCACTCCATCCGCAGCTGCCAGTGTTGCACACGAGGTGTCCCATTATCGAACAGCTAGTGGTAAGCGTCAGCATGCTGTGCTACAAATTAAGTGTTTGGGCGACAACAGACACATCGCAGAAGTACTGGGCGAGTACTTGCAGCAAGAAACTCAGTCATGGCTGGGCAGTGTACATCTTGAGGCAGGCAAGGTAGTCAGTGATAACGGAAGGAATTTTATGGCTGCCATAGCCCTTTCAGAACTGAAACACATACCTTGCCTGGCTCACACCTTGAACCTGGTGGTGCAGTGCTTCCTGAAAAATTATCCGGGGTTACCAGCCCTGCTCCTGAAGGTGCGAAGACTTTGCTCGCACATCCGCCTGTCGCCCGTACAATCCAGCTGTATGCTGAACCATCAGCGATCACTGAATCTTCTCCAGCACTGCCTAATAATCGACATTGAAACAAGGTGGAACTCCACAATGCACATGCTTCAGAGGCTGTGCGAACAGAGGCTTGCTGTCATTTATTTGTGGGAGGATACACATCCACGGGCAGGCAGTTGGATGGCAGACATGGAGTTGTCTGATGTGCAGTGGTCGAAGCTACAAGACCTCTGTCAAGTTCAGTGTTTTGAGGAATGCACACGGCTGGTAAGTGCAGATGACACCATCATAAGCATGAGCATCCCACTAATGCATCTGCTGATGCAAAGTTTGACGCACATTAAGGAGCAGGCGTCTGCAACCGAGGAGGAGGGAAGCCTTGATGACAGTCAGCCATTGTCTGCTCAGGGAAATCTACTGGACAAGGTGGCGGATGAAGAGGAGGAGGAGGAGCATGATGGGGATGAATATTTATGGGAGGAGGATGCTTCTAAGGGGGCAATAGAAACTGGTGGCATTGAAAGGTCAGGTACAGGGTTTTTGCAGGCCACAAGTGATGTTGATTTGCAAAAAAGTGCTCCCCAACCTAGCACAAGCAGTGAATTGACACCTGGAACATTGGCCCACATGGCTGAGTATGCCTTGCGTATCCTAAAAAGGGACTCCCGCATTATCAAAATGAAGACCGATGACGATTACTGGTTGGCCTGCCTCCTGGATCCACGATATAAAGGAAAATTACAAAATAGCATGCCACATGTGAACCTTGAGCAAATATTGGCTACCAAACAAGCAACTCTTGTAGACCGTTTTATTCAGGCATTCCCAGCACACAGCGGCGGTGATGGTTCTCACACGAGCTGTAAGGGGCAACATGGCAGAGGTGTTAGAAGTGCGCAAATCTGAAGTGGGATTGGACAGAGGGGTTTTATGACCAGGTTGTGGAGTGATTTCGCAATGACTGCAGACACGACAGGTACTGCTGCATCGATTCAAAGTGACAGGAGACAGCATTTGTCCAGTATGGTTACGAACTATTTTTCCTCCCTTATCAATTTTCTCCCTCACAGGTCATTCCCCTTTGCTTACTGGGCATCTAAAATAGACACCAGGCCTGAATTGGCAGAATATGCATTACAGGAGCTCGCTTGCCCAGCTGCTAGTGTGCTATCAGAAAGAGTCTTCAGTGCTGCTGGTTCAATACTGACCGAAAAAAGGACACATCTGGCTCCCCGAAATGTTGATGATCTAACCTTCATTAAAATGAACCAATCATTGATTTCAAATTATTTTGCCCCACCTTCTCCTGCTGACACGTAGCTTGCCTGAAAAAGGACTTGCTTTTGGCCTCCTCTTACTGGCTGCTCCAATTCCTCCATTTTCAGCTGCTGAATGTCCACCAAAGGCCATTTTTATACCCCCGTAAATAGTCTGACTCCCCCCTCAGGGCCATGGTCACCACCTTGCGCAAGCACCCGTGCGAGTGCCGTTTGACTGGACAGGTGGGTGTGCCCACTCTTGGGCGATGGCACTGGCACAGGGTCCCTCATAGTACAATGAAGTGTCTCTGAGGGTGGTGGTGCACAACCAACGTCAGACACACCATTGTAATATGGGGGGCCCTGTGCCAGTACCGCCATCCACGAGAGAGTGTTCCCCCCCAGCTCCAACAGTGCTCTAGCACTTGCAAAACTTACCTCTCCCTGCTCCACCACTGTGTAGTCTGTGCTGTTAAATCCTTCAATGGCACTGCCAATACAAATTTATTGAAATGATAGATGATAGTAAAAATATACAGGGGCCCAGGCCTCCATTTATACCAGTCTTGCGCCAACTACCACTGTCTGCTACTCAGCAGTGGAGCCCACCCCTGTACCTAGCTATGCCACCTGTTTATTTATGAACAATTTTTTGGCAAACATTTAGCCCACTTTATTATTTTGGCCTACTAACTGTGTCAGCCACTCATTACAGTTCTCCTCCACTGAGTAAAGCAATGCCGCCAGTTTAGTCCTATTACCAATTTTGAACTGCAGTTAGCCTACTTTTTTATTTTGGGCCTACTTAGTCTCTCTGCGCCACTCAGTACAGTTGTCCTCCTCCACTGAACAAAGCTATGCCGCCTGTGTATTCCTGTTACCAATTTTGAACTGCATTTATCTTACTTACTTATTTGGGCCTAGTAACTGTGTCAGCACTCCTTACAGTTGTCCTCCACTGAACAAAGCAGTGCCGCCTGTGTACTCCTATTACCAATTTAGAACTGCATTTAGCCTACATTTTTATTTTTGGCCTACTAAGTTTGTCTGCGCCACTCAATACAGTTGTCCTCCACTGAACAAAGCAATGCCGCCTGAGTATTCCTGTTACCAATTTTGAACTGCATTTAGCCTACTTTTTTATTTTAGTCCTACTAAGTATGTCTGCGCCACTCATTACAGTTGTCCTCCTCCACTGGACAAAGCAATGCCGCCTGTGTACTCCTGTTACCAATTTTGAACTGCATTTAGCCTACTTTTTTTTTTAGGCCTACTAAGTCTGTCTGCGCCACTCAATACAGTTGTCCTCCACTGAACAAAGCAATGCCGTCTGTCTACTCCTGTTACCAATTTTGAACTGCATTTAGCCTACTTTTTTATTTTAGGCCTACTAAGTCTCTCTGCGCCACTCATTACAGTTGTCCTCCTCCACTGAACAAAGCAATGCCGCCTGTGTACTCCTGTTTACAATTTAGAACTGCATTTAGCCTACTTACTTATTTGGGCCTAGTAACTGTGTCAGCCACTCCTTACAGTTGTCCTCCACTGGACAAAGCAATGCCGCCTGTGTACTCCTGTTACTAATTTTGAACTGCTTTTATCCTACTTTTTTATTTTGGGCCTATATCTGTGTTTCCTCCTCATCCTGCCCATTGCCCAGACGCTGCTAGATGAGTCTGCTGGTACATTGACCCAGGCCACTACATTCCCCTTGCAATCTTCACAGCCAGAATCTGACCCTGCTGAAAGTTAGATTCCCCTTCCCGCATAACATACCTCCTTACACGGGGACAAAGAGGAAGGTGCAGATGAAAGTGCAGGTTCCTTCATCAGGTGGGGGGGCATACTCATTGGCACTGGCACAGGGCACCTCATAGTATGCAAAAGTGTCTCTGGCAGTGGGAGGCTCCGCCCACCGTCAAACACACCACTGTACTATGAGGGGCCCTGTGCTTGTGCCAACTAGTGGACCCCCCTGCTTGCTCAGGATCACAGCACTTGCAAAGTTGATATACTTACCTCTCCCTGCTCCACCGCCGTGATGTTTTCTGCATTTCCTGGGCTCACGAAAATCTTGAGCCAGCCCTACCCCCCCACAACTTTAGCCAAATGACCCCCTGCTTTTAATGCCTAACTATTATTATAAAGTAGACTAAGATTGACAAGCTTCAGTAATAAGAATTGATGTTTTTGTCATTAAAATGGGCACTGTAGGTGTTTTCCTGTCCTCCTCTCACTGCTGACTTTGATTCCCCATTGACTTGCATTGGGTTTCGTGTTTCAGTCGGCCCCCTACTTTTCGCAATTATCGGCCTATTTCATCCGACCCGACTTTTGGCAAAGTCGGGTTTCGCGAAACCTGACTCGATCCTAAAAAAGTAAAAGTCGCTCAACTCTACCCCTGGCTATGTTTGCTCCTCCAGGTGTTAGTGGTGAAATGCACCCTGGCAAACATAGTGTTTTTCAAAGGACAAGTGATGTCTGGGATATGCTGTTGAAGCACAGGCACAGGTATCTTAAAGAAGTAATGGCGACTCGGCAATTTGTACTGTGGACTGCGCCCAACAGTTTTTTTACTGCTGTGCAAGCTAGAAGATGTAGGGTGGCACTCCATGGACTCTGATTGGTAAAAAAAAACTTTATTGGTTGCATAAAAAAGACATGGAGGTGGGGGAGCGCAAGTAACCAAGCAGACTATGGCCATTTCGCATGCACAATATGCTTCAATGCATACAGGTCGATGTAATCCGCAGCTCCCTCGCCTCAGTGTCATTTTTTGGGCATCTAATAAATTTGTTTTTTTCACCGTTCAGAGGCCACAGTATGCCACCCTTCATCTCCTACCCTGCATATCTGAATGAGTTCATCTGTCACTTCTAATGCTGGAATGAATGACCGTATTTGCCCCAGCACTAACCTCTAACAGCCAATGAGCAGTGGGCAGGTGCTAAACACAGAGGCCAGGGGCCTTGCTATCACCAGCTGTGAGCTTAGAAAAAAAGCCATGGAAGCTGCCTGGTCTGGTGAAGCCAGATGCAAACAAACTGGGTGCAGGAAGTGAATTTAAATTCAGAAGGAAGGAAATATAGAAACAAAAAGCAAAATGCATAAAGGTGTTGAGTTGTATATTACAATACAGCACAGATTAGCTAAAAATACACATTTTTGCGGGGTCTGGCAACCTCTTTAAATCTTTGGCCCCTGGCTTGGCTTGTATTCACAGCAGAAAAATACAAGGTTAAATTACAATCCGAAATACAATCCAATTCCAATGAAATTTTAATCCAGGAATAGATTATGATAATTCTGGAGCTTTAGCATTTTTGACTCCTGCACATGCAATAAGTTATAGTTTGCTATGCCTAAGTACTCGAGTAGAACTTGAAACACGTAAGCTGTTGTATTGATTTTTAACAACTTAGTCCAGACTTGCAATTTTATTGGAATTGAATACAGTTTGGATTATCTTTCAATGCTTGTGCAGATGTTTTTCTCTTAACCATTGCCTTCATAGAACATCTTACAATGTGTTACTTTGGCCCTACCTTGAAGTCAACACCATTTGGCTTTAGATAAACATGCTCAAATCTTTCTAACACATCATTAAATATGTATTTATACTGCTATCAAGCATAATGTTTCAAATCTGTTATAATGAGAATAACTATAATTAAAAAAGTAAATGTATTATAAGTAAATATAATATTGATTACACTAGGCTACGGCACAAAAGGTAACATCCACTGGGACCTGATATTTGAGATTTTGAAGCAATACCAGGACATCAACACTGCGCTAACAATTCTTATGGATGACATTGACATTTCAATAGTCTGTACCACAAAACAGATCTTTGTGATAAGTAAAACCTTAATACCCTAATTCTGTAGAAAACGGTAATTTCTACAGATGTCATCATTGTTGAGGAAAAACATTAAACAGATGCTAAGCAGTTCATCTGATAACAAACAAGGCAGTAAAAGTAAAGTGAAACTGCTACAAGTTAGTAAGTAAAGTGCAGAGAAAAATTTATCATTTTCAAATACTTTTCCACATTTAAGCTAAAGCAATCAGCCTATATTCCAACAGCAAAGAATTGAGCTTTTAATCCATTATGTGAACACTAGAGATGAGCGGTGTTCGAGTCGAACTGTTCGCCAATTTCAAATTCGAGCTGTTTTGGGCGGTGTTCGAGACGTTCGACGAACCCGAACAATTTGCATAAAATTCGTCTGTTCAAGCTTCTGTTCGATAACTGTCCGTTCATCAAAAGCCTAGCTTGATTTGCACATTAAAACTGTTTATCTTTGTTAATAGACAGTATCAGTGTATAGTGTGTGTGTGTGTGGGGGGAGCAGGGGATAGATCTGTGCTGAAATAACGCCGATCTTCATTTTTTTTTCTTTCCCACATTTACAATGGGGTGGTGCAGTCTCTCAGCCTATCAGCAGTGCACACACACACAGCAATGTGCATGTGATGCACAAAAGCAAGGGCATGTGTCATTGGCTGTGTATGTCACATGTCCTCCTTGCCCTATAAGAACCAGCCATTTGCCCCGTTGCCACCATTTCCTCACTGCTGCAGCTTAATGTTAGACAGCACCGCTGCTGCTGTGTTCGCTATGCAGACTAAGAGTGTATTTTTGGAGCGAATTGTCAGTGAGATAGGTTTAGGGAGTCGGAAGGAGTAGGGACTAGTTGTAATATCAGCCCTTTTCAGGGTAGGTTACAGCAGTTCATAGCACTGTTTGCCAGGCAGGTCTGTGCCAGTGCTGTGCAAGTGTTTGTCACAGCATTTGGTGTAATCTAGCTCAGCCAATCCTTTTGGGCTAGTAGCATAGTCTGATAGTCATCTGAGTAGCCCGCCTGTGAAGCTAGCTACTCCGCCTGTGTATCTCGTTTAGGGCCTAGGAGCAGTGTCTGCACGTCAGCAGAGTAGCCCGTCTGTGAAACTAACTATACCGCCTGTGTATCTCAATTTTCACTGCATCTAATCCAGTTAATAGTTTAGGGCCTAGGAGCAGTATCTGCATATCAGCAAAGTAGCCCGCCTGTGAAACTAACTACACCGCCTGTATATGTCTATTTTCACTGCATTTAATCCAGTTAATAGTTTAGGGCATAGGAGCAGTGTCTGCACGTCAGCAGAGTAGCCCGCCTGTGAAACTAACTATACCGCCTGTGTATCTCAATTTTCACTGCATCTAATCCAGTTGATAGTTTTGGGCCTATGAGCAGTGTCTGCACGTCAGCAGAGTAGCCCGCCTGTGAAACTAACTATACCGCCTGTGTATCTCTATTTTCACTGCATCTAATCCAGTTAATAGTTTTGGGCCTAGTGCCACAATTTGGCCACTCAGTTCTGCTCGATTTTCATCCATCGGTTGTTGTGCCAACAACTACAGATACAGAGTTGCCAATTAGCTAAGCACTAAAATGAGTGGCAAAAGGCCTGCTGCTGGTGGAAAGGGGAATAGGCATGTTGGAAAGGGAAAAAAAGGTTGTGTCCGTGGGGTAGGTGGTAAAGCAACAGTAACATATGCAGAAGAAAGACCATCTTCCAGCCAAAGTAAGATGTCTATTTCTTTTCGTGGACAATCTGATATGATCCCTTTCTTATGACCATCGCTTCAAGCATCGCCAAAAATTCCAGATGAGGCACAAAAACAGCAGGTGCTTGAACGGATATCAAGTGCTCATTCAAGTTGGTTCTCCTCCATGTCAACTTCAACATTACAACTACTCCAGTCCTCAGAGTTGTCACCCCAATTGCACTTGCTTCCTCACAGCTCCCAAGTCTCCAGCCGCCCATCTGAGCATGGGGTAACACACATGGTTGAGTCTATAGAGCTATTTACGCATACTATAGCCTGGGAATCAGAGGTCTGATCCAGGCCCAGATGAAAAAAGTTCTGAGCATAATGTAGACATAGTAACATAGTAACATAGTTAGTAAGGCCGAAAAAAGACATTTGTCCATCCAGTTCAGCCTATATTCCATCATAATAAATACCCAGATCTACGTCCTTCTATAGAACCTAATAATTGTATGATACAATATTGTTCTGCTCCAGGAAGACATCCAGGCCTCTCTTGAACCCCTCGACTGAGTTCGCCATCACCACCTCCTCAGGCAAGCAATTCCAGATTCTCACTGCCCTAACAGTAAAGAATCCTCTTCTATGTTGGTGGAAAAACCTTCTCTCCTCCAGACGCAAAGAATGCCCCCTTGTGCCCGTCACCTTCCTTGGTATAAACAGATCCTCAGCGAGATATTTGTATTGTCCCCTTATATACTTATACATGGTTATTAGATCGCCCCTCAGTCGTCTTTTTTCTAGACTAAATAATCCTAATTTCGCTAATCTATCTGGGTATTGTAGTTCTCCCATCCCCTTTATTAATTTTGTTGCCCTCCTTTGTACTCTCTCTAGTTCCATTATATCCTTCCTGAGCACCGGTGCCCAAAACTGGACACAGTACTCCATGTGCGGTCTAACTAGGGATTTGTACAGAGGCAGTATAATGCTCTCATCATGTGTATCCAGACCTCTTTTAATGCACCCCTTGATCCTGTTTGCCTTGGCAGCTGCTGCCTGGCACTGGCTGCTCCAGGTAAGTTTATCATTAACTAGGATCCCCAAGTCCTTCTCCCTGTCAGATTTACCCAGTGGTTTCCCGTTCAGTGTGTAATGGTGATATTGATTCCCTCTTCCCATGTGTATAACCTTACATTTATCATTGTTAAACCTCATCTGCCACCTTTCAGCCCAAGTTTCCAACTTATCCAGATCCATCTGTAGCAGAATACTATCTTCTCTTGTATTAACTGCTTTACATAGTTTTGTATCATCTGCAAATATCGATATTTTACTGTGTAAACCTTCTACCAGATCATTAATGAATATGTTGAAGAGAACAGGTCCCAATACTGACCCCTGCGGTACCCCACTGGTCACAGCGACCCAGTTAGAGACTATACCATTTATAACCACCCTCTGCTTTCTATCACTAAGCCAGTTACTAACCCATTTACACACATTTTCCCCCAGACCAAGCATTCTCATTTTGTGTACCAACCTCTTGTGCGGCACGGTATCAAACGCTTTGGAAAAATCGAGATATACCACGTCCAATGACTCACCGTGGTCCACTCTATAGCTTACCTCTTCATAAAAACTGATTAGATTGGTTTGACAGGAGCGATTTCTCATAAACCCATGCTGATATGGAGTTAAACAGTTATTCTCATTGAGATAATCCAGAATAACATCCCTCAGAAACCCTTCAAATATTTTACCAACAATAGAGGTTAGACTTACTGGCCTATAATTTCCAGGTTCACTTTTAGAGCCCTTTTTGAATATTGGCACCACATTTGCTATGCGCCAGTCCTGCGGAACAGACCCTGTCACTATAGAGTCACTAAAAATAAGAAATAATGGTTTATCTATTACATTACTTAGTTCTCTTAGTACTCGTGGGTGTATGCCATCCGGACCCGGAGATTTATCTATTTTAATCTTATTTAGCCGGTTTCGCACCTCTTCTTGGGTTAGATTGGTGACCCTTAATATAGGGTTTTCATTGTTTCTTGGGATTTCACCTAGCATTTCATTTTCCACCGTGAATACCGTGGAGAAGAAGGTGTTTAATATGTTAGCTTTTTCCTCGTCATCTACAACCATTCTTTCCTCACTATTTTTTAAGGGGCCTACATTTTCAGTTTTTATTCTTTTACTATTGATATAGTTGAAGAACAGTTTGGGATTAGTTTTACTCTCCTTAGCAATGTGCTTCTCTGTTTCCTTTTTGGCAGCTTTAATTAGTTTTTTAGATAAAGTATTTTTCTCCCTATAGTTTTTTAGAGCTTCAATGGTGCCATCCTGCTTTAGTAGTGCAAATGCTTTCTTTTTACTGTTAATTGCCTGTCTTACTTCTTTGTTTAGCCACATTGGGTTTTTCCTATTTCTAGTCCTTTTATTCCCACAAGGTATAAACCGCTTACACTGCCTATTTAGGATGTTCTTAAACATTTCCCATTTATTATCTGTATTCTCATTTCTGAGGATATTGTCCCAGTCTACCAGATTAAGGGCATCTCTAAGCTGTTCAAACTTTGCCTTCCTAAAGTTCAATGTTTTTGTGACTCCCTGACAAGTCCCCCTAGTGAAAGACAGGTGAAACTGCACAATATTGTGGTCGCTATTTCCTAAATGCCCAACCACCTGCAGATTTGTTATTCTGTCAGGTCTATTAGATAGTATTAGGTCTAAAAGTGCTGCTCCTCTGGTTGGATTCTGCACCAATTGTGAAAGATAATTTTTCTTGGTTATTAGCAGAAACCTGTTGCCTTTATGGGTTTCACAGGTTTCTGTTTCCCAGTTAATATCCGGGTAGTTAAAGTCCCCCATAACCAGGACCTCATTATGGGTTGCAGCTTCATCTATCTGCTTTAGAAGTAGACTTTCCATGATTTCTGTTATATTTGGGGGTTTGTAACAGACCCCAATGAGAATTTTGTTACCATTTTTCCCTCCATGGATTTCAACCCATATGGACTCGACATCCTCATTCCCTTCGCTAATATCCTCCCTTAAAGTGGACTTTAGACAAGACTTTACATAGAGACAAACCCCTCCTCCTCTCCGATTTTTACGATCCTTTCTAAACAGACTGTAACCCTGTAAGTTAACTGCCCAGTCATAGCTTTCATCTAACCATGTCTCGGTTATTCCCACTATGTCAAAGTTACCTGTAGATATTTCTGCTTCTAGTTCTTCCATCTTGTTTGTCAGGCTTCTGGCGTTTGCGAGCATGCAGTTTAGAGGATTTTGTTTTGTTCCAATCTCCTCACTGTGGATTGTTTTAGAAATGTTCTTACCTCCCTTCTGAGTATGTTTTCCTGGGTCGTCTTTGTTCGAGTCTAATGTTTTTCTTCCCGTCCCCTCTTCTTCTAGTTTAACGCCCTCCTGATGAGTGTAGCGAGTCTTCTGGCGAATGTGTGTTTCCCAGGTTTGTTGAGGTGTAGTCCGTCTCTGGCGAGGAGTCCATCATACCAGTAATTCACACCGTGGTCCAGGAATCCAAATCCTTGTTGTCTGCACCATCGTCTTAGCCAGTTGTTTGCATCAAGGATCCTGTTCCATCTCCTGGTGCCATGCCCGTCTACTGGAAGGATAGAAGAAAAAACTACCTGTGCATCCAGTTCCTTTACTTTCTTCCCCAACTCTTCAAAGTCCTTGCAGATTGTCGGTAGGTCCTTCCTTGCCGTGTCATTGGTGCCAACATGTATCAGAAGAAATGGGTGGACGTCCTTGGAGCTGAAGAGCTTTGGTATCCTATCGGTCACATCCTTGATCATCGCACCTGGAAGGCAGCATACTTCTCTTGCAGTTATGTCCGGTCTGCAGATGGCTGCTTCGGTGCCTCTCAGTAGTGAGTCTCCCACCACCACCACTCTTCGTTGCTTCTTGGCTGTACTTTTTGCTGTCACTTGTTGCTGTGTGCCCTTTTCTTTTTTGCTTGCTGGTATTGCTTCATCCTTAGATGTGCCATCTTCATCCTCTACAAAGATTTGATATCGGTTCTTCAGTTGTGTGGTTGGTGATTTCTCCATGGTCTTCTTGCTTCTTTTGGTCACATGCTTCCACTCATCTGCTTTTGGAGGTTCTCTGACACTTTTTGCACCTTCTGTGACCAGTAGAGATGCTTCTGTTCTGTCTAGAAAGTCTTCATTCTCTTTGTAGACCTTAGACCCTCGTTCCCAAACTGTATATCCTGTTGGTGGAGACAATGAAGAAGTTGATGATGAGCCTGAGATACCTGTTTGGAACAAAAACTTGACTTTTCAGTCGGGGCAGGAAGAGGTTGGCTCTGAGGATGACGGGTGTGAGAACACACAGGATGATGATGACGAGGTTGTAGACCCCACTTACTGTCAACCCCCAATCCGCCAGTCCATGAGGTCAGCAGAGGAGGTGAAGGAGGATGCTAGTGATGAGTCTGATGATGAGGTAACGGTGCACCTTCCTGGACAGAGACGGAGTACTGGAAGCACGTCAACAACTGCATCCTCAACCCCAACTGTGCCTCAGACCAGAAGTAGTGGTGGCTCTTCAGGTTGCATGGGCTCTAAGCCTTGCATAGCCTGGACATTTTTTGACATTGCAAAGGATGACCCAACTCATGTTGTCTGTAAGATTTGTCAGCAAAATCTCAGTAGAGGCCAAGAAATCACTAGCTTGAGTACTTCATGCATGAACCGTCACATGGATATGAGGCATAGGTTGCAGTGGGAAGCTCACTGTGCTACAATGTGGCCTAGTGGGCCGGGTCAACCACCGTCTGCCCCATCAAGTGCATCCGCATCCTCTTCATCCTCTGTGACTGTGGGGACAGTAGTCGCACATGGTTTTGGATGCAGACCTTACACCTTTTTACCCGCAACAGCCAGTGTGATTGGCAGGTTGTCAGGACATTTGCAAGTGGAAACACCTGCTGTTGCTGAGCGCTCTCCAACATAGACACCACCTTTTGATCAAGGCAACATAACATCTCCGCCTGCACCTTCCTCACAGACCAGCAGTTTGCCGGGGACACCCTACTCAACTCCGTCTAAGCACGGCAGCCAGCCCTCAGTCCCTCAGATGTGGACAAGTAAAAGACCATTTCCTCCTAGCCATGACAAAGCTAAGAGGTTGAATTTCTCCATCTGAAAGCTGTTGGCTACAGAAATGCTGCCTTTTCTCCTGGTGGACACAGAGGATTTTCGAGACCTTATGTCCGTCGCAGTGCCCCAGTACCAGATGCCCAGTCGCCACTACTTCTCAAAGAAAGCTGTGCCTGCGCTACACCAGCATGTCACACACAACATCACTGCTTCCTTGAGAAACTCTGTGTGTGACAGGGTGAATTTCACCACAGGCACAGACACAGAGCTCATACATAAATTGACACTAGCGCATGGTCGTGCAGCCATGCGAACCTTATATAGCTGCAGCACGTACAGGACCTTCCTAAAAGGACCAATGAGAGGCTGCCTCAGAGCCTGAGGAACTTCAGGACCTAATTGGAGAACCAATGGGTCTTGCTGCAGTATCTGAGCATGTGACCCTCGATCTCCAATGAGAGATCTTACCCTGGACATGCTCAGAAGGGGAAAAGAAGGACTTAGTCCCAAAAGCGTCTGCTCTCCGCTGCCCAACACAGGCTTCAATGGCAGAAGTTGGAAAAGCAGCAGTAACACTTTGCACAGAGTCAGACTGAGTGAGAAGCTGGGACCGACGTCTCCGCTGAGCAGGCTTCACTGCGGCAGGAGAAGAATGGGAGACCGCAACGGAGATGGCCCAAGGTTCCCCCTGTGCAGAGGTGGGAACTCGACCCCCAACACGACATGTCTCCAAATTTTCAAGCAATACATTTTGTATTTTGTTTTTTCTGAAAAGGAGAAATGGTTACAATGAAAAAAAAAACAGTGCTTTCAGATCTCAAATAAACTAAAGAAAACAAGTTAATAATCACTTAGAAACAACAATACTAATGTTTCAACTCAGGAAGAGATCTGAAATCAATTTTTTGTGGTATAACCATGATTTTTAATCACAGCTTTCATGCGTCTTGGCATGCTTTCCACCAGTCTTTCACACTGCTCCTGGCGCAAAACTTTTTGCAGTTCTTTGTTTGATGGCTTGTGACTATCCATCATCCTCTTGATTACATTCCAGAGGTTCTCAATGGGGTTCAAGTCTAGAGAGTCTGCTGCCCATGACAGGGTTTGGATGTGGTGGTCTCTTAATTTTTGCCAGAGCTGTATGTGTATAGTGTAATGTGAGTGCAATAAAATACAGAAAGTCATCCTCTCCAGTTTCCAGTGCCACTCCATTCCACTTCTTACGTGATTGAAATTGTGATTTGTCGAATCACATTGAGGTTTATTTGTGAACCAGAAATCACTTTTACAATGTAAGCCTATGGAACCTCATTTTGACACCACATAGACTTACGTTATAAAAGCGACTTAACCCCAGTGTGATCAATTGATTTGGAATTTCAGTCAAGTGAGTAAGAAGAAGACCAGAGGTGCATTTTAAACCAGGGAAGATGACGATCGTTCAGTATGTTATTGCATTTAAATAACACAACACATTTATTTAGACAGATTTAGCAAATAAAAAAGCATTGAGAGTGTTTGTTTACACTGAAATATAGAGTAGTTGTTTGCTATTAGCAACACTTCCCTTTTATTTATGACAAATTGTTATACAAGGTCAATGACACTGTATTAAAACTTAAAACAATGCTTTAGCTGTAAGGTCCATTTTAGAAAATATATTGATTAAATGTACTGAAAGGGTATTCAAGTTTGATCACACAAAGGTTATTATTTTATTAATTTTCCATCTTTTTCTAAGAATTGTCCTTCCCTCTTGGCATTCCTTATTATGGGCGGTGCCACATGTGATTCAAACTGAAAAGTCATAATCATAATAAAAGTCCTAATCATCATAAAAGTCTGATCTTTTGACTATCAGACAGCACTATGAAATGGCAAGCCCTTGGGAAAAGCCCTTGGATCCTTCTCTTATATGATCATGGCTGAAAGTCTTGCCACCCTTGAAATCGTTCCAGAAAATGAAGTATTTCCCTCAGAAAATTATTGAAATTACACATGCTTATTTCCTTTGTGTGTATTGGAGCAACACAAAAAAACTGAGAAACAATGGCAAATTTGACATTATTTAACAAGAAAACCCAAAAGTAAGCCGTACAAAATTGTTGACACCTTCCTTTCCAAAATTTCAGGAAAACAACTTTGTTTCAAGCATATGATGTTTCCTCAAGCTCACCTGTGGCACGTAAAAGATGTAGGCAATACCAAAATCACACATGAAGCCAGATAAAAAGGGGAGAAGTTGATTCAATCTTTGCATTATGTGTCTGTATGCGCTACACTATGCATGGAGAATAGAAAGACGAGAAGAGAACTGTTCAAGAACTTGAAAACCAACATTGTTGAAGAATAGCAGCAATCTCAAGGTTACAAGTCCATCTCTAGAGATTTTGATGTTCCATTGTCCTTAGTTTGCAATATAATGAAGAAGTTTACAGCCTATGGCACTGCAGCTAATCTTCCTGGACATGGACGACAGAAAAAAATTGATGAAAGGCTGCAGCGCAGGACACTATGGATGGTGGAAATGCAGTCCTAATCAAGTTTCAAAGAAATTCAAGCTGTCATGCAGGATCAGGGTGCATCAGTGTCAGCACGAACTATCCATCGACATTTGAATGAAATGAAACATTATGGCAAGAGACCCCACTGCTGACACCGAGTCATAAACAATCTAGACTGCAGTTTGTAAAAATGTACATAATAAGCCAAAATCTTTCTGGGAAAGCATATTGTGGACATATGAGACCAAGATAGAGCTTTTTGGTAAAGCACATCATTCTACGGATTACCGAAAATGGAATGAGGCCTTCAAAAAAATAACACCATTCCAACAGTCAAGTATTGTGGCGGTTCAAAGATGTTTTCGGGCTGTTTTCGGGCTGTTTTGCTGCCTCTAGCACAACCCTATGTGCAAAGCATCATGAAATCTGAAGATTATCAAAGGATTATGATTCAGAGTGTAGTGCCCAGTGACTGAATGCTGGGTTTGCGTCCTAGGTCATGGGTCTTCCAGCAGGACAATGACTCGAAACATACTTCAAGGAGCACCTAGAAGTAGATGGAAACAAAGCGCTGGAGTGTTCTGAAGTGACCAGCAATGAGTCCGGATGTAAATCCCATTGAACAGAGAGATCTTTACATTACTGTTAGGAGAAGGCACTCTTCAAATATGAGAAGAAAAAGCAAAGCTTCACACTGGATTATTTAGAAAGGTAAATCTAGAAAATTGGGACTACTTTACTGCCATACAACATTGGTTAAGTGCTATATTATGTACATGTGGCATTTTGAAAAATTGGAAATGCAATATTGCTATAGGAAAATTTACAGTAAAAAGAAGGTACTCAGCACATAAAATGGCCAATGCATATGAACCCAACTGCAACGTCAATGCGTACCTTATAATTGGGTTCCTGTCATGATCAGAAACCTCTTATCCACATTAATCAAAGCAGGAGGACACAATTTGGAGCAGAGAGGAGGGAGATATGCTGCAGCAATGACGCCCATATGACAGGACCACTCTTATTTACATACAGCTCAGGTGCATATCAGAAGGTATTTTGGGGCTATACAGGGGGAGTTGGGATCTGAGAACAATGTTTGTGGGATGCAGCACAGTAGCAGTGGTGCCATTGGTTCATAGGCTCAAAAACTGGTGACAGGTTCCCTTTGAGGGTTTTTTTTGCCTTTTCCCTGTTCTTCATAACAATAAATGTCTGGAGAATACAGGTGAAAATGCTAAAATCATAGGGAAAGGACCCTAGGAACACAAATTGCCATTGTTGGGTTTAAGCAATTCAGAAAGAAAGTCTCTCTCATTTTTTGTCATTAAGAATGCACATGCAATTCCAGGTGGTTCATATCTAAATTAATAAATAGCCTCTTTATCCTACTTAAAACCCTTTGTTCATGAGACTGGGACTGGACTTTTAGGAAAGAACCAATGTTAATAAGTGTGACACCTTAGGTTCCTGGTTGTCCCAATGGCATCGCTTTCCTCACGGGGAGGGTGATGTCATGCTTGGAAGCAAGGAAGGATCTTTTTTATCAGGTAAACACAAGCATGCAACATGTTTACACTCCAGGCCAGAAGGGGGAGCTCTGATCCAGCTTATGGGTGGATCCCCTATATATACAGTATATTCTGGTCTGGAGGGAAAGTAGAGAGTTCCTGTCAGATGGACAGAGGAGAAGGGAGCAGAGGAGCCGTGCAGCCGCAAGAAGTGCTGCAGCTCCTAGAAAGAGAGAAAGAGATAGTCAAACAGATTGAAGAGAGTGTGTTGGAGAAGTGAAGAGCAGGAGAGTGAGAACTAGGGAGAATAGCTGCGACTGGGCTACCTCCCTACAGAGCGCAGACACCGGTAGCCGGATGACCAAGGTTGTGAGGGACTCCACGGCTCACAGCAGAAACCAGCAGGCAGCTGGATTACAAATCTCCTGTCTGCCCTGACACCTAGAGACACAGTGGCGCATAGAGCCTGGGTCATGATAGAGACCCTGTAAAAAGGCTTGAGATACCTGTCATACAGGTTAGTGTCCTATCTACAAAGAGGACAAAGAGAACACATGAGAACCTTGTGAGAGGCCTAGGGCAGCAAGGAACTACACCACAGTGCTAGAGGGAAGGCATCTAACTCAACCTGGTAAAGGTGACTCCCAACTCACTTCCAAGCCGGCTGAACCCTACCTGTACCTGTGATCTGGTGCCCTGGACTGTGGCTGGCTGAATTCATCAGTAAACCAAGTAAAGAGACTGCAAACTTGTGTCCTCCATTTCGTGATACACTACCACATCTTCATCTATACACCGTGAGCCCTGGGGACCCAGCTTCATCTGTGGGAAGCTATACCATCTTAGCTGCCATAACATCACCCCAGTGGATCCCTTTTACTTGGGCACCCAAGGTCATAGATCGGGTCACCGCCACCAAGACATCATCTTTAAGTACCAGACCCGGTACTGAGTACCCTACGGCTCTGGCAGGCAACTCATATGCACCAGAATACTGTGTAATAACAATAAGCTTTTGTAAGAGTATTCTAAAAGTATTGATCCTGCAACATTAAAGTTCTATGAAATAAAGAATAGGCTCAAAGAGAATGATATAAAGTTAAATTTCCTGTCCTGTTTCCTGCAAAACTGAGCTTAATTTGGAAGTATATAGGTTATATTTCTCTAATTTAATAAAATTTACTAAGGTGACAACACTCGATGAAAACATGGATATTTAGGGGTGGACATAATGCATGTGCAGCCGATGCAGGTGCATCGGCGCCCGGAGGTGGAAGGGGCCCCGCAGGGTGGCTAACACTGAGGGCAATGTGGCCTGTTTCTCCAGCCCCGAGGGTCTGGGGGGACACTGGCCAGGTTGCAATCATGTGGAGCGAGCAGGGAGCGATCACTGCAACTCTGCTGCCTACAGGAGAAAATGGCAGGGGAGCGGAGCTGCAGGGATCCATTCTCCTCTTCCTGCCTGACACTGCTGCGCAGCTGGATGTTGTCAGCATTCAATATGCATCTGTGTCAAATAGAAAGCTGCTAGTGACACTGCGGCTGCGGGGGAGCATGTAGAGAGCTAAGCGGTGGTGTGTGCATGCGGAGAGGTGAGTGGTGGAGTGTGCGCATGCGGAGAGGTGAGTGGTGGTGTATGTGTGCGGAGAGGTGAGCGGTGGTGTGTGTGGTGAGTGGTGGTGTGTGTAGAGGTGAGCAGTGGTGTGTGTGTTTGTGTGTAGGTGGGGGAGAACAATGATGGGATGGAGGTGGTGGAGAGGGCAATGATGGATGTGGTGGAGAGGGCAATGATGGTGCTGGGGGAGAACAATGATGGAGGTGGTGGAGATCGTAATGATGGAGGTGGTGGGGAGAACAATGATTGGAGTGTTGGAGAGGGCAATGATGGAGGTGGTAGGGGATAACAATGATTGGGGTGATGGAGAGGGCAATTATTGGGGTGGTGGAGAAGGCAATGATGAAGGTGATGGCGACGGCATTGATGATGGTGGTGGAGAGGGCAATGATGAGGGTTGTAGAGAGGGCAATGATGGAGATGGGGAGAGGACAATGATGTAATTCAGTTGATTAAGGGGGAAGGATGAGGACAATGATGGATGTGGAGGAAGGAGATGGGAGGAAGGAGGACTTATAATGGATGAACGAACAGGGGGAGGATGACATTAGATATGGATGTAAAATAAATTGGGTGGTGGAGGAGGGTGCCAAGCCCCTGACAGTGTCCTCCTACATCTCACAATTCATTGATGCTATCAGGGACTTAAAATCTTTTGGGAGTGGGAGAGGAGGCGATAAGGTGCATAGAACCCTTTATAATGAATTGAAGGTGGGAGAAGATGCTGTCAGGGACTTGTAATGAATTTGGAGGATGCTCAGTAACTGATGACATCTCCCCCCCCCCCCAAATTCATTTTGATGCTATCAAAGACTTATAATCACTGATGGGGACTACAGGACAGGTACTAAGACTATGTGTACACGTTCAGTTTTTGTAGGAGTAAGTTCTGCTGCATATCCTAATGTGTTGGCAGAAAGAACACTGCATAAAACACATTAATTTTTTTCCCACATTTTGCCATGTTTTTATTACATCTTTTTCCCCACTAGTATGGGTGAAATATGCTGCAAGAATTGACATTATGCAGATTTTAATCTGCAGCAAATCTGCTAGGAAAAAATATGCAACGTATGCACGAGACTTCAAGGATCTCATTCACTTTGCTTGTAAAACTGTAAAACTTTGCACATTTTCCATGTGCACAAAACCTTACAGGTAATTAGGGAGAGTCACATACATTATTGGGTGGCGGAGATTATAGTTAATAGGGGAAACAGTGTTGCTTATCACTTTATATTTTTAATGGTGGGGTACCATATCTGTATCTGTATCAGTGCTGCGACGATCATCGTGACAAGATGAGTCATGGCTTGGGGCTGTCGACATGAAGGTGTCACCAGATGGAGAAGAAACAGGAGAAAGCGGCTGTTAGGCTAGGTTCACACTACATTAGTGCAGTCCGTTCAACATGTCCGTTAAACGGATTGCACTAACGCAAGTGCCGGCGCTTGCACAGCGCTAGCGCAGATGGAGCTTCTGCTAGCTCCATCTGCGCTAGCAGTGATGGACCCAGAAACGCTGCAGCCCGCGTCTTGGACTATGTTACACCGCATTATGCCGCGGTGTAACGTAGTCCGTTAAACGTGGAGCCATAGCGCAATGTGAACCAAGCCTAATCAGATGAGACGTCAGCGGTAAGTGCCGGTATGTAGATATTATTCCGTATCTGCACTGTTACATGAGTGATATTGTTTTTTTGTAAAATCCCTTATTCTACATTTTCACATTTATGTGAAATGTCTGTGTGCTTCCAGGTTTTTTTTATCAGATGGACTCATAGGTTTTTATAGGTCCAGTCACATATGCATGAATATCATGGATCTGAGAATTAGATCTGTGAGGGTCAGAGAATGTCCTGTTCTGTTCTGATCCAATTGTGAGGATCAGAATAGCACATGATCCATGCATCTGTAAAAGCTCACAGCTTACCGACACTGCACACAGATGTAGGAATATATGTTTTATGTATAGCACAGTCCATTAATACATAGTGTACTCACTTACTATGTACAGCACAGTGACTTAGTATATATGTACTCACTTTTTATGCATACCATAGTCCCTTAAGTATATAGTGTACTCACATATTATGTATAGCAGAGTACTTTAGTATATAGTGTACTCACTTTTTATGTATAGCAGAGTCCCTTAGTATATAGTGTACTCTCTTGTTATCTATAGCAGTCCTTAGTTACATAGTTAACTCTTTTATTACATATAACATCACCCCTTATTACATCCCATCCTCTCTAGTTATATATGGTGCAGTCCATTATTATATAGCTTGCTCTGCTGTTATGTACAGTGCTGTCTGTTACATAGTTTATTCTTGTTATTTTTGTTATTCACAGCCACCTCTTTTATTACATAGTTCCTTTTCTTGTTAGATACAAAATGATTTCTGATGGAGGAGCTGATGATCAAAACACTAGTCCAGCAGCTCCTCCTTTAGAAAAGAAGCTTTCCCATGCTCCATCAGCCATCATTGCATTATATATCCAACAAGACAGGATGGTATGTAATAAAGAGCAAGGCCGATATGTAAGGAATGGTGCTGTAGAAAACAAGATAATGCACTGTCTAATAAGAGGAAACAGAAACACATGGGCTACTTGCACAGTGAACAAGTCTGTAGGATCATGTTCACACACCACCAAGAAACCTGAAGACACAAAAGAGAATAGTAAAACCAAAAACACTCAGTTTGAAAAAAATGTTGCAGTAATCCGCAAGTGCTAGTAAAAGATGTAAAAAGCAGGGTATTTGGTTGATAGATTTTTTGCAAAAAATGTATACTAAGCTGCTCTACCAAACTTCACGGTATACCCTTATCAGAGCAGTCCTAACTAATGTATGCAATCCCTATCTGATGTATTTAAAAACCTGATCATCTGTATATTACCTGTGTGAACAGGGTTCAGAGAGGAAAAATCCATGTGTGCATACAGAGTAGAACAGCTTTTGTGCAGATAGCCCAAGAGGAGTGGTAGGTAGCTCCCCAGTCTTGTAGACACAAGAGAACAATTATGGAAACAGAAACACATGGGCTACTTGCACAGTGAACAAGTCTGTAGGATCATATTCACACACCACCAAGAAACCTGAAGACACAAAAGAGAATAGTAAAACCAAAAACACTCAGTTTGAAAAAAATGTTGCAGTAATCCGCAAGTGCTAGTAAAAGATGTAAAAAACAGGGTATTTGGTTGATACGTTTTTTGCAAAAAATGTATACTAAGCTGCTCTACCAAACTTCACGGTATACCCTTTTTTACATCTTTTACTAGCACTTGCGGATTACTGCAACATTTTTTTCAAACTGAGTGTTTTTGGTTTTACTATTCTCTTTTGTGTCTTCAGGTTTCTTTCATAACAGGGGACTTAAAGAATGAGAGCGATGGCGCCAAAGAGTATATACCGTACAGTTGCTAAGGTGGGGCCCCGACATGGGATACTCACCACACACGGGGATATGAACACACACACAAAATGCGCCACACACTACCATGTGCTTGAACACATATTACCCTCAGCACACATTTCACCACAAATACACCAACCTCGCCACATAAAAGTCGAAACACAAAAGTCGCCGCTCAAAACTCGCCACGCGCAGAACTCGCCACATGCAAAAACTAGGCTCTTGCAAAACTCGCCACAAGTGCAAAACTCACCTCATGGAAAACTCGCCACACGCAAAACTTGCACACGCGGAAAAATTGCCACATGCACAAAAGTTGCAACACATGCAAAAGTTGTATCACACAAAACTTACACATACTCAAAAGGCACCACACATAAAACTCGCCACGCGCAAAACTCGCCATGCGCAAAACTTGCTGCACACAACTTGCTACACTAACCTGTCACATGCAACTCGACACACAAAAAGTTGCTACACGCATGTTGCCACACAAAATTCATCTCACAAAAGTCGCTACATGCATGTCGCCACACGCAACTCAACACACACAACTTGACAAACGAAACTCGCCCTAAAACACACACAGGTCTGGTATTATCCTTCAAAAATAAAAATCTGATTAATAAGCAGACAAACTACAACAAATGTATAATATAGGAAATACGGCAGCTGTCAGTCACATGACCTTCTATAATGTGTATGTGTGAGCTAATATATACTGCCAGGGGGAGGGCTTCCTGTTGGCTGGGGATTTATCAGGCTGCCAATTTAGCTTACAAATACTGAGGTAAAAATATTGAGCAAATAACGTGTGAATGAGGTCTAATACAGGAGGAGACAACACACAGGTATGTACTATATACAGGGGAGATGACACACAGATATATACTATATACAGGAGAGATGACACACAGGTATATACTATATAGAGGAGGAGATGACATACAGGTACATATATATACAGGAGGAGATGACACACAGGTATATACTATATACAGGAGCAGATGACCTACAGGTATATACTATATACAGGAGAAGATGACATACAGGTATATGCTATATATAGAAGACGACATGCAGGTATATACTATATACAGGAGGAGATGACACACAGATATATACTATATACAGGAGAGATGACACACAGGTATATACTATATACAGGAGGAGATGACATACAGGTATATACTATATATAGAAGGAGATGACATTCAGGTATATACTATATATAGGGGAGATGACACACAGCAGGTATATACTATATACAGGGGAGATGACATACAGGTATATACTATATACAGGAGATGACATACAGATGTATACTATATATAAGGGAGATGACAAACATGTATATACTGAGGTGATGAGGTGAAAATGAGAGGTGTGAGGTGAAAATGAAAAGGTGTGAGTGCAAAATGAGAGGAGTGAGGAAAAGTAGTGGAGTGATCAGAAAATGACAGATGTGAGGTTGAAATGACAAGTGTTAGTGGGGAATGAAAGGAGTGAGGGAGAAAATGAGAGGTGTGAGGGAGAAAATGAGAGATGTGATTGGGAAAATGAGAGGCGTGATGGGAAAATAAGAGAAGTGAGATGCTATAACTAACCAGATATTTACTATGCCCAGGCAACACCGGGCTCTTCAGCTAGTATACTATATAGTTGTCTAAGGGTAACTTCCGTCTTTCTGTCCTTCTGTCTGTCTGTCACGGATATTCATTGGTCGCGGCCTCTGTCTGTCATGGAAATCCAAGTTGCTGATTAGTCGTGGCAAAACAGCAACGACCAATCAGCGACGGGCACAGTCCGGCAGCAACTTGGCCGCTCCTTCCTCCCAGCAGTCAGTGCCCACTCCGTACTACCCTCCAGTCAGTGCTCACACAGGGTTAATGGCAGCAATGACCGCGGTTTTACGCACTCAGTTAATGCTGCTATTAACCCTGTGTGACCAACTTTTTACTATTCATGCTGCCTATGCAGCATCAATAGTAAAAAGATCTAATGTTAAAAATAATAAAAAAATAAAAAATCGTTATATACTCACCGTCTGTCAGCCCCCCAGATCAGGAACCGGCCTTTCCCACTCCTCGCGACGACCTGGTGACCGATCCATGTATTGCGGTCTCGCGAGATAATGACGTAGTGGTCTCGCGAGACCGCACGTCATCATCTCATGAGACCGCAATGCACTCTTCAGACCGGAGCGCGTGAGGAGCGTTGGTAACAGTTTTGGTCTGGGGGCCAACGGAGGGTGAGTATATCACTATTTTTTATTTTAATTCTTTTTTTTAACAGGGATTTGGTGCCCACATTGCTATATACTGTGTGGGCTGTGCAATATATTACGTTGGCTGGGCAATATACTTTGTGAGTTGGGCAATATACTACGTGGGCTGTGCTATATACTGCGTGGCCTGTGATATATACTATGTGGGCTGTGCTATATACTATGTGGGCTGTGCTATATACTATGTGGGCTGGGCTACATACTATGTGGGCTGTGCAATATACGTTGTGCAGTGTACTTCGTGGGCTGTGCAATATAGTACGCGGGCTGTGCAATATAGTACGCGGGCTGTGCAATGTACTATGTGGACTGTGCAATGTACTACGCGGGCTGTGCAATATAGTACGTGGGCTGTGCAATATAGTATGCCGGCTGTGCAATATACTTTGTGGGCTGTGCTATACACTACACGGCCTGTGTTATACACTATGTGGCCTGTGTTATACACTATGTGGCTTGTGTTATATACTGCGTGGGTGGTACTGCGCGGGCCTGTGCAATATACTATGCAGGCTGTGCAATGTACTACACGGGCTGTGCAATATACTCCATGGGCTGTGCTATATACTCCATGGGCTGTGCTATATACTCCGTGCGCTGTGCTATATACTCCGTGGGCTGTGCTATATACTACGTGGCTGTGCTATATACTACGTGGCTGTGCTATATACTATGTGGCTGTGCAATATACTACGTGGCTGTGCTATATACTACGTGGCCAGCCGCAAGCAATCAGCGACAGGTGCAGTACGGAATCCTGTGTATCCAATGTATTATTCTAAAATCTTCATAAATAAACTACATACATATTGTAGAATACCTGATGCGTTAGAATCGGGCTACCATCTAGTATATATATATACTAGCTATTGAACCCGTTCTATGCCCGGGTGGCGAGCATTTATATTGGTATATGGTCTCCATCCTGGTATGTGTTGCTTCCATCCTGTGCCCTAATCTTGTCATGTGCTGCTACCATCTTGCGCCCCCATCCTGTCATGTGCTGCTCCCATCCTGCGCCCCCATCCTGTCATGTGCTGCTCCCATCCTGTGCCCCCGTTCTGTCATGTGCTGCTCCCATCCTGCACCACTGTTCAGTAATTTGCCCCATACGCTGCTCCATAAAGGTTGATGGCCCCCATAAGATGCTCCATAGTATATGCCTCATATGCTGCTCCATTATGGTTGATGGCCCCCATAAGATGCTCCATGGTATATGCCTCATATGCTGCTGCATTATGGTTGATGGCCCCATAAGATGCTCGATAGTATATGCCCCGTATGCTGCACCATTATGGTTGATGGCCCCCATAATATGCTCCATAGTATATGCCTCATATGCTGCTCCATTATGGTTGATGGCCCCCATAAGATGCTCCATATTAAATGCCTCATATGCTGCTGCATTATGGTTGATGGCCCCCATAAGATGCTCCATAGTATATGCCCCGTATGCTGCACCATTATGGGAGATGGCCCCCATAAGATGCTCCATAGTATATCCCTCATATGCTGCACCATTATGGTTGATGACCCCCATACAATGCTTCATAGTATATGCCTCATATGCTGCTCCATTATGCTTGATGGCCCCCATAAGATGATCCATAGTATATGCCCCGTATACTGCTCCATAAATGTTGATGGCCCCCATAAGATGCTCCATAGTATATGCCTCATATGCTGCTCCATTATGGTTGATGGCTCCCATAAGATACTCCATAGTATATGCCCCATATGCTGCTCCATTATGGTTGATGGCCCCCATAAGATGCTCCATAGTATATGCCCCAAATGCTGCTCCATTATGGTTGATGGCCCCCATAAGATGCTCCATAGAATATGCCCCTTATACTGCTCCATTATGGTTGAAGGCCCCCATAAGATGCTCCATAGTATATGCCTCATATGTGCTCCATTATGGTTGATGTCCCCCATAAGATGCTCCATAGTATTTGCCCCGTATACTGCTCCATAAATGTTGATGGCCCCCATAAGATGCTCCATAGTATTATATGCCCCGTATGCTGCTGCGATATATAAAAAAATAACATACTCACCTATCGTTGCTGGGCGCCAAGTGCTGGGGGGCCTGAGCAGGCGGGGACACTGGCGTGCTGTAGGGGTCAGGTGCTGGAATCGCCACTAGCTCAAGCCCCCGACACATGCTATATTCACCTGTCCCGTTCCAGTGCTGCGTGCCGCTCCATCTTCCAGGTCCTCTGGCTGTGACTGTTCAGTCAGAGGGCAGCGCGCATTAAGCGCGTCATTGCGCCCTCTGAACTGAACGTCACAGGCAGTGGACCTGGAAGATGTAGCGGCGCACAGCGCTGGAACGGGACAGGTGAATATAGCTGCGTCACTCTGTGGGGTCCAGACTGCGCCAGCACATGCGCTTGTGCAGTCTATAATGGCTTCGGACAGAGTGACGCTCCCAGCGTTATATTAAATATATACATATGGGTTCCGCCCCACATATGGGGTATCAGCGTACTCAGGACAAACTGGACAACAACTTTTGCTGTCCAATTTCTCCTGTTACTCTTGTGAAAATAAAAAATTGCAGGCTAAAATATAATTTTTGAGGAAAAAAAATGATTTTTTTATTTTCCCGGCTCTGCATTATAAACTTCTGTGAAGCACTTGGGGGTTTAAAGTGGTCAGCGCACATCTAGATTAGTTCCATGGGAGGTCTAGTTTCCAAAATGGAGTCACATGTGGGGGAGCTCCAATGTTTAGGCACACAGGGGCTCTCCAAACGCGACATGGTGTCCGCTAACGATTGGAGCTAATTTTTCATTCAAAAAGTCAAATGGCGCTCCTTCCCTTCCGAGCCCTGCCGTGTGCCCAAACAGTGGTTTACCCCCACATGTGAGGTATCAGTGTACTCAGGAGAAATTGCCCAATAAATTTTAGGACCCATTTTATCCTGCTGCCCATGTGGAAATGAACAAATTGTGGCTAAAATAATTTTTTTGTGAAAAAAAAGTACTTTTTCATTTTTACAGATCAATTTGTGAAGCACCTGAGGGTTCAAAGTGCTCACTATGCATCTAGATAAGTTCCTTGGGGGGTCTAGTTTCGAAAATGGTGTCACTTGTGGGGGAGCTCTAATCTTTAGGTACACAGTTGCTTTCCAAACGCGACATGGTGTCCACTAACGATTGGAGCAAATTTTTCATTCAAAAGTCACATGGCGCTCCTTCCCTTCCGAGCCTTGCCGTGTGCACAAACAGTGGTTTGTGACCACACATTAGGTATCGGTGTACTCAGGAGAAATTGCCCAACGCATTTTAAGATCCAATTTATCCTGTTGCCCATGTGAAAATGAAAAAATTGTGGCAAAAAAACATTTTTGTGAAAAAAAAGTACTTTTTAATTTTTACGGATCAATTTGTGAAGCACCTGGGGGTTTAAAGTGCTCACTATGCATCTAGATAAGCTCCTTGGGGGGTTTACCTTCCAAAATGGGGTCACTTGTAGGGTTGAGCGACTTTTATTTTTTAGGATCGAGTCGGGTTTCGCAAAACCCGACTATCTCAAAAGTCGAGTCGAGTGAAATCGGCCGATTATCGCGAAAAGTCGGGGATCGACCGAAACACGAAACCCAATGCAAGTCAATGGGGAAGCATAGTCGGCAGTGAGTCGAGGCCAGGAAAACACCTACAGTGCCCATTTAAATGGCAAAAACATCCATTCTTGGTACTGAAGCTTGTCAATCTTAATTTACCTTATAATAATAGTTAGGTATTGGACATTTGGGGTCATTTGGCTATAGTTGTTGGGGGTATGGCTGGTTCAAGTATTTAGTGGGCCCAGGAAATGAGGACCATGTCACGGCAGTGGAGCAGAGAGAGGTAAGTATTTAAACTTTGTAAGTGCTGTGATCCTGAGCAAGCAGGGGGGGCCAACTCGTTCACATTGGCATTGGCACAGGGCCCCTCAAAGTACGGCGGTGTGTTTGCACAGTGGGGGCGCCTCCCACCGGCAGCAACAATTTTGCGTACTATGAGGGACCCTGTGCCAGTAATGTCGCCAACGAGTATGCCCCCCCCCACACCTGATGAAGGAACATGCACTTTCATCTGCACTTTCCTGGTGGTATAGTATGCGGGAAGGGGAACCTGACTTTCAGCAGGGTCAGATTCTGGCTGTGTAGCGTGCAAGGGGAATGTATGTAGCGGTCTGGGTCAATGTACCAGCAGAGTCATCTAGCACTGGCTGGGCAATGGGCAGGATGAGGAGGAAACACAGATATAGGCCCAAATAATAAAGTGGGCTAAATGCAGTTCAAAATTGGTAACAGGCAGACACCGTTAGTAGGCCCCAACCAAACAAGGAGAATAGGCAGGAGGGACCGCAGACAGACTTACTAGGCCTAAAATAAAAAAGTTGGCTCGATGCAGGTTTAAATAGGTTCCAGGGGAACACAGGCAGCATTGGTGTAGTCACCGGAGAACAAATTGAAGGAGGGACCGCAGACAGGCTTACTAAAAAAAAAATTAACAAATAAACCGGTGGTATACCTAGGTACAGGGCTGGGCTCCTCTGCTGACTTGCAGAAAGTGGTATTTGGCACAAAGTATTAACTGGTGTAAATTTAGGACAGGACCCCAGTATATTTTTAGTAGCATCATACATGTCGGCAAATTGGTATTGGCAGTGCCATTGAAGGACTTAACCGCATAGACTAAACAGTGGTGGAGCAGTGAGAGATAATTTTGCAAATGGTAGAGCACTGTTTGAGCTGGGGGGAACACTCTCTTGTTGCCGGCGGTACTGACCCAGGGTCCCTCATGCTACAACGGTGTGTCTGATGTTGGGTGGGCACACCCACCTCTTCAGCCAAACGGCATTCGCACGGGTGATTGCGCCAAGTGGTCATTCCCAACACAGCCTGCTGACGCTTGCCACTAGCTGTTCCATAATGGGACACCTCGTGTGCAACAGTGGCAGCTGCGGATGGAGCGGTCGTGCGACTGCGGTCTGTGGACGAGCTCTCGCTTCTGCTGGAGGACGAGGAGGAGGTGGGGCGAACGCCAACAGCCAACTGTTTCCTAGACCGTGGGCTAGGCAGAACTGTCCCAATATGGCTGTCCCCTGTGGACCCTGCATACACCACATTAACCCAGTGTGCCGTGATGGACACGTAACGTCCCTGGCCATGCCTACTGGTCCATGCATCTGTTGTGAGGTGCACCTTTGTACTGACCGATTGCCTGAGTGCATGGACAATGCGGTCTTTTACATGCTGTTGGAGGGCTGGGATGGCTTTTCTCGCAAAGAAGTGTCGACTGGGTATGTCGTAGCATAGGACTGCGTAGTCCATCAGGGCTTTGAAAGCTTCGCTTTCAACAAACCGGTACGGTATCATCTCTAACGAGATAAGTCTAGCAATGTCGGCGTTCAAACCCTGTGTAAGCAGATGAGAGGATGAGTACTTCCTTTTCCTAACGAGAGTCTCTTGTAGGGTGAACTGGACTGGAGAGCTGCATATGGTGGAACTAGCGGGGGTGGTGGTGGACATGACAGACAGAGAGGGTTGGTGATGGTATTCTTGCTGTTGGCCTACATACAGTGTTTTCTACCAAGAACCTGGTGATTCCCTGACTGCTTTGGCCTTGCAACGATACCTCCACATTTGCTGCAGGTGGTGTGGTAAACGGTGTGCTTACAGTGAGGGAACGAATGTAGCGTTGCTGACTAGCTTCATTGTGAGCGGGTGCAACAACGTTATGGGACGTTTGGTAGTTAGTCCAGGCTTGCAAGTGCATGCTGGTTAAATGTCTACGCATGCAAGTTGTATTTAGATTTTTGCACATTCTGACCTCTGCTAAAGGTCCTTGAGCATTTCTTACAGATGACTTTGCACTGATCTTTCGGATATTGGTTAAAAAATTGCCAGACTGCACTCTTCCTACTATTGAATACCTTTTCAGGCATTGCACACTGAGCTACTTTAACCAGATGGCCACGCTGTCCTACAACTGTTTTTGGTTTTGACACACGTTTTTGGCCAGATATGGGCCTGCCAGATGAAAGCTGTTGCGATGTTGATGCCTGCTGCATGCTGCAGCTCCTCCTTCTCCGCTTCAGAGCTACTGCCGGTGACACACTGTTCCCCCAATGGCTGCCAATCGGAGTCAACAACTGGATCATCTATCACCTCCTCTTCTATGTCCTGTGCACCTTCCTCTGTGTCACAGTGTAAGTCGGTGCTATAGCGCTCGGGACGGGGCACCATAGTCTCATCAGGGTCAGATTCTGGCTCAGTACACTGCGAGGGCAATGTTGTGATCTGAGTCAATGAAACAACATAATAATCTAATTGTGGCTGTGCATCTGTGCACTCCATGTCCAATTCATCTTGTAATGGGCATGGCCTGTTAACAATTTCCCTTTCTGACCCAGGCACGGTATGTGTAAAGAGCTCCATGGAGTAACCTGTTGTGTCGCCTGAAGCATCCTTCTCTGTTGTTCTGGGTGAAGGACATAAGGAAGCGAATTGTTCCTGACCGGGGGCATCCACTGACGACGCGCTGCTTTTAAATTTTGCACGTTCCGAAGAGGAGGCGAAAGAGCTAGAGGCAGAGTCAGCAAGGAAAGCCAAAACTTGTTCCTGCTGCTCCGGCTTTAAAAGTGGTTTTCTTACTCCCAGAAAAGGGAGCGTTCGAGGCCTTGTGTAGCCAGACGATGACGCTGGCTCAACAACTCGAGACTTAGGTGCTATATTGCTTTTCCCACGACCACCTGATGCTCCACCACCACTACCATCATTACCAGCTTGCAATGACCGACCACGGCCATGACCTCTTCCACCAGAGTTCCTCATTCTTGGAAAAATGTAACCAAACTAACAAACGTTATATGGTACTGTAAAACCATTTAGAAGGTGTACGTAAACTTGTGAGTTTAAATCTCCCTTTATAGGTGTGTGAGACAGCAGGAAAAAATCAGGCCCACTGTATTAGACTACAGTTTGAGTGGCAGAAAGTGGATAACAGATGCCACAAACAGGACTGACACAGATGCACTAAGTGGCAATACAAATCTCCCTTTTTTATGTGTGGGAGACAGCAGCAAAAAATCAGGCCCACTGTATTACACTACAGTTTGAGTGGCAGAAAGTGGATGACAGATGCCTCAAACAGGACTGACGCAGATGCACTAAGTGGCAATACAAATCTCCATTTTTTATGTGTGGGAGACAGCAGCAAAAAATCAGGCCCACTGTATTACACAACAATTTGAGTGGCAGAAAGTGGATGACAGATGCCACAAACAGGACTGACGCAGATGCACTCAGTGGCAATACAAATCTCCCTTTTTTATGTGTGAGAGACAGCAGCAAAAAATCAGGCCCACTGTATTACACACACAACAGTTTGAGTGGCAGAAAGTGGATGACAGATATATCAAAAAATACAAGGGCTGTAGTCGAATTTCAATCTCCCTACAATGATCAAAGGACAAGTATGGCAGCAATAAAAAGGACTGCTGCACACAAAAGTGTGGACAAAGAGACAAGAGAACTGTGCAGAAAAGAAGGAGCAACAGGATTTTTGCTTTGAAAGGCAGTTGGTTTGCACAGCGGCGTACAAACTGCAATGCAGCTATCAGGGAGCCTTAGAATGCAGCCTAATAAGCTACAGAGCTGACGCACCCAAAAAAATCCTCCACTGTCCCTGCAAAGAAAAGGTGGTGTTGGACAGTGGAAATCGCTATAGCACAAGCGGTTTGGGGGTTAATATTCCCTTCCTAACACTATCCCTGCTTCAGACGAAGCTACAGCAACCTCTCCCTATGCTCAGTTCGGCAGAAGTAAGATGGCGTCGGTGTGCACGCCCCTTTATAGCCCCTGTGACGCCGCAGAAAGCAAGCCAATCACTGTAATGCCCTTCTCTAAGATGGTGGGTACTGAAACCTATGTCATAACGCTGCCCACACTTTGCGTCCACCTTCATTGGCTGAGAAATGGCGCTTAACACGTCATATGAAATGCGACTTTGGCGCGTGGCCGATCCCACACTGGGATCGGCTCGGGTTTCACAAAACCCGACTTTGCAGAAAGTCAGCAACTTATGAAATTGACCGATCCGTTTCGCTCAACCCTAGTCACTTGTGGGGAAGCTCCAATGTTTAGGCACACAGGGGCTCTCCAAACGCGACATGGTGTCCGCTAAAGATTGGAGCCAATTTTTCATTGAAAAAGTCAAATGGCGCTCCTTCCCTTCCTGGCCCTGTCGTGCGCCCAAACAGTGGTTTCCCCCCACATATGGGGTATTGACGTACTCAGGATAAATTGTACAATAGCTTTTGGGGTCCAGTTTCTCCTTTTACCATTGGTAAAATAAAAAAAAATGTTACTAAATATAATTTTTGTGACTAAAAAGTTAAATGTTCATTTTTTCCTTACATGTTGCTTCTGCTGCTGTGAAGCACCTGAAGGGTTAATAAACTTTTTGAATGTAGTTCTGAGCACCTTGAGGGGTGCAGTTTTTAGAATGCTGTAAGTTTTGGGTATTTTCAGCCATATAGACCCCTCAAACTGACTTCAAATGTGAGGTGGTGCCTAAATAAATGGTTTTGTAAATTTCGTTGTAAAAATGAGAAATCGCTGGTCAAATTTTAACCCTGATAACTTCCTAGCAAAAAAAAAATGTTGTTTCCAAAATTGTGTTGATGTAAAGTAGACATGTGGGTAATGTTATTTATTAACTATTTTGTGTCACATAACTCTCTCGTTTAACAGAATAAAAATTCGAAGCCCAATATGTCACAAAAAACAGTCTCAGAACCACTAAGATCCGTTGAAGCGTTCCTGAGTTATTACCTCATAAAGGGACATTGGTCAGAGTTGCAAAAAATGGCCAGGTCATTAAGGTCAAAATACATGTAAAGAAGCTGCGGAGACACCATCACGTGTTTCTCAACGCAAGCAGTGAATAGCTAGGCCTTTCCCCGTGAAGGAACAACCACGGGAAGGGCAGCATCCTATGAAGGAAAGCCACCTATGCCAAGCATGGTATCCATCCACAGACAGCTGTTTCGGGGTTTTTGCCCCTCATCAGTGTGGAGTAGGAATCTGGCTATTAGGAGCAGTGCCTAGTAAAAAGGCTATAAAGGCACAGATGATTGGCCTCGGGGAGACCAAAACATCCAACACTGCGGAGACACCATCACGTGTTTCTCAACGCAGTGATTCCAGAACACTGCCCCCATCCCTTATGGGAAATATGCAGATGCATGTAAAGAAGCTGCGGAGACACCATCACGTGTTTCTCAACGCAAGCAGTGAATAGCTAGGCCTTTCCCCGGGAAGGAACAACCACGGGAAGGGCAGCATCCTATGAAGGAAAGCCACCTATGCCAAGCATGGTATCCATCCACAGACAGCTGTTTCGGGGTTTTTGCCCCTCATCAGTGTGGAGTAGGAATCTGGCTATTAGGAGCAGTGCCTAGTAAAAAGGCTATAAAGGCACAGATGATTGGCCTCGGGGAGACCAAAACATCCAACACCACGGAGACACCATCACGTGTTTCTCAACGCAGTGATTCCAGAACACTGCCCCCATCCCTTATGGGAAATATGCAGATGCATGTAAAGAAGCTGCGGAGACACCATCACGTGTTTCTCAACACAAGCAGTGAATAGCTAGGCCTTTCCCCGGGAAGGAACAACCACGGGAAGGGCAGCATCCTATGAAGGAAAGCCACCTATGCCAAGCATGGTATCCATCCACAGACAGCTGTTTCGGGGTTTTTGCCCCTCATCAGTGTGGAGTAGGAATCTGGCTATTAGGAGCAGTGCCTAGTAAAAAGGCTATAAAGGCACAGATGATTGGCCTCGGGGAGACCAAAACATCCAACACCGCGGAGACACCATCACGTGTTTCTCAACGCAGAGATTCCAGAACACTGCCCCCATCCCTTATGGGAAATATGCAGATGCATGTAAAGAAGCTGCGGAGACACCATCACGTGTTTCTCAACGCAAGCAGTGAATAGCTAGGCCTTTCCCCGGGAAGGAACAACCACGGGAAGGGCAGCATCCTATGAAGGAAAGCCACCTATGCCAAGCATGGTATCCATCCACAGACAGCTGTTTCGGGGTTTTTGCCCCTCATCAGTGTGGAGTAGGAATCTGGCTATTAGGAGCAGTGCCTAGTAAAAAGGCTATAAAGGCACAGATGATTGGCCTCGGGGAGACCAAAACATCCAACACCGCGGAGACACCATCACGTGTTTCTCAACGCAGTGATTCCAGAACACTGCCCCCATCCCTTATGGGAAATATGCAGTTGCATGTAAAGAAGCTGCGGAGACACCATCACGTGTTTCTCAACGCAAGCAGTGAATAGCTAGGCCTTTCCCTGGGAAGGAACAACCACGGGAAGGGCAGCATCCTATGAAGGAAAGCCACCTATGCCAAGCATGGTATCCATCCACAGACAGCTGTTTCGGGGTTTTTGCCCCTCATCAGTGTGGAGTAGGAATCTGGCTATTAGGAGCAGTGCCTAGTAAAAAGGCTATAAAGGCACAGATGATTGGCCTCGGGGAGACCAAAACATCCAACACCGCGGAGACACCATCACGTGTTTCTCAACGCAGTGATTCCAGAACACTGCCCCCATCCCTTATGGGAAATATGCAGATGCATGTAAAGAAGCTGCGGAGACACCATCACGTGTTTCTCAACGCAAGCAGTGAATAGCTAGGCCTTTCCCCGGGAAGGAACAACCACGGGAAGGGCAGCATCCTATGAAGGAAAGCCACCTATGCCAAGCATGGTATCCATCCACAGACAGCTGTTTCGGGGTTTTTGCCCCTCATCAGTGTGGAGTAGGAATCTGGCTATTAGGAGCAGTGCCAATCATCTGTGCCTTTATAGCCTTTTTACTAGGCACTGCTCCTAATCGCCAGATTCCTACTCCAGAAACAAAACATCTCAGATATGTTTCCAAAGTCTGATTAGTTCGTTCGGTTTGGCCATTTGCCTGAGGATGGAAAGCCGAGGAAAAAGACAAATCAATACCCATCCTAGCACAAAAGGCTCGCCAAAACCTCGAAACAAACTGGGAACCTCTGTCTGAAACTATGTTCTCCGGAATGCTATGTAAACGTACCACATGCTGGAAAAACAATGGCACCAAATCAGAGGAGGAAGGTAATTTAGACAAGGGTACCAAATGGACCATCTTAGAGAAACGATCACAAACCACCCAAATGACCGACATCTTTTGAGAGACCAGGAGAACCGAAATAAAATCCATAGAGATATGCGTCCAGGGCCTCTTTGGGACCGGCAAGGGCAAAAGCAACCCACTGGCACGAGAACAGCAGGGCTTAGCCCGAGCACAAGTCCCACAGGAATGCACAAAAGAACGCACATCCCGCGACAAAGACGGCCACCAAAAGGATCTAGCCACCAAATCTCTGGTACCAAAGATTCCAGGATGACCAGCCAACACCGAACAATGAACCTCAGAGATAACTCTACTAGTCCATTTATCAGGAACAAACAGTTTCTCCGCTGGGCAACGGTCAGGTCTATCAGCCTGAAATTTTTGCAGCACCCGCCGCAAATCAGGGGAGATGGCAGACAAAATTACCCCCTGTTTGAGAATACCCGCCGGCTCAGGAACACCCGGAGAGTTGGGCACAAAACTCCTTGACAGGGCATCAGCCTTCACATTCTTAGAGCCTGGAAGGTACGAAACCACAAAATCAAAACGGGAGAAAAATAGCGACCAACGAGCCTGTCTAGGATTCAACCGTTTGGCAGACTCGAGATAAGTCAAATTCTTGTGATCCGTCAAGACCACCACGCGATGCTTGGCTCCTTCAAGCCAATGACGCCACTCCTCGAATGCCCACTTCATGGCCAACAACTCTCGATTGCCAACATCATAATTGCGCTCAGCAGGCGAAAACTTTCTGGAAAAGAAGGCACATGGTTTCATCACTGAGCCATCAGAACTTCTTTGCGACAAAACAGCCCCTGCACCAATCTCAGAAGCATCAACCTCGACCTGAAACGGGAGCGAAACATCTGGCTGGCACAGCACAGGGGCAGAGGAAAAACGACGCTTCAACTCCTGAAAAGCTTCCACAGCTGCAGAAGACCAATTGACCACATCAGCACCCTTCTTGGTCAAATCAGTCAACGGTTTAGCAACACTAGAAAAATTACTGATGAAGCGACGATAAAAATTAGCAAAGCCCAGGAACTTTTGCAGACTCTTCACAGATGTCGGCTGAGTCCAATCATAAATGGCCTGGACTTTAACAGGGTCCATCTCAATAGTAGAAGGGGAAAAAATGAAACCCAAAAATGAAACCTTCTGAACTCCAAAGAGACACTTTGACCCCTTCACAAACAAAGAATTCGCACGAAGGACCTGGAACACCATTCTGACCTGCTTCACGTGAGACTCCCAATCATCCGAAAAGACCAAAATATCATCCAAATATGTGCCAGTCTTGACTCCTGGGTGTGCCATCTCTCTCTCTCTCTCTCCAATTGTGGGCCATAGAAAGCCTATTATTTTTTTTGCTTGATTTGGGTTCCAAAATCTACCTGAAAAAATCACTACATCAATCATTGGGAGAACAATATTGGCCTCTGGGCTTGTGTGCCACTCCTGACTCCTGTGTGCGTCATCTCTCACTCAGTGGGCCATAGAAAGCCTATTTTTTGTTTTATTTGTTTTCTAAATTCTCCCTGAAAAAATCATTTTATTTTATTTGGTTTCTAAATTCTTCCTGAAAAAAATCATTTTTTTTTATTATTTTTTTTTTCTAAAGTCTCCCTGAAAAAAAAAAAAAAAATCAGTGGGAGATTAATATTGCCCTTTCTGCTTGTGTGCCAGTCTTGACTCCTGGGTGTGCCATCTCTCTCTCTCTCTCCAATTGTGGGCCATAGAAAGCCTATTATTTTTTTTTCCTTGATTTGGGTTCCAAAATCTACCTGAAAAAATCACTACATCAATCATTGGGAGAACAATATTGGCCTCTGGGCTTGTGTGCCACTCCTGACTCCTGTGTGCGTCATCTCTCACTCAATGGGCCATAGAAAGCCTATTTTTTGTTTTATTTGTTTTCTAAATTCTCCCTGAAAAAATCATTTTATTTTATTTGGTTTCTAAATTCTTCCTGAAAAAAATCATTTTTTTTTATTATTTTTTTTTTCTAAAGTCTCCCTGAAAAAAAAAAAAAAAAAAATCAGTGGGAGATTAATATTGCCCTTTCTGCTTGTGTGCCAGTCTTGAATCCTGGGTGTGCCATCTCTCTCTCTCTCCAATTGTGGGCCATAGAAAGCCTATTATTTTTTTTCCTTGATTTGGGTTCCAAAATCTACCTGAAAAAATCACTACATCAATCATTGGGAGAACAATATTGGCCTCTGGGCTTGTGTGCCACTCCTGACTCCTGTGTGCGTCATCTCTCACTCAGTGGGCCATAGAAAGCCTATGTTTGGTTTTATTTGTTTTCTAAATTCTCCCTGAAAAAATCATTTTATTTTATTTGGTTTCTAAATTCTTCCTGAAAAAATCATTTTTTTTATTATTTTTTTTTTCTAAAGTCTCCCTGAAAAAAAAAGAAAGAAAAATCAGTGGGAAATTAATATTGCCCTTTCTGCTTGTGTGCCAGTCTTGACTCCTGGGTGTGCCATCTCTCTCTCTCTCTCTCCAATTGTGGGCCATAGAAAGCCTATTATTTTTTTTGCTTGATTTGGGTTCCAAAATCTACCTGAAAAAATCACTACATCAATCATTGGGAGAACAATATTGGCCTCTGGGCTTGTGTGCCACTCCTGACTCCTGTGTGCGTCATCTCTCACTCAGTGGGCCATAGAAAACCTATTTTTTGTTTTATTTGTTTTCTAAATTCTCCCTGAAAAAATCATTTTTTTTTATGTATTTTTTTTTCCAAAGTCTCCCTGAAAAAAAAAAAAAAAAAAATCAGTGGGAGATTAATATTGCCCTTTCTGCTTGTGTGCCAGTCTTGACTCCTGGGTGTGCCATCTCTCTCTCTCTCCAATTGTGGGCCATAGAAAGCCTATTATTTTTTTTGCTTGATTTGGGTTCCAAAATCTACCTGAAAAAATCACTACATCAATCATTGGGAGAACAATATTGGCCTCTGGGCTTGTGTGCCACTCCTGACTCCTGTGTGCGTCATCTCTCACTCAGTGGGCCATAGAAAGCCTATGTTTGGTTTTATTTGTTTTCTAAATTCTCCCTGAAAAAATCATTTTATTTTATTTGGTTTCTAAATTCTTCCTGAAAAAATCATTTTTTTTTATTATTTTTTTTTTCTAAAGTCTCCCTGAAAAAAAAAAAAAAAAATCAGTGGGAAATTAATATTGCCCTTTCTGCTTGTGTGCCAGTCTTGACTCCTGGGTGTGCCATCTCTCTCTCTCTCTCCAATTGTGGGCCATAGAAAGCCTATTATTTTTTTTGCTTGATTTGGGTTCCAAAATCTACCTGAAAAAATCACTACATCAATCATTGGGAGAACAATATTGGCCTCTGGGCTTGTGTGCCACTCCTGACTCCTGTGTGTGGCATCTCTCACTCAGTGGGGCATAGAAAGCCTTTTTTTTTTTTTTTTTTTATTTGGTTTCTAAATTGTCATTGGAAAAATCATTTTATGTTATTTGGTTTCTAAATTCTTCCTGAAAAAATCATTTTATTTTGTTTCTAAAGTCTCCCTGAAAAAAAAAAATAAAAATAAAAAAAAAACAGTTGGAGATTAATATTAACATTTGTGCTTCAGTGACAGTCCTGCGTGTGTGGCATCTCTCTCATTTGGTGCCACCAAAAACAGAGTGTGTAACATTGTGCCTGATTTTCGTTGTGGTCTCACCCACCTGTAAAGGGGTAGCTAAATCATACTGAAGTTATAGCTCACCGTGTAAGTTGTGTGACAGCAACAAATACCGTTAGTTTGGTTACGTTTTTAAAACAATGAGGAAGTCTGGTGGAAGAGGTCGTGGCCGGGGGCGTTCATTGTCAGCTGGTAATGAGGGTAGTGGTAGTGGTGGAGCATCAGGTGGTCGTGGGAAAAAAAATATTGCACCTAAGTCTGGAGCTGTGGAGCCAGGTTTGTCGTCTGGCTACACAAGGCCTCGAACGCTCCCTTTTCTGGGAGTAGGAAAATCGCTTTTAAAGCCGGAGCAGCAAGAGCAAGTTTTGGCTTATCTTGCTGACTCAGCCTCTAGCTCTTTTGCCTCCTCTCGTGAAACTGGTAAATGTAAAAGCAGCGCGTCGTTAGTGGATGTTCACGGTCAGGGACAAGTCGCTTCCTTGTCCTCTTCAGCAAAAACAACAACAGAGAAGAATGCAGCAGGCGACACAACGGGTTACTCCATGGAGCTCTTTACACATACCGGCCCTGGCTTAGAAAGTGAAGCAGTTAGCAGTCCATGCCCATTACAAGTTGAATCTGACATGGAGTGCACTGATGCACAGCCACAGCCAGACTACTATGCTGGTCCTTTGACTCAGACCACAACATTGCCCTCGCAGGGTAATGATCAAGAATCAGACCCTGATGAGACTATGTTGCCCCATCACGAACGCTATACCACCGACCGACACGGTGACACAGACGAAGTTGCACACGAGCTACAAGAAGAGGTAATAGATGACCCAGTTCTTGACCCCGATTGGCAGCCATTGGGGGAACAGGGTGCAGGCGGCAGCAGTTCTGAAGCGGAGGAGGAGGGGCCGCAGCAGACATCAACATCGCAACAGGTTCCATCTGCCGGGCTCGTATCTTGCCCAAAACGCGTGGCAAAGCCAAAACCTGTTGGAGGACAGCGTGGCCATCCGGTTAAAGCTCAGTCTGCAATGCCTGAAAAGGTATCCGATGCTAGAAAGAGTGCAGTCTGGTATTTTTTTAAACAACATCCAATTGATCAGCGCAAAGTCATCTGTCAAAAATGTTCAACTACCTTAAGCAGAGGGCAGAATCTGAAAAGTCTCAATACAAGTTGCATGCATAGACATTTAACCACCATGCATTTGCAAGCTTGGACTAACTACCAAACGTCCCTTAAGGTTGTAGCACCCTCGGCCAATGAAGCTAGTCAGCAACGCAACATCCCTTCCGGCAGTGTAGGGCCACCATTTTGCGCACCACCTGCAGTATCTGTGCAGGTTTCTTTGCCAGGCCAAAGCAGTCAGGGTCAGGGAATCACCAGTTTCGTAGTAGGAAACACTGCATCTAGGGCACCGGCGGCAACAATACCATCTCCCACCGTCTCTCAGTCTGCCATGTCCACCGACACCCCCGCTAGTTCTACGATCTCCAGCTCTCCAGTCCAGCTCACCCTACATGAGACTATGGTTAGAAAAAGGAAGTACTTAGCCTCGCATCCGCGTACACAGGGTTTGAACGCCCACATAGCTAGACTAATCTCATTAGAGATGATGCCCTACCGGTTAGTTGAAAGCGAAGCTTTCAAAGCCCTGATGGACTACGCTGTACCACGCTACGAGCTACCCAGTCGACACTTTTTTTCCAGAAAAGCCATCCCAGCCCTCCACCAGCATGTTAAAGAGCGCATCGTCCATGCACTCAGGCAATCTGTGAGCACAAAGGTGCACCTGACAACAGATGCATGGACCAGTAGGCATGGCCAGGGACGTTACGTGTCCATCACGGCACACTGGGTGAATGTTGTGGATGCAGGGTCCACAGGGGACAGCAAGTTTGGGACAGTTCTGCCTAGCCCACGGTCTAGGAAACAGTTGGCTGTAGCCGTTCGCACCCCCTCCTCCTCCTCCTCGTCCTCCTGCAGAAGCGAGAGCTCGTCCACAGACCGCAGTCGCACAACCACTCCATCCGCAGCTGCCACTGTTGCACACCAGGTCTCCCATTATGGGGCAGCTACTGGCAAACGTCAGCAGGCTGTATTGGCTATGAAGTGTTTGGGCGACAACAGACACACCGCGGAAGTTCTGTCCGACTTCTTGCAGAAAGAAACGCAGTCCTGGCTGGGCACTGTAGATCTTGAGGCAGGCAAGGTAGTGAGTGATAACGGAAGGAATTTCATGGCTGCCATCTCCCTTTCCCAACTGAAACACATTCCTTGGCTGGCTCACACCTTAAACCTGGTGGTGCAGTGCTTCCTGAAAAGTTATCCGGGGTTATCCGACCTGCTCCTCAAAGTGCGTGGACTTTGCTCACATATCCGCCGTTCGCCCGTACACTCCAGCCGTATGCAGACCTATCAGCGTTCTTTGAACCTTCCCCAGCATCGCCTAATCATAGACGTTGCAACAAGGTGGAACTCAACACTGCACATGCTTCAGAGACTGTGCGAACAGAGGCGGGCTGTTATGTTTTTGTGGGAGGATACACATACACGGGCAGGCAGTAGGATGGCAGACATGGAGTTGTCAGGTGTGCAGTGGTCGAAGATTCAAGACGTGTCAAGTCCTTCAGTGTTTTGAGGAATGCACACGGCTGGCTAGTGCAGACAACGCCATAATAAGCATGAGCATCCCCCTAATGCGTCTGCTGATGCAAAGTTTGACGCACATAAAGGATCAGGCGTCTGCAGCTGAGGAAGAGGAAAGCCTTGATGACAGTCAGCCATTGTCTGGCCAGGGCAGTGTACAGGACGAGGTAGCGGGCGAAGAGGAGGAGGAGGACGAGGAGGATGATGGGGATGATTATATTTTTAATGAGGAAGCTTTTCCGGGGCCACTGGAAATTGTTGGCGCGGCAAGGCCGGGTTCTGGTTTTTGGAGGGACACAAGTGACGTGGATTTGCCTGAAACTGCCCCTCAACCAAGCACAACCGCAGATTTGAGAACTGGAACTTTGGCCCACATGGCGGATTATGCCTTACGTATCCTCAAAAGGGACACACGCATTACTAAAATGATGAACGATGACGATTACTGGTTGGCCTGCCTCCTTGATCCTCGCTATAAAGGCAAATTGCAAAATATAATGCCACATGACAACTTGGAAATAATATTAGCAACCAAACAATCAACTCTTGTTGACCGTTTGCTTCTGGCATTCCCTGCACACAGCGCCCGTGATCGTTCTCACACGAGCTGCAGGGGCCAGCAGACCAGAGGTGTTAGAGGGGCAGAAATCAGAAGTGGCGTTGGCCAGAGGGGTTTTCTGACCAGGTTGTGGAGTGATTTTGCTATGACCGCAGACAGGACAGGTACTGCAGCATCAATTCAAAGTGACAGGAGACAACATTTGTCCAGTATGGTTACAAACTATTTTTCCTCCCTTATCGACGTTCTCCCTCATCCGTCATTCCCATTTGATTACTGGGCATCCAAATTAAACACCTGGCCAGAATTGGCAGAATATGCATTGCAGGAGCTTGCTTGCCCGGCAGCTAGTGTCCTATCAGAAAGAGTATTCAGTACTGCAGGTTCAATACTAACAGAAAAAAGGACTCGTCTGGCTACCCAAAATGTAGATGATCTAACCTTCATTAAAATGAATCACAACTGGATTTCGAAATCTTTTCCCCCACCTTGCCCGGCTGACACCTAACTTTCCTATGAAAAGGTCTTGCCTGTGGACTATTCTGAATGACTTTTCCAATCTCGTAATTTTCTGCACCTGATTGTCCAGCATACGACATGTTTACACCTCACTAAATGGCCAAACTCCCCACACGGGGCCGTGGTATCGCCACTTGGCGCCAGCACCCGTGAGAGTGCTGTTTGTCTGAAGAGGTGGGCGTGCCCGCTTTCGGTCGACGGCACTGCCACTGGGTCCCTCATAGTACAATAAAGTGTCTCTGGCAGTGGTGGTGCGCACCCAACGTCAGACACACCGTTGTAATATGAGGGGCCCTGGGCTTGTACCGCCGGCCACAAGACAGTTCCCCCCCCCAGCTCAAACAGTGCTCTACCACTTGCAAAATTATCTCTCACAGCTCCACCAATGTTTAGTCTATGCGCTGACATCCTTCAATGCCTGGCACTGACAATACCATTGTATTGACATTTTTGTTATGTTGGGCCTTCGAAGCCTGTCTGCGGTCCCTCCTTTCACTAGGCCTCCACTGACCATTGTACTGCTGCCCTTGTACCACTGGAACCAATTTTAAATTGCCAACAGCCCTATTTTTTTATGTTAGGCCTTCGAAGCCTGTCTGCGGTCCCTCCTTCCACTAGGCCTCCACTGACCATTGTACTGCTGCCCTTGTACCACTGCAACCAATTTTAAATTGCCAACAGCCCTATTTTTTATGTTAGGCCTTCGAAGCCTGTCTGCGGTCCCTCCTTCCACTAAGCCTCCACTGACCACACCACTGCTGCCCGTGTACCCCTGGAACCAATTTAAAATTGCCTACAGCCATCTGTTATTATGTTAGGCCTTCGATGCCTGTTTGCGGTCACTCCTTACACTAGGCCTCCACTGACCACATCACTGCTGCCCGTGTACCCCTGGAACCAATTTAAAATTGCCTACAGCCATCTGTTATTATGTTAGGCCTTCGATACCTGTTTGCGGTCACTCTTTCCACTAGGCCTCCACTGACCACACCACTGCTGCCCATGTACCCCTGGAACCAATTTAAAATTGCCTACAGCCATCTGTTATTATGTTAGGCCTTCGATGCCTGTTTGCGGTCACTCCTTCCACTAGACCTCCACTGACCAGACCACTGCTGCCCGTGTACCCCTGGAACCAATTTCTAATTGCCTAAAGCAAGGCCAATTTTTTGGTGTTAGGCCTTTGAGGCCTGTCTGCGGTCACTCCTTCCACTAGACCTCCACTGACCAGACCACTGCTGCCCGTGTAACCCATGGAACCAATTTCAAATTGCCAACAGCAAGGCCAATTTTTTTATGTTAGGCCTTTGAGGCCTGTTTGCGGTCACTCCTTCCACTAGACCTCCACTGACCAGACCACTGCTGCCCGTGTAACCCATGGAACCAATTTCAAATTGCCTACAGCAAGGCCAATTTTTTTATGTTAGGCCTTTGAGGCCTGTCTGCGGTCACTCCTTCCATTAGACCTCCACTGACCAGACCACTGCTGCCCGTGTAACCCATGGAACCAATTTCAAATTGCCTACAGCAAGGCCAATTTTTTTATGTTAGGCCTTTGAGGCCTGTCTGCGGTCACTCCTTCCACTAGACCTCCACTGACCAGACCACTGCTGCCCGTGTACCCCTGGAACCAATTTCTAATTGCCTAAAGCAAGGCCAATTTTTTGGTGTTAGGCCTTTGAGGCCTGTCTGCGGTCACTCCTTCCACTAGACCTCCACTGACCAGACCACTGCTGCCCATGTAACCCATGGAACCAATTTCAAATTGCCAACAGCAAGGCCAATTTTTTTATGTTAGGCCTTTGAGGCCTGTCTGCGGTCACTCCTTCCACTAGACTTCCACTGACCAGACCACTGCTGCCCGTGTAACCCATGGAACCAATTTCAAATTGCCTACAGCAAGGCCAATTTTTTTATGTTAGGCCTTTGAGGCCTGTCTGCGGTCACTCCTTCCACTAGACCTCCACTGACCAGACCACTGCTGCCCGTGTACCCCTGGAACCAATTTCTAAATGCCTAAAGCAAGGCCAATTTTTTGGTGTTAGGCCTTTGAGGCCTGTCTGCGGTCACTCCTTCCACTAGACCTCCACTGACCAGACCACTGCTGCCCGTGTAACCCATGGAACCAATTTCAAATTGCCAACAGCAAGGCCAATTTTTTTATGTTAGGCCTTTGAGGCCTGTCTGCGGTCACTCCTTCCACTAGACCTCCACTGACCAGACCACTGCTGCCCGTGTAACCCATGGAACCAATTTCTAATTGCCTACAGCAAGGCTAATTTTTTTATGTTAGGCCTTTGAGGCCTGTCTGCGGTCACTCCTTCCACTAGACCTCCACTGACCAGACCACTGCTGCCCGTGTACCCCTGGAACCAATTTCTAATTGCCTAAAGCAAGGCCAATTTTTTGGTGTTAGGCCTTTGAGGCCTGTCTGTGGTCACTCCTTCCACTAGACCTCCACTGACCAGACCACTGCTGCCCGTGTAACCCATGGAACCAATTTCAAATTGCCAACAGCAAGGCCATTTTTTTTATGTTAGGCCTTTGAGGCCTGTCTGCGGTCACTCCTTCCTCTAGACCTCCACTGACCAGACCACTGCTGCCCGTGTAACCCATGGAACCAATTTCAAATTGCCTACAGCAAGGCCAATTTTTTTATGTTAGGCCTTTGAGGCCTGTCTGCGGTCACTCCTTCCACTAGACCTCCACTGACCAGACCACTGCTGCCCATGTAACCCATGGAACCAATTTCAAATTGCCTACAGCAAGGCCAATTTTTTTATGTTAGGCCTTTGAGGCCTGTCTGCGGTCACTCCTTCCACTAGACCTCCACTGACCAGACCACTGCTGCCCGTGTAACCCATGGAACCAATTTCAAATTGCCAACAGCAAGGCCAATTTTTTTATGTTAGGCCTTTGAGGCCTGTCTGCGGTCACTCCTTCCACTAGACCTCCACTGACCAGACCACTGCTGCCCGTGTAACCCATGGAACCAATTTCAAATTGCCTACAGCAAGGCCAATTTATTTATGTTAGGCCTTTGAGGCCTGTTTGCGGTCACTCCTTCCACTAGACCTCCACTGACCAGACCACTGCTGCCCGTGTAACCCATGGAACCAATTTCAAATTGCCTACAGCAAGGCCTATTTTTTTATGTTCGGCCTTTGAGGCCTGTCTCCGGTCACTCCTTCCATTAGACCTCCACTGACCAGACCACTGCTGCCCGTGTATGCCGATGGGCAAGGGTTTATGGTGCGCTTCCGGCACAGGTATGTTAAATGCTGCTGTCAGAGATTGACAACAGCATTTAAGATGTTAACAGCCATGGGTGGATCGGAGAAAAGTTGCAGGCTCATCGCCGCATCAAACAGGGGGAGGCAACCTTGGACGAGCCTATACATTTTTACCTTGTCCCAGTATGGGACATCTATGTTTCCTGATCTCATACTTTGCAATCCATTTAAATTGCAGGGCATCAGATCAGCGTCTTGCAGGCATGGAGGAGGCATTTCAGCTCCTACTCTCAAAGAGCTTAAAGGCCAAGGCCATAGTCCCTGGGTGACCTTGCAGCCATCTTTCATCCCGGGGTCACCATGGAGACCGTCGGCACAAAGCAATGGCAAACGCATTGTGATCATGGGAGCAGAGAGGGAGGTACCACCCTCTGCGATGCCCATTGTTGTCACTGTCACTATTGACAGCAGCATCAGAGGGGCTAAACGCCCACGATCAATGCTAGCAGGGCGTCACCTCTCATATTGAGTTGACACCCACATTTGATCGTGACGGTGCTTGGTGTGAGCTCATGTGATCCCACAGCACTGTACATATATGGCGCATGTTGGGAAGGGGTTAAGAAAGAAGTGTGTAAAGACAGAAGACACAACCTTCAAAGAAATCAAGCATTTTGGAAATTAAGAAAAGTAAACACTGAATCAGAAGGCAAACATTTTAATAAAGTTCACAATACTAATAACAATACCACACACAATACAATACAACCACTCACCGATTCATCAAACCTACATACTAAAGATGGCCTGCTAATAGTTGTTATCACATTTTACTGTCTTTATAAGTATAACAGCAGCTCTAGAATGTAGTCTTTATGTTGTTTTTTATCTATTTTGAAACACTACTGCTTTTGACAGAACAAACTTGACATTTCAGTCTGACTTAAAATATTGTGCACAGGGCAACAAGCTCAGAGTACAAAACCAGCACTAAAACTACATATAAATAATGCAAAAGGAATCAATGAAGAAAGTAATGCAATGACAGGAACAAATAATGTCATGTCAAATGCATACAGGTTGCTGGGGAGAGGATGTATGCCTACAAAAAAGTGCTGAATGATTGCCCACTGTCCTTAAAATCTGATGATACCTATGGTGCTAATTACAATCAGTTCCTTCTATAAAATCTTACAATGGCTTTAAAATATAAAACATTAAGTAGCAATGAAGAAAGTGTTTAAGTAGGAAAGATGGATATGCTTCTTAGACCAGCTAATTTTCCTTACTGCTCAGTTCACAGATCTGGGGGTATGACCTAGAATAATGGCCCAACAGACGGAACTTGCTAACATTTCACCTGAGAAGAGCTGACAAGTGTCCATTCAGTTTTTTTTTTATATAAGACAGTAAAGGCATAGCAATCATTTCCAAACCATGAAATCTTTGAGATCTCTTAGAGCAACAATTAGAAAAAAAATATAATGTTATTCTGACTCATGGATATGTAGAACGTAGTGGTGCCTGGATAGACCCTTCTTTTTAGGCGCTTCCGTATTCACCTGTACTCACGTTCATACCGATTAATCAGACAGCTTAATTCAGCCACGATCTCATGTAAGAAGACTCCAGGAAAAGAGAGTTGCTTTAACTGAAATTCTTGTATTATGATGAAAGTAGCAGGTAAAAAGGAATATTCAACAGAGGACATGTAGTAGGATGCATACAGATGGAGGAATGATAACAAAATGGAGAATAAGGGCGAGAACAAACATACATCACAAGACTACAGTGAGAGAGTTGGGACAAAATACAGGGAAAGGCAAACTTCTGCCTAGAAAGAAGGAACGAACACAAGCAATGCAAATATTAAATGATTTCTCAAGTCGTGAGACATGACAAATGTGACTCATTAGAAACACATATATAAGACACTTTATAAGCGTGCCCCGAGGAACACTCCGGTATAAAACATCAAAAAATATAAAAATAAGTATTTTGCTTATAAAAAAGAAAATACTGGAGAGATATCAAATGCAGACATTTTAACATTAAAAACAAACACATACAACAAAAATCTGGTACAGTACAAAAATTGTCCAGCAGCTACAAAAACTTTCTCCTGCAAGTAGTTAACTGAAAGTTTTTTTTCAATTGAAAACACAGATATGGCATCCACCGAGTGTTGTCCTGTCGCGTCTTCTTTATATTATTGCCAAGAATCTTCAAAACAATGAAAATAATAAAATCATTATTTACCAAAAAAATAGAGTAAGTCAAAACCACATTACAAATAAACATTCATTACAAATAAAGAAGCAGGGCGCGTCCGAGGGTGAGTATATACCTAATAAGAATATACTCACCCTCGGACGCGCCCTGCTTCTTTCCGACAGCCTTCCTTCCTAAGAATCAGCCCTTCCAGGACCTTTGGTGACGTCAGCGGTGACGTCGCGGCTTGTCATTGGTCGCGTGAGCGGTCACATGGGCGGCCGCGCGGCCAATCACAAGCCGCGACGTCACCGCGACGTCACCGCAAGGTCCTGGAAGGCTGATTCTAAGGAAGGAAGGTTCCCGATTAGTACCAGGGCGCGTCAGAGGGGAAGTATTGCGATATTTTTTATTTTAATTATTTATTTTACACTAAAATATGGATCGCAGGGCCTGAAGGAGAGTTTCCGCTCCTTCAGACCCTGGGAACCATGGAAACCCAATGCACTGCATTGGTTTCGAGTTTCGGCCGACCCCGACCCCGACTTTTTTATAGGATCGGCCGATTTCACTCGACCCGACTTTTGAAAAAGTCGGGTTTCGTGAAACCCGACCCGATCCTATAAAAGTAAAGGTCGCTCAACCCTACTCGGGATCAAATAAATTATACAAACGGGCCTTGGGCAATTTAGCATCAGTAACAAGATCAATGGTGCAATCAAATGGGCAGTGTGGTGGCAAAACCTCAGCCTCCTTTTTGGAAAATACATCCTTAAAGTCCTTCAGATACTCCGGAATACCCTCCAGACTGACACATGATATAGACATAGTAGTAAGACAAGCTTCAGAACAATTAGGTCCCCACTTCACAATATCCCGGGACCCCAGTCAATCACCGGGTTATGAAGCTGAAACCAAGGAAACCCTAACACCAGGCCAGCAGCGAGGCTATCCAAGAAAAAACATGAAATACGCTCTTGTTGTAGGGCCCCCACCTTGAGGGTGAACTCTTTAGATATGAAATTAACCCCACCCTTGGCGAGGGGTGTAGAGTCAATGGCCAGAATTTTAATAGGAGCCCCCAACCTAATTGTCCCTAACTTACAGCTGGCCACCAATTTAGAGTCAATCAGGTTCATGGATGGCCCACAGTCCACAAAGACCATAGAGGGAGTGAAGCAGTTCTCAACTAGAGATGAGCGGTGTTCGAGTCAAACTGTTCACCAATTTCAAATTCGAGCTGTTTTGGGCGATGTTCGAGTCGTTCGTCAAACCCGAACAATTTGCTTAAAATTCGGCTGTTCAAGTTTCTGTTTGATAACTGTTCGTTCACCAAAAGCCTAGCTTGATTTGCACATTAACCCCTTCAAGACCCAGCCTATTTTGACCTTAAAGACCTTGCCGTTTTTTGCAATTCTGACCAGTGTCCCTTTATGAGGTAATAACTCAGGAACGCTTCAACGGATCCTAGCGGTTCTGAGATTGTTTTTTCGTGACATATTGGGCTTCATGTTAGTGGTAAATTTAGGTCAATAAATTCTGCATTTATTTGTGATAAACACGGAAATTTGGCGAAAATTTTGAAAATTTCGCAATTTTCACATTTTGAATTTTTATTCTGTTAAACCAGAGAGATATGTGACACAAAATAGTTAATAAATAACATTTCCCACATGTTTACTTTACATCAGCACAATTTTGGAAACAAATTTTTTTTTTTTTAGGAAGTTATAAGGGTTAAAATTCGACCAGCGATTTGTCATTTTTACAACGAAATTTACAAAACCATTTTTTTTAGGGACCACCTCACATTTGAAGTCAGTTTGAGGGGTCTATATGGCTGAAAATACCCAAAAGTGACACCATTCTAAAAACTGCACCCCTCAAGGTACTCAAAACCACATTCAAGAAGTTTATTAACCCTTCAGGTGCTTCACAGCAGCAGAAGCAACATGGAAGGAAAAAATGAACATTTAACTTTTTAGTCACAAAAATTATCTTTTAGCAACAATTTTTTTATTTTCCCAATGGTAAAAGGAGAAACTGAACCACGAAAGTTGTTGTCCAATTTGTCCTGAGTACGCTGATACCTCATATGTGGGGGTAAACCACTGTTTTGGCGCACGGCAGGGCTTGGAAGGGAAGGAGCGCCATTTGACTTTTTGAATCAAAAATTGGCTCCACTCTTTAGCGGACACCATGTCACGTTTGGAGAGCCCCCGTGTGCCTAAAAATTGGAGCTCCCCCACAAGTGACCCCATTTTGGAAACTAGACGCCCCAAGGAACTTATCTAGATGCATAGTGAGCACTTTGAACCCCCAGGTGCTTCACAAATTGATCCGTAAAAATGAAAAAGTACTTTTTTTTCACAAAAAAATTCTTTTAGCCTCAATTTTTTCATTTTCACATGGGCAACAGGATAAAATGGATCCTAAAATGTGTTGGGCAATTTCTCCTGAGTACACCGATACCTCACATGTGGAGGTAAACCACTGTTTGGGCACATGGTAAGGCTCGGAAGGGAAGGAGCGCCATTTGACTTTTTGAATGAAAAATTATTTCCATCGTTAGCGGACACCATGTCGCGTTTGGATAGCTCCTGTGTGCCTAAACATTGGCGCTCCCCCACAAGTGACCCCATTTTGGAAACTAGACCCCCCAAGGAACTAATTTAGATGCCTAGTGAGCACTTTAAACCCTCAGGTGCTTCACAAATTGATCTGTAAAAATGAAAAAGTAATTTTTTTTCACAAAAAAATTCTTTTCGCCTCAATTTTTTCATTTTCACATGGGCAGTAGGATAAAATGGATCATAAAATTTGTTGGGCAATTTCTCCCGAGTACGCCGATACCTCATATGTGGGGGTAAACCACTGTTTGGGCACTCGGCAGGGCTTGGAAGAGAAGGCGCGCCATTTGACTTTTTGAATGGAAAATTAGCTCCAATTGTTAGCGGACACCATGTCGCGTTTGGAGAGCCCCTGTGTGCCTAAACATTGGAGCTCCCGCACAAGTGACCCCATTTTGGAAACTAGACCCCCCAAGGAACTTATCTAGATGCATATTGAGCACTTTAAACCCCCAGGTGCTTCACAGAAGTTTATAACGCAGAGCCATGAAAATAAAAAATAATTTTTCTTTCCTCAAAAATGATTTTTTAGCCTGGAATTTCCTATTTAGCCAAGGATAATAGGAGAAATTGGACCCCAAATATTGTTGTCCAGTTTGTCCTGAGTACGCTGATACCCCATATGTGGGGGTAAACCACTGTTTGGGCGCACGGCAGGGCTCGGAAGGGATGGCACGCCATTTGGCTTTTTAAATGGAAAATTAGCTCCAATCATTAGCGGACACCATGTCACGTTTGGAGAGCCCCTGTGTGCCTAAACATTGGAGATCCCCCAGAAATGACACCATTTTAGAAACTAGACCCCCAAAGGAACTAATCTAGATGTGTGGTGAGGACTTTGAACCCCCAAGTGCTTCACAGAAGTTTATAACGCAGAGCCATGAAAATAAAAAAAAAAATTATTTTCTCAAAAATGATCTTTTAGCCTGCAATTTTTTATTTTCCCAAGGGTAACAGGAGAAATTTGACCCCAAAAGTTGTTGTCCAGTTTCTCCTGAGTACGCTGATACCCCATATGTGGGGGTAAATCACTGTTTGGGCACATGCCGGGGCTCGGAAGTGAAGTAGTGACGTTTTGAAATGCAGACTTTGATGGAATGCTCTGTGGGCGTCACGTTGCGTTTGCAGAGCCCCTGATGTGGCTTAACAGTAGAAACCCCCCACAAGTGACCCCATTTTGGAAACTAGACCCCCAAAGGAACTTATCTAGATGTGTGGTGAGCACTTTGAACCCCCAAGTGCTTCATAGAAGTTTATAATGCAGAGCCGTGAAAATAATAAATACGTTTTCTTTCCTCAAAAATAATTATTTAGCCCAGAATTTTTTAATTTTCCCAAGGGTAACAGGAGAAATTTGACCCCAATATTTGTTGTCCAGTTTCTCCTGAGTACGGTGATACCCCATATGTGGGGGTAAACTACTGTTTGGGCACATGCCGGGGCTTGGAATTGAAGTAGTGACGTTTTGAAATGCAGACTTTGATGGAATGCTCTGCGGGCGTCACGTTGCGTTTGCAGAGCCCCTGATGTGCCTAAACAGTAGAAACCCCCCACAAGTGACCCCATTTTGGAAACTAGACCCTGAAAGGAACTTATCTAGATGTGTGGTGAGCACTTTGAACCCCCAAGTGCTTCATAGAAGTTTATAATGCAGAGCCGTGAAAATAATAAATACGTTTTCTTTCCTCAAAAATAATTATTTAGCCCAGAATTTTTTATTTTCCCAAGGGTTACAGGAGAAATTGGACCCCAAAAGTTGTTGTCCAGTTTCTCCTGAGTACGCTGATACCCCATATGTGGGGGTAAACCACTGTTTGGGCACACGTCGGGGCTCAGAAGGGAAGTAGTGACTTTTGAAATGCAGACTTTGATGGAATGGTCTGCGGGTGTCACGTTACGTTTGCAGAGCCCCTGGTGTGCCTAAACAGTAGAAACCCCCCACAAGTGACCCCATTTTAGAAACTAGACCCCCCAAGGAACTTATCTAGATATGTGGTGAGCACTTTGAACCCCCAAGTGCTTCACAGACGTTTACAACGCAGAGCCGTGAAAATAAAAAATCATTTTTCTTTCCTCAAAAATTATGTTTTAGCAAGCATTTTTTTAGATTCACAAGGGTAACAGGAGAAATTGGACCCCAGTAATTGTTGCGCAGTTTGTCCTGAGTATGCTGGTACCCCATATGTGGGGGTAAACCACTGTTTGGGCACACGTCAGGGCTCGGAAATGAGGGAGCACCATTTGACTTTTTGAATACGAGATTGGCTGGAATCAATGGTGGCGCCATGTTGCGTTTGGAGACCCCTGATGTGCCTAAACAGTGGTAACCCCTCAATTCTAACTCCAACACTAACCCCAACACACCCCTAACCCTAATCCCAACTGTAGCCATAATCCTAATCACAACCCTAACCCCAACACACCCCTAACCACAACACTAACCCCAACACACCCCTAACCCTAACCACAACCCTAATTCCAACCCTAACCCTAAGGCTATGTGCCCACGTTGCGGATTCGTGTGAGATATTTCCGCACCATTTTTGAAAAATCCGCGGGTAAAAGGCACTGTGTTTTACCTGCGGATTTTCCGCGGATTTCCAGTGTTTTTTGTGCGGATTTCACCTGCGGATTCCTATTGAGGAACAGGTGTAAAACGCTGCGGAATCCGCACAAAGAATTGACATGCTGCGGAAAATACAACGCAGCGTTCCCGCGCGGTATTTTCCGCACCATGGGCACAGCGGATTTGGTTTTTCATATGTTTACATGGTACTGTAAACCTGATGGAACACTGCTGCGAATCCGCAGCCAAATCCGCACCGTGTGCACATAGCCTAATTCTAAAGGTATGTGCACACGCTGCGGATCCGCAGCAGTTTCCCATGAGTGTACAGTTCAATGTAAACCTATGGGAAACAAAAATCGCTGTACACATGCTGCGGAAAAACTGCACGGAAACGCAGCGGTTTACATTCCGCAGCATGTCACTTCTTTGTGCGGATTCCACAGCGGTTTTACAACTGCTCCAATAGAAAATCGCAATTGTAAAACCGCAGTGAAATGCGCAGAAAAAAACGCGGTAAATCCGCCATAAATCCGCAGCGGTTTAGCACTGCGGATTTATCAAATCCGCAGCGGAAAAATCCGCAGAGGACCAGAATACGTGTGCACATTCCTAACCCTAACCCTAGCCCTAACCCTACCCCTAACCCTAACCCTACCCCTACCCCTAACCCTAACCCTAACCCTAGCCCTACCCCTAACCCTACCCCTAACCCTACCCCTAACCCTACCCCTACCCCTAACCCTAACCCTATTCTAACATTAGTGGAAAAAAAAAAATTTCTTTATTTTTTTATTGTCCCTACCTATGGGGGTGACAAAGGGGGGGGGGGTCATTTATTATTTTTTTTATTTTGATCACTGAGATAGATTATATCTCAGTGATCAAAATGCACTTTGGAACGAATCTGCCGGCCGGCAGATTCGGCGGGCGCACTGCGCATGCGCCCGCCATTTTGGAAGATGGCGGCGCCCGGGAGAAGACGGACGGGACCACGGCTGGATCGGTAAGTATGATAGGGTGGGGGGGACCACGGGGGGGGGGATCGGAGCACGAGGGGGGGAATCGGAGCGCGGGAGGGGTGGAACGGAGCGCGGGGGGCGTGGAACGGAGCACGGGGGGGCTGGAATGGAGCACGGGGGGGTGGAACGGAGCACGGGGGGGGTGGATCGGAGTGCAGGGGGGGTGATTGGAGCACGGGGGGGTGATTGGAGCACGGGGGGAGCGGACACGAGCACGGGGGGGAGCGGAGCACTGGACGGAGGGGAGCCGGAGCAGTGTACCGGCCAGATCGGGGGGTGGGGGGGCGATCGGAGGGGTGGGGTGGGGGCACACTAGTATTTCCAGCCATGGCCGATGATATTTCAGCATCGGCCATGGCTGGATTGTAATATTTCACCCGTTATAATGGGTGAAATATTACAAATCGCTCTGATTGGCAGTTTCACTTTCAACAGCCAATCAGAGCGATCGTAGCCACGAGGGGGTGAAGCCACCCCCCCTGGGCTAAACTACCACTCCCCCTGTCCCTGCAGATCGGGTGAAATGGGAGTTAACCCTTTCACCCGGTCTGCAGGGACGCGATCTTTCCATGACGCCGCATAGGCGTCATGGGTCGGATTGGCACCGACTTTCATGACGCCTACGTGGCGTCAAAGGTCGGGAAGGGGTTAAAACTGTTTATCATTGTTAATAGACTGTTTCAGTGTATAGTGGGCGGGGGGGGCGGGGGGGGCGGGGGATAGATCTGTGCTGAAATAACGCCGATCTCCATTTTTTTTTCTTTCCCGCATTTACATTGAGGCGGTGAAGTCTCTCAGCCTATCAGCAGTGTGCACACACACAGCAATGTGCATGTGATGCACACAAGCAAGGGCATGTGTCATTGGCTGTATATGTCGCATGTCCTCCTTGCCCTATAAGAATCAGCCATTTGCCCCGTCGCCACCATTTCCTCACTGCTGCAGCTTATTGTTAGGCTACGTTCACATTAGCGTTGCGCGCCGCTGCGTCGGCGACGCAACGCACGACGCACAAAAAAACGCGCGCAAACGCACGCAAAAACGCTGCGTTTTGCGACGCGTGCGTCTTTTTTTGACAAAAATCGGACGCACGAAAAATGCAACTTGTTGCATTTTCTTGCGTCCGACGCTAGCGTCGGAAACGACGCACGTGTCGGAAAACGCAACAAAAAAAACGCAGGCGTCCCCCATGTTAAACATAGGGGCGCGTCGCCGCTGCGTCGCCGCTACATCGCCGACGCAACAGCGACGCACATTAGCGGAACGCTAATGTGAACGTAGCCTAAGATGGCACCGCTGCTGCTGTGGGCGCTATACAGACTAAGAGTGTTTTTTTGGAGAGAATTGTCAGAGAGATAGGTTTAGGGAGTCGGGACTAGTTGTAATATCACCCCTTTTCAGGGTAGGTTACAGCAGTTCACAGCACTGTTTGCCAGGCAGGTCTGTGCCAGTGCTGTGCAAGTGTTTGTCAGAGCATTTGGTGTAATCTAGCTCAGCCTTCACTGCATTTAATCCAGTTAATAGTTTAGGGCCTATGAGCAGTGTCTGCACGTCAGCAGAGTAGCCCACCTGTGAAACTAACTACACCGCCTGTGTATCTCAATTTTCACTGCATATAATCCAGTTAATAGTTTAGGGCCTAGGAGCAGTGTCTGCACATCAGCAGAGTAGCCCGCCTGTGAAACTAACTACGCCGCCTGTGTATCTCTATTTTTACTGCATCTAATCCAGTTAATAGTTTTGGGCCTAGGAGCAGTGTCTGCACATCAGCAGAGTAGCCTGCCTGTGAAGCTAACTACACCACCTGTGTATTTCAATTTTCACTGCATCTAATCCAGTTAATAGTTTAGGGCCTAGGAGCAGTGTCTGCACGTCAGCAGAGTAGCCCGCCTGTGAAACTAACTACAACGCCTGTGTATCTTAATTTTCACTGCATCTAATCCAGTTATTAGTTATTAGTCACGTCTGTACTGCTCAGCCAGGTGCTCACAGCAAAAAGGCAGTGCTTACTTTAATATGCCTTGGAGATCGCAGTCATAGTGATTAACAGTTGTTATCCATGCTGTGTTTGAGCAATGGCTGTATACACTCAACTTGGAGCCTGGGAAGGCAGTGTGCCATAATGGTGCAAACCTGGTGGAGGCCCTAAGCGGGGCCAACCTTACACACGTTCCTTGCATGGCTCGCATCCTCAACCTGATGGCACAGGCTGGAACAGTTGTAATTCCTCTGCCACTGTCCCAGCCTGGATTTGCTGCTGGAGAAACCACTGTAGTTGTGTGCTCACTTCCCTCATTCCACTTCAGTTGGTATAGAGATCTTTCAGACTACCTGTTAACTGTTTGGTATGCGATATGACGACACTGTGCGATTAAACTCTACACATGTTGCAGCGAGTCTGGCAGCAGCGCTGAGACCTGGTACAGTATGACTTTTTTCATATCCCTGCACAACTCAGTATGTGGCGCAAATCACACTTGCATAGTGGACACAGATGAAGGACTAATGCACCCTTCTGCATGTTTTCTTTATGGCTACTATGATAGTTAGTGGTGACAATTCCATAACTGCCATCACTATTACTATCATCTACATGCTGGAGCTCACTTTAAATAGTCTGGGTGAGAAGGTTGTGATTTTGGTGTTCCCGGGGGAGTAGGAGGGAAAGGAGAATTCTCTTTCAGGCCCTGGGATCCATATTCATGTAAAAAATAAAGAATAAAAATAAAAAATATGGATATACTCACCCCTCCGAAGGACCCTGGCTGTCACTGCTGCAAGCGTCTACCTCCGTTCCTAAGAATGCACAGAGTCAAGGACCTTCGATGACGTCCCGGTCAGGTGACCGGTCACCTGACCGCTTACGTGACCGCGAGGAATGGAGGCATTCTTAGGAATGGAGGCAGACGCTTGCAGCGGTGACAGCCAGGGTTCGTCGGAGGGGTGAGTATATCCATATTTTTTATTTTTATTCTTTATTTTTTACATGAATATGGATCCCAGGGCCTGAAGGAGAGTCTCCTCTCCTCCAGACCCTGAGAACCATACGCACCGCACACGTCGAAGATGACTGGGAACTTTTAGGAACTTCCGATTCCGATTTCCGATATCGCAAAAATATCGGAACTCAATATCGGAATTCCGATAAAGCAAATATCGGCCGATACCCGATATTTGCAGAATCGGAATGCTCAACACTACTCATGACATATATACTCCTGATGAACCTCATATATAGAGGGGAAACGCGTCGAGTTTTATATACATGATGATGCTGGTTCATGTAAATATGGGGAATTGAGATGCTGTGTTATACTCCCGTTATGGAGACTGTTTTCTGGGATAAATTGCATTGTTAAGTGGAAACGTTTTTGGGGAAGGCTCCAACTTGGTACATGATTTACATGGTAATCTATATGGTGATATACCGATTTATGCATTGATATTTTGTATATTATGTGTTCCCAGTATTTTTCATGTTCCTTTTTCTATCTATATTTTTGCCTATTGTCTGTTACAAGCACTGCAGCACTTTAGCTCTATTAATAACCTTGCCATAATTGATTTATTAGGGTTGTGTGTGGGATAGACGACGAGGAGTGGGGCATCATTAACGTTTATATGTAATAGGGTACCAACCTCCACTGTCAGACAGGGACAGAATAGGGTCTTCGTAGATTATGGCCCCTTATCAATCATTAATCCTGTCTCTTTCCTGAATAGTTCCACGCTTTATAAGGTGCTTTCTCCCTGTTTCCTATAGGATGTACAAGGGTTACAAGGGTAAGCCAACGTTGAGCGGGGCACCATTGCAGAGGATATAGGGTGCCAACCTCCGCTGTTATGCAGGGTTAGTTGTTGTGAATTCTGTGGCAGAGCTCCCTCCTGTGGTCACAAGTGGTACTTCGGCTGGTTCTCTCTGTGAGCTTCCGTTGGTGGAGGAAAGTGGTACTGCGGCTTCTGAGTTTCCTTCCTCAGGTGATGTGGTGAAGTCGTTAGGTGCTGCTCTATTTAACTCCACCTAGTGCTTTGATCCTGGCCTCCAGTCTATGTTCTAGTATTGGACCTGTTTCCTCCTGGATCGTTCCTGTGGCCTGCTGCTCTGCATAGCTAAGTTCCTCTTTGCTATTTGTTTGCTGTTTTTTTCTGTCCAGCTTGTCAATTTGTTTTTTCTGCTTGCTGGAAGCTCTGGGACGCAGAGGGTGTACCTCCGTGCCGTTAGTTCGGTACGGAGGGTCTTTTTGCCCCCTTTGCGTGGTTTTTGTAGGGTTTTGTGTTGACCGCAAAGTTACCTTTCCTATCCTCGCTCTGTTCAGAAAGTTGGGCCTCACTTTGCTAAATCTATTTCATCTCTACGTTTGTCTTTTCATCTTAACTCACAGTCATTATATGTGGGGGCTGCCTTTTCCTTTGGGGTATTTCTCTGAGGCAAGGTAGGCTTATTTTCTATCTTCAGGCTAGCTAGTTTCTCAGGCCGTGCCGAGTTGCATAGGGAGCGTTAGGCGCAATCCACGGCTGCCTTTAGTGTGGTTGCAGAGGATTAGGGATTGCGGTCAACAGAGTTCCCACGTCTCAGAGCTCGTTCTTGTTTTTTGGGTTATTGCCAGGTCACTGTATGTGCGCTGACCTCTATGTCCATTGTGGTACTGAATTACCTTTCATAACAGTTAGTTTTGAGGCCTAGTATCAGAGTATGGCACCATCCTGGGCATTTTTCTATTTTAAATATTGTTGTATTTTCTTGGTGAAGGTATTGTGTAGTGCATCAGTATTTTGTATTAATAAAGTAATACATTTTTTATAGAGCAATTGGGGTTTTTTCTGTGAGTTATTTAATAAGTTTTTACCCCAAAATAATTTTTTCTCTGCGAGTATTGTGTCCACCTCATGGACCACTAACTCAGTCCTTCTAGGTTTGTTGGAGAACATGGCCCGGAAGGGTTCCAACGTGGTCTGCAACTGCGACCACTGGGGTTCAGTTAACAAGATGCTTACCTCCACATCCTCCATGGACCCACCAGCCTTGGCTTGGGCCAGCATGTCCAGGAGTTGGTCTTCCTCCCTGTCTTCAGGCAGGCTGCAGATCAGTAGGATGTAGGCTTCATGTTCGTGATGAGCCTTCTTTTGGTATGGGAACCAGCACCCACACCTTTTGACCTACCTGGTAGGTCCGCTCCCGGGCGTGCTGGTCGTACCAGTGCTTCTGATCAGCCTGAGCCTGCGCCATGTTGTCATGCACCAACTGTGTCAAGGTCTACATTTTGTCACGGAAGCGCATGACATACTCCACTATGGACACTTCACAAGGGTTCGGCTCCTCTTCCCAGGATTCTCGTACCAACCCAAGGGGTCCCCAGATTTGCCTGCCATACAGGAGCTTTAACCCCATCGAGGCCTGCCAAACCTCTCGGTAAGCGAATAGCAGGTGGGGGGGGGTACCGCTCCCAGTCACGTCCTTGGATCTCAACCAGCATGTGTAGCATCTGTTTGAGGGTATCATTGAAGCGTTCACACAAGCCATTGGTCTGTGGGTGATACGCACTCAAAACCAGATGCTTCACCTGCATTCTCTTATGCTAGGGTCACATTGCGTTATGTAATAATAATAATAATAATAATAATAATCTTTATTTTTATATAGCGCTAACATATTATGCAGTGCTTTACAGTTTTGCACACATTATCATCGCTGTCCCCGATGGGGCTCACAATCTAAATTCCCTATCAGTATGTCTTTGGAATGTGGGAGGAAACCGGAGTGCCCGGAGGAAACCCACGCAAACACGGAGAGAACATACAAACTCTTTGCAGATGTTGTCCAAGGTGGGATTAGAACCCAGGACTCCAGCGCTGCAAGGCTGCTGTGCTAACCACTGCGCCACCGTTATGTGACCCCGTTTAACGGACTATGTTACACCGCGCCACAACGCAGTCCGTTAACGCCGCCATTACTGTCTATGGCGAACGCATCGCTAGTGCACGCCCACATGCAGCATTTGCGGTCCGTTCCTCGCTAGCGCAGATCGGGGTTCTGCGCCAGCGGGATCGGCTAACGCGATCCATTTTGGGACATTGCGTGTTAGGTGTCGAGTTCCCGCCTCTGCACAGGGGGAATCTCGAACCATCTCTGCTGTGGTCTCCCATTCTTCTCCAGCCGCAGTGGAGTCTGCTCAGCGGAGATGTCGTTCCCAGTGTCTTGCTCAGTCTCACTCTGTGCATAGGATTACTGCGGCTTTTCCTGCTTCTGCCATTGAAGCCAGTGCTGGGCAGCGGTGAGCAGACGCTTTTGGGACTAAGTCCTGCTTTTTTCCTTCTGAGCATGCCAAGGGTGAGCTCTCCTGTTGGAGATCGAGGGTCATATGCTCAGATGCTGCGGTTCTCATTGGTCCTCCAGGAAGGTCTTGAAGGTGCTAAACTTCTGTGGCAGCTTCCCATTGGCCCTTTATTGGAAGGTCCTGAACATGCTGCAGCTATATAAGATTCGCATGACCGCACGGCCATGTGCTAGTGTACATTTGTAAACGTGTGTGTGTTGTGAGTGAAAGACGTTCTTTATAATCCCCTCCCTATTGTATGACTGCTCGCGGAAGGTGGATGATTGCTATCTAGCGCCCGACTTAGCCATCAGCATGTAACACACAATACAGCATCTAATTGCTGTGACCACCAGTGCGGCGCCGTGCGCTTTCACAGCGCTTTTCTGACCCAAGTCTGGGTGGTTAGTGGCGTCCGCCAGTGCGGCACCGCACGCACTCTTGTGCATCTTTATTATTATTATTTCTGACACCCCAGTTGCGGTGTCGAGCGCATGAGGTCAATATGAACTCAAATCCTGTGTCTTGGGATCGAGTTCCGAGACTCCTTGCTTGCGCTCTTGGTGCGGTACCGCGGCCCTGTGACGCAACAGGGTTCGCTTCCTTCACACAGGGTGAAGTTAACCCGTGTGTGTATTCACATTGTACCACCATATAGTCCGTCATTGCTCGGCAGCAGGTTCCATCTCTGCACAGTGGACCCCAGGCTGTGAACGCACCTTACTCTATCTGTCTTATTATTTGGTGCGTTCCGCTAGCCCTAACATTGCGTTAGCGCAGTCCGTAGCGCTATGCGCTAAACGGACTGCTCTAACGCAATGTGACCCTAGCCTAACAGAGAGCCTCCATTAGGCGAGACATGAATTGGGTCCCTTGATCGATAAGCATCTCCCTGGGAAATCCTACCTGTGAAAATATGGCCAACAGTGCATCTGCCACCTTATCTGCCCTAGGTGAGGACAGAACCACTGCCTCTGGGTACCGGGTAGCGTAGTCTACCACAGTGAGGACGTATTGCTTTCCAGACCTTCTAGGGAAAGCCAGTGGGCCCACAATGTCTACAGCAATCCTCTGGAAAGGCTCCTCTATCAATGGCAAAGGGATTAGGGGAGCCTTAAGTGCATGTCCCGCCTTTCCCACTCTTTGACAGGTGATACAGGTGTTGCAGTAATTTGCCACATCTTTGGCCAATAGAAGTGTTGAGACAGCCGGGCCTTAGTTTTGCTGATCCCCAAGTGTCCAGCGAGCTGGATCTCATGGGCAATCCGCAACAACTCACTCCTGAATGGGTGCGGGACGACCAGATGTCTTTCCCTCAACCACTCCTTTTGGGATTTTCTGGGCATTGTCTCCCGGTACAACCTCCCTCGTTCCCAGAACACCCTCTCCTTATTAGTTACGGAGGTGGGCGTCTCAGCAAGGTGTCTCAAATTCTCCAGGCCCGCATCTGTGTGCAGAGCAGCCTGGAACTCCTGGCTAGGGGCAGGCAGAAGCGACATCAGGGTCCCTTCCCCACGGAAACCCTCTGGGACCTGCTCTGGGTCCAGCCCTGGTTCAGTCACGCCTGTGACTGAGGAGGGTCCAGAAGGCGGAACGTTATCTGCGTTCCAGGCACCTTGACTGTGGGCGACAGCAGCTACGTACCTCCCCATCCATCCCCAACATCTCATGAGCAGTGCTACTTATGGGGCAGTTACCTTCCTCTATGGCACAGGTCAGTTGCACTGCATCACCTTCCTCACAGTTCCCATGCATCTCCCCATTTCCCTTAGCACCATCAGGAAAAAATATCTTCAGGGGCGCCAGTTCGGGTCGGATGAGGGTTCATTCAGCCCCGGTGTACTTGAGGCCGGTAGTGACATGGCCCCCCATGGTGACGTGCTGCACGCATGTTGTCAAGGACCCTCCCAACCACCCCACCCACCAAAAGAACTGCTGCATTAGACCCTGGGGCCGTGGCTGGGGGGTTCTTCTGTTTTTCTGGACAGTGGGCATTGATATGACCAGTCCGTTTGAAGGAAAATCACTGTCGAAGGTCGGTGGGAAGTCTGATGCTGTTGGCAATGGGGACAGGGCCTCTGGTGAGTTGGCTGGCTGGGGTACTGGCGTTGGTGGAAGGCTTACCCCCACTCCAGCTGGCGGTGACTGGCTTCCGCACTCCCGGTTTATGGTTGGCCTCATAGGCATCAGCAATCTGCACTGCTTTAGTCCCTTCTTTGGGCTCTCTGTCCATCACGAACTGTTGAACCTCAGCTGGGCAAAGTTTTAAGAACTTGTCTTTGAACATCAGCTGTGCAAAGGTGGTCACTGACAGTCCTTGGGTCCACTGGTCAAAGTGGGTCCCGAATCCATGCGTCACATCGCCTTAGCTGTTGTGTGGGCCACGTTGGAGGTTCCAGAACTTTCTGCGGTAAACCTCAGGTGTAAGCTGGTACTTTGTTATCAGGGCCTGCTTGATGGCCTCATAATCTTCATTTTGGTCTGGAGAGAGAGAAGCAAATGCCTACAGAACTTTGTCTTTTAGCCCTGGGGTCAGGTATTGGGCCCATTGGTTCCCAGGCAGCCTGTACTGTCAGCAAGCTTTCTCAAAGGCCCGCAGAAAAGTGTCCAAGTCCCTGTCCTTTTCCATGACAGGAAAGTGCTCTGGCCAGGGTTTAGGGGTCTGAGCACTGTTGGGCTCACCGCTGGACTGGGACGACCTTTGCACCTGTAGTCGGGCTAACTCCAGCTGGTACTCCCGCTCCGCTTGACGCTCAGCTCTCTCATGGTATTGCTGGATCAGCTGCAGACATCCAGCACGGTCGAAGGCGGGGAGTTGTTCCAAGGCCACCAGCAGGTTGGGGTCCAATCTGCCCTGGTTGAAAGTAGGGCCAGCATTTAGTGGTTGGACCTCTGCTGCAGCACCATTTTTGTTTATGCTGGCTTCTGCGGCCACTGGGCTCTGAGACTGGGCTTGGTCTGCTTCAAATTGCACCAGTTCTGTGACCAATTGAGCCTTGGTTTTGTCATGAGAGTGCAGGCCATGATACGTGCATACTCCAACAAGAGTGTACTTCTTCTGCTGGGTTTACCCGCATTCTCCTTTTGCGGCCATCATTGCCAAATAAAAGATAGTATAGAAAAACAAAGAGAAAGGGGGGGGGGGGGTAATTGCTATACACAATTGTCTCAGGACTAGTAAACACTGAGCTTGTTCTCCAACACTTTTTTGCACCAATTCCTCGCAAGAACTGTGTAAGTTTTTAGTGAGAGGAATGATTGCTCAAGCCCAATCACTAATGCTCTATGGTCCCACCGCTCTGCCACCAAGATGTCACGGTTCACGGGGAGGATACTTTTATCATCCCCACCACTCACACCAATTTGTCAAGAACTGGGGTTGTTTGGTTGCCCCTGGTTCTTTCTAAAGGTGATTTACCTATTTCCCACTTCCCAGTTCCGGTTTGGAACTGGCAGCTCTCTGGCGCCCTCTTACCCTTAGGTCAGACCTTCTTCCTATTTCCTGACTAGGGACCAATAGGTCTTCCACTACATCCAATCCAGCAGATGGACACTGTTATGGACCTGGTGGTTAAGAGCACCCGGAACAACCTGATGGTTAAACTCACACAGGACAAGCTCTGGGAAGTGGGAACTCTGCTTACCGCAACCCCTAATCCTGTCACACAACTAGAAATAGCCGTGGAGCGTACCTAACACGACCTAGACGCCTCTTCACAGCCTAAGAGGTAACTAGCCCTAGAGATAGAAAATAAAGCCTACCTTGCCTTAGAGAAATTCCCCAAAGGAAAAGGCAGCCCCCCACATATATTGACTGTGAGTTAAGATGAAAGTCACAAACACAGAGATGAAACAGGATTCAGCAAAGGGAGGCCAGACTTACTAAACAGACTGAGGATAGAAAAGGTATCTTTGCGGTCAGCACAAAAAACTACAAAAAACCACGCAGGGTGTGCAAAAAGACCTCCGCACCGACTCACGGTGCGGAGGTGCCACTCTGCATCCCAGAGCTTCTAGGTGGACGAATAAAGTTATCTCTGAGGTTCATTGTTCGGTGTTGGCTGGTCATCCTGGAATATTTGGTACCAGAGAGTTAGTGGCTAGATCCTTTTGGTGGCCATCTCTGTCGCGGGATGTGCGTACTTTTGTGCAGTCCTGTGGGATTTGTGCTCGGGCTAAGCCCTGCTGTTCTCGTGCCAGTGGGTTGCTTTTGCCCTTGCCGGTCCCGAAGAGGCCTTGGACACATATCTCTATGGATTTTATTTCAGATCTTCCCGTCTCTCAAAAGATGTCAGTCATTTGGGTGGTCTGTGATCGCTTCTCTAAGATGGTCCATTTGGTACCCTTGTCTAAATTACCTTCCTCCTCTGATTTGGTGCCATTGTTCTTCCAGCATGTGGTTCGTTTACATGGCATTCCAGAGAATATTGTTTCTGACAGAGGTTCCCAGTTTGTTTCGAGGTTTTGGCGAGCCTTTTGTGGTAGGATGGGCATTGACTTGTCTTTTTCCTCGGCTTTCCATCCTCAGACTAATGGCCAGACCGAACGAACCAATCAGACCTTGGAAACATATCTGAGATGCTTTGTTTCTGCTGATCAGGATGACTGGGTGTCCTTTTTGCCTTTGGCTGAGTTCGCCCTTAATAGTCGGGCCAGCTCGGCTACCTTGGTTTCGCCGTTTTTCTGCAACTCTGGGTTCCATCCTCGTTTCTCTTCAGGGCAGGTTGAGTCTTCGGACTGTCCTGGTGTGGATACTGTGGTGGACAGGTTGCAGCAGATTTGGACTCATGTAGTGGACAATTTGACCTTGTCCCAGGAGAAGGCTCAACGTTTCGCTAATCGCAGACGCTGTGTGGGTCCCCGACTTCGTGTTGGGGATTTGGTTTGGTTATCTTCTCGTCATATTCCTATGAAGGTTTCCTCTCCTAAGTTTAAACCTCGTTTCATTGGTCCATATAGGATTTCTGAGATTCTTAATCCTGTGTCTTTTCGTCTGACCCTTCCAGATTCTTTTTCCATACATAACGTATTCCATAGGTCATTGTTGCAGAGATGCGTCGCACCTATGGTTCCATCTGTTGATCCTCCTGCCCCGGTTTTGGTGGAGGGGGAGTTGGAGTATATTGTGGAGAAGATTTTGGATTCTCGTGTTTCAAGACGGAAACTCCAGTATCTGGTTAAGTGGAAGGGTTATGCTAAGGAAGATAATTCCTGGGTCTTTGCCTCTGATGTCCATGCTCCCGATCTTGTTCGTGCCTTTCATATGGCTCATCCTGGTCGTCCTGGGGGCTCTGGTGAGGGTTCGGTGACCTCTCCTCAAGGGGGGGTACTGTTGTGAATTCTGTGGCAGAGCTCCCTCCTGTGGTCACGGGTGGTACTTTGGCTGAATCTCTCTGTGAGCTTCCGTTGGTGGAGGAAAGTGGTACTGCGGCTTCTGAGTTTCCTTCCTCAGGTGATGTGGTGAAGTCGTTAGGTGCTGCTCTATTTAACTCCACCTAGTGCTTTGATCCTGGCCTCCAGTCAATGTTCTAGTATTGGACCTGTTTCCTCCTGGATCGTTCCTGTGGCCTGCTGCTCTGCATAGCTAAGTTCCGCTTTTGCTTTTTGTTTGCTGTTTTTTTCTGTCCAGCTTGCTTATTTGTTTTCTCGTGCTTGCTGGAAGCTCTGGGACGCAGAGGGTGTACCTCCGTGCCGTTAGTTCGGTACGGAGGGTCTTTTTGCCCCCTTTGCGTGGTCGTTTGTAGGGTTTTGTGTTGACCGCAAAGTTACCTTTCCTATCCTCGCTCTGTTCAGAAAGTTGGGCCTCACTTTGCTAAATCTATTTCATCTCTATGTTTGTCTTTTCATCTTAACTCACAGTCATTATATGTGGGGGCTGCCTTTTCCTTTGGGGTATTTCTCTGAGGCAAGGTAGGCTTATTTTCTATTTTCAAGCTAGCTAGTTTCTCAGGCTGTGCCGAGTTGCATAGGGAGCGTTTGGCGCAATCCACGGCTGCCTCTAGTGTGGTTGGAGAGGATTAGGGATTGCGGTCAGCAGAGTTTCCACGTCTCAGAGCTCGTTCTATGTTTTTGGGTTATTGTCAGGTCACTGTATGTGCTCTGACTCCTATGTCCATTGTGGTACTGAATTACCAGATCATGACAGTCAGCACAAAAAACTACAAAAAACCACGCAGAGTGTGCAAAAAGACCTCTGCACCGACTCACGGTGCGCAGGTGCCACTCTGCATCCCAGAGCTTCCAGCTAGCAAGACAAAATCATGATAGCCAACTGGACAAGGAAACAATGAACAAATAATTAGCCAGCAGGGACTTAGCTTCTGCTGGAGTAGACAGGTCACCAGAAAGATCCAAGAGTGAACTGAACCAGTACAAGAACATTGACAGCTGGCCTGGAGTAACGATCTGAGTGGAGTTAAATAGAACAGCCAGCCAAAGAATAAACTACGTCACCTGTGGAAGGAACCTCAGAAGCAGTAGCTCCACTCACAGCCACCAGAGGGAGTCCATGGACCGAACTCGCCGAAGTACCATTCATGACCACATCAGGGAGTTCAAAAACAGAATTCACAACAGTACCCCCCCTTGAGGAGGGGTCACCGAACCCCCACCAGAGCTCCCAGGCCGATCAGGATGAGCCAAATGAAAGGCACGAACTAGATCGGCAGCATGAACATCAGAGGCAAAACCCCAGGAATTATCTTCCTGACCATAACCCTTCCACTTGACCAGGTACTGGAGTTTCCGTCTCGAAATACGAGAATCCAAAATCTTCTCCACCACATACTCCAACTCCCCCTCGACCAACACCGGGGCAGGAGGATCAACGGAGGGAACCATAGGCGCCACGTATCTCCGCAATAACGACCTATGGAACACAATATGGATGGCAAAAGAAGCTGGAAGGTCCAAACGAAATGACACAGGATTAAGAACTTCAGAAATCTTATATGGCCCAATGAAACAAGGCTTAAACCTAGGAGAGGAAACCTTCATAGGAACATGATGAGGTGACAACCAAACCAAATCCCCAACACGAAGTCGGGGACCAACACAGCGCCGGCGATTAGCGAAACTTTGAGCCTTCTCCTGGGGCAATGTCAAATTGTACACCACATGAGTCCAAATCTGCTGCAACCTGTCCACCACCGTATCCTTGCCATGAGATGATCCACACAAGAGGACAGACCCTGAATGTCCATATCTACACCTGTGTTCTGAACCACCCAGAGGTTAAGGGGAAAAGAAAGACAAAAAACACTGCAGAGAAAAAAAAATGGTCTCAGAACTTCTCTTATCCCTCTATTGAGATGCATTAATACTTTGGGCCAGCTGTACTGTTTTACTGTTGTGAATTCTGTTTTCGAACTCCCTCCTGTGGTCATGAATGGTACTTCGGCGAGTTCGGTCCATGGACTCCCTCTGGTGGCTGTGAGTGGAGCTGCTGCTTCTGAGGTTCCTTCCACAGGTGACGTAGTTTATTCTTTGGCTGGCTGCTCTATTTAACTCCACTCAGATCGTTACTCCAGGCCAGCTGTACTGTTATGGACCTGGTGGTTAAGAGCACCCGGAACGACCTGATGGTTAAACTCACACAGGACAAGCTCTGGGAAGTGGGAACTCTGCTGACCGCAACCCCTAATCCTGTCACAAAACTAGAAATAGCCGTGGAGCGTACCTAACACGACTTAGACGCCTCTTCACAGCCTAAGAGCTAACTAGCCCTAGAGATAGAAAATAAAGCCTACCTTGCCTCAGAGAAATTCCTCAAAGGAAAAGGCAGCCCCCCACATATATTGACTGTGAGTTAAGATGAAAGTCACAAACACAGAGATGAAACAGGTTTCAGCAAAGGGAGGCCAGACTTACTAAACAGACTGAGGATAGAAAAGGTATCTTTGCGGTCAGCACAAAAAACTACAAAAAACCACGCAGAGTGTGCAAAAAGACCTCCGCACCGACTCACGGTGCGGAGGTGCCACTCTGCATCCCAGAGCTTCCAGCTAGCAAGACAAAATCATGATAGCCAACTGGACAAGGAAACAATGAACAAATAATTAGCCAGCAGGGACTTAGCTTCTGCTGGAGTAGACAGGTCACCAGAAAGATCCAAGAGCGAACTGAACCAGTACAAGAACATTGACAGCTGGCCTGGAGTAACGATCTGAGTGGAGTTAAATAGAACAGCCAGCCAAAGAACAAACTACGTCACCTGTGGAAGGAACCTCAGAAGCAGCAGCTCCACTCACAGCCACCAGAGGGAATCCATGGACCGAACTCGCCGAAGTACCATTCATGACCACAGGAGGGAGTTCGAAAACAGAATTCACAACAGGACACATTTCAAAAATTATTGGCAGACAGCACCAAAGTGGCATCATTTTCACCACAATATTCACCTCTGGCAAAAATTAAGAGGCTACTGCAAAATGTTCAGTTTCTCTGAGTTTTCTCTTTATGGGTATATGTTTGAGTAAAATGTAAATTGTTTATTTATTCTATAAACTTCTGACAACATATCTCCGAATTTCCAAGCAATACATTTTGTAATTTTTTTCTGAAAAGAAGAAATTGTCAAAATAAAAAAAAACACAGTGCTTCAGACCTCAAATAATGCAAAGAAAACAAGTTCATAATCAGTTAGAAACAGCAGTGCTAATGTTTTAACTCAGGAAGAGTTCAGAAATCAATATTTTGTGGAATATCCATGATTTTTAATCACAGCTTTCTTGCGTTTTGGCATGCTTTCCATCAGTCTTTCACACAGCTTCTGGTGCAAAAATGTAAGCAGTTCTTCTTTATTTGATGGCTTGTGACTATCCATCATCCTCTTGATTACATTCCAGAAGTTTTCAATGGGATTCAGGTCTGGAGATTGGGCTGCCCATTTTGGCCAGAGCCGTAAATAGCAAGTCTTCCACTACACCCACTTCCACCGACAAGTCTTCCACTACACCCAATGCAGTAGATGAACACCCAACCAGGAGTATTCACATGTCCAACAATTATTGGCAGACAATACCAAAGCGGCCTCAATTTCACCTCAGTAGGAATAGTATAATAGGGACCGACATTACACCTAGTTCAGCAGATGGACACCTGACCAGGAGTGTTGACATTTCCAAAAAATATTTGGCAGTCAATACCAATGTGGTATAAATTTCACCACAGTAGAAATAATATAATAGGGATAGACAGGTCTTCTACTAACCCACTGTGCCCAATCCAGCAGATGGACACCCAACCAGGAGTGTTCACTAGCGTTGAGCGACTTTTACTTTTTTAGGGTCGAATCGGGTTTCGCGAAACCCGACTATCTCAAAAGTCGAGTCGAGTGAAATCGGCCGATTATGGCAAAAAGTTGGGGATCGACCGAAACACGAAACCCAATGCAAAGTCAATGGAAAATCTAACTTTTTTTTTCTCTCTCTCTCTCTCTCTCTCCCCCCTCCGTAACTGAAAAGCTGGTGTTACACATTGCAAATTGCTACAGCGCACAAGTGACAAGATGGCGATAGGCATCCACGCCCCTAAGACCTATGTCATCACTCTGCCCACGCTCCTTCATTGGCTGAAAAAATGGCGCCAAACGCGTCATACGAAACGTGACTTTGGCGTGAAGATCGCTGACCGCATGGCCGATCCCACACTAGGATCGGGTCGGGTTTCATGAAACCCGACTTTGCCAAAAGTCGTCGACTTTTGAATTTGTCCGATCCGTTTCGCTCAAACCTAGTGTTCACATTTAAACAAATTAAGGCCTTATACCAGAGAAGTGACATAAATTTCACGAGAGTAGAAATAGTATTATAGGGACTGACAGGTCTTCCACTATGCCCAATCCAGCCAATGGACACCCAAACAGGAGTTTTCAGATTTCCAAAAATTATTAGCAGACAATACGAAAGTGGCATCAATTTCACCACAGTAGAAATAGTACAATAGTGACTGACATATATAAGCCTATAAAAAATTGCACATACTAGAACTTAACATACAAAAAGTCCATCAATTTTATTGATAATAATGAAAAACATATTTTTATATTAAACAGCAATGATGGAGATGGTACTAAACTAAAGGCACCATAGACCAGAGGCAAAATATCACAAACACAAAGCCCACTGCCACCCTAGTCATTAACCATATGGATGGAAAGTTTCTCTTGCCTCAACGGCATAATATTCATACCTCCATAAATAGGTCAGTAGTAGGGTTGAGCGAAACGGGTCGAACATTTTCAAAAGTCGCCGACTTTTGGCTAAGTCGGGGTTTCATGAAACCCGATCCGACCCCTGTGCGGGGTCGGCCATGCGGTACGCGACTTTCGCGCCAAAGTCGCGTTTCAATGACGCGAAAAGCGCCATTTCTCAGCCAATGAAGGTAAACGCAGAGTGTGGGCAGCGTGATGACATAGGTCCTGGTCCCCACCATCTTAGAGAAGGGCATTGCAGTGATTGGCTTGCTGTCTGCGACGTCACAGGGGCTATAAAGAGGCGTTCCCGCCGACCGCCATCTTACTGCTGCTGATCTGAGCTTAGGGAGAGGTTGCTGCCGCTTTGTCAGAAGCAGGGATAGCGTTAGGCAGGGTCCATTAACCACAAAACCGCTTGTGCTGCAGCGATTTGCACTGTCCAACACCACCCTCGGTGTGCAGGGACAGTGGAAGTTTTTTTTTTTTTTTTTTTCCCCTCAGCGCTGTAGCTCATTGGGCTGCCCTAGAAGGCTCCCTGATAGCTGCATTGCTGTGTGTACGCCGCTGTGCAAACCAACTGCTTTTTTCAAAGCACAAATCCTCTTGTTCCTTCCTTTCTGCACAGCTATCTTTTTTGTTTGTCCACACTTTTTATTTCATTTGTGCATCAGTCCACTCCTTATTGCTGCCTGCCATACCTGGCTGAGATTACTGCAGGCAGGGAGATAGTAGCTGCCTGCCATACCTGGCTGAGATTACTGCAGGCAGGGAGATAGTAATTGTAGGACATTCCCTGTTTTTTTTTTTTTTTTTTTTTTGGTGGGAGATTAAGATTGGCAATTTGGCATTTCTGCTAGAGTGCCATCCCTGTGTGTGCCATCTCTCTCACATAGTGGGCCATAGAAAGCCTTTTCATTTTTCTGTATTTTTTTTTGTGGGGTGTATAAATTCTCCCTGATAAAAATACAGTGGGAGATTAATATTGGCCTTTGGGCTTGTGTGCCAGTCCTGAGTGTGCCATCTCTCTCACAAATAGTGGGCCATAGAAAGCCTATTTTATTTTTTTTGGGGTTTTATAAATTCTCCCTGAAAAAAAGGGAGATTAATATTGGCCTCTGGGCTTGTGTGCCAGTCCTGAGCGTGCCATCTGTGCCAGCCCTGAGCGTGCCATCTCTCTCACAAATAGTGGGCCATAGAAAGCCTATTTTATTTTTTTTTTGGTTTTATAAATTCTCCCTGAAAAAAAGGGAGATTAATATTGGCCTCTGGGCTTGTGTGCCAGTTGTGAGCGTGCCATCTGTGCCAGTCCTGAGCGTGCCATCTCTCTCACAAATAGTGGGCCATAGAAAGCCTATTTAATTTTTTTTTTTGTTTTATAAATTTTCCCTGAAAAAAGGGAGATTAATATTGGCCTCTGGGCTTGTGTGCCAGTTGTGAGCGTGCCATCTGTGCCAGTCCTGAGCGTGCCATCTCTCTCACAAATAGTGGGCCATAGAAAGCCTATTTAATTTTTTTTTTGGTTTTATAAATTTTCCCTGAAAAAAGGGAGATTAATATTGGCCTCTGGGCTTGTGTGCCAGTTGTGAGCGTGCCATCTGTGCCAGTCCTGAGTGTGCCATCTCTCTCACAAATAGTGGGCCATAGAAAGCCTATTTAAATATTTTTTTGGTTTTATAAATTCTCCCAGAAAAAAAGGGAGATTAATATTGGCCTCTGGGCTTCTGTGCCAGTCCTGAGCGTGCCATCTGTGCCAGTCCTGAGCGTCCCATCTCTCTCACAAATAGTGGGCCATAGAAAGCCTATTTTTTTTTTTTTTTGGGTTTTAGAAATTCTCCCTGGAAAAAAAAAGGGAGATTAATATTGCCCTTTGGGCTTGTGTGCCAGTACTAAGCGTTCCATCTCTCTCTCTCTCTCAGTCAGTGGGCCATAGAACGCCTATTTTTGGTTTTATTTGTTTTCTAAATTCTCCCTGAAAAAATCATTTTATTTTATTTGGTTTCTAAATTCTTCCTGATAAAATCATATTTTTTTTATTATTTTTTTTTCTAAAGTCTCCCTGAAAAAAAAAAAAAAAAAAAAAACACAGTGGGAGATTAATATTGGCCTTTCTGCTTGTGTGCCAGTCTTGACTCCTGGGTGCGTCATCTCTCAGTCAGTGGGCCATAGAACGCCTATTTTTGGTTTTATTTGTTTTATAAATTCTCCCTGAAAAAATCATTTTATTTTATTTGGTTTCTAAATTCTTCCTGATAAAATCATATTTTTTTTATTATTTTTTTTTCTAAAGTCTCCCTGAAAAAAAAAAAAAAAAACAACCAAAAAAAACAGTGGGAGATTAATATTGGCCTTTCTGCTTGTGTGCCAGTCTTGACTCCTGGGTGTGCCATCTCTCTCTCTCTCTCTCTCTCTCTCTCTCTCCAATTGTGGTCCATAGAAAGCCTATATTTTTTTTCCTTGATTTGGGTTCCAAAATCTACCAGAGAAAATAACTACATCAATCATTGGTAGAAAAATATTGGCCTCTGGGCTTGTGTGCCACTCCTGACTCCTGTGTGCGTCATCTCTCAGTCAGTGGGCCATAGAACGCCTATTTTTGTTTTTATTTGTTTTATAAATTCTCCCTGAAAAAATCATTTTATTTTATTTGGTTTCTAAATTCTTCCTGATAAAATCATATTTTTTTTATTATTTTTTTTTCTAAAGTCTCCCTGAAAAAAAAAAAAAAAAAACAACCAAAAAAAACAGTGGGAGATTAATATTGGCCTTTCTGCTTGTGTGCCAGTCTTGACTCCTGGGTGTGCCATCTCTCTCTCTCTCTCTCTCTCTCTCTCTCTCCAATTGTGGTCCATAGAAAGCCTATATTTTTTTTCCTTGATTTGGGTTCTAAAATCTACCAGAGAAAATAACTACATCAATCATTGGTAGAAAAATATTGGCCTCTGGGCTTGTGTGCCACTCCTGACTCCTGTGTGCGTCATCTCTCAGTCAGTGGGCCATAGAACGCCTATTTTTGTTTTTATTTGTTTTATAAATTCTCCCTGAAAAAATCATTTTATTTTATTTGGTTTCTAAATTCTTCCTGATAAAATCATATTTTTTTTATTATTTTTTTTTCTAAAGTCTCCCTGAAAAAAAAAAAAAAAAAACAAACAAAAAAAACAGTGGGAGATTAATATTGGCCTTTCTGCTTGTGTGCCAGTCTTGACTCCTGGGTGTGCCATCTCTCTCTCTCTCTCTCTCTCTCTCTCTCTCTCCAATTGTGGTCCATAGAAAGCCTATATTTTTTTTCCTTGATTTGGGTTCCAAAATCTACCAGAGAAAATAACTCCATCAATCATTGGTAGAAAAATATTGGCCTCTGGGCTTGTGTGCCACTCCTGATTCCTGTGTGCGTCATCTCTCACTCAGTGGCCCATAGAAAGCATATAGTTTGTTACATTTGTTTTCTAAATTCTCCCTGCAAAAATCTATTTTTTTTTTTTGGGGGGGTTTCTAAAGTGTTCCTGAAAAAAATAAAAATAAAAAAAAAATAATAGTGTGACATTAATATTAACATTTGTGCTTCAGTGACAGTCCTGCGTGTGGGGCATCTCTCTAATTTGCAGCCACCAAAAAAAGAGTGTGTAACATTGGGCCTGATTTTCGCTGTGGTCTCACCAACCTGTAAAGGGGTAGCTATATCATACTGAAGTTATAGCTCACCGTGTAAGTTGTGTGACTGCAACAAATAACGTTAGTTTGGTTACGTTTTTAAAACAATGAGGAAGTCTAGTGGAAGAGGTCGTGGCCGGGGGCGTTCATTGTCAGCTGGTAATGAGGGTAGTGGTAGTGGTGGAGCATCAGGTGGTCGTGGGGAAAAAAATATTGCACCTAAGTCTGGAGCTGTGGAGCCAGGTTCGTCGTCCGGCTACACAAGGCCTCGAACGCTCCCTTTTCTGGGATTAGGAAAACCGCTTTTAAAGCCGGAGCAGCAAGAGCAAGTTTTGGCTTATCTTGCTGACTCAGCCTCTAGCTCTTTTGCCTCCTCTCGTGAAACTGGTAAAAGTAAAAGCAGCGCGTCGTTAGTGGATGTTCACGGTCAGGGACAAGTCACTTCCTTGTCCTCTTCAGCAAAAACAACAACAGAGAAGAATGCAGCAGGCGACACAACGGGTTACTCCATGGAGCTCTTTACACATACCGTCCCTGGCTTAGAAAGTGAAGCAGTTAACAGTCCATGCCCATTACAAATTGAATCTGACATGGAGTGCACTGACGCACAGCCACAGCCAGACTACTATGCTGGTCCTTTGACTCAGACCACAACATTGCCCTCGCAGGGTGCTGATCAAGAATCAGACACTGATGAGACTATGTTGCCCCATCACGAACGCTATACCACCGAACGACACGGTGACACAGACGAAGTTGCGCAGGAGGTACAAGAAGAGTTATTAGATGACCCAGTTCTTGACCCCGATTGGCAGCCATTGGGGGAACAGGGTGCAGGCGGCAGCAGTTCTGAAGCAGAGGAGGAGGAGGGGCCGCAGCAGGCATCAACATCGCCACAGGTTCCATCTGCCGGGCCCGTATCTTGCCCAAAACGCGTGGCAAAGCCAAAACCTGGTGGAGGACAGCGTGGCCATCCGGTTATAGCTCAGTCTGCAATGCCTGAAAAGGTATCCGATGCTAGAAAGAGTGCAGTCTGGCATTTTTTTTAAACAACATCCAATTGATCAGCGCAAAGTCATCTGTCAAAAATGTTCTACTTCCTTAAGCAGAGGTCAGAATCTGAAAAGTCTCAATACTAGTTGCATGCATAGACATTTAACCACCATGCATTTGAAAGCTTGGACTAACTACCAAACGTCCCTTAAGGTTGTTGCACCCTCGGCCAATGAAGCTAGTCATCAACGCAACATCCCTTCCGGCAGTGTAGGACCACCATTTAGCGCACCACCTGCTGTATCTGTGCAGGTATCTTTGCCAGGCCAAAGCAGTCAGGGTCAGGGAATCACCAGTTTCGTAGTAGGAAACACTGCATCTAGGGCACCGGCGGCAACAATACCATCTCCCACCGTCTCTCAGTCTGCCATGTCCACCGGCACCCCCGCTAGTTCCACGATCTCCAGCTCTCCAGTCCAGCTCACCCTACATGAGACTATGGTTAGAAAAAGGAAATACTTAGCCTCGCATCCGCGTACACAGGGTTTGAACGCCCACATAGCTAGACTAATCTCGTTAGAGATGATGCCCTACCGGTTAGTTGAAAGCGAAGCTTTCAAAGACCTGATGGACTACGCTGTACCACGCTACGAGCTACCCAGTCGACACTTTTTTTCCAGAAAAGCCATCCCAGCCCTCCACCAGCATGTTAAAGAGCGCATCGTCCATGCACTCAGGCAATCTGTGAGCACAAAGGTGCACCTGACAACAGATGCATGGACCAGTAGGCATGGCCAGGGACGTTACGTGTCCATCACGGCACACTGGGTAAATGTGGTGGATTCAGGGTCCACAGGGGACAGCAAGTTTGGGACAGTTCTGCCTAGCCCACGGTCTAGTAAACAGTTGTCTGTAGCCGTTCGCACCCCCTCCTCCTCCTCCTCCTCCTCGTCCTCCTGCAGAAGCAAGAGCTCGTCCACAGACCGCAGTCGCACAAACACTCCATCCGCACCTGCCACTGTTGCACACCAGGTCTCCCATTATGGGGCAGCTACTGGCATACGTCAGCAGGCTGTATTGGCTATGAAGTGTTTGGGCGACAATAGACACAGCGCGGAAGTTCTGTCCGAGTTCTTGCAGCAAGAAACGCAGTCGTGGCTGGGCACTGTAGATCTTGAGGCAGGCAAGGTAGTGAGTGATAACGGAAGGAATTTCATGGCTGCCATCTCCCTTTCCCAACTGAAACACATTCCTTGCCTGGCTCACACCTTAAACCTGGTGGTGCAGTGCTTCCTGAAAAGTTATCCGGGGTTATCCGACCTGCTCCTCAAAGTGCGTGGACTTTGCGCACATATCCGCCGTTCGCCTGTACACTCCAGCCGTATGCAGACCTATCAGCGTTCTTTGAACCTTCCCCAGCATCGCCTAATCATAGACGTTGCAACAAGGTGGAACTCAACACTGCACATGCTTCAGAGACTGTGCAAACAGAGGCGGGCTGTTATGTTTTTGTGGGAGGATACACATACACGGGCAGGCAGTAGGATGGCAGACATGGAGTTGTCAGGTGTGCAGTGGTCGAAGATTCAAGACATGTGTCAAGTCCTTCAGTGTTTTGAGGAATGCACACGGCTGGTTAGTGCAGACAACGCCATAATAAGCATGAGCATCCCCCTAATGCGTCTGCTGATGCAAAGTTTGACGCACATAAAGGATCAGGCGTCTGCACCAGAGGAAGAGGAAAGCCTTGATGACAGTCAGCGATTGTCTGGTCAGGGCAGTGTACATGACGAGGTACCGGGCGAAGAGGAGGTGGAGGATGAGGAGGATGATGGGGATGAGTATATTTTTAATGAGGAAGCTTTCCCGGGGGCACGGGAAATTGGTGGCGTGGCAAGGCCGGGTTCTGGTTTTTTGAGGGACACAAGTGACGTAGATTTGCCTGCAACTGCCCCTCAACCAAGCACAACCGCAGATTTGACAACGGGAACTTTGGCCCACATGGCGGATTATGCCTTGCGTATCCTCAAAAGGGACACACGCATTACTAAAATGATGAACGATGACGATTACTGGTTGGCCTGCCTCCTTGATCCTCGCTATAAAGGCAAATTGCAAAATATTATGCCACATGAGAACTTGGAACTAATATTAGCAACAAAACAATCAACTCTTGTTGACCGTTTGCTTCTGGCATTCCCTGCACACAGCGCCCGTGATCGTTCTCACACGAGCTCCAGGGGCCAGCAGACCAGAGGTGTTAGAGGGGCAGAAATCAGAAGTGGCGTTGGCCAGAGGGGTTTTCTGACCAGGTTGTGGAGTGATTTTTCTATGACCGCAGACAGGACAGGTACTGCAGCATCAATTCAAAGTGACAGGAGACAACATTTGTCCAGTATGGTTACAAACTATTTTTCATCCCTTATCGACGTTCTCCCTCAACCGTCATTCCCATTTGATTACTGGGCATCCAAATTAGACACCTGGCCAGAATTGGCAGAATATGCATTGCAGGAGCTTGCTTGCCCGGCAGCTAGTGTCCTATCAGAAAGAGTATTCAGTGCTGCAGGTTCAATACTAACAGAAAAAAGGACTCGTCTGGCTACCCAAAATGTAGATGATCTAACCTTCATTAAAATGAACCACAACTGGATTTCAAAATCTTTTGCCCCACCCTGCCCGGCTGACACCTAGCTTTCCTATGAAAAGGTCTTGCCTGTGGACTATTCTGAATGACTTTTCCAATCTCGTAATTTTCTTCACCTGATTGTCCAGCATACGACATGTTTCCACCTCACGAAATGGCCAAACTCCCCACACGGGGCCGTGCTATCGCCACTTTGCGCTTGGACCCTTGAGAGTGCTGTTTGTCTGAAGAGGTGGGTGTGGCCGCTTTTGGTCGACGGCACTGCCACTGGGTCCCTCATAGTACAATAAAGTGTCTCTGGCGGTGGTGGTGCGCACCCAACGTCAAACACACCGTTGTAATATGAGGGGCCCTGTGCCTGTACCGCCGGCCACAAGACAGTTCCCCCCCCCAGCTCAAACAGTGCTCTACCACTAGCAAAATTATCTCTCACAGCTTCACCAATGTGTAGTCTAGGCGCTGACATCCTTCAATGCCTGGCACTGACAATACCATTGTTTTGACATTTTTGTTATGTTAGGCCTTCGAAGCCTGTCTGCGGTCCCTTCTTTCTACAACTACTACACTGACCAGGCCACTGCTGGCCGTGTTACCCTGGAACCAATTTAAAAGTGCCTACAGTCAGCCCAATTTTGTTATGTTAGGCCTTCGAAGACTGTCTGCCGTCACTCCTTCCACTAGACTTCCACTGACCATACACTGCTGCCCATGTACCCCTGGAACCAATTTAAAGTGCCTACAGCCAGCCCAATTTTGTTATGTTAGGCCTTCGAAGCCTGTCTGCGGTCACTCCTTCCACTAGACTTCCACTGACCAGACCACTGCTGCCCGTGTACCCCTGCAACCAATTTAAAAGTGCCTACAGCCAGCCCAAGTTTGTTATGTTAGGCCTTCGAAGCCTGTCTGCGGTCACTCCTTCCACTAGACTTCCACTGACCAGACCACTGCTGCCCGTGTACCCCTGGAACCAATTTAAAAGTGCCTACAGCCAGCCCAAGTTTGTTATGTTAGGCCTTCGAAGCCTGTCTGCGGTCACTCCTTCCACTAGACTTCCACAGACCAGACCACTGCTGCCCGTGTACCCCTGGAACCAATTTAAAAGTGCCTACAGCCAGCCCAAGTTTGTTATGTTAGGCCTTGGAAGCCTGTCTGCGGTCACTCCTTCCACTAGACTTCCACTGACCAGACCACTGCTGCCCGTGTACCCCTGGAACCAATTTAAAAGTGCCTACAGCCAGCCCAAGTTTGTTATGTTAGGCCTTCGAAGCCTGTCTGCGGTCACTCCTTCCACTAGACTTCCACAGACCAGACCACTGCTGCCCGTGTACCCCTGGAACCAATTTAAAAGTGCCTACAGCCAGCCCAAGTTTGTTATGTTAGGCCTTGGAAGCCTGTCTGCGGTCACTCCTTCCACTAGACTTCCACTGACCAGACCACTGCTGCCCGTGTACCCCTGGAACCAATTTAAAAGTGCCTACAGCCAGCCCAAGTTTGTTATGTTAGGCCTTGGAAGCCTGTCTGCGGTCACTCCTTCCACTAGACTTCCACTGACCAGACCACTGCTGCCCGTGTACCCCTGGAACCAATTTAAAAGTGCCTACAGCCAGCCCAAGTTTGTTATGTTAGGCCTTCGAAGCCTGTCTGCGGTCACTCCTTCCACTAGAGTTCCAAAGACCAGACCACTGCTGCCCGTGTACCCCTGGAACCAATTTAAAAGTGCCTACAGCCAGCCCAAGTTTGTTATGTTAGGCCTTGGAAGCCTGTCTGCGGTCACTCCTTCCACTAGACTTACACTGACCAGACCACTGCTGCCCGTGTACCCCTGGAACCAATTTAAAAGTGCCTACAGCCAGCCCAAGTTTGTTATGTTAGGCCTTGGAAGCCTGTCTGCGGTCACTCCTTCCACTAGACTTCCACTGACCATACACTGCTGCCCATGTACCCCTGGAACAAATTTAAAAGTGCCTACAGCCAGCCCAAGTTTGTTATGTTAGGCCTTCGAAGCCTGTCTGCGTCCCGTTCTTTCAACTACAACTACACTGACCAGGCCACTGATGGCCGTGTTCCCTTGGAACCAATTTTAACTTGCCTACAGCCAGCCCTATGTTATTATGTTAGGCCTTCGAAGCCTGTCTGCGTCCCGTTCTTTCAACTACAACTACACTGACCAGGCCACTGATGGCCGTGTTCCCCTGGAACCAATTTTAACTTGCCTACAGCCAGCCCAATGTTAGGCCTTTGATGCCTGTCTGCCGTCACTCCTTCCACTAGGCCTCCACTGACCTGTCTATTGCTGCCCGTGTACCCCTTGAACCAACATCATTAAATATAAAAAAAATTAATTTGATTATAAAAAATAAGATCGTGTTGAGATCTCAAATGCAGACATTTTAACAATCAAAACAAACACACAACAAATATCTGGAACTGTACTACAAAGGTCCAACAGCTACAATTTCTTTCTCCTGCAAGAAGTTAACTGAAAGTTTTTTGGAGTTGTTAACACAGATATGGCATCCACCGAGTGTTGTCCTGTCGCGTCTCCTTTAAATTATTTCCAATAAGATGTTAAACTATTAATTTAATAAAATCAATAATTAAAAAAATAATTGAGTAAGTCAAAAGCACATTGCAAATAAACATTAATTACAAATCAAGAAGCATGGCGCGTCCGAGGGTGAGTAGATACCGAATAAGAATATAATCACCCTCGGACGCGCAATGCTTATTTACAACAGCCTTCCTTCCTAAGAATCAGCCCTTCCGTGGTGTAGAGAGAGGTTGTGTTACACTCCAAGGTGTTCCCCAGGTTGCCTTTCCTGAGCTTCGATCTTCCGGCTCTCGTTTAGTAGCTGTTGGAAACTACGCTGCATTAGGCCTACTAATTGTGTATGGGTGAAACAGTGGCGCATCTGCGGTCCCTCCTTCCACTAGGCCTCCACTGACCTGTCTACTGCGGCCCGTGTACCCCTTGAACCAACCTAATAAAATATTTAAAAAATTAATTTGATTATAAAAAATAAAATCGTGTTGAGATCTCAAATGCAGACATTTTAACAATCAAAACAAACACACAACAAATATCTGGAACTGTACTACAAAGGTCCAACAGCTACAATTTCTTTCTCCTGCAAGAAGTTAACTGAAAGTTTTTTGGAGTTGTTAACACAGATATGGCATCCACCGAGTGTTGTCCTGTCGCGTCTCCTTTAAATTATTTCCAATAAGATGTTAAACTATTAATTTAATAAAATCAATAATTAAAAAAATAATTGAGTAAGTCAAAAGCACATTGCAAATAAACATTAATTACAAATCAAGAAGCATGGCGCGTCAGAGGGTGAGTAGATACCGAATAAGAATATAATCACCCTCGGACGCGCAATGCTTATTTACAACAGCCTTCCTTCCTAAGAATCAGCCCTTTCGTGGTGTAGAGAGAGGTTGTGTTACACTCCAAGGTGTTCCCCGGGTTGCCTTTCATGAGCTTCGATCTTCCGGCTCTCGTTTAGTAGTTGGTGGAAACTACGCTGCATTAGGCCTACAAATTTGGTATGGGGTGTAGAGACAGGTTGTGTTACACTCCAAGGTTTTCACCAGGTTGCCTTTCCTGAGCTTCGATCTTCATGCTCTCGTTTAGTAGGTGTCGGAAAGTAGGCTGCATTAGGCCTACAAATTGGGTATGGGGTGGAGAGAGATGGTGTGTTACACTCCAAGGTGTTCCCCAGGTTTCCTTGCCATTGCTTCGGTCTTCCGACTCTCGTTTAGTAGTTGTAGAAAAGTACACAGCATTAGGCCTACAAAATGGGTATGGGGTGGAGAGAGATGGTGTGTTACACTCCAAGGTGTTCCCCAGGTTGCCTTTCCTGAGCTTCGATCTTCATGCTCTCGTTTAGTAGGTGTCGGAAAGTAGGCTGCATTAGGCCTACAAATTGGGTATGGGGTGGAGAGAGATGGTGTGTTACACTCCAAGGTGTTCCCCAGGTTTCCTTGCCATTGCTTCGGTCTTCCGACTCTCGTTTAGTAGTTGTAGAAAAGTACACAGCATTAGGCCTACAAAATGGGTATGGGGTGGAGAGAGATGGTGTGTTACACTCCAAGGTGTTCCCCAGGTTGCCTTTCCTGAGCTTCGATCTTCATGCTCTCGTTTAGTAGGTGTCGGAAAGTAGGCTGCATTAGGCCTAAAAAATGGGGAATGGGGTGGAGAGAGATGGTGTGTTACACTCCAAGGTGTTCCCCAGGTTTCCTTGCCATTGCTTCGGTCTTCCGACTCTCGTTTAGTAGTTGTAGAAAAGTACACTGCATTAGGCCTAAAAAATGGGTATGGGGTGGAGAGAGATGGTGTGTTACACTCCAAGGTGTTCCCCAGGTTGCCTTTCCTGAGCTTCGATCTTCATGCTCTCGTTTAGTAGGTGTCGGAAAGTAGGCTGCATTAGGCCTACAAATTGGGTATGGGGTGGAGAGAGATGGTGTGTTACACTCCAAGGTGTTCCCCAGGTTTCCTTGCCATTGCTTCGGTCTTCCGACTCTCGTTTAGTAGTTGTAGAAAAGTACACAGCATTAGGCCTACAAAATGGGTATGGGGTGGAGAGAGATGGTGTGTTACACTCCAAGGTGTTCCCCAGGTTGCCTTTCCTGAGCTTCTATCTTCAGGCTCTCATTAAATTGTGGTTAAATGGAACAACTGCATTTGGCGTACTAGTTGGTTTGGGGCCTACTATCGGTGTCTGCCACTCCTTGCTGTTCTCCTGGTTTCCTGTCCTGAAATACCATTTTCAGCCTCTCGTTAAGTAGTTGTTAATGTTAGACTGCATTTGGCCTACTAGTTGGGTTGGGGCCTACTATCGGTGTCTGCCACTCCTTGCTGTTCTCCTCCACTGAACAAAGCTGTGCCGCCTGTTTACTACGGTTGCCAATTTTGAACTGCATTTCGACTACTTACTGATTTGGCCCTACTCTCTGTGTCAGCCTCTCATTCCAGTTGTCCTCCACTGCAATGCCCCCTGGTTATTCCTGTGTTACCAATTTTGAACTGCATTTAGCCCACTTTCTTCTTTGGGCCTATATCTGTGTTTCCACTTCATCGTGCCCATTGCCCAGCCAGTGATAGATGAGTCTGCTGGTACATTGACCCATAACGCAACATTCCCCGTGCACGCTACACAACAACATTGTGACCCTGCTGAAAGTCAGGTTGCTCTTCCCGCATACCATACCACCTTACACGGGGACAAAGAGGAAGGTGCAGATGAAAGTGCAGGTTCCTTCATCAGGTGGGGGGAGGAATACTAGTTGGCGACGTCACTGGCACAGGGCCTCTCATAGTACGCAAAAGTGTTGCTGCCGGTGGGAGGCGCCCCCGCCGTGCAAACACACCGCTGTACTTTGAGGGGCCCTGTGCCAGTGCCAATGCCAACGAGTGGGCCCCCCCTGCTTGCTCAGGTTCACAGCACTTGCAAAGTTGAAATACTTACCTCTCCCTGCTCCACTGCCGTGACGTGGTCCAGATTTCCTGGGCCCACTAATTACTTGAACCAGCCCTACCCCCCACAACTTTAGCCAAATGACCCCCAATTTCAAATGCCTTCCAATTATTATAAGGTAAATTACGCTTGACAAGCTTCATTAAGAAGAATGGATGGTTTTGACATTAAAATGGCCACTCTAGGTGTTTTCCTGGCCCCCACTCACTGCCGACTATGCTGCCCCATTGACTTGCATTGGGTTTCGTGTTTCGGTCGATCCCGACTTTACGTCATAATCGGCCGATTTCACTCGACCCGACTTTGGACATAGTCGGGTTTCGCAAAACCCGGCTCGACTCTAAAAAGGTCAAGGTCGCTCAACTCTAGTCAGTAGTATATAGCAGCATAGTGTCGGGCAGTAAGAACACAAACTTGTAGCCTTTACATTACCTCTGGTCCGATGATGCCACGACTCCAACACGCGTTTCGGCTGTGTATGCCTTCTTCCGGAGGATGGCCAATCCAGCAGATGGACACTCAACCAGGAGTCCAATCCATATGCAACAACGAAAAAAGAAGGCACTCACCGATCCGAAATTCATCACTTTATTCCATCTTCAAATAAAATTCATGGCCGGGGGAGTGAACGTAGGAGCTTGTGTGAGCAGGGGTAGATGACGGCCATTTTGCGCTGTGCTTGGGTTCCACGGATCAGTCACGGATCGGTGAGTGCCTTCTTTTTTCATTGTTGCATATGGATTGGATTTATGTGTTATTTTCGGAAGAGCACCTGGGATCACGATGTGCGGCTGGTCACTAATTGGATATTGAGTGACACCAAAGTCCTAGTCTCAGAAGAACCTCTATACTTTTGGGACGGTGCCGTCCTATACCTTCTTTTTTTGTACTCAACAGTAGGTCTGAGCGAAACGGATCGGACAAACTCAAAAATCACCGACTTTCGGCAAAGTCGGGTTTCGTGAAACCCGACCCGATCCTAGTGTGGGATCGGCCATGAGGTTGGCGATCTTCGCACCAAAGTCACGTTTCATATGACGTTTTCAGCGCCATTTTTCAGCCAATGAAGGAGGACACAGAGTGTGGGCAGCGTGATGACATATGTCTCGGTCCCCACCATCTTAGAGAAGGGTATGACAATGATTGGCTTGCTTTCTGCGGCGTCACAGGGGGCTACAAAGGGGTGTGCATGCCGACCGCCATATTACTTCTGCCAATTGTAGCATAGGGAGAGGTTGCTGCAGCTGCATCAGAAGAAGGGATATAATTAGGGAGGGAAGATTAAGCCCTGAAACTGCTTGTGCTGTAGCGATTTCCACTAGCAGACGCATTAGTGGGATGCTCATGCTTATGATGGCGTCGTCTGCACTTACCAGCTGTGTGCATTCCTCAAAACACTGAAGGACTTGACAGAGGTCTTGTAGCTTTGACCACTGCACACCAGACAACTCCATGTCTGCCATCCAACTGCCTGCCCGTGTATGTGTATCCTCCCTCAAAGAAATGACAGCACGCCTCTGTTCATACAGCCTCTGAAGCATGTGCAGTGTGGAGTTCCACCATGTTGCAACGTCGTTAATTATTCGGCGGTGCTGGGGAAGATACAGCAATCGCTGATGGTCAGTATACGGCTGGAGTGTACGGGCGACCGGAGGATATGCGAGCAAAGTCTTCGCACCTTCGGGAGCAGGGCTGGTAACTCCGGATAATTTTTCAGGAAGCACTGCACCGCCAGGTTCAAGGTGTGAGCCATGCAAGGTATGTGTTTCAGTTCTCAAAGGGCTATGGCAGCCATAAAATTCCTTCCGTTATCACTGACTACCTTGCCTGCCTCAAGATGTACACTGCCCAGCCATGACTGAGTTTCTTGCTGCAAGTACTCGGCTAGTACTTCCGCAGTGTGTCTGTTGTCACCCAAACACTTCATTTGTCGCAGAGCCTGCTGACGCTTACCACTAGCTGTTCCATAATGGGACACCTCATGTGCAACACTGGCAGCTGCGGATGGAGTGGACGTGTAACTGCGCTCTGTGGATGAGCTTTCACTTCTGGAGGAGGAGGAGGAGGAGGCGTGGTGAACGCCTACTGCCAACTGTTTCCTAGACCGTGGGCTAGGCAGAACTGTCCCACTATGGCTGTCCTCTGTGGACCCTGCATCCACCACATTAACCCAGTGCGCCGTGATGGACACGTAACGTCCCTGGCCATGCCTATTGGTCCATGTATCTGTTGCGAGGTGCACCTATCTACTGACTGATTGCCTCAGTGCATGGACAATGCGGTCTTTGACATGTTGGTGGAGGGCTGGGATGGCTTTTCTCGCAAACAAGTGTCGACTGGGTTGAAAATAGCGTGGTACTGCGTAGGCTATCGGGGCATTGCAAGCTTCACTTTCAACAAAACGGTAGGGCATCATCTCTAACGAGATTAGTCTAGCAATGTGGTCGTTCAAATCCTGTGTACGCGGATGACAGGATGAGTACTTTCTTTTCCTAACGAGAGTCTCTTGTAGGGTGAGCTGGACTGGAGAGCTGCATATGGTGGAACTAGCAGGTGTGGTGGTGGACATGGCAGATTGAGAGAGGGTTGGTGATGGTATACTTGATGTTGGCCTACATACAGTGTTTCCTATCAAGAACCTTGTGATTCCCTGACTGCTTTGGCCTTGCGATGATACCTCCACATTTGCTGCTGGTGTTGTCCTAACCGGTGGGCTTACAGTGAGGGAAGCAATGTAGCGTTGCTGACTACCTTCATTCTGAGCATGTGCACCAACAGTACGGGATGTTTGGTAGTTAGTCCAGGCTTGCAAGTGCATGCTGGTTAAATGTCTCAGCATGCACGTTGTATTTAAATTTTGGAGATTCTTCCCTGGCTAAAGGTCTTTGAGCATTTCTTACAGATAACTTTGCACTGATCATTCGGATCTTGGTTAAAAAATTGCCACACTACACTCTTCCTACTATGGAATGCCTTTTCAGGCATTGCACGCTGTGCTACTTTCACCGGATGGCCACACTGTCCTACAACTGTTTTTGGTTTTGACAAACGTTTTTGGCCAGATACGGGTCTGCCAGATGAAAGCTGTTGCGATGTGGATGGCTGCTGTGGTTCATCCTCCTCCGCTTCTGAGCTACTGGCAGCGGCACCCTCTTCCTCCAATGGCTGCCAATCTGGGTCAACAACTGGGTCATCTATCACCTCCTCTTCAATTTCATGTACACCTTCCTCTGTGTCACCATGTAAGGTGCTATAGTGTTCGGGACGGGGCACCATAGTCTCATCAGGATCAGATTCTGGCTCAGTACACTGCGAGGGCAATATAGTGATCTGAGTCAATGGAACAGCATAATAATCTAGCTGTGGCTGTGCATCTGTGCACTCCATGTCCGATTCATCTTGTAATGGCCTTTTAACAATTTCCGTCTCTAACCCAGGCACAGTATGTGTAAAGAGCTCCATGGAGTAAACTGTGGTGTCGCCTGCCGCATCCTTCACTTTTGGTTTGGGTGAAGGACACAAGGAAGCGACTTGTTCCTGACCAGGAGCATTCACTGACGACTCGCTGCTTTTATATTTCAAACTTTCTGAAGAGGAGGCGAAAGAGCTAGAGGCTGAGTCAGCCAAAACTTTTTCCTGCTGCTCCTGCTTTAAAAGCTGTTTTCCTACTCCCAGATAAGGGAACCTTCGAGGTTTTGTGTAGCCAGACGATGACGCTGGCTCAACACCTAGAGTCTTTGGTGCTATTTTGCATTCCCACTACCACCAGATGCTCAACCACCACCACCACCATCAGTACCAGCTGGCAACGACTGCCCACGGCCTCTTCCACCAGACTTCCTCATTTTTGGAAAAATCTAACCAAAATAACAAAGCGGCGTACAAACAGCAATGCAGCTATCAGGGAGCCTTATGAGGCAGCCTAATAAGCTACAGCGCTGATGCACAAAAATATAAACTCCACTGTTCCTGCAAAGAAAAGGTTGTGTTTGACAGTGGAAATAGCTACAGCACATGCAGTTTCGGGGCTTAATCTTCCCTCCCTAACTATATCCCTTCTTCTGATGCAACCGCAGCAACCTCTCCCTATGCTAAGATCGGCAGAAGTAAGATGGCGGTCAGCGTGCATGCCCCTTTATAGCCCCTGTGACACTGCAGAAAGCAAGCCAATCACTATCATGCCCTTCTCTAAGATGGTGGGGACCGAGACCTGTGTCATCAAGCTGCCCACACTCTGCATCCTCCTACATTGGATGAAAAATGGCGCTGAAAACGTCATATGTAATGCCACTTTGGCGCGCTGATCGCCAATCTCATGGCCGATCCCACACTAGGATCGGGTCGGGTTTCAAGGAACCCAACTGTGCCGAAAGTCGGCGATTTTTCAATCTGTCCGATCAGTTTCGCTCAACCCTATTTGTTACTGCAATACTGTTTGCTTATGCATTGAATGCAAGACCTCCCCTGCACTAAAAATACACGCACCACAACAACCGATTGAACAGACATCCTGGATGGCCACATAAAACCAAATTTCCCATTATTTGGAAATTGGTACTGCCATACTCTTAGCGTAAGTACTGAATGCAAAGCCTGCAGGGTTTCTGAGGGATGTTATTCTGGATTATCTCAATGAGAATAACTGTTTAACTCCATATCAGCATGGGTTTATGAGAAATCGCTCCTGTCAAACCAATCTAATCAGTTTTTATGAAGAGGTAAGCTATAGGCTGGACCACGGTGAGTCATTGGACGTGGTATATCTCCATTTTTCCAAAGCGTTTGATACCGTGCCGCACAAGAGGTTGGTACACAAAATGAGAATGCTTGGTCTGGGGGAAATTGTGTGTAAATGGGTTAGTAACTGGCTTAGTGATAGAAAGCAGAGGGTGGTTATAAATGGTATAGTCTCTAACTGGGTCGCTGTGACCAGTGGGGTACCGCAGGGGTCAGTATTGGGACCTGTTCTCTTCAACATATTCATTAATGATCTGGTAGAAGGTTTACACAGTAAAATATCGATATTTGCAGATGATACAAAACTATGTAAAGCAGTTAATACAAGAGAAGATAGTATTCTGCTACAGATGGATCTGGATAAGTTGGAAACTTGGGCTGAAAGGTGGCAGATGAGGTTTAACAATGATAAATGTAAGGTTATACACATGGGAAGAAGGAATCAATGTCACCATTACACACTGAATGGGAAAACGCTGGGTAAATATGACAGGGAGAAGGACTTGGGGATCCTAGTTAATGATAAACTTACCTGGAGCAGCCAGTGCCAGGCAGCAGCTGCCAAGGCAAACAGGATCATGGGGTGCATTAAAAGAGGTCTGGATACACATGATGAGAGCATTATACTGCCTCTGTACAAATCCCTAGTTAGACCGCACATGGAGTACTGTGTCCAGTTTTGGGCACCGGTGCTCAGGAAGGATATAATGGAACTAGAGAGAGTACAAAGGAGGGCAACAAAATTAATAAAGGGGATGGGAGAACTACAATACCCAGATAGATTAGCGAAATTAGGATTATTTAGTCTGGAAAAAAGACGACTGAGGGGCGATCTAATAACCATGTATAAGTATATAAGGGGACAATACAAATATCTCGCTGAGGATCTGTTTATACCAAGGAAGGTGACGGGCACAAGGGGGCATTCTTTGCGTCTGGAGGAGAGAAGGTTTTTCCACCAACATAGAAGAGGATTCTTTACTGTTAGGGCAGTGAGAATCTGGAATTGCTTGCCTGAGGAGGTGGTGATGGCGAACTCAGTCGAGGGGTTCAAGAGAGGCCTGGATGTCTTCCTGGAGCAGAACAATATTGTATCATACAATTAGGTTCTGTAGAAGGACGTAGATCTGGGGATTTATTATGATGGAATATAGGCTGAACTGGATGGACAAATGTCTTTTTTCGGCCTTACTAACTATGTTACTATGTTACTATGTATATTGCAACAAAGTAACATGCACCCCAATAAGCCTTGCAAGAGACATAGAGGTGGGCCTACTGAAAACAACGTTCCCATTATTATGAAGTGGGTCTACCATAGTGTTTGCCTATGCAGTGAATGCAAGGCCTGCAAAAAATTAGGAGGCATTCCAATGCCCCATCAAATAGATGTGGAGAAGGACCTAATAAAAAAATGTTCCCATTATAAATGAGCAGGACTCCTATACTTGTAATGCCCATGCACTAAGTGTAGGGGCTGAAAAACATTTTCCCCTGGGGGGTACACTTTTTTTCTTTTAAAATTATTTACAGTACATGCATCAAAAACATCCCTTACAAAAAAAATACAATGGCTGTAGCATCACGGAACACGGTGACCCTGGTGTTCTAGTGGTGGTGGATGATGAGGATGAGGAGGAGGATAACACCAAATAGCCAATATCAGGAAGCGTATACCCATGTGTGGTTGTGAAGAGGTGAATGGGAATACACCTTCCAAAAAAAGACACTGTATTGGAGGTTATATTTCAGTGTTATTATTCGGTGTTGTAGAGAAGTCTGACCCAATCCAACCCTTGTTTATTTTTAAAAGAGTCAGCCTGTCAGCATTTTCAGTTGACAAATGGATGCGCTTATCAGTTATAACTTCACCAGCGGCACAAAATAACCCGCTCTGACAAAACTCTAGCGGCAAGGCAGGCAGCACATCAAAGGCTTAGAGAGCCAGTTCATGCCACATGTCCAGCTTGGATACCAATAATTAAAAGGCACAGAGGAATCACGGAGGACGTTGGTAAGGTCTGCAAGGTACTAAGTCGGCATCTTCTAAAACATTGCACTCCTTGTGAAGTACCCCTTGCCTCTGTGCCAGGGCGATGGGAGGGTCTAAGAAAACTCTTTCAGAACTTTTCCAGTGTTCCCCTGCCTCTGCTGGGTTGGAGCTGTGTCTCTCTTGCCTGTACTCTTAGGTTGTCCAACAAACTATTATGTCTGCCGCCAGCATTCTCAGATGGAATTTTTTTATTAATTCTGCAACAAGGGCCCTCTGGTTCTGCACCATTTTAGTAGACCTGTCTGCCTCTGGAAGAAGAGATTGAAAGTTCTCCATGTAGCATGGGTCTAGAAGTGTCACCAACCAGTAATTAGGGTCCCCGAAAATGTTCATAATTCGAGGTGCATGGGAAAGTAAGTGCACCATAAAGTCAGCCATGCGTGCCAGAATGCTAACAGGCAAGACTTTCCTGCCCTCACCAACAGTTTGTCTGACCATGTTGTCCTCCTCCTCCTCCTTTTTAGGGCTAATTTGGGGGTACATAGTTACATAGAAACCGGGGGCAGGAAGGTCAAGCGAGAAGATGTGGGTCTTTGTTGTGTGACCTCATCCTGTGCATGCACCATCAGCATCACATCCACTTCCCCTTCCCTTGTCCCTTGCCTATTTTAAATTGACTACTGAAATATTTTCAAAGTTCAATACAAATGAATTAATTTTGACAAAACTTATATGTGATCAGTGTTCCGAAAAAACACACTTTTAATTCAATGGAATGTTGGTGTTGCATTTGTTTTTTAACAAATATTATTAATAACTAAGGTAATACACACCAAAATCAGTTCAAAGGGCACTCAAATGCAACAATTTTTACCCCACGGATAGAGTAAAGGAGGCATCTGAAACCACAATGTTCAATGTGTGGCCTTTTTTAAATTTTTTGAAAAGAGAAATACTGTCACAAAGTGCGCTAACACAACCCCCAAAAAGTGGAATGTATACCTGAAAAGCAAAATTTTGCAGCTCACCGATAGACCGGGCATCAGACTGTTTCAATATGTGGCCTGGAGTTTTTAAACATTTTTAACCACAAAATACTGTATAGACCAAGGGTAGCAGACAGACAAAAAACTGGAATGTATGCCTGAAAAGCAAGTATTTGGAGACCACAGATAGGCTGTACGTATGACACTAAAAAAATAAAAATTGGAGCATTAAAATTGTTAAATATTTAGCGCAATTATATGCGATGCATGTGGTGTAAAAATCACAGTGATAAATGTAAGAGCTGTAGCTAAATATTTTTGGGCTTGCTAAAGATTTTTTGGTCAGCAAAATGGTGTCCAAAAATGTTGCAGGACACTCCAAAAAAAAAAAAACTATAGTGCCAAAAAAAAAGGCCAGAATTTTCTGCGCACTCACGTCTGATGCCTGGGCCTGTTTTAAATTGTTAGATTTTCACGCTCTTGTATTGAAATGACCTGGCTGTAGTCTGCAGTGTGACCAAGCACATAAATGTAGAAAAAAAGGGGGCTATGGATTGCTTTCTAATAAAATTAACAGGTATAAGGTGCAAAAAAAAAAAAATTGCCATATCCACCTGCAGCTACGTACTGTACATATAAAATATGCAGGAGCAGACAGGAATGGAGCTTTTTGAGATATGTAGTGAGATCTATATACTCACATGCAGTGCCTGCATGCCTTGCACTGATGTGGATATGTGCACATAGTCTCCCCTGCCTACCTAGCACTGCAATCTAGGTACCCCCGAATTAGCCCTAAAAAGGACTTTTGGTTTATGAGGATTTGTGGATTGAACACTAGTAGACCCACACTAACTAATAAAAGTAAAAATCCCAGCAGCAGCTCTCCCTACTAGCTGAGTCTGGAGCAGAATGTGATGAGCAGGGCGGCGCCAGGTCTCTTATAGACCTGATGAGGCTGTGCACCCAGCCAATACCACAACAAAGATGGCTGCAGTATTACAGTGCATGGAAGACAATCCCTGCATGCTAATTGGCGCTCTAAAAGCGCCAAAATTAAAAGGAGGAGACCTGAGCTCCCGCCGAATAATCCCAGAATTACTCGGTGCTCGCCGAGTACACAGAGCATACTGATATTCGGGCGAGTACAGCGTAGAGGCGAGCACGTTCGCTCATCACTACTGTTCATCTGTATGACTGTATGGCCATTTTTATGCGCTAAAAGCTCTCATTTTTCATATTTTCAGTGCAGTAATGCAGTTCAAATTTTGTGTTTTCAAGTTTGCATGTTTTGGCGCTGCAGTGTGCTGCCCTATTTACTTAAATATATACGAGTTGGCGACTCTGGGTTCAGCACCTGTTCACACTGTGTCTATGTTTGGATGTGCAGATCAGGTTTTTTGAAATGTATTCTCTAGCCTTCTGATCGTGCACTCCCCGCCTCCTAGCTTCAGGTGTTTTAATTATAATAGGTCCAATACCCCTCCACAGTGAGAGAGAATTTGAGTCCAAGGAGAGGTTTCACATGTACCCATTCAGATGGAGACGTTTATTCTCAGAGAGGTAGGTCAAGCGTAGGGCCTCGTATAAGAGAGATGCCTTATCGTGGCTACGAGGTACACATAAAATTGGCCATTTTTATGCGCTAAAAGCTCTCATTTTTCATATTTTCAGTGCAGTAATGCAGTTCAAATTTTGTGTTTTCAAGTTTGCATGTTTTGGCGCTGCAGTGTGCTACCCTATTTACTTAAATATATACGAGTTGGCGACTCTGGGTTCAGCACCTGTTCACACTGTGTCTATGTTTGGATGTGCAGATCAGGTTTTTTGAAATGTATTCTCTAGCCTTCTGATCGTGCACTCCCCGCCTCCTAGCTTCAGGTGTTTTAATTATAATAGGTCCAATACCCCTCCACAGTGAGAGAGAATTTGAGTCCAAGGAGAGGTTTCACATGTACCCATTCAGATGGAGACGTTTATTCTCAGAGAGGTAGGTCAAGCGTAGGGCCTCGTATAAGAGAGATGCCTTATCGTGGCTACGAGGTACACATAAAATTGGCCATTTTTATGCGCTAAAAGCTCTCATTTTTCATATTTTCAGTGCAGTAATGCAGTTCAAATTTTGTGTTTTCAAGTTTGCATGTTTTGGCGCTGCAGTGTGCTGCCCTATTTACTTAAATATATACGAGTTGGCGACTCTGGGTTCAGCACCTGTTCACACTGTGTCTATGTTTGGATGTGCAGATCAGGTTTTTTGAAATGTATTCTCTAGCCTTCTGATCGTGCACTCCCCGCCTCCTAGCTTCAGGTGTTTTAATTATAATAGGTCCAATACCCCTCCACAGTGAGAGAGAATTTGAGTCCAAGGAGAGGTTTCACATGTACCCATTCAGATGGAGACGTTTATTCTCAGAGAGGTAGGTCAAGCGTAGGGCCTCGTATAAGAGAGATGCCTTATCGTGGCTACGAGGTACACATAAAATTGGCCATTTTTATGCACTAAAAGCTCTCATTTTTCATATTTTCAGTGCAGTAATGCAGTTCAAATTTTGTGTTTTCAAGTTTGCATGTTTTGGCGCTGCAGTGTGCTGCCCTATTTACTTAAATATATACGAGTTGGCGACTCTGGGTTCAGCACCTGTTCACACTGTGTCTATGTTTGGATGTGCAGATCAGGTTTTTTGAAATGTATTCTCTAGCCTTCTGATCGTGCACTCCCCGCCTCCTAGCTTCAGGTGTTTTAATTATAATAGGTCCAATACCCCTCCACAGTGAGAGAGAATTTGAGTCCAAGGAGAGGTTTCACATGTACCCATTCAGATGGAGACGTTTATTCTCAGAGAGGTAGGTCAAGCGTAGGGCCTCGTATAAGAGAGATGCCTTATCGTGGCTACGAGGTACACATAAAATTGGCCATTTTTATGCGCTAAAAGCTCTCATTTTTCATATTTTCAGTGCAGTAATGCAGTTCAAATTTTGTGTTTTCAAGTTTGCATGTTTTGGCGCTGCAGTGTGCTGCCCTATTTACTTAAATATATACGAGTTGGCGACTCTGGGTTCAGCACCTGTTCACACTGTGTCTATGTTTGGATGTGCAGATCAGGTTTTTTGAAATGTATTCTCTAGCCTTCTGATCGTGCACTCCCCGCCTCCTAGCTTCAGGTGTTTTAATTATAATAGGTCCAATACCCCTCCACAGTGAGAGAGAATTTGAGTCCAAGGAGAGGTTTCACATGTACCCATTCAGATGGAGACGTTTATTCTCAGAGAGGTAGGTCAAGCGTAGGGCCTCGTATAAGAGAGATGCCTTATCGTGGCTACGAGGTACACATAAAATTGGCCATTTTTATGCGCTAAAAGCTCTCATTTTTCATATTTTCAGTGCAGTAATGCAGTTCAAATTTTGTGTTTTCAAGTTTGCATGTTTTGGCGCTGCAGTGTGCTGCCCTATTTACTTAAATATATACGAGTTGGCGACTCTGGGTTCAGCACCTGTTCACACTGTGTCTATGTTTGGATGTGCAGATCAGGTTTTTTGAAATGCCTCATACATTGTCCTTTTTTGCATTAGTGCTCCTCATTTTTCGAGATTTCTCCTATTAGTGTGGTTCCGTCCGTATCCAGCTAGATTGCTTGAGAAAAACTGTATAGGATTAGATAGAGGAGCCTTTCTGCAGCCTTGTGCCCTGCAGCCCCAGCCAGATTAGTAATAGCCTATTTTTTGGAGCCTCATCTATTGCATTGTAGGTTACCTTCCTGCATTGCAATAGCTAGAAAAAGTTTGTGATACTATCGGTTTTACATCTTTGGGCACATCCAGTGTCTTTTTGTGAAAAAAACAAAAAGTTAATAAAGTTCACCAAACACTCCACTTTACAGTTGTGTAGGCCACATTAGCTCATATTAAAGTCTAGTCCACACTTTCAAAAATTAGTGTTTCTTATACCTGTTAGCAGCTGTTCAGGAATAAGCACACTATGCCCTTAGTACTTTTCTGCCTATCTTTATCAGTCTACCAAGATGAAGAAGGCAGGGAGTAAGGCACGTGGTCATGGGCGTGGAGTTTCTGTAGGGAGAGAACGTGGGGATTCTGTGCTTGCTGCGGGCACCAGTGACTCAGCATCCCCCAGTTTTACCAGCGAACAGTTCTTTATGCGCAGCTTTGTAGGAGCTCGCCGTACCCCACTGCTGCAGGAGGACCAAATTGAAGCCGTTGATGGATAGCAGCTAAAGCTTCGACTTCAATTAGTTCCAGATCCTCTTAGGTCCTGAGCACAGAAGAGCACCCATCTGTCTATTCACCACCTGCCAAATTGCCCAGGCAGTCAGAGAACCCTGGACTGGAGCCATCTCTACTTCTGTTCTCTGAATCTCTTGGCTTAGAAAGAGAGGGCCAGCCAAGAAGCATGCTAGAATATGAAGAAGAGGTAGTATGCAATGATGCGCAACTGCTTTGTCTCTCTGAATCTGAGGAGGTGAGTGGGCCATTGCCTATAGTCAGCACACCTCAGTACGCATCTGATGATGCAGACCAAGCACGTGGTGGACTTACAAAGACACACTGAAGACCTAGGCCAACCTACAGCGCCATTGACCACCTCTTCAGCTCGTGTTGTAGCCTCTTCCTCCAGCTCACACACAGCTGTTTTGGCTTCCTCACAGGATCGCCATGGAAGAACCTCTGGCACTGTTGTGCAGAGACACAGTGTCATTCCACCCACAGCACCACGTTCCCTGTCATCTTCACACATCCAGGCCAATCTACAGCCATCGGCAGCACAGGCATGGGAGAAAAGGTGCCCATGCTCTGCAAACCACCCCCAAGCACAGGCTCTGAATGCAGGCATTGCAAAACTACTGTCCCTTGAAATGCTATCATTCAGGCTGGTAGAGACTGACACCTTTCGTAACTTCAAGGCATTGGCAGTCCCACAATACAACATGCCCAGCCACTTTTATTTCAGCAGGCAAGCCGTCCCTGCCCTGCAAAAGCATGAGGAGGGAAAAATTAAACATGTGCTACTAAACGCATTGACAGGAACGATACCTTTCCCTCACTGCCCATTGGGTAAATGTTGTGGAGCCAGGTACAAATCTTGAGAGTGGCGCTGTACGTGTTCTACCAACTCCAAGGATTGCAGGAATCCAGTCTGTACACATTGCCCCCTCCTCATACTCCAGTTCCTTTGAATCAGCGCTGCAGGAGCCGTCACGATCTACCTCCACATGGACCCGTGAACGCTTACCTGTTATGACCGATATGAGCACACCCATAGCAAAATGTTAACAGGCCATATTGAAATTAATTTCTTTGGGGAATCGATGCCACACAGCACAGGAGCTCTTAAAGGCCATCAAGCAGCAGAGCGACGTGTGGTTTGTGCTAGCGAATCTCCAGCCAGGCATGGTAGTGTGTGACAATAGCCGAAATCTGGTGGCAGCTCTTGGCCTAGGCAATCTCACTCACATCCCATGTCTGGCATATGTGCTAAACTTGGTCATGCAGAGTTTTTTGAGGGACTATCCAGATCTTGATGCACTGCTGCACAAGGTCCGCATAGTGTGCGCTCAATTGTGGCTTTCCAGCATGACAAGATCGCGCATTGTAGCTCTGCAGCGCTGATTCTGCCTTCCGGAACATCGCATCGTATGTGACCTACCCACCAGGTGGAATTCAACGTTACATATGTTGGAGAGGTTGTGTGAGCAGCAGGCAGCAGTAATGGAGTACCAGCTGCATCAGGCGCAAACAATTTGCACTGCACGCCGTTCACACTTGGCACCACTGAGTGGGCCTCTATGAAGGACATCTGCCATGTTTTGTGTGCTTTCAATGATTCCACATGGATGGCGAGTGCAGATGATGCACTAGTCAGCATGACTATCCCCCTTATCTGCCTGCTTGAAAAAACACTGCAAGCACTAAGGGAGGAAGTTTTGGAAGAGGTGGAGGTTGAGGAGTCACAAATGCCATCTGCTTCTGGACAGTCTGTGCAACGTGGTTCCTCACAAAGGCCTAGGCAGGGGGCACTTTGTGAGGAGGATGAGGAGGAGTCAGTGGAGGAGAAAGACATCTGTCCAGAGCAGGGAGGTACACAATGCTCTAGTAGTCAGTATGTAGAGCGAGGGTGGGGTGATTCAGAGCAGGCAGAGATGACGCCCCAGCAGGGGACAGCATTTCTTAGCCAGTTGGCAGTCTGCACCACATGGTTGATTTCATGCTGCAGTGCCTGAGAAATGACCGCCGCATCACCCACTTTCTCAACACGGCTGATTATTGGGTGTCCACCCTCCTAGATCCTCACCACCGGGACAACTTACAAAGCCACATAACACTGTTGAACCAGGAGCATAAAATGCGGGAATACCAAGACACACTGGTACATTCCATCATGTTCTCTATTCCACCCGAGAGCAGTGCTGCTAGTGCTTTACAAAGCAGCTCAGTGCATCGAGGCAGTGGAGGAAGCTCTGCACAAAGAGGGATCAGAAGCAGCGCCTCAGCACAAGGCAAGACCAGTATGGCCCAAATGTGGCAAAGTTTTGTGTCCCCACCACAAATGTCTACACCATCACAGATGGCTTCAGTCAGGAGGAGGCAACGTTTCCGTCAGAAGGTGACAGACTACATGTCTTGCCCTCTCAGTGTACTCCCAGACGGCTCTTCCCCCTTCAAGTTTTGGGTCTCTAAGCTGGATACATGGCCAGAGCTTAGCCAGTGTGCATTGGAGGTGCTGATTTAGTGTATTATCGTAACGCGTCTTTAGTGCCGCAGGTGGTATAGTAACAGACCGTCGCATGCGACTATCCTCTGATACCATTGAACGGCTTACTTTTCTGAAAATGAACAAGGTCTGGATCTCGCAGGAATTTGACAGGTCTCTTCCAGATTAAATAATTGGTTGGCAACAGTATCCAGTTCTCCTGTTGTGATCATGTTTCTACCACCTGTACTGTAATCCCTGGGCTCCAACACCGCCAGTTGCTGCTCAGAAGTGCCGTCTACACAGTCAACACTTGCTCCTGTGTTTTTGGGTTCAGTAACATCAGCTGATCACCTGCTGTGTGTCCGGCAATTTCTCCTGCTCTGTCCACATTCACACTACTAATGATTTTAAACTAGCTCCAATTAGGCCTCTGGTTCCACTCTGTTTTTAGTATGTATCCTGGGTTCCAGCACCGCCAGCTGTTTCCCACCAGTGTCTTTGGCATGGGTACTCCCTCCTGTCCAGCCTGGTTCCAGCACACCATCTGTTTCCGGGTAGTGTCAACGTCACTTTGCCTCCAATACGTTGTCCTGTCGTGTTGCGGTCGGGTTTGCCGACTCTATGGTGCCTGCAGTTTAGGTGCTTCCTATGTAGGCTGCGAGATCTGGCATTGAAGGCTGGTTCCATAGTACCAATAGGACAAGCACCCCCTATAGGACTGTGGGTTTTGGTAACTCCGGCCGGCTCGTGGCCTTGCAACTATTTTTTCATGTGTACCTTCTGCTGCCTATCTGAGTTCCAGTACCATTAGCTGGTTTTTGGAAGTCAATCTTGAATATGTCCCCCTGGGTTCCAGTAACATCAGCTGGTTCCAGGCAGTGCCTTTGGCTTAGGTGCCTTCTTCTTGGTATCTGAGTTCCACCAACATCTGCTGGTCCTTGGTAGTGCTTTCTGGCACAGGTACCTCCTGCTTAGTAACCTGGTTCCAGTAACATCAGCTGGTCCTCGGTAGTTCCATTGGCTCTTGTACCTTCTGCTACTCATCCGGGTTCCAGTACCGTCAGCTGGTTCTCAGCAGTTCCTCAGCCTTCTTGTACCTTCTGCTACATTTCCAAGTTCAAGCTTTTCAAAAGTTTTTGGTAATCACTCTGGATTTCCCCGACGACGACCCTGAAGACGACGACCCTGAAGACCACCCCGAAGAAGACGACGACCCCGAAGACGATGACCCTGAAGATGACGACCCTGAAGACCACCCCAAAGAAGACCAAGAAGATGTCCCTGAAGACGATGACCAAGAGGACAAAGAACAAGAAGACAACCACCAAGATACAAATGAACAAGAGACAGAAGACCAAGAAGCAGAAGAACAAGAAGCTGCAGGACAAAAGCAGAAGAACATTAAGCATAAGACTGAAAACCAGAGCAAAAGATATTATCTAAATTATAAGCAGAAGAAGACTAAGCAGTGTATGGTAGTGAGTTTGTTCCTCCTCGTGGTGCCCCTGGAAAATACCTGCTGCTGCAGGCCAAACTGAATGCAAACAAATCCTGTTGTAAATCTTTTGTGACAGGCAGAACAGAAGGTGTAATCTTCAAACTTTTATAGATAACAACTACAGGAATGCCTGTCACAAATAAGAATATGATGAAGAAGAAGATGAAGAACATGAAGAAGTAGAATATGAAGAAGAAGAATAGCTGAATAAGATGAATATGAAGAATGTAAAAAAATATAATAATAGGAGAAGGTGAAGAAGATGATGAATAAGGTGAAGAAGTTGAAGAAAATGATACTGCTGCTGAGGCTGATGAAGGAGAAAGTGTGGGAGAAGTAAAAAAGAAGATGAAAAGCATGGAAGTAGTGAAACATAAATATCTGACAAAATATAAAAGTCTTAACATAGTCAATATCTTTGTAACTATTTGTAACTACTTTTTTGTCTTAAAAAGAAATTAATTCCTGCTATTCCATTTGATTGGGCTAAACCTCTATGCCTATAATGTCTCCTCCACCTCCCCCAATATATTCTACATTATTCTTAGTTGTTTTCCTTCATGTAGAATTAACCTACAAGGAAAGTAAGGGTTTATTTTCATTCCGATATTTGTGTCCCATTGACTTGCATTGGTTTCCGGTATCGGAATCGGCGATATCCGATATTTTTTCGGGTATCAGTCCGATCCAATCCGATCTGATATTTCCCGATATTGGAAGGTATCGCTCAACACTAATATTTATGTAAACACTGTCTGAGTGCAGTGAGCCCTAACTGTGCAGTACAGATGTGAGGGGGATTCTTTCTGCAGTGTTGGAACGTGAATTTCATTAAGACAAAGGGTGTGGGCACAAGTGGAGGCCCTAGTGGAGGTGGAGGAGGCAGAAGCACTGGAGGAATTGTTACATTCAGTGGTTTCTTCTACAAACCATGGGGTTTCCAAGACTTGGTGTCTAGTGACAACTTGGTGTCTACTACTTTAGTTTTCCATCCCCTGGTGTGTATTTATTTAGTTTTCCAACCCAAGCTGTTCAGTAGTTGAGTTCACCAACCCCTGTTTTCTATTAGTTTAGTTCTCCATGTTTTAGTGTGATTTCTTTCCTTCTGCAATCATGGCTGTTTAGTAGTTTAGTTCTCCAACCCTTTTGTCAATTTGTTTAGTTATCCATCATATGGAGTGTAGTGTAGGGTTGAGCGACTTTTCATTTTTTGAGATCGAGTTGGGTTTCACGAAACCCGACTTTCACAAAAGTCGGGTCAAGTGAAATTGGCCGATCTTATTGAAAAGTTGGGGTTGGGGATCGGCCGAAACACGAAACCCAATGCAAAGTCAATGGGAAATTTTCTTTTTTTATATTTGCTTCAGCGCAATATATCAGAAAAGCAGGTAATTCAACTGCCGGCTTTTCATTTCTCCTGCCTAAACCCGACATGATATGAGACATGGTTTACATACAGCAAACTATGTCATACCCCCCTTTTTTTTGCATATTACACACTACTAATGTTAGTAGTGTGTATGTGTAAAATTTCGGCGCTCTAGCTATTAAATTTAAGGGTTAAATCGCGGAAAAAATTGGCGTGGGCTCTCGCGCAATTTTCTCCGCCAGAGTAGTAAAGCCAGTGACTGAGGGCAGATATTAATAGCCTGGAGAGGGTCCACGGTTTTTGGCCCCCCCTGGCTAAATACATCTGCCCCCAGCCACCCCAGAAAAGGCACATCTGTAAGATGCGCCTATTCTGGCACTTGACCACTCTCTTCCCATTCCCGTGGGGTGGGATATGGGGTAATAAAGGGTTAATGCCACCTTGCTATTATAAGGTGACATTAAGCCAGATTAATAATGGAGAGGCGTCAATTCTGACACCTATCCATTATTAATCCCATTGTATGAAAGGGTTAAAAAAACACACACATTATTAAAAAGTATTTTAATGAAATAAACACACAGGTTGTTGTAATATTTTATTGTACTCTCAATCCACCTGAAGACCCTTGCTCTTTAACAAAGGAAAAATAAAAAAACAACAATATACATACAGTGGGGCAAAAAAGTATTTAGTCAGTCAGCAATAGTGCAAGTTCCACCACTTAAAAAGATGAGAGGCGTCTGTAATTTACATCATAGGTAGACCTCAACTATGGGAGACAAACTGAGAAAAAAAAATCCAGAAAATCACATTGTCTGTTTTTTTAACATTTTATTTGCATATTATGGTGGAAAATAAGTATTTGGTCAGAAACAAAATTTCATCTCAATACTTTGTAATATATCCTTTGTTGGCAATGACAGAGGTCAAACGTTTTCTGTAAGTCTTCACAAGGTTGCCACACACTGTTGTTGGTATGTTGGCCCATTCCTCCATGCAGATCTCCTCTAAAGCAGTGATGTTTTTGGCTTTTCACTTGGCAACACGGACTTTCAACTCCCTCCAAAGGTTTTCTATAGGGTTGAGATCTGGAGACTGGCTAGGCCACTCCAGGACCTTGAAATGCTTCTTACGAAGCCACTCCTTCGTTGCCCTGGCGGTGTGCTTTGGATCATTGTCATGTTGAAAGACACAGCCACGTTTCATCTTCAATGCCCTTGCTGATGGAAGGAGGTTTGCACTCAAAATCTCACGATACATGGCCCCATTCATTCTTTCATGTACCCGGATCAGTCGTCCTGGCCCCTTTGCAAAGAAACAGCCCCAAAGCATGATGTTTCCACCACTATGCTTTACAGTAGGTATGGTGTTTGATGGATGCAACTCAGTATTCTTTTTCCTCCAAACACGACAAGTTGTGTTTCTACCAAACAGTTCCAGTTTGGTTTCATCAGACCATAGGACATTCTCCCAAAACTCCTCTGGATCATCCAAATGCTCTCTAGCAAACTTCAGACGGGCCCGGACATGTACTGGCTTAAGCAGTGGGACACATCTGGCACTGTAGGATCTGAGTCCATGGTGGCGTAGTGTGTTACTTATGGTAGGCCTTGTTACATTGGTCCCAGCTCTCTGCAGTTCATTCACTAGGTCCCCCCGCATGGTTCTGGGATTTTTGCTCACCGTTCTTGTGATCATTCTGACCCCACGGGGTGGGATTTTGCGTGGAGCCCCAGATCGAGGGAGATTATCAGTGGTCTTGTATGTCTTCCATTTTCTAATTATTGCTCCCACTGTTGATTTCTTCACTCCAAGCTGGTTGGCTATTGCAAATTCAGTCTTCCCAGCCTGGTGCAGGGCTACAATTTTGTTTCTGGTGTCCTTTGACAGCTCTTTGGTCTTCACCATAGTGGAGTTTGGAGTCAGACTGTTTGAGGGTGTGCACAGGTGTCTTTTTATACTGATAACAAGTTTAAACAGGTGCCATTACTACAGGTAATGAGTGGAGGAAAGAGGAGACTCTTAAAGAAGAAGTTACAGGTCTGTGAGAGCCAGAAATCTTGATTGTTTGTTTCTGACCAAATACTTATTTTCCACCATAATATGCAAATAAAATGTTAAAAAAACAGACAATGTGATTTTCTGGATTTTGTTTTCTCAGTTTGTCTCCCATAGTTGAGGTCTACCTATGATGTAAATTACAGACGCCTCTCATCTTTTTAAGTGGTGGAACTTGCACTATTGCTGACTGACTAAATACTTTTTTGCCCCACTGTACCTTCCGATGATCTGTCACGTCCCACGATGTAAATCCATCTGAAGGGGTTAAAATATTTTACAGGCAGGAGCTCTGCTATAATGCAGCTGTGGTTGTGCCTGTAAAACCCCGGGGAATGAAGGTAATGTAGGTCAATGACCTATAGTTACCTTCAGTTCCGGTGATGCGCCCTCTGCTGGATGTCCTTCGAGCGTGGGAAAAAAATCAGACAAGTTCCCAGGCTTGAGTTCATATGAGGACATCCAGCAGAGGGCGCATCACCGCGAATTAAGGTAACTATATAAGGTAACATTATCGCGCTGAAGTAAATATAAATATATATATATATATATGTGTGTCTCTTTGACATATATATATATATATATACATATATGTATAAATATATATATATATATATATATATATATATAAACTAAACTCGACTTTGGAGTACAGATCGCCGACCGCCGACCCGATCCCAGAGTGGGATCGGGTCAGGTTTCACGAAACCCGACTTTGCTAAAAGTCGGCGACTTTTGAAAAGTGCCGATCTGTTTCGCTCAACCCTAGTGTAGTGGTTTAGTTATAGAACCCTAAATGTAAAGTAGTTTAGTTCTACAACCCCTGTTGTCTAATTATACACCACGGGATCTCATGTATCAGTATAACTCCAAAATTCGCTATAGCACACCAACCTCTATTGCATATCAATCAATAAGGTAAGGAGAATTTTTTTCACAGATATAAATATTTTTATTGTACAAACACAAATAATTTACATACGATAAGAGTACCACAAACCAAACAGGTTTAGAGGGGAATGTAGCCAGGTATGTTAAAAATAACAATTTATGCCCTCAATATTATACAAGCATAAATGTCCAGAAAGAAGGCTCTCATAACAGGTGCCATATAAATCCATATATATAAGGTTGTTTCCTACGCAAAATTGCTATATATAATAAACAAATCAAAAAAGGATGTTTTGGCCCTTTAAGAAATAAAGAGAGTGAGACATAGCCTAGGTCACTGTGTATATAGCTGGCTATACATGGGGGAGTTTAGGAAGCAAGTTTTTTTCTTTTTTCTTTTGTTTATAGAACGGCATGTGCCATATATTATATCCCCACCATGAAAATGACTGCCAAGCTGTATAATAGACCTAAATTTAGGCGGTTTACACTTACTTCAAGATAATGAAGACCCGGAGCCCCAACCTGCTGCCTCGACGCGCGTTTCGCTGTTTCGCTCAACCCTAGTGTAGTGGTTTAGTTATAGAACCCTAAATGTAAAGTAGTTTAGTTCTACAACCCCTGTTGTCTAGTAGTTTATTTATCCATCTTATGCTGTGTAGCGATGTATTTCTCTATCCTCAATTGCCCTGCAAGACTTGGGGATTGCAAGACTTGTGTAATAGCAACTTCTCCGAATGCCCCCACAGCCATCCGAGTCACCCAGTGAGATTTAACTCCCCTGTCCTTGATTGCTCATATAGGTGTCATTGTTAAAATGCACCTTGGCAAACATAGAATTTTTAAGGAAACAGGTGGTCTGCGACTTGCTGCTGTAGCGTAGGCACATCTTTCTTAGAGAAGTAATGGTGACTGGGCAATTGATACTCAGGTACTGCAAAGGCCATCAGCTTTTAAAATCCATCTGTATCCACAAAGTGGAAAGGCTACATTCCATGGCCAACAGATTGAAGTGGCCATACAATAATCACAGAGATCACAGGCTATGAGTGATGCAGAAAAAAGCGCTTTGATCTTTGCAGCTGGCCCCTATCGTTCAGACAATTACATGATTGGGTGACAATCATCCGAGGAAGCCGCAGGCTGTTCACAATAATTAATTGTCTGAAAAGTAATAGTAAGCAAATGGCTTATTAGAATGCAGGGAATATGAGAATATCCCACTGTATGATCACTGCTAATTTCACGATAACCATACACTCCTTGCTGCCAACAACAATCCTGTTTTTAACCAAATAAATAAATACAGTCTGATTGGCCGCCATTCTTCTTTTGAGGTTCATACGATCAGGGTATTCCATCCCCTCTCCCTCAGAGTAGCAGTCAAATACCATCCCCCAGACTCACTCACTCTCTTGCTTAACCACTTTTATGCGTTTCTGCCACACTTCATGTCCTCAGAATTGCCAATCGTTATCCTGGGAGACTTCAACAACTCCACTTCCCCAACTTCATCCCAGCTTCTATCTCTAGCCACTTTGTGTGGCCTCTCAAAACTTTCAAACTCTGAGACACAAAGACAGTAACACCCCTGATCTGGTCTTTGTCCAGCTCAGTTCAATCTCCTATCTAGATAATTTACCTTTTATCCTTTGTCCCCCATGAAACTAGGAGTATAACCACAACTTAGACATTTTTAGTCATTCCTAGAAACACATCTGCTTTGGGCAGCCAATCACGTTCCCTAATTAAAGTTTATATATATATATATATATATATATATATATATATACATATATATATATATATATATATATGTATATATATATATATATATGTATATATATATATATATATATATATATATATATTGCCTATTCTTTAATTCTCTGAACATAATTCACCATCAAACTCAACCATACCCAGAAGCCTCATGCAGCCTTTATATACCTCCCATTTCCTCAAGATTGTTGGACCATCATTGTAAATAGTCACCTGTAGTTTATGTCACACCTACCTCTTTGTTGATTGTAAGCTCTAAAGAGCAGCGTTATCATTATTTTTGCTTAAATTGTTTGATTATGTTAAACTTGGTAACTTTTGGCTTTTTTTTATGAACTGCTTACTTTTAAAGCTATGCGAAATGTGTTTGCAATATATGAATAAAGGTTATTATTATTTGTAGATTGAAGATGGTGAAGTTCAAGCTGTTAGCTTTGCCATGTGTAGGAGGAAAAAATCTTTTAGGTGAGCACAACTGCACAAACGAGGGCTCACTGCTGTGCTGACATAGGGTGGAATAGGGTGAACACAACAAGCTGCTGGACTGTGAGAGAAGTGCAGACAGAGATGTTACCGTGGATTGAGAAAGATGGGGTGTGCTTCATATGTAATATCAGGCAAAAACAGCAGGCATGTCCACTTCTGTATCAGCTGACAGGTTCTCAGTCACCCCAACTGTAGGGGTTAAGCAAGTGGAGGTTCTGCGGCTGCAGATTTGTGTGACAACACTTGCCATGGTGAGGGAGAAGGATGCATCAGAAGATGCGGTTGATGGGGTGGACAGTGGTTGGCGAGATTCCATTTTAGCACAGTAACATTCACAGATTAACGCATGGTGATCGCGCATGTGCCAGTTCAGGCATGTGGTACTCAAATTATTTCTTTTTTTATACTCTGCTAAGCCATTTTTAAGAAAGCTGACAGATAACGTGATTTTTTAGATTTTTGACGGTCTGAAAAAAATGACCGAAGCTAGGCAAATGCAGAACCGCGAATGCTACTGTTGACTGACAGAGTTGGGGTTCTGGATACATTGGTTGTTGTGTTTGCATAACTTTGTGCCTACGTAATCTCCTTGTCTTCCTCCTTGGCCAACGGTGCAGATGATTTCCTCCTCTTGAGTCTGTGAATCTTTGGTGTACACTTCAGATGCCCATGGCATACAGTGTGTGAACAGATTTGCAGACTCTTTGGTTCCCAACAGTCAGTTGTGCGGTTGGAGATTTATGACATTGGTGAAACCAAGGTTACTTGGGGTGCCCCCACTGAGGACTGTACTATGTGTCATGATAAGGTGGTGGAAGTAAAACAGAGGCCACTTGATGCAGCACTTGCCATCTACTGAAGCACATGTTCTTTCTGGCCATCATCTACAAAGCATACCGCTATACGGCTGCCAAAGAAAGGGAGTGGAGCAGCCCATCCAGTAACAGAAGTTATAAAAATGCTGCATAATTGCTCACTGCAGCAACACAAACCGACTTCTCATCCCTCATATCACACCTTTCTCACAACCCTAAACAGCTAATCAGTGCTTTCAATTCTCTGCTCCATCCACCAGTTCCCCCTCCCTCTACTCTCATCTCAGCTGAAGACTTCACCTGACCACCTGGGACCTTGAACCAATAATGTTGCATCTCATTCCAAACTTTACCACAGTCTTCATTCCAAGCCTATCCCATGTCTTCAATCTGTCACTAACAGCTGTTCCCTCCTGATTTAAACATACTTTGATCACACTCATCATCAAAAAGCCCTAACTTGACCTATCCTCTGTGTCTAGCTTTCGCCTCGTATCATTTCTCACCTTTGCCTCCAAACTATATGAACAACATGTCCATTTTGAACTGTCCATTGACTTTAATGTAAAGCAGCCATCGAATAACTTGGAGAATCCGAACTGAACATTGAAATATTCGCTAATCTCTACTTGTAACCCAAAATCATATAAATAAGTACATCAGCTCACCACACAAGAAACAAACCCTTGCCAAGTTCCATCAACTGAAAAAAATGAATCCACTAATGTTCTGGAAAATGGTGTTTACAAATTTTTTTTTTGCAAATTAGTGAATTAATTTTACCACTTAAGTCCCCATTCACACATCTGAGTTTAAACTCATACATCAAAAATGGTACTGGTGTGATCAGTGTCTTGGACCAGTGTATGATTCATGTGTCCTTTTTTACCACTAGTGTCATCACTGCTTTGATAAGTTAAATAAATAAATAAATAGCAAAGCTTCTCCTATACTTTGCAAAATTTGCTGGAATCGATGGCGGGCCCCATGTCGCATTTGGAGGCCACCTGATGTGCCTAAACAGTGCAAACTCTCCAATTCTAGCTCCAACCCTAACACAGCCTTAATCCTAACCCTAACCGCAGCACACCGTTAAACTTAATCCCAACCCTAACCACAACCATTACCGTAACTACAACCCTAACCCCAACCCCAAGCCTAACCCCAACACATATCAAAGGGGAGAAAAATGAAGGGAAAATTGGACTATTTTTGTGATCACCATTATTTCAAGATAGCCGAAAGCTGCAACTGCGCAGGTGCGGGCGGCGCCAACTTGGAGAAGGAAATGTTTTTTGTCCTGCAAGATGGCGCCGCCGGCAAATGCACATTAGCAGCTATCAGATCACCTATGTACACCGATAGCTGCTACTGTGCAGGCGCAGTGGGCACAATTTTAAAATTTAATTTTTTTATCTGGTTAACATCAACCACATTTATTATTGGGACATTAACCCCTTTACCCCCAAAGCTTTTTTCTGTTTTTGTTTTTTGCTCTCCTTCTTCCCAGAGCCATAACTTTTTATTTTTACTTCAATATGGTCATGTGAGGGCTTGTGTTTTGAGAGACGAGTTGTACTTTTGAACGACACCATTGGTTTTACCATGTTGTGTACTAGAAAACAATAAAAAAAATTCCAAGTGCAGTGAAATTGCAAAAAAGTGCAATCCCATACTTGTTTTTTGTTTGGCTTTTTTACTGGGTTCACTAAATGCTAAAACTGACCTGCAGTTATGATTCTCCAGGTCATTGCGAGTTCAAAGAAACCAAACATTTCTATGTTTTTTTTAACTAAGTGGTGAAAAAAAATTCCAAACTTTGTTTTAAAAAAATTGTTCCATTTTCTGATACCCATAGCGTCTCCATTTTCCTTTATTTTGGGTTGGGCAAGGGCTTATTTTTTGCATGCCGAACTGACATTTTTAATGATGCCATTTTGGTACAGTTACGATTTTTTGATCGCCCGTTGTTGCATTAGAATTCAATGTCATGGCGACCAAAAAAACATAATTTGTGTGTTTTTACTTTTTTGCTCGCTACACCATTTAGCGATCAGGTTAATCCTTTCCTTATTTATCGATCGGGCGATTCTGAATGCGGCAACACCAAATATGTGCATGTTTGATTTTATTTTTATTGGTTTATTTTAAATGGGGCGAAAGGGAAGTGATTTGAAATTTTATATTTTTAATTTTTTTTTATATTTTTTAAAACTTTTTTTTGTACTTTTGGCATTCTTAAATAGTCTCCATAGGAGTCTAGAAGCTGCCATAGCCCGATCGGCTCTATTACATACTTACTCTACGATGTTCAGATCGCCTCTATATAGCAGATATACTGACTTGCTATGAGCGCCGACCACTGGATTGCGCTCACAACAAGCCGGCACTGACAACCATAGAAGTCTCCCGGAGACCTCTGGTTGTCATGCTAACACACTGGTGACCCGCGATCATTTGATCAGGGTCACTGGTGTGCGTATTTCCGGCCAGATGGCCGGTAGCACGGTTTAAATGCTGCTGTCAGAGTGTGACAGCAGAATTTAATTGGTTAATAGCCGTGGGTGATATGTCCCCGGAAAGATGTGGGCTCGCCACCGGAGCCCACATCAAAGGGAGGGATACTGACATCGGTGTACTATTATGCTTGATGTCGGTAAGGGGTTAAACATGGGATTATGCTGCAGAGCAGGTGCCAAGGTGTTGTGAATTCTGTTGTCGTACTCCCTCCTGTGGTCGTGAGTGGTACTTCGGCGAGTTCTATCTATGGGCTCCCTCTGGTGGCTATGAGTGAAGCTGCTGCTTCTGAGGTTCCTTACACAGGTGACGTGGGTTGTCCTTTGGTTGGCTGCTCTATTTAACTCCTCTCAGATCGTTACTCCATGCCAGCTGTCAATGTTTTTGCATTTGTTCAGTTCGCTCCTGGATCTCTCTGGTGACCTGCCTTCTCCTGCAGAAGCTAAGTTCCTGATAGTCATTATTTGTTCACTGTTTTCTTGTCCAGCTGGTTTTCATGATTTTGTCTTGCTAGCTGGAAGCCCTGGGATGCAGAGTGGTCCCTCCGCACCGTGAGTCGGTGCGGAGGTCTTTTTTACACACTCTGCGTGGTCTTTTGTAGGTTTTTGTGCTGATCGCAAAGTTACCTTTCCTATCCTCTGTCTATTTAGTAAGTCTGGCCTCCCTTTGCTGAAACCTGTTTCATCTCTGCATTTGTGACTTTCATCTTTACTCACAGTCAATATATGTGGGGGGCTTCCTTTACCTTTGGGGAATTTCTCTGAGGCAAGGTAGGCTTTATTTTCTATCTCTAGGGCTAGATAGTTCTTAGGCTGTGACGAGGCGCCTAGGTCTGGTCAGGAGCGCTCCACGGCTATTTTTAGTGTGTGTGATAGGATTAGGGCTTGCGGTCAGCAGAGCTCCCACATCCCAGAGCTCGTCCTGTATGAGGTTTAACTATCAGGTCATTCCGGGTGCTCCTAACCACCAGGTCATAACACCAAGGCTGGTGCCTGCCTGCAGAAGGTTTTTTTTTCCCTTCAGTGTGTAAAGATATTCACTATGCAAACTAGGGGGCAGGTCACTGAGGGAACATGTCAGAAGTCTGCATTATAAATACCTAAGCAGAGCACCACATAAAGCTCCACCCTCTAGGCCCACCCCAAAGCACGAGCATATCATTAACTCAAAACAGAAAATAAAGATTAAAAAACAACCACAAGATGCATTCCATCAAACAAGGTATCATTTTAATCAGTATAACAGCACTGACCTGACACTGTGTGTAGGTTACTGTGCACAATCATGCTGACTAGGGTTGAGCGAAATGGATCATTCATTTTCAAAAGTCGTCGACTTTTGGCACAGTCGGGTTTCATGAAACCCGACCCGATCCCTGTGTGGGGTCGGCCATGCGGTACGCGGCTTTCGCGCCAAAGTCGCGTTTCAATGATGCGAAAAGCGCTATTTCTCAGCCAATGAAGGTGGATGCAGAGTGTGGGCAGCGTGATGACATAGATCTCAGTCCCCACCATCTTAGAGAAGGGCATTGCAGTGATTTGCTTGCTGTCTGCGGCGTCACAGGGGCTATAAAAGGGCGTTCCCACCGACCTCCATCTTACTGCTGCTGATCTGAGCATAGGGAGAGGTTGCTGCCGCTTCGTCAGAAGCAGGGATAGCGTTAGGCAGGGTCCATTAACCCCCAAACCGCTTGTGCTGTAGCGATTTCCACTGTCCAACACCACCTTTTGTTTGCAGGGACAGTGGAGGCTACATTTTTTTTCCTCAGCGCTGTAGCTCATTGGGCTGCCCTAGAAGGATCCCTGATAGCTGCATTGCTGTTTGTACACCGCTGTGCAAACCAACAGCTTTTTTCAAAGCACAAATCCTGTTGTTCCTTCCTTTCTGCACAGCTATCTTGTTTGTTTGCTCACACTTTTTATTTAATTTGTGCAGCAGTCCTCTCCTTGTTATTGCTGCCTGCCATACATTGCTGAGATTACTGCAGGGAGATAGTAATTGTAAGACAGTCCCTTTTTTTTTTCCGTTCATCTGTTCAAGCCACTTTCTGCCATAGAAAATATACTCTAATACAGTCGCCCAGATTTATTCACTAGTCTCCCTGAATAAAAATAGGGTGCAGATTAAAATTGGCAAATCTGCATCAGTGGCAGTCCTGTGTGTGGCATCTGTGTCTCATTTTCTGGCACAGAAAACATACAGTCTAACAGTGGGCCTGATTTCTTGCCAATTCTCCCAGAAATAAAAAAAAAAAAATAGTGGGCGGTTAATATTGGCATTTGTGCTTGAGTGCCAGTCGTGTGTGCCATATCTCTCAAATTGTGGGCCACAGAAAGCCTAGTGTCTGTTTTTTTTATTTTTGTTTTTAAATTCTCCCTGAAAAAAAATAAATAGTGGGAGATTAATATTGGCATTTGTGCTTTAGTGCCAGTCGTGTGTGCCATCTCTCGCAAATTGTGGGCCACAGAAAGCCTAGTGTCTGTTTTTTTGGTTTTTGTTTTTTAAATTCTCCCTGAAAAAAAAAAATAGTGGGAGATTAATATTGGCATTTGTGCTTCAGTGCCAGTCGTGTGTGCCATCTCTCTCAAATTGTGGGCCACAGGAAGCCTAGTGTCTGTTTTTTTTTTATTTTGGTTTTTAAATTCTCCCTGAAAAAAAAAAATAGTGGGAGATTAATATTGGCATTTGTGCTTCAGTGCCAGTCCTGCGTGTGTGGCATCTCTCTCAAATTGTGGGCCACAGAAAGCCTAGTGTCTGTTTTTTTTTTTTATTTTGGTTTTTAAATTCTCCCTGAAAAAAAAAATAGTGGGAGATTAATATTGGCATTTGTGCTTCAGTGCCAGTCCTGCGTGTGTGGCATCTGTCTCATTTTGTGCCACAGAAAACCGAGTGTGTAACATTGTGCCTGATTTTCCTTGCAGTCTCACCCACCTATAAAGGGATATCTAAATCCTCCAGAAGTTTGAGTTCACCTTGTAAATTGTTTTACAGTGACAAATACCGTTACTTTGGTTACGTTTTCAAAACAATGAAGAAGTCTGGTGGAAGAGGTCGTGGCCGTGGGCGTTCATTGCCAGCTGGTAATGATGGTAGTGGTGGTGGAGCATCAGGTGGTCGTGGGAAAAACAATATAGCACCTAAGTCTCGAGCTGTGGAGCCAGGTTCGTCGTCTGGCTACACAAGGCCTCGAATGCTCCCTTTTCTGGGAGTAGGAAAACCGCTTTTAATGCCGGAGCAGCAAGAGCAAGTTTTGGCTTTCCTTGCTGACTCTGCCTCTAGCTCTTTTGCCTCCTCTTATGAAACTGGTAAATGTAAAAGCAGCGCGTCGTTAGTGGATGTTCACGCTCAGGGACAAGTGGCTCCATTGTCCTGTTCAGCAAAAACAACAACAGAGAAGGATGCGTCAGGCGACACAATGGGTTACTCCATGGAGCTCTTTACACATACCGTTCCTGGGTTAGAAAGTGAAACAGTTAACAGGCCATGCCCATTACAAGTTGAATCGGACATGGAGTGCACAGATGCACAGCCACAGCCAGATTACTATGCTGTTCCTTTGACTCAGACCACCACATTGCCCTCGCAGTGTTCTGATCTAGAATCAGACCCTGATGAGACTATGGTGCTCCGTCACAAACGCTATACCACCGGCTTACACGGTAACACAGACGAAGTTGCACATGAGATAGAAGAGGTGGTCATAGATGACCCAGTTGTTGACTCCGATTGGCAGCCATTGGGGGAACAGGGTGCAGGCGGCAGTAGTTCTGAAGCGGAGGAGGAGGGGCCGCAGCAGGCATCAACATCGCAACAGGTTCCATCTGCCGGGCCCGTATCTGGCCCAAAACGCAAAGCCAAAACCTGTTGGAGGACAGCGTGGCCATCCGCTTAAAGAAGCTCAGTCTGCAATGCCGGAAAAGGTATCCGATGCTAGAAAGAGTGCAGTCTGGCATTTTTTTAAACAACATCCAATTGATCAGCGCAAAGTCATCTGTCAAAAATGTTCAACTACCTTAACCCCTTCATGACCTTGGGATTTTTCGTTTTTCCGTGTTCGTTTTTCACTCCCCTCCTTCCCAGAGCCATAACTTTTTTATTTTTCCGTCAATTTGGCCATGTGAGGGCTTATTTTTTGCGGGATGAGTTGTATTTCGAACGACATCATTGGTTTTAGCATGTCGTGTACTAGAAAATGGGAAAAAAATTCCAAGTGCGGTGAAATTGCAAAAAAAGTGCAATCCCACACTTGTTTTTTGTTTGGCTTTTTTGCTAGGTTCACTAAATGCTAAAACTGACCTGCTATTATGATTCTCCAGGTCAGTACGAGTTCATAGACACCTAACATGACTAGGTTATTTTTTATCTAAGTGGTGAAAAAAAATTCCAAACTTTGCTAAAAAAAAAAAAAAAAAAATTGTGCCATATTCCGATACTCGTAGCGTCTCCATTTTTCGTGATCTGGGGTCGGTTGAGGGCTTATTTTTTGCGAGCCGAGATGACGTTTTTAATGATAGCATTTTGGTGCAGATACGTTCTTTTGCTCGCCCGTTATAGCATTTTAATGCAATGTCGCGGTGACCTAAAAAACGTAATTCTGGCGTTTTAATTTTTTTTCTCGCTACGCCGTTTAGCGATCATGTTAATGCTTTTTTTTAATTGATAGATCGGGCGATTCTGAGCGCGGCGATACCAAATATGTGTAGATTTGATTTTTTTTTATTGATTTATTTTGATTGGGGCGAAAGGGGGGTGATTTAAACTTTTATATTTTTTTTATTTTTTTCTCATTTTTTTAAACTTTTTTTTTTACTTTTGCCATGCTTCAATATCCTCTATGGGAGGCTAGAAGCAGGCACAACTCGATCGCCTCTGCTACATAGCAGCGATCTGCTGATCGCTGCTATGTAGCAGAAATGGAGGTGTGCTGTGAGCGCCGACCACAGTGTGGCGCTCACAGCCACCGGTGATCAATAACCATAGAGGTCTCTAGGACCTCTATGGTTACCATCCTGATGCATCGCCGACCCCAAATCATGTGACGGGGGTCGGCGATGACGTCATTTCCGGCCGCCCGGCCGGAAGCGGTAGTTAAATGCCGCTGTCTGCGTTTGACAGCGGCATTTAACTAGTTAATAGGTGCGGGCAGATTGCGATTCTGCCCGCGCCTATTACAGGCACATGTCAGCTGTTCAAAACAGCTGACATGTCCCGGCTTTGATGCGGGCTCACCGCGGAGCCCTGCATCAAAGCAGGGGATCTGACCTCGGACGTACTATCCCGTCCGAGGTCAGAAAGGGGTTAAGCAGAGGTCAGAATCTGAAAAGTCTAAATACAAGTTGCATGCATAGACATTTAACCACCATGCATTTGCAAGCCTGGACTAACTACCAAACGTCCCTTAAGGTTGTAGCACCCTCGGCCAATGAAGCTAGTCAGCAACGCTACCTCCCTTCCGTCACTGTAAGGCCACCATTTTCCGCACCACCTGCAGTATCTGTGAAGGTTTCATTGCCAGGCCAAAGCAGTCAGGGTCAGGGAATCACCAGTTTCGTAGTAGGAAACACTGCATCTAGGGCACCAGCAAGAATACCGTCTCCAACCGTCTCTCAGTCTGCCATGTCCACCGGCACCCCCGCTAGTTCCACGATCTCCAGCTCTCCAGTCCAGCTCACCCTACATGAGACTCTCGTTAGAAAAAGGAAGTACTCATCCTCGCATCCGCGTACACAGGGTTTGAACGCACACATAGCTAGACTAATCTCGTTAGAGATGATACCCTACTGGTTAGTTGAAAGCGAAGCTTTCAAAGCCCTGATGGACTACGCTGAACCACGCTACGAGCTACCCAGTCGACACTTCTTTTCGAGAAAAGCCATCCCAGCCCTCCACCAGCATGTTAAAGAGCGCATCGTCCATGCACTCAGGCAATCTGTGAGTACAAAGGTGCACCTGACAACAGATGCATTGACCAGTAGGCATGGCCAGGGACGTTACGTGTCCATCACGGCACACTGGGTGAATGTGGTGGATGCAGGGTTCACAGGGGACAGCAATATTGGGACAGTTCTGCCTAGCCCACGGTCTAGGAAACAGTTGGCTGTAGCCGTTCGTCCCCCCTCCTCCTCGTCCTCCTGCAGAAGCGAGAGCAGGTCCACAGACCGCAGTCGGACAACCACTCCATCCGCAGCTGCCACTGTTGCACACCAGGTGTCCCATTATGGGGCAGCTACTGGCAAGCGTCAGCAGGCTGTATTGGCTATGAAGTGTTTGGGTGACAACAGACACACCGCGGAAGTTCTGTCCGAGTTCTTGCAGAAAGAAACGCAGTCGTGGCTGGGCACTGTACATCTTGAGGCAGGCAAGGTAGTGAGTGATAATGGAAGGAATTTCATGGCTGCCATCGCCCTTTCCCAACTGAAACACATTCCTTGCCTGGCTCACACCTTAAACCTGGTGGTGCAGTGCTTCCTGAAAAGTTATCCAGGGTTATCCGACCTGCTCCTCAAAGTGCGCGGACTTTGCTCACATATCCGCCGTTCGCCCGTACACTCCAGCCGTATGCAGACCTATCAGCGGTCTTTGAACCTTCCCCAGCATCGCCTAGTCATCGACGTTGCAACAAGGTGGAACTCCACACTGCAGATACTTCAGAGACTGTGCGAACAGATGTGGGCTGTTATGTATTTGTGGGAGGATACACATACACGGGCAGGCAGTAGGATGGCAGACATGGAGTTGTCAGGTGTGCAGTGGTCGAAGGTACAAGACATGTGTCAAGTCCTTCAGTGTTTTGAGGAATGCACACGGCTGGTAAGTGCAGACAACGCCATAATAAGCATGAGCATCCCCCTAATGCGTCTGCTGATGCAAAGTTTGACGCACATAAAGGAGCAGGCGTCTGCAGCAGAGGAAGAGGAAAGCCTTGATGACAGTCAGCCATTGTCTGGTCAGGGCAGTGTACAGGACGAGGTAGCGGGCGAATAGGAGGAGGAGGAGGACGAGGAGGATGATGGGGATGAGTATTTTTTTAATGAGGAAGCTTCTCCGGGGCCACTGGAAATTGGTGGCGTGGCAAGGCCGGGTTCTGTTTTTTTGAGGGACACAAGTGACATAGATTTGCCTGTAACTGCCCCTCAACCCAGCACAACCACAGACTTGACAACTGGAACTTTGGCCCACATGGCGGATTATACCTTACGTATCCTCAAAAGGGACACACGCATTATTAAAATGATGACCGATGACGATTACTGGTTGGCCTGCCTCCTTCATCCTCGCTACAAAGGCAAATTACAAAATATTATGCCACATGAGAACTTGTTAGGCCTACTAAGCCTGTCTGCGGTCCCTCCTTCCAATAGTCCTCCACTGACCAGACCACTGCTGCCCGTGTACCCCTGGAACCTATTTTAAAGTGCCTACAGCCTACTTTTGTTATGTTAGGCCTACTAAGCCTGTCTGTGGTCCCTCCTTCCAATAGTCCTCCACTGACCAGACCAATGCTGTCTGTGTACCCCTGGAACCTATTTTAAATTGCATAGAGCATCCTTTTTTTAATTGTAGGCATACTAAGTCTGTCTGCAGTCCATAATTGAAATTGTCCTCCACTGACCAGAGCAATGCTGCCTGTGTACCCCTGGAACCTATTTTAAAGTGCCTACAGCCTAGTCCTGTTACCAATTTTGAACTGCATTTAGCCCACTTTATTCTTTGGGCCTATATCTGTGTTTCCTCCTCATCCTGCCCATTGCCCAGCCAGTGATAGATGAGTCTGCTGGTACATTGACCCATAACTGTTTTGAATTCAGCTTCTGGGCTTCCTCCGGTGGTTGTAGAGGGTAATGCAGTTGTGCCTGGACTGCAGGAGTGGACAGGTGTATCTACTAATTGCAAAACTGACTGGGGTATATAGCTTTGCTGGATCCTTTAGTCAGTGCCAGTTGTCCATTGTTCTTGAAGGATTCACTTCTCTGCTGGTCTCTCCAATTTGCTGTGTTTTTCTACAAAGATAAGTCCTGGCTTTGTTTTTGCTGTCCACCTGCAGTGGACCTTATAGTTCTGTGCATTTTCATGTTGTTGTCTTGTCCAGCTTGGTCTGTGAAGGATTTTTTGCAGCCTAGCTATTTCTCTGGAGATGCAGATATACCCCCCATGTCTTTAGTCAGATGTGGTGATCCGTATTTTCTGCGGTGGATATTTTCTAGTGTTTTTATACTGACCGCATAGTACTCTATTCTATTCTTTCTTTTTAACTAGTATGGCCTCCTATGCTAAAATCTGATTTCATATCTGTGTATGTTATTTCCCTCTCCTCTCACAGTCAATATTTGTGGGGGGCTATCTATCCTTTGGGGATTTTCTCTGAGGCAAGATAGGTTTCCTGTTTCTGTCTTTAGGGGTAGTTAGATCTTAGGCTGTGTCGAGGGGTCTAGGGAGCGTTAGGTACCCCCCACGGCTACGTCTAGTTGCGCTGCTAGGTTCAGGGTTGCGGTCAGTACAGGGACCACCTTCTCCAGATTACATCTTATGCTGCTCCAAGGCCACCAGATCATAACAGTACAACTGGCCAACAATGAGTTAATTGCATCTCAGAAGAAGGGTGGAAAGATTTTGAGCCATTTTTTTTCCTTAGCCTGTTTGGTCTGTTCCTCCCTCTTTACCTCTGGGTGGCTACGGAGTCTAGTATTAACATGTATGTTCAGGAGTTAGTTTCTCGGGTGGATCAGCTTGCTGCTAGGGTACAGGGTATTTCAGATTTCATTGTTCAGACGCCTGCCTTAGAGCCTAAGATTCCCACTCCTGATTTATTCTTTGGTGACAGATCCAAATTTTTGAGTTTCAAAAATAACTGTAAACTGTTTTTTGCATTAAGACCCCGGTCTTCTGGTGATCCTATTCAGCAGGTTAAAATCATCATATCTCTGCTGCGTGGTGACCCACAGGATTGGGCATTTTCCCTGGAATCTGGCAATCCTGCTTTGCTTAATGTTGATTCGTTCTTTCAGGCATTGGGGTTGTTGTATGATGAGCCTAATTCTGTGGATCAGGCTAAGAAAATCTTGTTAGCCCTGTGTCAAGGTCAAGAAGCGGCAAAATTGTATTGCCAGAGATTTAGAAAATGGTCTGTACTGACTAAATGGAATGAGGATGCCTTGGCGGCAATTTTCAGAAAGGGTCTTTCTGAATCCGTTAAAGATGTTATGGTGGGGTTCCCCACGCCTGCTGGTCTGAGTGATTCTATGTCTCTGGCCATTCAGATTGATCGGCGCTTGCGCGAGCGCAGAATTGTGCACACTGTGGCGTTGTCCTCTGAGCGGAGCCCTGAGCCTATGCAGTGTGATAGGATTTTGTCTAGAGCTGAACGTCAAACATTCAGGCGTCAGAATAGGTTGTGTTTTTATTGCGGCGATTCTGCTCATGTTATTTCTGATTGCCCTAAGCGTACTAAGAGAATCGCTAGTTCTGTTGCCATCAGTACTATCCAACCTAAATTTCTGTTATCTGTGACCTCGATCTGCTCATTATCATCATTTTCTGTCATGGCATTTGTGGATTCAGGCGCCGCTCTGAACTTAATGGACTTAGAATTTGCCAGACGTTGTGGTTTTCCCTTGCAGCCTTTGCAGAACCCTATTCCTTTGAGGGGCATTGATGCTACACCGTTGGCTAAAAATAAACCTCAGTTTTGGACACAGCTGACCATGCGCATGGCGCCAGCCCATCAGGAAGATTGTCGTTTTCTGGTGTTGCATAATTTGCATGATGATATTGTGCTGGGTTTTCCATGGTTGCAGCTACATAATCCGGTGTTAGATTGGAAATCCATGTCTGTGACTAGTTGGGGTTGTCAGGGGGTTCATGATCAGGTTCCATTGATGTTAATCTCCTCTTCCCCCTCTTCTGAAGTTCCTGAGTTTTTGTCTGACTTCCAGGATGTATTCAATGAGCCCAAATCCAGTTCCCTTCCACTGCATAGGGACTGTGATTGTGCTATTGATTTGATTCCAGGTTGCAAGTTCCGTAAGGGCCGACTTTTCAACCTGTCTGTGCCTGAACATACCGCCATGCGGAGCTATATTAGGGAGTCTTTGGAGAAAGGGCATATTCGGCCATCTTCTTCACCGTTGGGAGCGGGGTTCTTTTTTGTTGCCAAGAAGGATGGCTCCTTGAGACCATGTATTGATTATCGCCTCTTGAATAAGATCACGGTTAAATTTCAATACCCCTTGCCTTTGCTTACTGACTTGTTTGCTAGGATTAAGGGGTCTAGCTGGTTTACTAAGATTGACCTTCGAGGGGCATATAATCTTATTCGTATCAAGCAGGGTGACGAATGGAAAACTGCATTTAATACGCCCGAAGGCCATTTTGAATACCTTGTGATGCCATTCGGACTCTCTAATGCCCCATCTGTGTTCCAATCCTTCATGCATGACATCTTTCAGAGTTATCTTGATAAATTCATGGTTGTATATTTGGATAATATTTTGATTTTTTCCAATGATTGGGAGTCTCATGTGAAACAAGTCAGGATGGTATTTCAGATCCTCCGTAATAATGCTTTGTTTGTGAAGGGGTCAAAGTGCCTCTTTGGAGTGCAGAAGGTTTCTTTTTTGGGTTTCATTTTTTCTCCCTCATCTATAGAAATGGATCCGGTTAAGGTTCAGGCCATTCACAATTGGATTCAGCCCACATCTGTGAAGAGCCTTCAGAAATTCTTGGGCTTTGCTAATTTTTATCGTCGTTTCATTGCCAACTTCTCCAGTGTGGTTAAACCTCTAACCGATTTGACCAAGAAAGGCGCTGATGTGACGAATTGGTCCTCCGCGGCTGTTTCTGCCTTTCAGGAGCTTAAACGCCGATTTACTTCTGCCCCTGTGTTGCGTCAGCCGGATGTTTCTCTTCCATTTCAGGTTGAGGTTGACGCGTCTGAGATTGGGGCAGGGGCCGTTTTGTCTCAGGGGGATTCTGATGGTTCCTTGATGAAACCGTGTCCCTTCTTTTCTCAGAAGTTTTCGCCTGTGGAACGCAATTATGATGTCGGCAATCGGGAGTTGTTGGCTATGAAGTGGGCATTTGAGGAGTGGCGACATTGGCTTGAGGGGGCCAAGCACCGTATTGTGGTCCTGACCGATCAAAAGAATCTGATTTACCTCGAGTCTGCCAAACGGCTGAATCCTAGACAGGCTCGATGGTCCCTGTTTTTCTCCCGTTTTGATTTTGTGGTCTCGTACATTCCTGATACTAAGAATGTTAAGGCGTATGCCCTCTCTAGGAGTTTTTTTCCTGATTCCCCTGGGGTTCTTGAGCCGGTCGGCATTCTGAAGGAAGGGGTGATTCTTTCTGCCATCTCCCCTGATTTGCGACGGGTTCTTCAGGAATTTAAGGCTGATAAAGCTGACCGCTGTCCTGTGGGGAAACTGTTCCTGATAGATGGACTAGTAAAGTGATTTCTGAGGTTCATTGTTCTATGTTGGCTGGCCATCCTGGGATTTTTGGTACCAGAGATTTGGTTGGTAGGTCCTTTTGGTGGCCTTCTTTGTCACGGGATGTGCGTTCTTTTGTGCAGTCCTGTGGGATTTGTGCGCGGGCTAAGCCTTGCTGTTCCCGCGCTAGTGGGTTGCTTTTGCCATTGCCTGTCCCTGAGAGACCTTGGACGCATATTTCTATGGATTTTTTTTCCGATCTTCCTGTTTCCCAAAGAATGTCGGTTATCTGGGTTGTCTGTGACCGATTTTCTAAGATGGTTCATTTGGTGCCTTTGCCTAAATTGCCTTCTTCTTCTGATTGGGTTCCGTTGTTTTTTCAGCATGTGGTACGTTTGCATGGTATTCCGGAGAATATTGTGTCCGACAGAGGTTCCCAGTTTGTTTCTAGGTTTTGGCGGGCCTTTTGTGCCAAGCTGGGCATCGATTTGTCTTTTTCCTCTGCATTTCATCCTCAGACAAATGGCCAGACTGAGCGAACTAATCATTTCAAAAAACCTGATCTGCACATCCAAACATAGACTGAGTGTGAACAGGTGCTGAACCCAGAGTCGCCAACTCGTATATAGTTAAATAAATAGGGCAGCACACTGCAGCGCCAAAACATGCAAACTTGAAAAAACGAAATTTGAACTGCATTACTGCACTAGAAATATGAAAAATGAGAGCTTTTAGCGCACAAAAATGGTCAATTTTATGTGTACCTCGTAGCCACGTTAAGGCATCTCTCTTATACGAGGTCCTACGTTTGACCTACCTCACTGAGAATAAACGTCTCCATCTGAATGGGTACATGTAAAAACCTCTTCTTGGACGCAAATTCTCTCTCTATGTGGAGGGGTATTGGACCTACTATAATTAAAACACCTGAAGCTAGGAGGCGGGGAGTGCACGATCAGAAGGCTAGAGAATACATTTCAAAAAACTTGATCTGCACATCCAAACATAGACTGAGTGTGAACAGGTGCTGAACCCAGAGTCGCCAACTCGTATATAGTTAAATAAATAGGGCAGCACACTGCAGCGCCAAAACATGCAAACTTGAAAAAACGAAATTTGAACTGCATTACTGCACTAGAAATATGAAAAATGAGAGCTTTTAGCGCACAAAAATGGCCAATTTTATGTGTACCTCGTAGCCACGTTAAGGCATCTCTCTTATACGAGGTCCTACGTTTGACCTACCTCACTGAGAATAAACGTCTCCATCTGAATGGGTACATGTAAAAACCTCTTCTTGGACTCAAATTCTCTCTCTATGTGGAGGGGTATTGGACCTACTATAATTAAAACACCTGAAGCTAGGAGGCGGGGAGTGCACGATCAGAAGGCTAGAGAATACATTTCAAAAAACCTGATCTGCACATCCAAACATAGACTGAGTGTGAACAGGTGCTGAACCCAGAGTCGCCAACTCGTATATAGTTAAATAAATAGGGCAGCACACTGCAGCGCCAAAACATGCAAACTTGAAAAAACGAAATTTGAACTGCATTACTGCACTAGAAATATGAAAAATGAGAGCTTTTAGCGCACAAAAATGGCCAATTTTATGTGTACCTCGTAGCCACGTTAAGGCATCTCTCTTATACGAGGTCCTATGTTTGACCTACCTCACTGAGAATAAACGTCTCCATCTGAATGGGTACATGTAAAAACCTCTAGTTCGGCTACTTTGGTTTCGCCTTTTTTTTGTAATTTTGGTTTTCATCCTCGTTTTTCTTCTGGGCAGGTTGAGCCTTCTGACCTTCCTGGTGTGGATTCTGTGGTTGACAGGTTGCAGCAGATTTGGGCTTGTGTGGTGGACAATTTGGTGCTGTCTCAGGAGGAGGCTCAGCGTTTTGCTAACCGTCGTTGGTGTGTTGGTTCCCGGCTTCGGGTTGGTGTCTTCCCGTCATGTTCCTATGAAGGTTTCTTCCCCTAAGTTTAAGCCTCGATTTATTGGTCCTTATAGGATTTCTGAGATTATTAATCCGGTGTCCTTTCGCCTGGCGCTTCCGGCCTCTTTTGCAATTCATGATGTCTTCCATAGATCTTTGTTGCGGAAATATGTGGAGCCCGTTTTTCCCTCTGTTGATCCTCCGGCCCCTGTATTGGTCGATGGGGAGTTGGAATATGTTGTTGAGAAGATTTTGGATTCCTGTTTTTCGCAGCGGAAACTTCAGTACCTTGTCAAGTGGAAAGGCTATGGCCAGGAGGATAATTCTTGGGTTTCTGGCTCTGATGTACATGCCGTTGATTTGGTTCGTGCCTTTCATCGGGCTCATGCTGATCGGCCTGGGGGCTCTGGTGAGGGTTCGGTGACCCCTCCTCAAGGGGGGTACTGTTGTGAATTCAGCTTTTGGGCTCCCTCCGGTGGTTGTAGAGGGTAATGCAGTTGTGCCTGGACTGCAGGAGTGGACAGGTGTATCTACTAATTGCAAAACTGACTGGGGTATATAGCTTTGCTGGATCCTTTAGTCAGTGCCAGTTGTCCATTGTTCTTGAAGGATTCACTTCTCTGCTGGTCTCTCCAGTTTGCTGTGTTTTTCTACAAAGATAAGTCCTGGCTTTGTTTTTGCTGTCCACCTGCAGTAGACCTTATAGTTCTGTGCATTTTCATGTTGTTGTCTTGTCCAGCTTGGTCTGTGAAGGATTTTTTGCAGCCTAGCTATTTCTCTGGAGATGCAGATATACCCCCCATGTCTTTAGTCAGATGTGGTGATCCGTATTTTCTGCGGTGGATATTTTCTAGTGTTTTTATACTGACCGCATAGTACTCTGTTCTATTCTTTCTTTTTAGCTAGTATGGCCTCCTATGCAAAAATCTGATTTCATATCTGCGTATGTTATTTCCCTCTCCTCTCACAGTCAATATTTGTGGGGGGCTATCTATCCTTTGGGGATTTTTTCTGAGGCAAGATAGGTTTCCTGTTTCTGTCTTTAGGGGTAGTTAGATCTTAGGCTGTGTCGAGGGGTCTAGGGAGCGTTAGGTACCCCACACGGCTACGTCTAGTTGCGCTGCTAGGTTCAGGGTTGCGGTCAGTACAGGGACCACCTTCTCCAGAGTACGTCTTATGCTGCTCCAAGGCCACCAGATCATAACACATAACGCAACATTCCCCGTGCACGCTACACAGCAAGATTGTGACCCTGCTGAAAGTCAGGTTCCTCTTCCCGCATACCATACCACCTTACACGGGGGCAAAGAGGAAGGTGCAGATGAAAGTGCAGGTTCCTTCATCAGGTGGGGGGAGGAATACTCGTTGGCGATGTCACTGGCACAGGGCCCCTCATAGTACGCAAAAGTGTCGCTGCCGGTGGGAGGCGCCCCCGCCGTGCAAACACACCGCCGTACTTTGAGGGGCCCTGTGCCAGTGCCAATGCCAACGAGTGGGCCCCCCTGCTTGCTCAGGATCACAGCACTTGCAAAGTTGAAATACTTACCTCTCCCTGCTCCACTGCCGTGACGTGGTCCAGATTTCCTGGGCCCACTAAATATTTGAACCAGCCCTACCCCCCACAACTTTAGCCAAATGACCCCCAATTTCCAATGCCTTACTATTATTATAAGGTAAATTAAGATTGACAAGCGTCAGTAACAAGAATTAATGTTTTTGCCATTAAAATGGGCACTGTACATGTTTTCCTGGCCTCAACTCACTGTCGACTATGCTCCCCCATTGACTTGCATTGGGTTTCGTGTTTCGGTCGATCCCCGACTTTTCGCGATAATCGGCCGATTCCACTCGACTCGACTGTTGAGATAGTCGGGTTTCGCGAAACTCGACTCGACCCTAAAAAACTAAAAGTCGCTCAACCCTAAAGCTGACAGATTCCCTTTAAGAGGCATTTACAATGTAAGCAGATTGTGAATTAGCATTGTTAAATTCTCTCATTTCATGATAATCCTGCTAAGTAAACAGGTCGACGATCACCCGATTAACAAGCAAAATGTTCAATAGGTAAAATGATCTTTTACGCAGCATGAACAGATGTCGCACTGCGGAGAACCATAACAATCTATGCTTTATTTACTTTGGTCTGCCTATGTAAAAAGGCAGTCAATCAGTAAAACTTTCCTGATTGGCAGTCATATAGTCCCACCAGTCAGTCAGTGTATATGAACCTTTAGTTAGAAATATGGCTATAATTGGTCCTGTATACAATATGTTGTTTCTCAGAATGCAAATCACAAGGGACATCACTGTGCAATGGCTAGTGAACTTATTATAGTACACAATTTCCAGCATTTAGGATAGGAATGGACTCTAACTGAAGAACAGTACTTCACCAGTAAAGCAAAGTATTTATTACTAGTGATGAGCGAATATACTCGATACTCGAGATTTCCCGAGCACGCTCTGGTGTCCTCCGAGTATTTTTTAGTGCTCGGAGTTTTAGTTTTTAGCGCCGCAGCTGAATGATTTACATCTGTTAGGCTACTTTCACACTGGCGTTTTTTTTAATACGTCGCAATGCGTCGTTTAGGGGAAAAAATGCATCCTGCAAAGTTGTTTGCAGGATGCGTTTTTGCCCCATAGAGTTACATTACCGACGCATTGCGACGTATTGACACACGTCGCAACCGTCTTGCGACAGTTGCGCCATGTTGTGGCGGACCGCCGGGAGCAAAAAAGTTAAATGTAACGTTTTTTTGCAGCCGACGGACCGCTTTTTCCGACTGAACATGCGCGGCCGGAACTCTGCCCCCACCTCCCCGCACCTCACAATGAGGCAGCGGATGCACCGGAGAAATGCATCCGAAGCACCCGTTGTGCGGCACAACAAACGCTAGTGTCGGAATCTCGGCCCGATGCAATGCGACGGGCCGAATCCGACGCTAGTGTGAAAGTAGCCTTAGCCAGCATAAGTACATGTGGGGGTTGCCTGGTTGCTAGGGAATCCCCACATGTACTTATGCTGGCTAACAGAAGTAAATCATTCAGCTGCGGTGCTAAAAACTAAATCTCCGAGCACTAAAAAATATTCGGAGGACACTCGAGCGTGATCGGGAAATCTCGAGTAACGAGTATGTTCACTCATCACTATTTATTACCCAACTGTTAGATTCTATCTTTACAATGTATAAAATATTTAAGAGGGGAACCTACACCTTGGTTCAGAGGATTATGTGACAGTCTTTTAAGTAGTTCCTACTACTGACTGCCCCAAATGGTAAATAGCAAAGTTTGACAGCAGTTCCCTTCACACTCAGTTTGCAGCAATGAGTAGGCATCTGATGTTGCTAAGCAGCAACAGTGACTGCACAATTAGGACATTCTAACAACCAGATTTTTTTCTCCCCATACAATTATATTGTCTGATTTTATTTTCACCACTGCTTTTTCAGTTGATAATGTTACTTCTTTGAATAATAGCATTGTGTAATAACAGGTAACTTGTTTATTTTTTATAAGTGAAGAAGAAAAAAAAATGATATTTTGAAAATAAATAGTAAAAATAACAGTTTAAAGATTTTAGACAAATGCCTTGTCTCATGGAGGTAACCTTGTTTTAAGGTCCACACAGGAATATAAAAGAATTTTAATATTTTCATTTAAAAAAGATCATTTTCATCTACATTGATATCTGTTAGTTTTATGTCCATTTTTTACATGTCTATAACAATTATATTTTGCAACAGTATAAAAAAAGTTTAATTGCAAAATATACAAAAAAAATCATTTCCAATATATGGATGATCCGTATTGGATCTGTTTTGTTTTGCACACCCATAGTGTTAAGTGGGCAAGTCTCATCCAAAATGCGGAAAAGAAAAGTGCATGCTGCAATTTTTTGTTTCTCAACAGACATTTGGTCCGTCTAAATAAAAAAACTTCCCATCTGTATAGCTCTTTTTAATAACATTGATCCGAGTGCTGACCACGTGATGTTATTTTCTTCAGAGCACTTTACCAAAAATACCACATCAGGAATTCTGGCTGTTTCACTGTGGTCCACAGACTGAGACAGATGAAGAGTGAATTGGTGACATACGGGCTACACTATGCCCTCTCCTTCCCGTCGGCCTTCTGCCGATGCCCGCTGTCAACGCTATCTGCATCCTCAGGATGCTGACAGTGTTGAGTACATTGGTGGAAGATGTGGCTGCCGAGAGAACAATAGCAAAGGAAGTATGTTTTTTTTTGTTTTTGTATGTGTATGGGATATGTGCATGTACATAGAAGGCTATGTGGGGCTCACTGTATAAATGGAATCTATAGGGGCTCACACTGTATATATGGAGGCTATGTGGGGCTTATACTGTATATAGGAGGGTATGTGGGGCTCACACTGTATATATGGAGGCTATGCAGGACTCAAACTGTATATTGGAGACTGTGGGAGGCTCATACTGTATATACAAGGATATTTGAATGTAGGAGACTTTGTGGCACTTTTACTGTATATAGGAGACTATATGGAGCTTATACTGAATATAGGAGGCTATATGGGGGGTCTAGCTGTACACAGGAGGCTATGTGAGGGCTCATATTGTATACAGAGAGGATATATGGGGACTCACATAGGGGGCTATGCTGGGTCTTATATTGTATATAAGAGGCTATGAGGGGGTCATAGTGTAGATAGGGGCTGTTTGTGGGCTCATAAACTATATAGGGGGCTGTGTGCTGGCTCATATGTACAGTGGGGCAAAAAAGTATTTAGTCAGTCAGCAATAGTGCAAGTTCCACCACTTAAAAAGATGAGAGGCGTCTGTAATTTACATCATAGGTAGACCTCAACTATGGGAGACAAACTGAGAAAAAAAAATCCAGAAAATCACATTGTCTGTTTTTTTAACAATTTATTTGCATATTATGGTGGAAAATAAGTATTTGGTCAGAAACAAAATTTCATCTCAATACTTTGTAATATATCCTTTGTTGGCAATGACAGAGGTCAAACATTTTCTGTAAGTCTTCACAAGGTTGCCACACACTGTTGTTGGTATGTTGGCCCATTCCTCCATGCAGATCTCCTCTAGAGCAGTGATGTTTTTGGCTTTTCGTTTGGCAACACGGACTTTCAACTCCCTCCAAAGGTTTTCTATAGGGTTGAGATCTGGAGACTGGCTAGGCCACTCCAGGACCTTGAAATGCTTCTTACGAAGCCACTCCTTCGTTGCCCTGGCGGTGTGCTTTGGATCATTGTCATGTTGAAAGACCCAGCCACGTTTCATCTTCAATGCCCTTGCTGATGGAAGGAGGTTTGCACTCAAAATCTCACGATACATGGCCCCATTCATTCTTTCATGTACCCGGATCAGTCGTCCTGGCCCCTTTGCAGAGAAACAGCCCCAAAGCATGATGTTTCCACCACCATGCTTTACAGTAGGTATGGTGTTTGATGGATGCAACTCAGTATTCTTTTTCCTCCAAACACGACAAGTTGTGTTTCTACCAAACAGTTCCAGTTTGGTTTCATCAGAGCATAGGACATTCTCCCAAAACTCCTCTGGATCATCCAAATGCTCTCTAGCAAACTTCAGATGGGCCTGGACATGTACTGGCTTAAGCAGTGGGATACGTCTGGCACTGCAGGATCTGAGTCCATGGTGGCGTAGTGTGTTACTTATGGTAGGCCTTGTTACATTGGTCCCAGCTCTCTGCAGTTCATTCACTAGGTCCCCCCGCGTGGTTCTGGGATTTTTGCTCACCGTTCTTGTGATCATTCTGACCCCACGGGGTGGGATTTTGCGTGGAGCCCCAGATCGAGGGAGATTATCAGTGGTCTTGTATGTCTTCCATTTTCTTATTATTGCTCCCACTGTTGATTTCTTCACTCCAAGCTGGTTGGCTATTGCAGATTCAGTCTTCCCAGCCTGGTGCAGGGCTACAATTTTGTTTCTGGTGTCCTTTGACAGCTCTTTGGTCTTCACCATAGTGGAGTTTGGAGTCAGACTGTTTGAGGGTGTGCACAGGTGTCTTTTTATACTGATAACAAGTTTAAACAGGTGCCATTACTACAGGTAATGAGTGGAGGAAAGAGGAGACTCTTAAAGAAGAAGTTACAGGTCTGTGAGAGCCAGAAATCTTGATTGTTTGTTTCTGACCAAATACTTATTTTCCACCATAATATGCAAATAAATTGTTAAAAAAACAGACAATGTGATTTTCTGGATTTTTTTTTCTCAGTTTGTCTCCCATAGTTGAGGTCTACCTATGATGTAAATTACAGACGCCTCTCATCTTTTTAAGTGGTGGAACTTGCACTATTGCTGACTGACTAAATACTTTTTTGCCCCACTGTATATAGGGTGATGTCAGCATACTTAATACTGCTAGCTATTAAGTGATGCAATTAATATTAGTATAAATATTAATATTAATTATAATTATTTTAATTTTGAGCAGAATTAATTTCAGTCTAATGGTTTATCCCTCCACAACAATCAAGGTCTCTCATGTGGCCCCATGATATAGAAAAACAGAGAGTAGACCAAAGAGCTACTAAAACACAGTTTTTGCTCTGCTCTACTTGATCCATTCACATACTACATCGTAGGTGATTTATCTGTATGAATGGAATGTAATATTACATTGCACAATATTTACTACTAAAACTAAGGTTTATGTTGCAAGGGACAGAAAGATATGCCGCCCGTACCCGTTTAAGAAAAAAAATGTTTTTGCTTGTGTTTAGGTGCTTGAAGTGTTAGTGATAAATATATTAAATATATTTTAATAAACCACATAAAATAACATTGTAGAGTAATTGTGCACATATGTATGTTGTTTTTGATAAGTATATCACACTATAAAAATGAGCTAAATTCCCTTCCACTTTTTCTGAACAGATGTCATTCTGTACGTGTTTCAGCCTGGTAGATGTGCTTGTTCTTTCAACACGTTTTAATCCTAATTTAGCTAGCTATTTCTATTCCCTGTTTCGTAGCTAACCTCTTCACGATTTCTTTGACAACCTGCGAATGTCTTGCAGCTGAACGTGGTATTAATTACATTTCAAAGAAAGCCTTGTATTCAATTTGAGGCAATCTGAAAACCAGAAATATGTGACTAAAACTGCTGCCAAGTCAATTACCTAAAAATACAAATGTTCACTGCCATATAGAATTTAATCGTAAATTCAGATTTGAAGCACATTTAAGCAAATTTACAGTCTTCATATAAAATCGTGAGGAACTAGATATTTTTATGCCCCATACATGTCTATTTAATAATGTGTTCTTCTTAGCTTTTCATCAATGTAATGGTTTGTGTTATGGATCAAGGACAAACACAAGATTCTAGCTTTGCTTTAAAATGAAATCACTCGTAATGTATATAGTAAAACATAACATTTTAAATCTCAATTTTACAAAAGAAAATGCAATGTTGCTCAAACATAGCAAACCTACCCTAATGATCTAATTATATCAGTGATTTAATGTTAAACCACAGTTGATGTAATGTTATTTGAATTATTCTATTAAGAGAACATTTCTCAACTAAACATTTCATATGCCGGACAACATCGTATCTCAGTAGAAAGAGTTAATTTACCTGTTAATAGCTGTTTTCAACAATTTAATACAAACTTTTATTTTTGGGGGTTAGTATCTTTCTGTTAAGAAAATTTTCAGAAACAAAATCAATTACCTGTAAATGCAATTTCTTATTTTTTTTTAGAATTAGTGTGCTTATGTTTAAGGAATTTGTAAGTGATAATTGAATGAAATGAATCAAAAAACAAATTAACCAATCCAATTTGGCAAATTATAAGGAAGAATATATTTTTTATAGTTTTTTTTTTCTCAAAAATACTCCCATAAAGGTTCCCTTTAATGAGTGTGCTCACTAGAACAGAGCCTGCTACAGATGTCAGCCAGGGTGCCTGACATAGATGTCACTTTTCCAGCCACAAATATGCAATGATTAGCAGATTGGTTAGGTTTAAAAACTATGCAACTTTTATTAATACCTTCTATCTGAAAAAAAATAATTTATATAATCTTCTAGATTGTGAGCCTTTGCGGGCAGGGTCGTCTCTCCTCCTGTACCAGTTATGACTTGCATTGTTTAAGATTACTGTACTTGTTTTTATTATGTATACCCCTCCTTACATGTAAAGCGCCATGGAATAAATGGCGCTATAACAATAATAAATAATAATAATAATAATATACAAATACATTTTTAGCAATCAGGATAAAATAGCATTTCTGGCTATATGGAGATAACTGTAACTAAACCTTTGTCTTTTGGGTGGAGTTAATGGGTACAATGCTCCGCTTCTTTTGACTGCTCTACTTTCTAGGAATATACACAGAATACTTTGAACCTGTGCGGCAGTTCATGTGTCAGGACTAGTGTTGAGCATTCCGATACCGCAAGTATCGGGTATCGGCCGATACTTGCGGTATCGGAATTCCGATACCGAGATCCGATACTTTTGTGGTATCGGGTATCGGTATCGGATACATAGAGATGTGTAAAATAAAGAATTAAAATAAAAAATATTGATATATTTACCTCTCCGGCGGCCCCTGGACTCAGCGCGGGTAACCGGCAGGCTTCGTTGTTCAAAATCAGCGCTTTTAGGACCTGAGAATCACGTCCCGGCTTCTGATTGGTCGCGGGCCGCCCATGTGACCGCCACGCGACCAATCACAAGCCGCGACGTCACCGCAAGCTATTAACGCGCTCATTTTTAAAAATGAGCGCGTTAATGGCTTTCAAAGACGTAGCGGCTTGTGATTGGTCGCGGCCACGCGACCAATCACAAGCCGCGACGTCACCGCAAGCTATTAACGCGCTCATTTTTAAAAATGAGCGCGTTAATAGCTTGCGGTGACGTCGCGGCTTGTGATTGGTCGCGTGGCCGCGACCAATCACAAGCCGCTACGTCTTTGAAAGTCATTACCGCGCTCATTTTTAAAAATGAGCGCGTTAATAGCTTGCGGTGACGTCGCGGCTTGTGATTGGTCGCGTGGCCGCGACCAATCACAAGCCGCTACGTCTTTGAAAGTCATTACCGCGCTCATTTTTAAAAATGATCGCGTTAATAGCTTGCGGTGACGTCGCGGCTTGTGATTGGTCGCGTAGCCGCGACCAATCACAAGCCGCTACGTCTTTGAAAGTCATTAACGCGCTCATTTTTAAAAATGAGCGCGTTAATAGCTTGCGGTGACGTCGCGGCTTGTGATTGGTCGCGTGGCGGTCACATGGGCGGCCCGCGACCAATCAGAAGCCGGGACGTGATTCTCAGGTCCTAAAAGCGCTGATTTTGAACAACGAAGCCTGCCGGTTACCCGCGCTGAGTTCAGGGGCCGCCGGAGAGGTAAATATATCAATATTTTTTATTTTAATTCTTTATTTTACACATCCCTATGGATCCCAGGGCCTGAAGGAGAGTTTCCTCTCCTTCAGACCCTGGGAACCATGAGAATACCTTCCGATACTTGATGTCCCATTGACTTGTATTGGTATCGGATATCGGTATCGGCGATATCCGATATTTTTTGGGTATCGGCCGATACTATCCGATACCGATACTTTCAAGTATCGGACGGTATCGCTCAACACTAGTCAGGACAGAGGCACACCTCAACCTTGAAAATATCTTCATATGTTATACTAGATTGCATGCATATGGATGAGTTAATAGATTTCTTGAATTAAAAGGATAATCACAGAATGTAAAGCTTAAATGCTGAAAACTCGCTTACTGATCATTTGAGGTCTTTGCTGTTAAGCCCCAGTGATCTTTAGAAAGGTGGTATGCCAGGTCCCATTTTCAGTGGATGAAAAGTGCGCATTCTTGACTTTCATTCCACTTATTTTCTATGTGACTACCAGAGAGAAAAGTAAAAGTTTCAGCTGTTTCAAGAAGTCCGATAGTCACCAAATGAGGTGGAGGCTCAGCATATGCATCTTCATCCAATTGTGATATTTCGGAGTCCATTTGCAAGGAACCAAAGCCTCCCTCTCCGAATTAGTGTGGACAATCAGACCCTATGCACTAATAAGTTTTTCCTTATTGTAATGGGGATAATGTTCAATTTTGTGAATACATCAATTTTCTGGTAAATAATTAAAGGCCTGTGAAGGTGTAAAGGTGAACAAAATGGCTATCATCCCCTCTGCAGACCCCTGCTGTTTAAGTATGTGTAAATTGCATTCTGTTCTGTGTTTTACCTTCATGTAGGCTGCAGTTCCCTGTTAGTCAGGGTGAAAGGGTTAACTGTAGGGCCAGTCTAAAGTTGAGGAGGAGTAATTGACACTAGTGTTTTAGTTTCTGTTTTTAGGTAACTTCAGAGTGAAAGGCAGAAAAGCAAGGACACCCTAAGTGAGTTCTATCAGGTGCTGAGCCCACACCATTCTGGGTACATGAGAGCTGATATATAAAGCTGAGATGTGTCCACAACAGCCACCAGTGGAATTGTGATCCACCCACAGCTGTTGCCTAGTTAAATGCTACTGTCAATTTCTGACAGTGGCATTTAACTCGCCCTTACCAGAATCGTGTCACTAATTCTGCTCATCGGTGACCCATGATTGAAGGTCATCAACGGGTCTCTGGAAGACCTCTATGGTTGTCACAGCTGAATAGATATAAGCACTGCCCGGTGGTCAGCGCTCATAGCAAGTGACCGTTTCTGCTACATATAGGCGATCTGATCATCGACTGGGTGGAGCAGAGGAGATCAAAGTAGTGCAGCTTCTAGTCTTTCATGGAGACTATTGAAGCATGAAAAGGTAAAAAAAAAAATAAAAAAAATATTAACCCTTTCGCGCCCAAGCCTGTTTTTGCCAATTTTTTCAATTCTGACAAGGGTCAATTTATGAGTTCACAACTCTTGAATAGGGTTGAGCGACTTTTACTTTTTCAGGATCGAGTCGGGTTTCGCGAAACCCGACTTTGTCAAAAGTCGGGTCGGGTAAAATCGGCCGATCATTGCGAAAAGTCGGGGGGCCGAATGAAACACGAAATCCAATGCAAGTCAATGGGGAATAAAAGTCAGCAGTGAGTGGAGGACAGAAAAACACCTAGAGAGCCCATTTTAATGTCAAAAACATCAATTCTTGTTACTTAAGCTTGCCAATCTTAATTAACCTTATAATAATAGTTAGGTATTGAAAATTGGGGGTCATTTGGTTAAAGTTGTGGGGGGAGGGGAGGGCTGGCTCAATTTTTTCTTGGGCCCAGGAAATGTGGAATATGTCACGGCTGTGGAGCAGGGAGAGGTAAGTATTTCAACTTTGCAAGTGCTGTGATCCAGAGCAAGCAGGGGGGTCTGTTGTGAATTCTGTTGTCGGGCTCCCTCCTGTGGTCATGAATGGTACTTCGGCTGGTTCTGTCAATGGACTTTCTCTGGGGGCTGTGGGTGTTTCTGAGTTTCCTTCCGCAGGTGACGAGATTAATTCGTTAGCTGGCTGCTCTATTTAACTCCACTTAGATCTTTGCTCCATGCCACCTGTCAATGTTCCAGTATTGGTCTAGTTCACTCCTGGATCGTTCTTGTGACCTGTCTTCCCAGCAGAAGCTAAGTGACTGCTTGTTTTTCTCTGGTTTGCTATTTTTCTGTCCAGCTTGCTATTTTGATTGTTGTCTTGCTTGCTGGAAGCTCTGGGACGCAGAGGGAGCGCTTCCGCACCGTGAGTTGGTGCGGAGGGTCTTTTTGCGCCCTCTGCGTGGTCTTTTTGTAGGTTTTTGTGCTGACCGCAAAGCTACCTTTCCTATCCCCAGTCTGTTCAGTAAGTCGGGCCTCACTTTGCTTAATCTATTTCATCTCTGTGTTTGTATTTTCATCTTTACTCACAGTCATTATATGTGGGGGGCTGCCTTTTCCTTTGGGGAATTTATCTGAGGCAAGGTAGGCTTTATTTTTCTATCTTTAGGGCTAGCTAGTTCCTTAGGCTGTGCCGAGTTGCATAGGGAGCGTTAGGAGCAATCCACGGCTATTTCTAGTGTGGTTGATAGGATTAGGGATTGCGGTCAGCAGAGTTCCCACGTCCCAGAGCTCATCCTATATTATCAGTAACTATCAGGTCATTCCGTGTGCTCTTAACCATCAGGTCCATTATTGTCCTGACCACCAGGTCATAACAGTACAGGTGGCCCAAAGTACTAATGCATGTCAATAGAGGGATAAGAGAAGTTCTGAGACCATTTTTTTTTCTTTGCAGTGTGTTTTGTCTCTCTTTTCCCTTTTACATCTGGGTGGTTCAGAACACAGGTGTAGACATGGACATTCAAGGTCTGTCCTCTTTGATGGATAATCTCACTATAAGTGTACAAAACATTCAAGATTTTGTGGTTCAGAATCCGATGTCAGAGCCTAGGATTCCAATTCCTGATTTGTTTTTTGGTGATAGATCTAAGTTCGTGAATTTCAAAAATAATTGTAAATTGTTTCTTGCCTTGAAACCTCGCTCCTCAGGTGACCCTGTTCAACAAGTAAAGATCATTATTTCTTTTTTACGTGGTGACGCTCAAGACTGGGCATTTTCCCTTGCGCCAGGAGATCCGGCATTGCGTGATGTTGATGCGTTTTTCCTGGCGCTTGGATTGCTTTATGACGAACCTAATTCAGCGGATCAGGCAGAGAAAATCTTGCTGGCTCTGTGTCAGGGTCAGGATGAAGCGGAGATATATTGTCAGAAGTTTAGAAAGTGGTCTGTGCTCACTCAGTGGAATGAATGTGCCCTGGCAGCAATCTTCAGAAAGGATCTCTCTGAAGCCCTTAAGGATGTCATGGTGGGATTTCCCATGCCTGCTGGTCTGAATGAGTCTATGTCTTTGGCCATTCAGATCGATCGACGCTTGCGTGAGCGTAAAGCTGTGCACCATTTGGCGGTACTATCTGAGCATGGGCCTGAGCCTATGCAATGTGACAGGATTTTGACCAGAGCTGAACGGCAAGAACACAGACGTCGGAATGGGCTATGTTTTTACTGTGGTGATTCCACTCATGCTATCTCCGATTGTCCTAAGCGCACTAAGCGGTTCGCTAGGTCTGACACCATTGGTACGGTACAGTCTAAATTTCTATTGTCCGTTACTCTGATTTGTTCTTTGTCATCCTATTCTGTTATGGCATTTGTGGATTCAGGCGCTGCCCTGAATTTGATGGACTTGGAGTATGCTAGGTGCTGTGGTTTTTTCTTGGAGCCCTTGCAGTATCCTATTCCATTGAGAGGAATTGATGCTACGCCTTTGGCCAAGAATAAGCCTCAGTACTGGACCCAATTGACCATGTGCATGGCTCCAGCACATCAGGAGGATATCCGCTTTCTGGTGTTGCATAATCTGCATGATGTGGTCGTTTTGGGGTTGCCATGGCTACAGGTTCATAATCCAGTATTGGACTGGAAATCTATGTCTGTGTGCAGCTGGGGTTGCCAGGGGGTACATGGTGATGTTCCATTTTTGTCTATTTTGTCTTCCACTCCTTCTGAAGTTCCAGAGTTTTTGTCGGATTATCGGGATGTATTTGATGAGCCCAAAGCCAGTGCCCTACCTCCTCATAGGGATTGCGATTGTGCAATTAATTTGATTCCTGGTAGTAAGTTTCCTAAGGGCCGATTGTTCAATTTATCTGTGCCAGAACACGCCGCTATGCGGAGTTATATAAAGGAATCCTTGGAGAAAGGCCATATTCGCCCATCGTCATCACCGTTAGGAGCAGGGTTCTTTTTTGTGGCCAAGAAGGATGGTTCTTTGAGACCTTGTATTGATTACCGCCTTCTCAATAAAATTACAGTCAAATTTCAGTATCCTTTGCCATTGCTGTCTGATTTGTTTGCTCGTATTAAAGGGGCTAGTTGGTTCACCAAGATAGATCTTCGAGGGGCGTATAATCTTGTGCGTATTAAACAAGGCGATGAATGGAAAACAGCATTTAATACGCCCGAGGGCCATTTTGAGTACCTGGTTATGCCATTCGTGCTTTCCAATGCTCCATCAGTATTTCAGTCCTTTATGCATGACATCTTCCGAGAGTACCTGGATAAATTCCTGATTGTGTATTTAGATGATATTTTGGTCTTGGGAGTCTCATGTGAAGCAGGTCAGAATGGTGTTCCAGGTCCTTCGTGCGAATTCCTTGTTTGTGAAGGGGTCAAAGTGTCGCTTTGTAGTTCAGAAGGTTTCATTTTGGGGGTTCATTTTTTCCCCTTCTACTATCGAGATGGACCCTGTTAAAGTCCAAGCCATTTACGATTGGACTCAGCCGACATCTGTGAAGAGCCTGCAAAAGTTCCTGGGCTTTGCTAATTTTTATCGGCGCTTCATCGCTAATTTTTCTAGTGTTGCTAAACCGTTGACTGATTTGACCAAGAAGGGTGCTGATGTGGTCAATTGGTCTTCTGCAGCTGTAGAGGCTTTTCAGGAGTTGAAGCGTCGTTTTTCTTCTGCCCCTGTGTTGTGCCAGCCAGATGTTTTGCTCCCGTTTCAGGTTGAGGTTGATGCTTCGGAGATTGGAGCTGGGGCTGTTTTGTCGCAAAGAAGTTCTGATGGCTCGGTGATGAAGCCATGTGCGTTCTTTTCTAGAAAGTTTTCGCCTGCTGAGCGCAATTATGATGTTGGTAATCGAGAGTTGTTGGCCATGAAGTGGGCATTCGAGGAGTGGCATCATTGGCTTGAAGGAGCCAAGCATCGCGTGGTGGTCTTGACAGATCACAAGAATTTGACTTATCTTGAGTCTGCCAAACGGTTGAATCCGAGACAGGCTCGATGGCCGTTATTTTTCTCCTGTTTTGATTTTGTGGTTTCGTACCTTCCGGGCTCTAAGAATGTGAAGGCTGATGCCCTGTCAAGGAGTTTTGTGCCTGACTCTTCGGGTGTTCCTGAGCCGGCGGGTATTCTCAAAGAGGGGGTAATTTTGTCGGCCATCTCCCCTGATTTGCGGCGGGTGCTACAAAAAATTTCAGGCTGATAGACCTGACCATTGCCCAGCAGAGAAACTGTTTGTCCCTGATAGATGGACTGGTAGAGTTATCTCTGAGATTCATTGTTCAGTGTTGGCTGGGCATCCTGGAATCTTTGGTACCAGAGATTTGGTGGCTAGATCCTTTTGGTGGCCGTCATTGTCACGGGATGTGCGTTCTTTTGTGCAGTCCTGTGGGACTTGTGCTCGGGCTAAGCCCTGCTGTTCTCGTGCCAGTGGGTTGCTTTTGCCCTTGCCGGTCCCAAAGAGGCCCTGGATGCATATTTCTATGGATTTTATTTCGGATCTCCCCGTCTCTCAAAAGATGTCGGTCATTTGGGTGGTTTGTGATCGCTTTTCTAAGATGGTCCATTTGGTACCTTTGTCTAAATTGCCTTCTTCCTCTGATTTGGTGCCTTTATTTTTCCAGCATGTGGTTCGTTTACATGGTATCCCAGAGAACATAGTTTCTGACAGAGGTTCCCAGTTTGTTTCGAGGTTTTGGCGATCTTTTTGTGCAAGGATGGGCATTGATTTGTCTTTTTCCTCGGCTTTCCATCCTCAGACAAATGGCCAAACCGAACGAACTAATCAGACTTTGGAAACATATCTGAGATGCTTTGTTTCTGCTGATCAGGATGATTGGGTGTCCTTTTTGCCGTTGGCTGAGTTCGCCCTTAATAATCGGGCCAGCTCGGCTACTTTGGTTTCACCGTTTTTCTGCAATTCTGGTTTCCATCCGCGTTTCTCTTTAGGGCAGGTTGAGTCTTCGGACTGTCCTGGTGTAGATACTGTGGTGGATAGGTTGCAGCAGATTTGGACTCATGTGGTGGACAATTTGACATTGTCCCAGGAGAAGGCTCAAAGTTTCGCAAACCGCCGGCGTTGTGTGGGTCACCGACTTCGTGTTGGGGATTTGGTTTGGTTGTCGTCTCGTTATGTTCCTATGAAGGTTTCCTCTCCTAAGTTTAAGCCTCATTTCATTGGTCCGTATAAGATTTCTGAGGTTATCAATCCTGTGTCATTTCGTTTAGCCCTTCCTGCTTCTTTTGCCATCCATAATGTGTTCCATAGGTCGCTGTTGCGGAGATACGTGGCGCCTGTGGTTCCATCCGTTGATCCTCCTGCCCCGGTGTTGGTTGAGGGGGAGTTGGAGTATGTGGTGGAGAAGATTTTGGATTCTCGTATTTCGAGATGGAAACTCCAGTACCTGGTCAAGTGGAAGGGTTATGGTCAGGAAGATAATTCCTGGGTCTTTGCCTCTGATGTTCATGCTGCCGATCTGGTTCGTGCCTTTCATTTGGCTCGTCCTGATCAGCCTGGGGGCTCTGGTGAGGGTTCGGTGACCCCTCCTCAAAGGGGGGTACTGTTGTGAATTCTGTTTTGGGGTCCCTCCTGTGGTCATGAATGGTACTTCGGCTTGTTCTGTCCATGGACTTTCTCTGGTGGCTGTAGGTGTTTCTGAGTTTCCTTCTGCAGGTGACGAGGTTAATTCGTTAGCTGGCTGCTCTATTTAACTCCACTTAGATCTTTGCTCCATGCCACCTGTCAATGTTCCAATATTGGTCTAGTTCACTCCTGGATCGTTCTTGTGACCTGTCTTCCCAGCAGAAGCTAAGTGACTGCTTGTTTTTCTCTGGTTTGCTATTTTTCTGTCCAGCTTGCTATTTTGATTGTTGTCTTGCTTGCTGGAAGCTCTGGGACGCAGAGGGAGCGCCTCTGCACCGTGAGTCGGTGCGGAGGGTCTTTTTGCGTCCTCTGCGTGGTCTTTTTGTAGGTTTTTGTGCTGACCGCAAAGCTACCTTTCCTATCCTCAGTCTGTTCAGTAAGTCGGGCCTCACTTTGCTTAATCTATTTCATCTCTGTGTTTGTATTTTCATCTTTACTCACAGTCATTATATGTGGGGGGCTGCCTTTTCCTTTGGGGAATTTCTCTGAGGCAAGGTAGGCTTTATTTTTCTATCTTTAGGGCTAGCTAGTTCCTTAGGCTGTGCCGAGTTGCATAGGGAGCGTTAGGAGCAATCCACGGCTATTTCTAGTGTGGTTGATAGGATTAGGGATTGCGGTCAGCAGAGTTCCCACGTCCCAGAGCTCGTCCTATATTATCAGTAACTATCAGGTCATTCCGTGTGCTCTTAACCACCAGGTCCATTATTGTCCTGACCACCAGGTCATAACAGGGGCCCACTCATTTGCATTGGCACTGACACAGGGGTCCTAAAAGTACGGCGTTGTGTTTGATGGTGGGGGCACCTCCCACCGGCAGTGACACTTTTGTGTACTATGACGGGCCCTGTGACAGTGACGTCGCCAACGAGTATGCCCCCCCACCTGATGAAGGAACCTGCACTTTCATATGCACCTTCCTCTTTGTCCCCATGTAAGGTGGTATAGTATGCGGGAAGGGGGACCTGACTTTCAGCAGGGTCAGATTCTGGCTGTGTAGAGTGCAAGGGGAATTTAGTGGCCTGGGTCAATGTACCAGCAGACCCATCAAGCAGTGGCTGGGCAATAGGCAGGATGAGGAGGAAACACAGATATAGGCCCAAAATAAAAAAAGGAGGCTAAAAGCAGAAAAAAATTGGTAACAGGAGTAAACAGGCAGCATTGCTTTTTTCAGTGGAGGACAACAACAAGCCGCAGCAGACACTGTTAGTAGGGCCCAACCAAACTAGTAGGGCAAATACATTTTCAAATTCTAAATACAGGCCGAAAGCCTGTAGATTGAAACCCAGCTTTGTTTCTTTGAGGAAACCAAGAGGCAGCAGCAGACGTCACTAGGCCCAAACCAAGAACCAGGCCAAGTGCAGTTTCATATTGTTGATAGAGGCCGAAAGCCTGTAGATTGAAACTCAGCTTTGTTTCTTTGAGGAAACCAAGAGGCAGCAGCAGACGTCACTAGGCCCAAACCAAGAACCAGGCCAAATGCAGTTTCATATTGTTGATAGAGGCCGAAAGCCTGTAGATTGAAACTCAGCTTTGTTTCTTTGAGGAAACCAAGAGGCAGCAGCAGACGTCACTAGTCCCAAACCAAGAACCAGGCCAAGTGCAGTTTCATATTGTTGATAGAGGCCAAAAGCCTGTAGATTGAAACTCAGCTTTGTTTAGTAGAGGTAGAGTGGGCGCACCCACCTGTCCAGGCAAACGGCACTTGCACGGGTAATTGCGCCAAGTGGTGACCACGGTCCTATGGGGGGAGTCAGCCCATTTAGGGAGGTATAAAAATGGCCTATGGTGGACATTCAGCAGCTGCAAATGGAGGAATTGGCAAAGTCAGTAAGAGGAGGGCAAAAGCGAGTCATTTATCACCCAAGCTACGTGTCAGCAGGGGAAGGTGGGGCAAAAGAATTGGCAATCCATGATTGGTTCATTTTAATGAAGGTTAGATCATCTACATTTTGGGTAGCCAGACGTGTCCTTTCTTTTTTCGGTCAGTATTGAACCAGCAGCACTGAAGACTCTTTCTGAAAGCACACTGGCAGCAGGGCAAGCGAGCTCCTGTAATGCATATTCTGCCAATTCGGGCCAGGTGTCTAGTTTAGATGCCCAGTAATCAAAGGGGAATGACCTGTGAGGGAGAACATCGATAAGGGATGAAAAATAGTTTGTAACCATCCTGGACAAATCCTGTCTCCTGTCACTTTGAATAGATGCAGCAGTCCCTGTTGTGTCAGCGGTCATTGAAAAATCACTCCACAACCTTGTCAGAAAACCCCTCTGTCCAACGCCACTTCGGATTTCTGCACCTCTAGCACCTCTGCCATGTTGCCCCCTATGGCAAGTGTGAGGACCATCACAACCTCTGTGTGCTGGGAATGCCTGATCCAAACGGTCTACAAGAGTTGCTTGTTTGGTAGCCAATATTTGCTCAAGGTTCTCATGTGGCATGATGTTTTGCATTTTCCCTTTATAGCGTGGATCCAGGAGGCAGGCCAACCAGTAATCGTCATCGGTCATCATTTTGACAATGCGGGGGTCCCTTTTTAGAATACGCAAGGCATACTCAGCCATGTGGGCCAATGTTCCTGGTGTCAATTCACTGGTCCTGCTGGGTTGAGGAGCACTTTCTTGGAAATCCACATCACAAGTGTCCCGCAAGAAACCTGCACCTGACCTTGCAACACCACCAGTTTCAAGTCGCCCCTAAGAAGCATCCTCCTCCCATACATAGTCATCCCCATCATCCTCCTCCTCATCCTCTTCGACCGCCACCTCATCCTGGAAAAGACATTGGCCCTGACCAGACAATGGCTGACTGTAATCAAGGATTCCCTCCTCCTCGGCTGCAGACGCCAGCTCCTTGATGTGCGTCAAACTTTGCATCAGCAGACGCATAAGTGGGATGCTCATGCTTATGATGGCGTCGTCTGCACTTGCCAGCCGTGTGCATTCCTCGAAACACTGAAGGACTTGACAGAGGTCTTGTAGCTTGGACCACTGCACACCAGACAACTCCATGTCTGCCATCCAACTGCCTGCCCGTGTATGCGTATCCTCCCACAAATACATGACAGTACGCCTCTGTTCACACAGCCTCTGAACCATGTGCAATGTGGAGTTCCACCTTGTTGCAACATCGATAATTAGGCGTTGCTGTGGAAGATTGAGCGATCGCTGATGGTTCAGCATACGGCTGGAGTGTACAGGCGACCGGCGGATGTGCGAGCAAAGCCTTCGCACCTTCAGGAGCAGGGCTGGTAACTCTGGATAATTTTTAAGAAAGCACTGCACCACCAGGTTCAAAGTGTGAGCCAGGCAAGGTATGTGTTTGAGTTGTGAAAGGGCTATGGCAGCCATAAAATTCCTTCCATTATCACTGACTACCTTGCCTGCCTCAAGATGTACACTGCCCAGCCATGACTGAGTTTCTTGCTGCAAGAACTCGGCCAGAACTTTCGCGGTGTGTCTGTTGTCACCCAAACACTTCATTTCAAACACGGCCTGCTGACGCTTCCCACTAGCTGTTCCGTAATGGGACACCTCGTGTGCAACACTGGCAGCTACGAATGGAGTGGTCATGCGACAGCGCTCTGTGGATGAGCTTTCGCTTCTGGAGGAGGAGGAGGTGGGGTGGCGAATGTCTACAGCCAACTGTTTCCTAGATCGTGGGCTAGGCAGAACTGTCCCACTATCGCTGTCCCCTGTGGACCCTGCATCCACGACATTAACCCAGTGCACCATGATGGACACGTAACGTCCCTGACCATGCCTACTGGTCCATGCATCTGTTGTGAGGTGCACCTTCCCACTGACAGACTGCCTTAGTGCATGGACAATGCGGTCTTTGACATGCTGGTGGAGGGCTGGGATGGCTTTTCTCGCAAAGAAGTGGCGACTGGGTAGGTCATAGCGTGGTACTGCGTAGGCCATCAGGGCTTTGAAAGCTTCGCTTTCAACCATCCAGTAGGGCATCATCTCTAACGAGATAAGTCTGGCAATGTGGGCGTTCAAACCCTTTGTACGCGGATGACAGGATGAGTACTTTCGTTTCCTAACAAGTGTCTCCTCTAGGGTGAGCTGGACTGGAGAGCTGCCTATGGTGGAACTAGCGGTGGTGGTGGTTGTGGACATGGCAGATTGAGAGTGAGTTGGTGATGTTGGCCTACATACAGTGCTTCCTACCAATAACCTTCTGACTCCCTGACTGCTTTGGCCTAGTGACGATCCCTCCATATTTGCTGCTGGTGTCCTAACCGGTGGGCTTACAGTGAGGGAAGCAATGTTGCAGTGCTGACTACCTTCATTCAGACCTGGTGCACCAACGGTACGGGACGTTAGGTAGTTAGTCCAGGCTTGCAAGTGCATGCTGTTTAAATGTCTACGCATGCACGTTGTATTTAAATTGTTAAGAATCTTCCCTCTGCTACAGATCTTTGAGCATTTTTTACAGATCACTTTTGACTGATCATTGGGATCTTGGTCAAAAAAATGCCAAACTGCACTCTTCCTACTATGGAATTCCTTTTCAGGCATTGCACTCTGTGCAACTTTCACAGGATGGCCACGCTGTCCTAAAACTGGTTTTGTCAAACGTTTTTTGCCTGATACGCGCCTGCCAGATGACAGCTGTTGCGATGTAGATTGGTGCTGCTGTGGATAACCCTCCTCCGCTTCTGAACTAGTGGCAGCGCCACCCTCTTCCCCAATGGCTGCCAATCTGGGTCAACAACTGGATCATCTATCACCTCCTCCTCCTCAATGTTATGTGCACCTTCCTCCGTGTCACCGTGTAAGGTGCTATAGCGTTCGGTACAGGGCACCATAGTTTCATCAGTGTCAGATTCTGGCTCAGCAAACTGCGAGGGCAATGTAGTGATCTGACTAGATGGAACAGCATCATAATCTAGCTGTGGCTGTGCATCAGTGCACTCCATGTCCGATTCTTCTTGTAATGGGCAGGGTACAATTTCCCTTTCTAACCCAGGCATGGTATGTGTAAAGAGCTCCATGGAGTAACCTGTTGTGTCGCCTGACGCATCCTTCACTTTTGGTTTGGGAGAAGGACACAAGGAAATGTCTTGTTCCTGACCGGGAGCATCCACTGACGACTGGCTGCTGTGACATTTTGAACTTTGGGAAGAGGAGGCCAAAGAGCTAGAGGCTGAGTCAGCAAGGAAAGCCAAAACTTTTTCCTGCTGCTCCGGCTTTAAAAGCTGTTTTCCTACTCCCAGGTAAGGGAGCCTTTGAGGCCAGATGCAGCACCACCATCAGTACCAGCTGACAACCCCCGCCCACGGCCTCTTCCACCAGACTTCCTCATTTTTTGGGGGGAGACACAGAACCACAACTCTGGCTCTGTGGTATAACAGTAAACTATGAACGTGCCAGAAAGTGGCTGCCTGATATATACGACACACTAGCAGTACAGCAGAATATACACTGTGTGCAAATTTTAATCTCCCTTTTTTTTGGGGGGAGACACAGAACCACAATTCTGGCCCAGTAATATAACAGTAAACTATGAACGTGCCAGAAAGTGGCTGCCTGATATATACGACACACTAGCAGTACAGCAGAATATACACTGTGTGCGAATTTTAATCTCCCTTTTTTTGGGGGGGAGACACAGAACCACAACTCTGGCCCAGTGGTATAACAGTAAACTATGAACGTGCCAAAAAGTGGCTGCCTGATATATACGACACGCTAGCAGTACAGCAGAATATACACTGTGTGCGAATTTTAATCTCCCTTTTTATTGGGGGGAGACACAGAAGCACAACTCTGGCCCAGTGGTATAACAGTAAACTATGAACGTGCCAGAAAGTGGCTGCCTGATATATATGACACACTAGCAGTACAGCAGAATATACACTGTGTGCGAATTTTAATCTCCCTTTTTTTTGGGGGGAGACACAGAACCACAACTCTGGCCCAGTGGTATAACAGTAAACTATGAACGTGCCAGAAAGTGGCTGCCTGATATATACAACACACTACCAGTACAGCAGAATATACACTGTGTGCGAATTTTAATCTCCCTTTTTTTGGGGGGAGAAACAGAACCACAACTCTGGCCCAGTGGTATAACAGTAAACTATAAACGTGCCAGAAAGTGGCTGCCTGATATATACAACACACTAGCAGTACAGCAGAATATACACTGTGTGCGAATTTCAATCTCCCTTTTTTTTGGGGGGAGACACAGAAGCACAACTCTGGCCCAGTGGTATAACAGTAAACTATGAACGTGCCAGAAAGTGGCTGCCTGATATATACGACACACTAGCAGTACAGCAGAATATACACTGTGTGCGAATTTTAATCTCCCTTTTTTTTTTGGGGGGGAGACACAGAACCACAACTCTGGCCCAGTGGTATAACAGTAAACTATGAACGTGGCAGAAAGTGGCTGCCTGATATATACGACACACTAGCAGTACAGCAGAATATACACTGTGTGCGAATTTTAATCTCCCTTTTTTTTGGGGGGGGAGACAAAGTGAAAATCGCTCCAGCACAAGCGGTTTGGGGGTTTATATTTCCTCCCTAACTCTGTCCCTGCTTCTGGCTAACTGCAGCAACACCTCTCCCTATGCTCAGATCGGCAGAAGTAATATGGCGGACAGCGTGCACGCTCCTTTATACCCCCTGTGACACCACAGACAGCAAGCCAATCACTGCCATGCCCTTCTCAAAGATGGTGGGGACCGAGACCTATGTCATCACGCTGCCCACACTCTGCGTCCTCCTTCATTGGATGAAAAACGGCGGTGACAGCGTCATATGAAACGCGACTTTGGTGCTCTGATCGTGTACCGCATGGCCGATCCCACTGTAGGATCGGTTCGGGTTTCATGAAACCCGACTTTGCCTAAAAGTCGCCGATTTATGAAAATGACCGATCCATTTCGCTCAACCCTACTCTTGAACGCTTCAACGGATCCCTGTGATTCTGAGAATGTTCTCTTGAGACATATTGTACTTTATGATAGTGGTAAAATTTCTTTGATATGACTTGTGTTTATTTGTTTAAAAATATGGAAATTTGGCAAAAATGTTGACAATTTTGCAATTTTCTAACTTTAAATTTTTATAACCTTAAATCAGAGTCATATTGCTCAACATAGCTATTAAATAACATTTACCACATGTCCACTTTACATCAGCACAATTTTGGAAAGATAATATTCTTGTTAGGAAGTTAGAAGGGTTAAAAGTTGACCAGCGATTTCTCATTTTTCCAACAAAATTTACAAAAACCATGTTTTTTTAGGGACCACCTCACACTTGAAGAGACTTTGGAGGGTTAATATGACAGAAAATACCCAAAAGCAACACCATTATAAATACTGCACCCCTCATGGTACTCAAAACCACATTCAAGAAGTTTATTAAAACTTCAGGTGCTTTACATGAATTAATGGAATGTGGAAAAAATTTCCTTTAGACCTATTTTTTTACTTTAACAATGCTGACAGGAGAAAATGGACTATACATTTTGTTTTGCAACTACTTCTGAGCATGTTGATACCCCATATGTAGGGATAATCTATTGTTTGGGCACACGGCAGGGCTCGGAAGGAAAGGAGCACCATTTGACTTTTTGAATGTAAAATATGCTGGAATAATTAGCATTTAGAAAACCCCTGATGTGCCTAAACAGTGGAAACCCCCAAATGACTCAATGTAGGAAGCTAGGCCCCTTAGGAAACTTATCTAGGTGTGTATTGAGCATCTTGAACTAAAAGCTGCTTCACAGAAATTTATAACGTAGAGCTGTGAAAATAAAAAAATAAAAAAATTTCCCAAATAAATATTTTGCATTTTCATAAGGAAAAAATGAAATTGCTCCATAAATTTGTTGTGCAATTTCTCCTGAGTTTGCTGATACCCCATATGTGGGGGAATATTACTGTTTGGGTGCACGACAGGGCTTGGAAAGTGAGGAGGGCCATTTGACTTTTGGAAAGCAAAATTGGCTGGAATCGATATCTGATGCTATGTTGCGTTTGGAGAGCCATTGACATGCCTAAACAGTGGAAACCCCCAACAAGTGACCCCATATTGGAAACTAGACCCCTCTAGGAATTTATGTAGATGTCTGGTGAGCACCTTGATCCTCCAGGTGCCTCACAGAATTTTATAATATTGAGCCATCAAAATAAAAAAAGAACATTTTTACCACAAAAATGCTATTTTAGCTCCCACTTTTTTATTTTCACAATGGTAGCAAGAAAAAATGGACCCCAAAGTTTGTTGTGCAATTTCTCCTGAGTATGTCAATACGCAGTATGTGGTAGAATAAACTGTCTGGGAGCATGGCAGGGCATGAAAGGGAAGGAGCGCCATATTACAGTGCAGGTTTTGCTGCATTGGTTTGAGAGGGCCATGTCACATTGGCAAAGCACCTGAGGTTCCAGAACAGCAGAAACCCCCGTTAGTGATCTCATTTTACAAACTACACTTCTCAATGAGTTCATCTAGGGGTGCAGTGATCATATTGACACCACAGGTGTGTCATAGAATTTGATACCATTGGGCAGTGAAGAAAAAATAATTACATTTTTACCACAAAAAAATTGTTTTAGCCCCAGATTTTACATTTTCACACTGGGAAATTGGTAAAAATGGTGCTAAAATGTGTTACACATTTTCTTCTGAACTTGGCAATACCCCCATATTGGCTGTACAGCACTGCTTAGCCACACAGCAAGACCCTGGAATGCCGGAGCGCTATTTGACTCTTGGAAAACAAATTATCATAGAATAGTTTCCGGACTCTATATAAACAGCTCCTAAATGCAGAAAAGCAGAATCCTCCCTCAAGTGACCCCAGTTTGGAAATTACACCCCTTTAGGAATTTATCTTCAAGTGTAGTGATGATTTTAACTCCATAAGTGTTTTCCAGAAATAGGCAGCAGTGGAAGTAGCTGAGTGAAAAATGCAAACTGCCGTTGTAGTGACCAGTATGCTGTGGTGACCAGTACGTTGCAGTCACCAGTACATTATACCCATCCCTTGTTTCAGGATACTTGCACCCATAAATTAGGCGGCCTCTCATCACTACAGAAATGCTAAACATGTGGATGATATGTGTGGTTTAGATACAATGTGGGGCTCAGAAGGGAGGGGGCATTTGAATTTGGGAGTGCAGAATTTCTTTTGGTGAGTTAAGGTACCATCACACTAAGCGACGCTGCAGCGATACCGGCAATGATGTCGATCGCTGCAGCGTCGCTGTTTGGTCGCTGGAGAGCTGTCACACAGACAGCTCTCCAGCGACCAACAATCCTGAAGTCCCCGGGTAACCAGGGTAAACATCGGGTTACTAAGCGCAGGGCCGTGCTTAGTAACCCAATGTTTTACCCTGGTTACCGTTGTAAATGTAAAAAAACAAACACTACATACTTACATTCCTGGTGTCTGGTCAGGTCCCTCGCCTTCAGCTTCCCGCACTGACTGAGCGCCGGCCGTAAAGCACAGCGGTGACGTCACCACTGTGCTTTGCTTTACAGCTGGCCGGTGCTCACCAGTCAGTGCGGGAAGCTGAAGGCGAGAGACATGACCAGACACCGGGAATGTAAGTATGTAGTGTTTGTTTTTTTACATTTACAATGGTAACCAGGGTAAACATCGGGTTACTAAGCTCGGCCCTGCGCTTAGTAACCCCATGTTTACCCTGGTTACCAGTGATGACATCGCTGAGTCGGCGTCACACACGCCAATTCAGCGATGTCAGCGGGAGATCCAGCGACAAAATAAAGTGCTGGACTTTCCCCAGCGACCAACGATCTCCCAGCAGGGGCCTGATCGTTGGTCGCTGTCACACATAACGATTTAGTTAACGATATCGTTGCTACGTCACAAAAAGCAAAGATATCATTAACGATATCGTTATGTGTAATGCTACCTTAAGAAGCCAATTCATTTTTTCCAGAGCCTTTGTGCTATCAGAAAAGTGGAAGCCACCTTTATTTCCATTAACAGATGACAAACCTTAGTGAGGACTTTCTTTTTTTGTGGAATGAGTTAAAGCTTTTATTGGGAACATTTTACATAACGTTTGGGATCACATTTATCTGGCGCTCTGCTCTGAGCACTTACATTGGGGTTTCTATCTAAATCTCTGAGTGACATGACAGATGACTCTGGCCTCTGTTCAGCAGTGTCCTTCTTTTCAGAAATGCACAAAACTGGCTGACTGCGCTTTTATGTATGACTTAAAAGATGGACACCATCATATCACAGGTCTTATGGCGTACACAGTGTTTCCATCTGCTTCATTATAGGGAATCTTCCGCAGGGGGTTCTGTCTGAATCACCTATTTCTCAGATTTACACAGAAACCTCGATGTAAGCGCTCAGCGCAGAGTGCAGGATAAATGTGCGGCGAGCGTTAATGTGATCTTTAGGAGGCAGAATGAAAAAACCAACAGCATGTGAAGAAATGGTTTTATTTATTTTTAATGCTGTTCCTCATGCAATATACAGTGGGGCAAAAAAGTATTTAGTCAGTCATCAATAGTGCAAGTTCCACCACTTAAAAAGATGAGAGGCGTCTGTAATTTACATCATAGGTAGACCTCAACTATGGGAGACAAACTGAGAAAAAAAAATCCAGAAAATCACATTGTCTGTTTTTTTTAACAATTTATTTGCATATTATGGTGGAAAATAAGTATTTGGTCAGAAACAAACAATCAAGATTTCTGGCTCTCACAGACCTGTAACTTCTTCTTTAAGAGTCTCCTCTTTCCTCCACTCATTACCTGTAGTAATGGCACCTGTTTAAACTTGTTATCAGTATAAAAAGACACCTGTGCACACCCTCAAACAGTCTGACTCCAAACTCCACTATGGTGAAGACCAAAGAGCTGTCAGAGGACACCAAAAACAAAATTGTAGCCCTGCACCAGGCTGGAAAGACTGAATCTGCAATAGCCAACCAGCTTGGAGTGAAGAAATCAACAGTGGGAGCAATAATTAGAAAATGGAAGACATACAAGACCACTGATAATCTCCCTCGATCTGGGGCTCCACGCAAAATCCCACCCCGTGGGGTCAGAATGATCACAAGAACGGTGAGCAAAAATCCCAGAACCACGCGGGGGGACCTAGTGAATGAACTGCAGAGAGCTGGGACCAATGTAACAAGGCCTACCATAAGTAACACACTACGCCACCATGGACTCAGATCCTGCAGTGCCAGACGTGTCCCACTGCTTAAGCCAGTACATGTCCGGGCCCGTCTGAAGTTTGCTAGAGAGCATTTGGATGATCCAGAGGAGGTTTGGGAGAATGTCCTATGGTCTGATGAAACCAAACTGGAACTGTTTGGTAGAAACACAACTTGTCGTGTTTGGAGGAAAAAGAATACTGAGTTGCATCCATCAAACACCATACCTACTGTAAAGCATGGTGGTGGAAACATCATGCTTTGGGGCTGTTTCTCTGCAAAGGGGCCAGGACGACTGATCCGGGTACATGAAAGAATTAATGGGGCCATGTATCGTGAGATTTTGAGTGCAAACCTCCTTCCATCAGCAAGGGCATTGAAGATGAAACGTGGCTGGGTCTTTCAACATGACAATGATCCAAAGCACACCGCCAGGGCAATGAAGGAGTGGCTTCGTAAGAAGCATTTCAAGGTCCTGGAGTGGCTTAGCCAGTCTCCAGATCTCAACTCTATAGAAAACCTTTGGAGGGAGTTGAAAGTCCGTGTTGCCAAGCGAAAAGCCAAAAACATCACTGCTCTAGAGGAGATCTGCATGGAGGAATGGGCCAACATACCAACAACAGTGTGTGGCAACCTTGTGAAGACTTACAGAAAACGTTTGACCTCTGTCATTGCCAACAAAGGATATATTACAAAGTATTGAGATGAAATTTTGTTTCTGACCAAATACTTATTTTCCACCATAATATGCAAATAAATTGTTAAAAAAAACAGACAATGTGATTTTCTGGATTTTTTTTTCTCAGTTTGTCTCCCATAGTTGAGGTCTACTGTTGTGAATTCTGTGGCTGAGTTCACTTCTGTGGTCACAAGTGGTATTGCAGTCTCTGGGCTTCCTCCCTCAGGTGTTTTGGTGAGCTCGTTGGCTGCCTTGCTATTTAGCTCCACCTGAGTCTGTCTTCCTTGCTCCTTGTCAATGTTCCAGTGTTGGATCTGAGCTACTGCATCTTTCCTTGGGCCTGCTGCTCTGCTAGATAAGTGCTTCTAGTTTGTTTTCTGTTTTTTCTGTCCAGCTTGCTATTAACTTTTGCTGGAAGCTCTGAGAAGCAAAGGGGTGCACCGCCGTGCTGTTAGTTCGGCACGGTGGGTCTTTTTGCCCCTTTGCGTGGTTTTCGTTTTAGGGTTTTTTGTAGACTGCATAGTTCTCTTTGCTATCCTCGCTCTGTCTAGAATATCGGGCCTCACTTTGCTGAATCTATTTCATTCCTACGTTTGTCTTTTCATCTTGCTAACAGTCATTATATGTGGGGGGCTGCCTATTCCTTTGGGGTATTTCTCTGAGGTAAGTCAGGCTTGTATTTCTATCTTCAGGCTAGTCAGCTCCTCAGGCAGTGCCGAGTTGCATAGGTAGTGATAGGCGCAATCCACTGCTGCTTATAGTTGTGTGAGGATAGATCAGGTACTGCAGTCTACAGAGATTCCACGTCTCAGAGCTCGTCCTATTGTTTTTGGTTATTGCCAGATCTCTGTATGTGCGCTGATTACTGCACGCTGTGTTGCCTGATTGCCAGCCATAACAGTACAAGGAGCCCACCAATGATTCCCAATAGAGGGAAAAAAGAAATCCTGACATCATTTTTATTTCTTAGCTCTGTCTTCAGTCTTTTTTTTCCCCTAGACATTAGAGTGCTTCAGGACACAGCTGTGGACATGGATATTCAGGCTCTGTGCTCCTCAATGGATAATCTCGTTGTAAATGTACAAAAGATTCAAGATACTATTGATCAGAAATCGATGCTAGAACCAAGAATTCCGATTCCTGATTTGTTTTTTGGTGACAGAACTAAGTTCCTGAGCTTCAGAAATAATTGTAAGCTATTTTTGGCCTTGAAACCTCATTCTTCTGGTAATCCTATTCAACAGGTTTTGATTATTATTTCTTTTTTGCGCGGCGACCCACAGGACTGGGCGTTTTCTCTTGCACCAGGAGATTCTGCATTGAGTAATGTTGATGCATTTTTCCAGGCGCTGGGATTGCTTTACGATGAGCCTAATTCAGTGGATCAGGCTGAGAAAAATCTGCTGGCTTTATGCCAGGGTCAGGATGATGTAGAAGTATATTGTCAGAAATTTAGGAAGTGGTCAGTACTCACTCTGTGGAATGAATCTGCACTAGCGGCTTTGTTCAGAAAGGGTCTCTCTGAAGCTCTTAAGGATGTAATGGTGGGATTTCCTATGCCTGCTGGTTTGAATGAGTCTATGTCCTTGGCCATTCAGATCGGTCGTCGCTTGCGCGAGCGTAAATCTGTGCACCATCTGGCGGTATTGTCTGAGAGTAAACCTGAGCCTATGCAGTGCGACAGGACTATGACTAAAGTAGAACGGCAAGAACACAGACGTCTGAACAGACTGTGTTTCTATTGTGGTGATTCTACTCATGCTATTTCTAATTGTCCTAAACGCACTAGGCGGTTCGATAGCTCTGCCGTCATTGGTACTGTACAGTCCAAATTCCTTTTGTCCATTACCTTAATGTGCTCTTTGTCATCATATTCTGTCATGGCGTTTGTGGATTCAGGCGCTGCCCTGAATCTGATGGATTTGGATTATGCTAAACGTTGTGGATTTTTCTTGGAGCCTTTGCGGTGTCCTATTCCGTTGAGAGGAATTGATGCTACACCTTTGGCCAAGAATAAGCCTCAGTACTGGGCCCAGCTGACCATGTGCATGGCTCCTGCACATCAGGAAGTTATTCGCTTTCTGGTACTGCATAATTTGCATGATGTGGTCGTGTTGGGGTTGCCATGGCTACAAACCCATAATCCAGTATTGGATTGGAACTCTATGTCGGTAACCAGCTGGGGTTGTCAGGGAGTACATGGTGATGTTCCATTTTTGTCTATTTCGTCATCCATTCCTTCTGACATCCCAGAGTTCTTGTCGGACTTTCAGGATGTATTTGAAGAGTCCAAGTCTGATGCCCTACCTCCGCATAGGAATTGTGATTGTGCTATCGATTTGATTCCTGGTAGTAAATTCCCTAAGGGTCGTTTATTTAATTTGTCCGTACCTGAACACACCGCTATGCGCAGTTATGTGAAGGAGTCCCTGGAGAAGGGACATATTCGCCCATCGTCGTCACCATTGGGAGCAGGGTTCTTTTTTGTAGCCAAGAAGGATGGTTCGCTAAGACCGTGTATTGATTACCGCCTTCTTAATAAGATCACTGTTAAGTTTCAGTATCCCTTGCCATTGATTTCTGACTTGTTTGCTCGGATTAAGGGGGCTAGTTGGTTTACTAAGATTGATCTTCGTGGTGCGTATAATCTGGTGAGAATCAGGCAGGGAGATGAATGGAAAACGGCATTTAATACGCCCGAGGGTCATTTTGAGTATCTGGTGATGCCGTTCGGACTTGCCAATGCTCCATCTGTTTTTCAGTCTTTTATGCATGACATTTTCCGTGAGTATCTGGATAAATTCTTGATTGTTTACTTGGATGACATTTTGATCTTCTCAGATGATTGGGAGTCTCATGTGAAGCAAGTCAGAATGGTTTTCCAGGTACTGCGTGCTAATTCCTTGTTCGTGAAGGGATCAAAGTGTCTCTTCGGTGTGCAGAAAGTTTCATTTTTGGGGTTCATCTTTTCCCCTTCTACTATCGAGATGGATCCGGTTAAGGTTCAGGCCATCCAGGATTGGACTCAGCCGACATCTCTAAAAAGTCTGCAGAAATTCCTGGGCTTTGCTAATTTTTATCGTCGCTTCATCTGTAATTTTTCTAGCATTGCCAGACCATTGACCGATTTGACCAAGAAGGGTGCTGATTTGGTTAATTGGTCTTCTGCTGCCGTGGAAGCTTTTCAGGAGTTGAAGCGTCGTTTTTGCTGTGCCCCTGTGTTGTGTCAACCTGATGTTTCTCTTCCGTTCCAGGTCGAGGTTGATGCTTCTGAGATTGGTGCAGGGGCGGTTTTGTCACAGAGAGGTTCTGGTTGCTCAGTGTTCAAACCATGTGCTTTCTTTTCCAGGAAATTTTCTGCTGCTGAGCGTAATTATGATGTGGGCAACCGAGAGTTGCTCTCCATGAAGTGGGCATTCGAGGAGTGGCGTCATTGGCTTGAGGGTGCTAAGCATCGCGTGGTGGTTTTGACTGATCATAAGAACCTTACTTATCTTGAGTCTGCCAAGCGCTTGAATCCTAGACAGGCCCGTTGGTCGTTATTTTTTGCTCGTTTTGATTTTGTGATTTCATACCTTCCGGGCTCTAAAAATGTGAAGGCGGATGCTCTGTCTAGGAGTTTTGTGCCCGACTCTCCGGGGTTATCTGAGCCGGCGAGTATCCTCAAGGAAGGAGTCATTGTGTCTGCCATCTCCCCTGATTTGCGGAGAGTGTTGCAGAAATTTCAGGCTAATAAACCTGATCGTTGTCCGGCCGAGAAACTGTTCGTCCCTGATAGGTGGACTAGTAAAGTTATCTCTGAACTTCATTGTTCGGTGCTGGCCGGTCATCCAGGAATCTTTGGTACCAGGGAGTTGGTTGCTAGATCCTTCTGGTGGCCGTCTCTGTCACGGGATGTGCGTGCTTTTGTGCAGTCCTGTGGAATTTGTGCTAGGGCTAAGCCCTGCTGTTCACGTGCCAGTGGGTTGCTTTTGCCCTTGCCGGTCCCGAAGAGGCCTTGGACACATATTTCGATGGATTTCATTTCTGACCTTCCCGTTTCTCAAAAAATGTCGGTCATTTGGGTGGTCTGTGATCGCTTTTCTAAAATGGTCCATCTGGTGCCCTTGGTTAAATTGCCTTCCTCCTCTGATTTGGTGCCTTTGTTCTTCCAGCATGTGGTTCGTTTACATGGCATTCCTGAGAATATTGTTTCTGACAGAGGTTCCCAGTTTGTCTCGAGGTTCTGGAGAGCCTTTTGTGGTAGGATGGGCATTGACCTATCTTTCTCCTCGGCCTTCCATCCTCAGACTAATGGCCAGACCGAACGAATCAATCAGACCTTGGAAACATATCTGAGATGTTTTGTTTCCGCTGACCAGGATGATTGGGTGTCATTTTTGCCGTTGGCTGAGTTCGCCCTTAATAATCGGGCCAGCTCGGCTACCTTGGTCTCTCCATTTTTCTGCAATTCTGGGTTCCATCCTCGTTTCTCTTCAGGACAGGTTGAGTCTTCGGACTGTCCTGGTGTGGATTCTGTGGTGGACAGGTTGCAGCAGATCTGGACTCAGGTAGTGGACAATTTGACCTTGTCCCAGGAGAAGGCTCAGCTTTTCGCTAATCGCAGACGCCGTGTGGGACCCCGACTTCGTGTTGGGGATCTGGTTTGGTTATCTTCTCGTCATATTCCTATGAAGGTTTCCTCTCCTAAATTTAAACCTCATTTTATTAGTCCGTATAGGATTTCTGAGATTCTCAATCCGGTGTCTTTTCGTCTGACCCTCCCAGACTCCTTTTCCATACATAATGTATTCCATAGGTCGTTGTTGAGGAGATACGTGGCACCTATGGTTCCATCTGTGGAGCCTCCTGCCCCGGTTTTGGTGGAGGGGGAATTGGAGTATATTGTGGAGAAGATTTTGGATTCTCGTGTCTCTAGACGGAAACTCCAGTATCTGGTCAAATGGAAGGGTTATGCTCAGGAAGATAATTCCTGGGTTTTTGCCTCTGATGTCCATGCCCCAGATCTTGTTCGTGCCTTTCATGTGGCTCATCCTGGTCGGCCTGGGGGTTCTGGTGAGGGTTCGGTGACCCCTCCTCAAGGGGGGGTACTGTTGTGAATTCTGTGGCTGAGTTCACTTCTGTGGTCACAAGTGGTATTGCAGTCTCTGGGCTTCCTCCCTCAGGTGTTTTGGTGAGCTCGTTGGCTGCCTTGCTATTTAGCTCCACCTGAGTCTGTCTTCCTTGCTCCTTGTCAATGTTCCAGTGTTGGATCTGAGCTACTGCATCTTTCCTTGGGCCTGCTGCTCTGCTAGATAAGTGCTTCTAGTTTGTTTTCTGTTTTTTCTGTCCAGCTTGCTATTAACTTTTGCTGGAAGCTCTGAGAAGCAAAGGGGTGCACCGCCGTGCTGTTAGTTCGGCACGGTGGGTCTTTTTGCCCCTTTGCGTGGTTTTCGTTTTAGGGTTTTTTGTAGACTGCATAGTTCTCTTTGCTATCCTCGCTCTGTCTGGAATATCGGGCCTCACTTTGCTGAATCTATTTCATTCCTACGTTTGTCTTTTCATCTTGCTAACAGTCATTATATGTGGGGGGCTGCCTATTCCTTTGGGGTATTTCTCTGAGGTAAGTCAGGCTTGTATTTCTATCTTCAGGCTAGTCAGCTCCTCAGGCAGTGCCGAGTTGCATAGGTAGTGATAGGCGCAATCCACTGCTGCTTATAGTTGTGTGAGGATAGATCAGGTACTGCAGTCTACAGAGATTCCACGTCTCAGAGCTCGTCCTATTGTTTTTGGTTATTGCCAGATCTCTGTATGTGCGCTGATTACTGCACGCTGTGTTGCCTGATTGCCAGCCATAACAGTCTACCTATGATGTAAATTACAGACACCTCTCATCTTTTTAAGTGGTGGAACTTGCACTATTGCTGACTGACTAAATACTTTTTTGCCCCACTGTAAGTGATTAGGTGACTTTATTCTTCTGGTCGGTGCAATTACAGCAATACCAGATTTATATCGGGTTTTTAGGTTTGGCAGCTGTCACGCACTAAAAGACGATTTTTGTTGCAAAAACAAGTTTGTGCATCACAATATTTTTAGAGCTATAATTTTTCCATATTTCATCCGACAGAGTTATGTGCAGGTCGAGCTGACGTTTTTATTGGTATCATTTTCGGGCACATGACATACAGGTCCTTCTCAAAAAATTAGCATATAGTGTTAAATTTCATTATTTACCATAATGTAATGATTACAATTAAACTTTCATATATTATAGATTCATTATCCACCAACTGAAATTTGTCAGGTCTTTTATTGTTTTAATACTGATGATTTTGGCATACAACTCCTGATAACCCAAAAAACCTGTCTCAATAAATTAGCATATCAAGAAAAGGTTCTCTAAACGACCTATTACCCTAATCTTCTGAATCAACTAATTAACTCTAAACACATGCAAAAGATACCTGAGGCTTTTATAAACTCCCTGCCTGGTTCATTACTCAAAACCCCCATCATGGGTAAGACTAGCGACCTGACAGATGTCAAGAAGGCCATCATTGACACCCTCAAGCAAGAGGGTAAGACCCAGAAAGAAATTTCTCAACAAATAGGCTGTTCCCAGAGTGCTGTATCAAGGCACCTCAATGGTAAGTCTGTTGGAAGGAAACAATGTGGCAGAAAACGCTGTACAACGAGAAGAGGAGACCGGACCCTGAGGAAGATTGTGGAGAAGGACCGATTCCAGACCTTGGGGAACCTGAGGAAGCAGTGGACTGAGTCTGGTGTGGAAACATCCAGAGCCACCGTGCACAGGCGTGTGCAGGAAATGGGCTACAGGTGCCGCATTCCCCAGGTAAAGCCACTTTTGAACCATAAACAGCGGCAGAGGCGCCTGACCTGGGCTACAGAGAAGCAGCACTGGACTGTTGCTAAGTGGTCCCAAGTACTTTTTTCTGATGAAAGCAAATTTTGCATGTCATTCGGAAATCAAGGTGCCAGAGTCTGGAGGAAGACTGGGGAGAAGGAAATGCCAAAATGCCTGAAGTCCAGTGTCAAGTACCCACAGTCTGTGATGGTGTGGGGTGCCATGTCAGCTGCTGGTGTTGGTCCACTGTGTTTCATCAAGGGCAGGGTCAATGCAGCTAGCTATCAGGAGATTTTGGAGCACTTCATGCTTCCATCGGCTGAAATGCTTTATGGAGATGAAGATTTCATTTTTCAGCACGACCTGGCACCTGCTCACAGTGCCAAAACCACTGGTAAATGGTTTACTGACCATGGTATTACTGTGCTCAATTGGCCTGCCAACTCTCCTGACCTGAACCCCATAGAGAATCTGTGGGATATTGTGAAGAGAAAGTTGAGAGACGCAAGACCCAACACTCTGGATGAGCTTAAGGCCGCTATTGAAGCATCCTGGGCCTCCATAACATCTCAGCAGTGTCACAGGCCTCCATGCCACGCCGCATTGAAGCAGTCATTTCTGCCAAAGGATTCCCGACCAAGTATTGAGTGCATAACTGAACATTATTATTTGATGGTTTTTTTGTTTGTTATTAAAAAACACTTTTATTTGATTGGATGGGTGAAATATGCTAATTTATTGAGACAGGTTTTTTGGGTTATCAGGAGTTGTATGCCAAAATCATCAGTATTAAAACAATAAAAGACCTGACAAATTTCAGTTGGTGGATAATGAATCTATAATATATGAAAGTTTAATTGTAATCATTACATTATGGTAAATAATGAAATTTAACACTATATGCTAATTTTTTGAGAAGGACCTGTATTTTGATCGCTTTCTATTCTGATTTTTGGGAGACAAAATGATCAAACACCAGGAATTCAGGAATTGTTTTTTTTTTTAATGACGTTCAGTCATTACACTGGCTACCCATTCGCTACAGGGTCCAGTATAAACTCATCTCTCTCACCCACAAAGCTCTCCACAGTTCTGCACCGCCTTATATCTCCTATCTAATCTCTGTCTATCACCCTACACATGCCCTCCGTTCTGAAAATGACTTAAAGGTACCATCACACATAACGATATCGTTAACGATATCGTTGCTTTTTGTGACGTAGCAACGATATTGTTAACTAAATCGTTATGTGTGACAGCGACCAACGATCAGGCCCCTGCTGGGAGATCGTTGGTCGCTGAGGAAAGTCCAGCACTTTATTTTGTCGCTGGATCTCCCGCTGACATCACTGAATCGCGCTTAGTAACCCGATGTTTACCCTGGTTACCGTTGTAAATGTAAAAAAACAAACACTACATACTTACATTCCCGGTGTCTGGTCATGTCCCTCCCTTCAGCTTCCCGCACTGACTGGTGAGCGCCGGCCAGCCGTAATGCACAGCACAGCGGTGACATCACCGCTGTGCTTTACGGCCGGCGCTCAGTCAGCGCGGGAAGCTGAAGGCGAGGGACCTGACCAGACACCAGGAATGTAAGTATGTAGTGTATGTTTTTTTACTTTTACAACGGTAACCAGGGTAAACATCGGGTTACTTAGTGCGGCCCTGCGCTTAGTAACGTGATGTTTACCCTGGTTACCCAGGGACATCAGGATCGTTGGTCGCTGGAGAGCTGTCTGTGTGACAGCTCTCCAGCGACCAAACAGCGACGCTGCAGCGATCGACATCGTTGTCGGTATCGCTGCAGCGTCGCTTAGTGTGATGGTACCTTAAGACTAACATCCCCCATAATCCGAACCTCGCACCTCCGTCTCCTAGACTTCTCCCGTGCTACGCCAGCTCTCTGGAATGCACTTCCCCAGACGATCAGACTGATACTTAGCCCCGACCTATTCAAGCGTGCTTTAAAAACCCATCTCTTCAAACAAACCTACCCCATCAACTACTCAGTAAACTAACTTTGCCCTGTTCCCTCCTTCCAAATATTATTCTGAATCTGCACCCTACTATTCATCTGTCTCCACACCCTCCATGCACACGATAACTGCACTTGATAACTGACTATTGCATTTAAACACACAGGCTGATGACCGGATCATGCAGCTTCATATGAAAATCCCTATTTATTATAATTGCCAGACCTGAAATAACAAGCACTTTTCACCTATTGTGTCCCCCCATTTCCTTGTAGACTGTAAGCTTACGAGCAGGGACCTCACCCCTAATGTCACTCTTTAAATTTTTAAATTGTCTTAACTTTTACTGAATTTATTGTCTGTACATGTCCCCGCTTAATTGTAAAGTGCTGCGGAATATGTTGGCGCTATATAAATAAAAATTATTATTATTAGTAGTAGTAGTAGTAAAATTAATAAGGCAGCTTTAGGCTATGTGAACATGTTGAGGATTAGGCTTAGGAATATTTAGTGCGGATTCTGCATCTCTTGGCAGAAAACCCAGGTGCGGATTTGACGCTTTTTTTGAGCGGATTTGCTGCGGATTTTTTGTGGATTTCTTGCGATTTTTACTCCTGCAGATTTCTATAATGGAATGGGTACAAAAACGCTGCAGATCCGCTAAAATAGAAGTGACATGCTACTTCTTTTAATCCGCAGCATTTCCGCACGGAATTTTCCGCACAGAATTTTCCGCACCATTAGCACAGCGTTTTTTTTTCTCATTGATTTACATTGTACTGTAAATCACTTGTGGATCTGCAGTATTTCTGCACCGTAAAAAACGCTGCGGATTCACAGTAAATCCGCAACGTTTGCACATACCCTAATTCTTCGGGTCAGTACGATTATAGTAATACCACGTTTATATTTTTTTAACTTTTTGCCACTATTTCACAATAAAATCTATTTTATAGAAAAAAATTATTGTTTTTGCATCGCTTTATTCCGAAAGCTGTAACTTTTTTATTTTTCCGCTATTGGCGCTGTATGGCAGTTCGTTTTTTTATCATTACCATTTTTATTTTGATATGACTTTTTGATCGCATTTTACTCTTTTTGTTAGGCGGCGTGATGAAAAATCAAAGGTTTTTGCTCCATTTTTATTTTACGTTTGATAGGTTGGCTCATTCTGGACGCAGCAATACCAAATATTTTTTTGTTTTTACATATATGTATCTATGCATTTATTGGTTTAATATTTTTTCTTTTATTCATTTCTTTTGTGATATTTTAAATAGTTTTAAAAGTTTTTTTTTTACTTTTGTATTACTTTTATTTTTTATTTGTGTGATCACTGGTCTCATAAAATACAATACAAATGTATGACATTGTATGAGACTTGACAGTGTTACACTGTCAGATCGCTTGTTAAACTCAGCTGCAGGTTGAGTGTAACAGGCCACCGTAGCTGGCAGACCCAGAGCTCATCACATGACCTCCAGCTACCGGGACAACGTGGGATCCCTCGTGATATGATCAGATCTCATCACAGGGGGGCGTCGGAGAGGTGACTATAACAGTGGTCTCCCTCTGCTATCTTCTAAATGCAGCAATCTCAGCATCTAGAAGATAGCAAAGGGTTAACATCATTGGGTCCTGATCTAATCAGGTCCCGATGATGTCACAGGAATCACAGTGCTTGCAGGACCCTGGGGTTCCTGAGCGCTGCTAGACCACCCACCGTTCATAAACATTGGCCCTGCACTAACCCCAGCAAGGGCTGATGTACATCAACCGTGGGCAGTCATAAAAAGGTTAAAATATATATATGAAAGTTCAAATCACCCCCCTTTTGCCCCATTCAAGATAAAACAATAAAAAAATATACACATATTTGGTATTGCCGCATTGAGAATTGCCCGACCTATCAATATAAAAAAAAATTAACCCAATCTCTAAGCGGCGTAACAAGAAAAAGGTTAAAAACATCAGAATTACATTTTTTGTTGCTGCTACATTGCAATAAAATGCATTAACAGGCAATCAAAAGATTTTATCTACACCAAAACTGTATCAATAAAAATGTCAGCTTGGCCCGCAAAAAAAAAAAAGCCCTCAGCCATGACTTTGACTTACCCCTTTGAAGTAGAAGCCACCCTGCTATCTGGCCTTTGACCTCCTGATTACCCTTTCTCGTGGCCTGCCTGTGAGTAATGAGTCAATGTAACATTAAAACTTACCATACAGGTCCTTCTCAAAAAATTAGCATATAGTGTTAAATTTCATTATTTACCATAATGTAATGATTACAATTAAACTTTCATATATTATAGATTCATTATCCACCAACTGAAATTTGTCAGGTCTTTTATTGTTTTAATACTGATGATTTTGGCATACAACTCCTGATAACCCAAAAAACCTGTCTCAATAAATTAGCATATTTCACCCATCCAATCAAATAAAAGTGTTTTTTAATAACAAACAAAAAAACCATCAAATAATAATGTTCAGTTATGCACTCAATACTTGGTCGGGAATCCTTTGGCAGAAATGACTGCTTCAATGCGGCGTGGCATGGAGGCCTGTGACACTGCTGAGATGTTATGGAGGCCCAGGATGCTTCAATAGCGGCCTTAAGCTCATCCAGAGTGTTGGGTCTTGCGTCTCTCAACTTTCTCTTCACAATATCCCACAGATTCTCTATGGGGTTCAGGTCAGGAGAGTTGGCAGGCCAATTGAGCACAGTAATACCATGGTCAGTAAACCATTTACCAGTGGTTTTGGCACTGTGAGCAGGTGCCAGGTCGTGCTGAAAAATGAAATCTTCATCTCCATAAAGCATTTCAGCCGATGGAAGCATGAAGTGCTCCAAAATCTCCTGATAGCTAGCTGCATTGACCCTGCCCTTGATGAAACACAGTGGACCAACACCAGCAGCTGACATGGCACCCCACACCATCACAGACTGTGGGTACTTGACACTGGACTTCAGGCATTTTGGCATTTCCTTCTCCCCAGTCTTCCTCCAGACTCTGGCACCTTGATTTCCGAATGACATGCAAAATTTGCTTTCATCAGAAAAAAGTACTTGGGACCACTTAGCAACAGTCCAGTGCTGCTTCTCTGTAGCCCAGGTCAGGCGCCTCTGCCGCTGTTTATGGTTCAAAAGTGGCTTTACCTGGGGAATGCGGCACCTGTAGCCCATTTCCTGCACACGCCTGTGCACGGTGGCTCTGGATGTTTCCACACCAGACTCAGTCCACTGCTTCCTCAGGTTCCCCAAGGTCTGGAATCGGTCCTTCTCCACAATCTTCCTCAGGGTCCGGTCTCCTCTTCTCGTTGTACAGCGTTTTCTGCCACATTGTTTCCTTCCAACAGACTTACCATTGAGGTGCCTTGATACAGCACTCTGGGAACAGCCTATTTGTTGAGAAATTTCTTTCTGGGTCTTACCCTCTTGCTTGAGGGTGTCAATGATGGCCTTCTTGACATCTGTCAGGTCGCTAGTCTTACCCATGATGGGGGTTTTGAGTAATGAACCAGGCAGGGAGTTTATAAAAGCCTCAGGTATCTTTTGCATGTGTTTAGAGTTAATTAGTTGATTCAGAAGATTAGGGTAATAGGTCGTTTAGAGAACCTTTTCTTGATATGCTAATTTATTGAGACAGGTTTTTTGGGTTATCAGGAGTTGTATGCCAAAATCATCAGTATTAAAACAATAAAAGACCTGACAAATTTCAGTTGGTGGATAATGAATCTATAATATATGAAAGTTTAATTGTAATCATTACATTATGGTAAATAATGAAATTTAACACTATATGCTAATTTTTTGAGAAGGACCTGTATAAGTTTTTTTGTTTATTTTTTACCAGTATCGAGTCTGTTGACAAGTTCTGTGACCAGATGGAAAATTTAAATGGCATCATACTGGATCTGGCTAAGGAATGCCAGCATCTGGGATTACCAAAGTTCCAGGTAAAGGATCAGATATTTAGTCTTATGAAAACTTCTTCTAGTCCTTCACTGCTAGCGGAAACTTCAATGTCTGTTCCTTATGACGTTCTGTTGTCCTACTTCAAACAAGTAGTTGCCCTTTGTGATACATTGCTGGGGGAGAGAAACCAGTTTAGAGTGTTCAGAGAAAGTGGCAAGTTGTTCTCTTTATCCTATGACCCCGGTCTGCAGGCGATGAGTCCCAGCAGGTGAGGCTAATTATGTCCCCAATACGAGGGAGCCCCCAGACTTGGGCATTTGTTTTGTTCCCCCTAGCCTCAGGGAAGTCCTCAGTTGATGCCTTTTTTGATGCCTTTGAGGTTATCTGTGAGGAACCCGACAGAATCTAGGGCACAGAGGCTAGGATCATGAACCTGACACAGGTGTGCCACACCACTGAGGACTATTGTACTGAATTCTGACATTGGTCTACAGATTTTGAGTGGAATGATGTAAAGCCAATTTCATAGAGGTCTGTTATGTTTGCTAATGACAGGTGTTATGAAGGCAATCCAGAAACACAGTGTGCTTAGCGATTAGAGCGCACACAGTGATCTGACAAATACCCAAAAATACAAGAACGAGCTCTGAGACGTGGAAACTCTGTAGACTGCACACCTGATCCTATCCTAAACACAACTAAAAGCGGCTGTGGATTGCGCCTAACAACTACCTAGGCAACTCGGCACAGCCTAAGAAACTAGCTAGCCTGAAGATAGAAAAATAGGCCTGACTTGCCCCAGAGAAATTCCCCAAAGGAAAAGGCAGCCCCCCACATATAATGACTGTGAGTAAGATGAAAAGACAAAACGTAGGGATGAAATAGATTCAGCAAAGTAGGGCCCGATATTCTAGGACAGAGCGAGGACAGTAAAGCGAACTTTGCAGTCTACAAAAAACCCCAAAGCAAAACCACGCAAAGGGGGCAAAAAAAAACCACCGTGCCGAACTAACGGCACGGCGGTACACCCTTTGCGTCTCAGAGCTTCCAGCAAAACAAAAGACAAGCTGGACAGAAAAAAAGCAACAAAAAAGCAAAAAGCACTTAGCTATACAGAGCAGCAGGTCACAGGAACAATCAGGAGAAGCTCAGATCCAACACTGAAACATTGACAAGGAGCAAGGATAGCAGCATCAGGCGGAGTTAAGTAAAGAAGCAGTTAACGAGCTCACCAGAACACCTGAGGGAGGAAGCTCAGAAGCTGCAGTACCACTTGTGACCACAGGAGTGAATTCAGCCACAGAATTCACAACAGTACCCCCCCCTTGAGGAGGGGTCACCGAACCCTCACCAGAGCCCCCAGGCCGACCAGGATGAGCCGCATGAAAGGCACGAACAAGATCGGAAGCATGAACATCAGAGGCAAAAACCCAGGAATTATCTTCCTGAGCATAACCCTTCCATTTAACCAGATACTGGAGTTTCCGTCTAGAAACACGAGAATCCAAAATCTTCTCCACAATATACTCCAATTCCCCCTCCACCAAAACCGGGGCAGGAGGCTCAACAGATGGAACCATAGGTGCCACGTATCTCCGCAACAACGACCTATGGAATACATTATGTATGGAAAAGGAGTCTGGGAGGGTCAAACGAAAAGACACAGGATTGAGAACCTCAGAAATCCTATATGGACCAATAAAACGAGGTTTAAATTTAGGAGAGGAAACCTTCATAGGAATATGACGAGAAGATAACCAAACCAGATCCCCAACACGAAGTCGGGGACCCACACGGCGTCGGCGATTAGCGAAAAGTTGAGCTTTCTCCTGGGACAAGATCAAATTGTCCACTACCTGAGTCCAGATCTGCTGCAACCTATCCACCACAGAATCCACACCAGGACAGTCCGAAGACTCAACCTGTCCTGAAGAGAAACGAGGATGAAACCCAGAATTGCAAAAAAATGGAGAAACCAAGGTAGCCGAGCTGGCCCGATTATTAAGGGCGAACTCAGCCAACGGCAAAAAGGATACCCAATCATCCTGGTCTGCAGAAACAAAACATCTCAGATATGTTTCCAAGGTCTGATTGGTTCGTTCGGTCTGGCCATTAGTCTGAGGATGGAAAGCCGAGGAAAAGGATAGGTCAATGCCCATCCTACCACAAAAGGCTCGCCAAAACCTTGAAACAAACTGGGAACCTCTGTCAGAAACAATATTCTCAGGAATGCCATGCAACCGAACCACATGCTGAAAGAACAAAGGTACCAAATCAGAGGAGGAAGGCAATTTAGCCAAGGGCACCAGATGGACCATTTTAGAAAAGCGATCACAGACCACCCAAATGACTGACATCTTTTGAGAAACGGGAAGGTCAGAAATGAAATCCATCGAAATATGTGTCCAAGGCCTCTTTGGGACCGGCAAGGGCAAAAGCAACCCACTGGCACGAGAACAGCAGGGCTTAGCCCTAGCACAAATCCCACAGGACTGCACAAAAGTACGTACATCCCGTGACAGAGATGGCCACCAGAAGGATCTAGCCACTAACTCTCTGGTACCAAAGATTCCAGGATGACCAGCCAACACCGAACAATGAAGTTCAGAGATAAGTTTATTAGTCCACCTATCAGGGACGAACAGTTTCTCTGCTGGACAACGATCAGGTTTATTCGCCTGAAATTTTTGCAGCACCCGCCGCAAATCAGGGGAGATGGCAGACACAATGACTCCTTCCTTGAGGATACCTGCTGGCTCAGATAAACCCGGAGAGTCGGGCACAAAACTCCTAGACAGAGCATCCGCCTTCACATTTTTAGAGCCCGGAAGGTACGAAATCACAAAGTCGAAGCGGGCAAAAAATAACGACCAACGGGCCTGTCTAGGATTCAAGCGCTTGGCAGACTCGAGATAAGTCAAGTTCTTATGATCAGTCAATACCACCACGCGATGCTTAGCTCCTTCAAGCCAATGACGCCACTCCTCGAATGCCCACTTCATGGCCAGCAACTCTCGATTGCCCACATCATAATTACGCTCAGCGGGCGAAAACTTCCTGGAAAAGAAAGCACATGGTATCATCACTGAGCAATCAGAACCTCTCTGTGACAAAACCGCCCCTGCTCCAATCTCAGAAGCATCAACCTCGACCTGGAACGGAAGAGAAACATCTGGCTGACACAACACAGGGGCAGAACAAAAACGACGCTTCAACTCCTGAAAAGCTTCCACAGCAGCAGAAGACCAATTAACCAAATCAGCACCCTTCTTGGTCAAATCGGTCAATGGTTTGGCAATGCTAGAAAAATTACAGATGAAGCGACGATAAAAATTAGCAAAGCCCAGGAACTTTTGCAGACTTTTCAGAGATGTCGGCTGAATCCAATCCTGGATGGCTTGGACCTTAACTGGATCCATCTCGATAGTAGAAGGGGTAAAGATGAACCCCAAAAATGAACCTTTCTGCACACCGAAGAGACACTTTGATCCCTTCACAAACAAAGAGTTAGCACGCAGGACCTGAAAAACCATTCTGACCTGCTTCACATGAGACTCCCAATCATCTGAGAAGATCAAAATGTCATCCAAGTAAACAATCAGGAATTTATCCAGATACTCACGGAAGATGTCATGCATAAAAGACTGAAACACAGATGGAGCATTGGCAAGTCCGAACGGCATCACTAGATACTCAAAATGACCCTCGGGCGTATTGAATGCAGTTTTCCATTCATCTCCTTGCCTGATTCTCACCAGATTATACGCACCACGAAGATCTATCTTAGTGAACCAACTAGCCCCCTTAATCCGAGCAAACAAGTCAGATAACAATGGCAAGGGATACTGAAATTTAACAGTAACATAGTAACATAGTTAGTAAGGCCGAAAAAAGACATTTGTCCATCCAGTTCAGCCTATATTCCATCATAATAAATCCCCAGATCTACGTCCTTCTACAGAACCTAATAATTGTATGATACAATATTGTTCTGCTCCAGGAAGACATCCAGGCCTCTCTTGAACCCCTCGACTGAGTTCGCCATCACCACCTCCTCAGGCAAGCAATTCCAGATTCTCACTGCCCTAACAGTAAAGAATCCTCTTCTATGTTGGTGGAAAAACCTTCTCTCCTCCAGACGCAAAGAATGCCCCCTTGTGCCCGTCACCTTCCTTGGTATAAACAGATTCTCAGCGAGATATTTGTATTGTCCCCTTATATACTTATACATGGTTATTAGATCGCCCCTCAGTCGTCTTTTTTCTAGACTAAATAATCCTAATTTCGCTAATCTATCTGGGTATGGTAGTTCTCCCATCCCCTTTATTAATTTTGTTGCCCTCCTTTGTACTCTCTCTAGTTCCATTATATCCTTCATGAGCACCGGTGCCCAAAACTGGACACAGTACTCCATGTGCGGTCTAACTAGGGATTTGTACAGAGGCAGTATAATGCTCTCATCATGTGTATCCAGACCTCTTTTAATGCACCCCATGATCCTGTTTGCCTTGGCAGCTGCTGCCTGGCACTGGCTGCTCCAGGTAAGTTTATCATTAACTAGGATCCCCAAGTCCTTCTCCCTGTCAGATTTACCCAGTGGTTTCCCGTTCAGTGTGTAATGGTGATATTGATTCCTTCTTCCCATGTGTATAACCTTACATTTATCATTGTTAAACCTCATCTGCCACCTTTCAGCCCAAGTTTCCAACTTATCCAGATCCATCTGTAACAGTGATCTTATTAAGAAGGCGGTAATCAATACACGGTCTCAGCGAACCATCCTTCTTGGCTACAAAGAAGAACCCTGCTCCCAGTGGTGATGACGATGGGCGAATATGTCCCTTCTCCAGGGATTCCTTCACATAACTGCGCATAGCGGCGTGTTCGGGCACGGATAAATTAAATAATCGACCTTTAGGGAATTTACTACCAGGAATCAAATTGATAGCACAATCACAATCCCTATGCGGAGGTAGAGCATCGGACTTGGGCTCTTCAAATACATCCTGATAATCAGACAAGAACTCTGGGACCTCAGAAGGGGTGGATGACGAAATCGACAAAAATGGAACATCACCATGTACCCCCTGACAACCCCAGCTGGATACCGACATAGAATTCCAATCCAATACTGGATTATGGGTTTGTAGCCATGGCAACCCCAACACGACCACATCATGCAGATTATGCAACACCAGAAAGCGAATAACTTCCTGATGTGCAGGAGCCATGCACATGGTCAGCTGGGCCCAGTATTGAGGTTTATTATTGGCCAAAGGTGTAGCATCAATTCCTCTCAATGGAATAGGACACCGCAAAGGCTCCAAGAAAAACCCACAACGTTTAGCATAATCCAAATCCATCAGATTCAGGGCAGCGCCCGAATCCACAAACGCCATGACAGAAAACGACAACAAAGAGCATATCAAGGTAATGGACAGAAGGAATTTGGACTGTACAGTACCAATGACGGCAGACCTAGCGGACCGCTTAGTGCGCTTAGGACAATCAGAAATAGCATGAGTGGAATCACCACAGTAGAAACACAGACCATTCAGACGTCTGTATTCCTGCCGTTCAACTCTAGTCATAGTCCTATCGCACTGCATAGGCTCAGGTTTAACCTCAGGCAGTACCGCCAAATGGTGCACAGATTTACGCTCGCGCAAGCGTCGACCGATCTGAATGGCCAAAGACAAAGACTCATTCAAACCAGCAGGCATAGGAAATCCCACCATGACATCCTTAAGAGCCTCAGAGAGACCCTTTCTGAACAAAGCTGCCAGCGCAGATTCATTCCACTGAGTGAGTACTGACCATTTCCTAAATTTCTGACAATATACTTCTATATCATCCTGACCCTGGCACAAAGCCAGCAAATTTTTCTCAGCCTGATCCACTGAATTAGGCTCATCGTACAGCAATCCGAGCGCCAGGAAAAACGCATCGACACTACTCAATGCAGGGTCTCCTGGCGCAAGAGAAAATGCCCAGTCTTGAGGGTCGCCGCGCAAAAAAGAAATAATAATCAAAACCTGTTGAATAGGATTACCAGAAGAATGAGGTTTCAAGGCCAGAAATAGCTTACAATTATTTTTGAAACTTAGAAACTTAGTTCTATCTCCAAAAAACAAATCAGGAATAGGAATTCTTGGTTCTAACATAGATTTCTGATCAATACTATCTTGAATTTTTTGTACATTTATAACAAGATTATCCATTGAAGAGCACAGACCCTGAATATCCATGTCCACACCTGTGTCCAGAATCACCCAAATGTCTAGGGGAAAAAAAAAAAGTGAACACAGAGCAGAAAAAAAAAAATGATGTCAGAACTTTTTCTTTCCCTCTATTGAGAATCATTAGTTTGGCTCCTTGTACTGTTATGTTTGCTAATGACAGGTGTTATGAAGGCAATCCAGAAACACAGTGTGCTTAGCGATTAGAGCGCACACAGTGATCTGACAAATACCCAAAAATACAAGAACGAGCTCTGAGACGTGGAAACTCTGTAGACTGCACACCTGATCCTATCCTAAACACAACTAAAAGCGGCTGTGGATTGCGCCTAACAACTACCTAGGCAACTCGGCACAGCTTAAGAAACTAGCTAGCCTGAAGATAGAAAAATAGGCCTGACTTGCCCCAGAGAAATTCCCCAAAGGAAAAGGCAGCCCCCCACATATAATGACTGTGAGTAAGATGAAAAGACAAAACGTAGGGATGAAATAGATTCAGCAAAGTAGGGCCCGATATTCTAGGACAGAGCGAGGACAGTAAAGCGAACTTTGCAGTCTACAAAAAACCCTAAAGCAAAACCACGCAAAGGGGGCAAAAAAACCCCACCGTGCCGAACTAACGGCACGGCGGTACACCCTTTGCGTCTCAGAGCTTCCAGCAAAACAAAAGACAAGCCGGACAGAAAAAAAGCAACAAAAAAGCAAAAAGCACTTAGCTATACAGAGCAGCAGGTCACAGGAACAATCAGGAGAAGCTCAGATCCAACACTGAAACATTGACAAGGAGCAAGGATAGCAGCATCAGGCGGAGTTAAGTAATGAAGCAGTTAACGAGCTCACCAGAACACCTGAGGGAGGAAGCTCAGAAGCTGCAGTACCACTTGTGACCACAGGAGTGAATTCAGCCACAGAATTCACAACAGAGGTCTGTCTGAATCCATAAAGGACGTTCTGGTTCTGTATGATCCCTCTTGTTCTTTGGCTGAAGCCATAACCCAGGCCATAAAGATGGATCTCACAATTCATGAGACGCATGTTAAGTAGTGGAATGCCTTGAATTCTTTCCTGGAGCAGCCCTGTTTTCTCACAGTAGGGCAAATGGAGGTTGGAGCTGTTAGTTTTCATGCCTTGAAGAAAAAAACAAAACAGAATCTTGGACATCTACTGTGATTTCACAGTACATATTTTAAAAGACGGTTCAGCTGGCCCTCAAGCAAGTAAGCAGTCAGGAAAACGTCTAAGTCTGGGTGATAGTCGAGGAGGTCACCCAGACTTTCAGGTACCCTTTTTCTCCTCAGATAAAGTACTCCTGAAAACTGTTTTGTCTTTCAAGAACAAGGCATTGCCAGCATTGACTTTATTGACTGTGAGTTTGATGCTAACTTTGATTCTGAGTTGGTTTGGAAATTGCAATTTTGGACAGTTAATCTGACAAAACACACTCAATTATTTTGTGATTGACAAAACACTGCTACTTCAGACTGTAATTGTGGAATTCATGCTTCAAATAGGAGCATTTCACTCCTATTTGTATAATATATCTGGGCCTGAATGTATCACCATAAAAAGTTATGTGAATTAAAGTTTATGAAAAGGTCATATCCATCATTTCTCCTCCCCTGTGGATGCTGGATACTTCTTTGTGAAGATGTGGGTCTCCATCCTTACCTTGATTTCTGAAAACTGGACAAGATCACAGTTAAAAAAAGATACCCACTGCCACTCATCCACTTTTACAATCAGGTTACTGGGGCTAAATGGTTTTCTTAATTAGATCTTAGAGAGGCTTACGTATCCAGAATAATGATGAGTGGAAAATGCCATTTTTAACTTCGGAGGGTCTATTCAAAAATCTTGTCATGCCTTTTGGATTAACCAATGCACCAGCAGTATTTCAAGACTTTATGAACAATGTATTTTCTGATTCCATTTGGGAGATTTTTCTTATTTACCTCGATGATATTTTAATCTTCTCTCCTGATTTGGACTCTCATGAGGAACATGCTCATGCTGTTTTACAGAGATTGAGGGAAAATTCTTTATCTGCAAAAGGAAAAATTATTTTTATTTGGAGATAGATTCTATGCACAAAAACATGTGACCGCCATTGGTGAAAATTTGGCACCCGCATATGCAAATCTGATGTTGATGTTACTGGAAGAGGACATCGTCTATGTGATCCACCACTTCGATCATGTATTTGATCATGTATTGAGGTGGTGGAGATACATAGACAAATGTTCACTTCCAGAACTACTAGAGTTTGGTTCCCTTCCATTCAGTTTTTGGATGTGATCATCCAACAAAATGTGAATACATTGTCTACCATGCTGTATACCAAGCCTACAGATAGAAACAATATTTTTAAATCATCATAGGAGGTTAGTAAACTCCCTACTGTATAGTGAGTTTTTGATATTTAGGAGGATCATAAGTGAAGACATAAACATACAGGGTGGGCTATTAATATGGATACACATAAAACAAATTTGAATGGTTGGTGATATCAACTTCCTGTTTATGGCGCATTAGTATATGGGAGGGGGAAACTTTTCCAGATGGGTGGTGACTATGGTGGCCATTTTGAAGTCCACCATTTTGGATCCAACTTTATTTTTTTTCAATTGGAAGAGGGTCATGTGCAAACTTACTGAGAATTTCACAAGAAAAACAATGGTGTGCTTGGTTTTAATGTAACTTTATTTTTTCATGAGTTATTTACAAGTTGACATGTCGCAGAGGTTAACATGTGAGGAGCAGATAGATATTGTATTGATGTCTGGTGAATGCAGTACCCAGGTCATTGCAGCAGATTTCAAAACAAGACACCCTATGCAAGAAAACTGTCACCATTCCCATTTTATTTAGGTGTATCCATATAAATGGCCCACCTAAAAAAGTTTGCTTCATCACTGAACATAATGTTCTGTGTAAACTGAGGGTCCTGTTCCAGTTTTTGCTTTGCTCATTCTGCAAATTCAGCGCACCGATCTGGGTCACCAACCATTCCCATTTTATTTAGGCGTATCCATATAAATGGCCCACCCTGTACATCCAGTTTTTGATAATTTGATGAGTAAGTTCAGAAATTGAAATGATCCTCAAACCGTTTTCTTTAAACGTGAAACCAGGACAAAGAATATGGATCGTATCACCTTGCTCAGTAAAAAAATGTTGCGTTGTTAAATCTAATAAAAGAATCCTTAGGGTCATAACATGCTGTGAAGGAAGCAATGATTTTGCAAAAATTATTAAACATTGGCCGATGTTTGGGAGATGTTTGCCAGATGTGCAGGAATTCAGTACTCCAATGTTGTTCTCCCATAAACGAGCTAGTAGTCTAAAGGATCAATTAGTCCATTCTGACATTGGATCATTTAAGACTTCGGTAAAGGGGAGATTAACAGGACAAAAATGCACTGGTTGTTTTCTGTGTCTTGTGCATAATTTCTCTAATGTTAAAAGTTGAGCATTTTAAGCATCCCGTACCTCAGAAAGCCTTTAAGATACAAGTTTTATATGACGTGACAATTAATTTGTCATTTATGTATTACAATGTCCATGTAAATTACTGTATGTGGGGTAGACTACTTGGGACCTTAAAACAAGAATAAACCATCATTGGTACACAATCAGGAAAAATAAATTGAGCTTACCTGTATCTAAGCATTTTACGGGACTTAAAGAAAAAAATCTTAGAGTTTGTGCTTTTGGTCATGTTCCCACACCCAGGAGGGGGGCAATAGGGAAAAATAATTGAAAAAGAAAGAAATAACTTGGATTTACAGATTGAACTCACTGAGACCTAATGATCTTAATTTAGATTGTAAATTGCATACTATAATATGATGTGATTCCTTGATTGGGTTATCACTTAGTCATTGTATAACATACAGTGGGTACGGAAAGTATTCATACCCCTTTAAAATTTTTCACTCTTTGTTTTATTGCAGCTATTTGGTAAATTCAAAAAAGTTCATTTTTTTCTCATTAATGTACACTCTGCACCCCATCTTGAATGAAGAAAAACAACTTTTTCACACCTGGATTTGGGGATCCTCTGCCATTCTTCCCTGCAATCCTCTCCAGTTCCGTCAGGTTGGATGGTGAACATTGGTGGACAGCTATTTTCAGGACTCTCCAGAGATGCTCAATTGGGTTTAGGTCAGGGCTCTGGCTGGGCCAGTCAAGAATGGTCATGGAGTTGTTCTGAAGCCACTCCTTTGTTATTTTAGCTATGTGCTTAGGGCCATTGTCTTGTTGGAAGGTGAACCTTCGGCCAAGTCCGAGGTCCAGAGTACTTTGGAAGAGTTTTTCATCCAGGATATCTTTGCACTTGGCCGCATTGATGTTTACTTCAATGGCAACCAGTCATCCTGTCCCTGCAGCTGAAAAACACCCCCATTGCATGATGCAGCTACCACCATGTTTCACTGTTGGGATTGTATTGAGCAGGTTCTGAGCAGTGCCTGGTTTTCTCCACACATGCCACTTACAATTATCACCAAAATGTCTATCTTCATCTCATCAGACCAGAGAATGTTATTTCTCATAGTCTGGGAGTTCTTCATGTGTTTTTTTTAGCAAACTCTATGCAGGCTTTCATATGTCTTGCACTGAGGAGAGGCTTCTGTTGGGCCACTCTGCCATAAAGGCCTGACTGGTGGAGGGCAGCAGTGTTAGTTGAATTTCTGGAACTTTCTTCCATCTCCCTACTGCATCTCTGGAGCTCAGTCTCAATGATCTTGGGGTTCTTTGGTATGGTCGGCGCTCATACCAAATCAGCAATTCTGCTACATACATGCAATCTGATCATAGCCTGTATGTAGCAGAGGTGATCGGGTTATGGTAGCTTCTAGTATTCCATGGAAACTACTGAAGCATGCCAAAAGTAAAAAAAAGTTTTTAAAAATATAAAAAATGTATAAATGTTTAAATCACCATCCTTTTGCCCCATGCAAAATAAAACCATAAGAAATACACATATTTGGTATACCCGTATTTAGAATCGCCCAATCTATCAATATAAAAAAATTAACCCAATCGCTAAACGGCGTAACAAGAATAAAAGTTTTAGCATTTAGTGAACATAGTTAAAAAAGCAAAGCAAAAAATAATTGTGGAATGGCACTTTTTGTAATTTCACCGCACTCTGAATTTTTTCCCTGTTATCCAGTATATGTTAAAACCAATGGTGTCTTTCAAAAGTGCAATTTGTCCCGCAAAAAACTAGCCCTCATATGGCCATCTTGAACAAAAAATAAAAAGTTATCATTCTGGGAAGCAAAAAATGAAAATGCAAAAATGAAAATACCTCCGATGATGAAGGGGTTAACTAGTATAATAATTGTGATTTATTGTATACTGTTGCCTTAAATTTGGAGATGTGGGTGTTAGGCACCGGGATTCTCCCGCTGCACATTCAGGCCCAGCCGCTGCAGTTATTGTTCAGCACAGACGTCGGTCCCAGCGTCTTGCTCGGGCTTGTGATATACATTTGGTTGCTGCTGGCTCTCCAGTCAAGTCTATGGTAACCAATGATATGCGGGTGCAGCCTTATGCTCTGGAGTCTAAGTCCAGAGATCACCTTACTGAGCATGTCCATGATGTGGCGGCTTCTCATTGGTTGTCAGATGTTAGCTGCTCTAATAATGTGGCAGCTCTGAATTGGCCCACGAGCGATGTCTCAGCCGATTGGGCGTGAGTGTTAGGGGTGGAACCTAGCATATAAAAGGCTCTCAGTGGCACACATGGGTGTGCTAGTGTCATTTATGTTTGGTGTGTGGGTGGCAATTCTTCCACTCTGTCTGCATGTTTGTGTGTGTCTTTGCCCAGAGACTATACACTTTGGCAGTCAGGTTGCACACTTATGCAGTTTTGTACTCTTGTCTCAGCGCCTGAGTCTCTAGTCTGCTACATGCTCATAGTGCCAGCTAGGCACAGGTTTAGTAGTGTCAGGACTATGGTAACTAGCCACTTGGTTTAGCATCTATTTTGTACATGTGCCCGATTGGCACAGTTCAGTTACACCGCAAGCTCAACCCATATGCTTAGCAAACTCTGAACTGTGAAGTTAAAAGTAAAAGCTAGGTATACTACATCCTATTCATACTGTGTGGAGTTAACATAGTGTGTTTAAGTATACAAATATACCTCAGTGACACCATAGTGACTCTGTGTGAAATCAAACAGCACATACATGAATGTAGATTATCGCAGATACGATTTAATTATGTACTTCTGTATTTTTTTATGAGTGATGACGTATGATCTTGATGTCCGTGATATATTCCTATGATCTGTGCTTTAGATTGTACACGTAGGTGCTCTGACACATACATGTTGGCGTTTTAACATCTCGGTGGCTGTGCGCATGCGCCTCGCGTCCTTGGTTTCATGGTGGACGGTGACATGTCTGTAGCCTTGCTTGCAAGCATGGGGATATACGGTTTCCGTCTCCCAACGCGTGCACAGTGATGTGTGGCGCTGATCCGTGCCATCCAGGACCTGTGTGATGCGATGTGCATGCGCCGTCTACATAGCCACCTTGATTGGCTCTACCCATACCATCTGACCTACAATGTGATCATAAAAGGTCCTTGCAGGTACTCCCCTTGATAAAGCGTTGCTGGGAGCACACGAAATGCGCGTCGGGGTCATTTCTTTGGGGTCACCCAACATCCCACTTGGGGTGTATTGACTTCTGCCTATGGTAAGCCTTCTCCCTTAGGAAAAATATTTATTGTTGGTAATGATTTTCTGAGATTTCCCATGTAAGGGGCGGCTTCCTTAATAACAATGCCTCATGGTACTGCATAAGCACTTTAGAGCCTTATGAACATGTTTGCACAATCGGGCAGCGGCAATATGTTACCTCCACTATTTTTCTACACTGTTTCTGTGTGTTTTCTTCCTGTATTTGTCTTATTATCTGATTAACTTTTGTGACGGTCTATGGTTATTGGATCTACTGGTCTTGATCTTATTAATTAATAAATAATTATTTGATAAATTGTACCTGATTGCTCTTGTTTCTCCTTGTATGTATAGTGTGTTTAAGGTAACGCTTGCTGGTTTGTTTTGTCATTGTTCACAATAGCAGCAGTTATACATCTCTGCACAGTGGACCCCGGGTTGCGATTGCACTTTAATTTACATTTTATTTAGTGCAATCTACCAACCCTAACAGTGGGTGTTTGCCCTTTTAATCAGGTAATACACCTCTCTGCATAATTTTTATACATCTTTTGTATGTATAATCTGGTTAATATATAATTGTGGGTTGCCATCCTCTTAATACAATTTTATATCCTAATTTCGGTGGATTATATTTATTACTTCCTACTTTAGCAAAATGCAGTCGATTAACTTCGATATTGAAAAATAGTGTGCACAAATATGCGTATTGATATGATAAAAAGGAAAATATTGTGCCCAAGAAAACTTGCAATTCAGTTCATTTCTACTCTCTAGGCTGCTGGCTGATCATGGGTCAATAAACAACCATTGAAATTGGACTCTGGAATGCTGTCTTCATTTTTTTAATCTATCTATTATATATCTAATACCTTTATATCATCTATCTGTATCTCTATATAAGATTGCTTTATTATTTTTGCCAACTAGCTTTAAGTTTACATAGAGTATAATAGTATGTAAAAGAGGATATAAAGACTCCTTGCATATTAATTGCATACGCATGTCATACTCATATCATAAAGATGCTAAGCAAGAAAAAAACATGCACTCGCATGACAAAATGTGACCCATACAGATTCCACTCTTCAAACTTTTTGAGATGAACATCAAAGCGATTTTTAATATGCTGATGTCATTGAACCCTTGACTTTATTCTATCTGCAGCCATTCACATCCAGTCATCAAGGTGGAGCAGGGGGCTATAAGGACAGGTGTATATGACCACTTAAATCCGATGAGTGCAATCCATGGTTTTGACGGATGACACTCATACCCATGCTGTTCTATGATGTGGTGCACATGTCCAAGAAAATTGCAACATGCATGATTTGCCACTGAGAATGAGATGGCAATACTATTCAAGTTGGATGACCTCTGATTGCAATCCGATATCCATGGACTGACAGAATGGAAGAGATGGTGATTTTTTTCTCTCTATCTGCTCCTCACTGTACGACAAAGACAAAACCTGATCAAACGTATTGGTCCGATTTCAGTACGATTTTCAAGGACTGATGTAAAGGAGAAGGTGGAGAAACTTTTTTTTTCTCCACTTCCAAGAAAATCGAATCCCATTCTAATCAAACTCCTATCAAACTCGGGTCAGAGTCTTATTAGCATAATTGGACCAATTTTTTCCAGATGAAGAGAAAATGGTCATCTGCATCGGTCCAAACAGTCATTGCTCACTTGATAGTGATTGTGCAATAGTCACTTTATCTGCCCATTGTGTAAGAGTGGTGAACTATGTGTTCACATTCCTACCACTGAAGACACAAATCTGTTTTATGAATAATGTCATGCATTTTTATGCACATATTGTGCCAAACGAAGTGTGAACTATGTCATGCAGCTTTTAGTTTGCATTGTGATATATTCTATGATATAGCAATATGTAAAGTATAGAGCAAGACCTAGATTAGGTTTTAGGACATAAGGTAGTGACTATTGGGTAAAATAGACGTTGGTAAGCATTAGGCCAGGATCACACATGCGAGAAACATGGCCGAGTCTCGCATGTTAATAACCAGCCCTGCCGCCTGCACTCTGGAGTGGAGCGTGCGGCCGCATAGCAATACATGGAGCCGCACGCTCCGCTCCTGAGTGCCGGCGGCAGGGCTGGGTATTAACATGCTAGGCTCAGCCATTTTTCTCGCATGTGTGATCCCGGGCTTAGAAGTCTAATATGTTTGATGTATGCAAATGCATAATGCTTGTAAGTAGATCTATCATAACAGATCACACGGTGATCACACTTTGATCAATCTCTGCTCAGAGTTTGATCACCTTGTGATTTACATAATAGTCCTGATTCCCTTGGATGAGAGAATATATGCTCTTGTGACCATAGCCTAAGGCAAATGAACATGTTAATAGCTATATTTACCTGCAGATAACCACAATGTCTGCAGGTAACTAGCAGATTTTTAACTGACCGTTTCCTTTCAGAATAACTATAAACCAACACATTTGAATATTGACAGTTTGTTCATATGATCAAAACAACTACTGTATATTGTATTCCTCAATTGTGATCTGTATCTGAAAGCTCACCTAACCTCATAGCAGTAAAATAGTCATTATGGTACAAAATAACCTATTTTCTATTCATTTATAGCAAAATGTGTTTCCCCTTGTGGGATTATTATGGTGGTAGCCTAAAGCTTGTCATCTTATTGCTAACAGGCCTCTGGGTATGCTGGCAGCTTCTTTGCTGGCAAGAAAATTCTGACATGGCTGACACCTAAATGCTTTTTATAGACTGTCATTGACTAAGAAAAATAGGAAACACGTTACCCTCCTCATTGACCTCTTATTGCACATTCATCTGTGAATGTGTTTGAACGTGATTTTACTATAGTCATATACATCTCACCATTGTTTTTATGACATGAATTTATAGCTACAATTGACATTAATCCACTTGAACATTTAGACCCTATTCAAGCACATTCTGAAATAATTTTTATGCAGTTACAAAGTGTGTGCTTGTCATGCATCAGGTTTATAAGCTGAATCTTGTCCCAGATTCTGCTAATTTATTGTTTATATAATTTGACCCATCGGAGTAAACGGGTGCAATAAGCCCTGAAAGATAAATACTCATCAAACTGTGTCTACTCCTTTAGCAAACTGCCAAAAACAGCAGCATGATATTTTGCTAAATGTCTCAATTTTAGTAGAATAAATCATATTAATGAAATAATATTAACAGAACTGTAAAAAAGAACATGTAGTATTGTGCATTGTTAATATACTGTATATGTTCCCTTGAATGATAATTATACAAAATTTGGGCTAATGCACATGACCTTATTGACAAATCATCAGATTGTACTCAGTCCAATGTTATTCTATGTGGCCGTGCACATGTCTGATTTTTTCCTCGGACACAGACAGTCCGGGGAAAAAAACGCAGCATACCCAAGTTTGATCTAATATTTGAACCGATTTCAATGGGCTGACAAAATATAGAAGATGGAGAAACGTTTTTCTCTATCTTCTTCTCACCAGATAGAATCAGGGCACACTATGATCACACTGTGATCAAACTCTAATCAGTGTTTGATCAGAGTGTAATTTGTAAAATTGATCGAATTCCATTGGATGAGATATTTTATGCTTGTGTGACTCTAGTCTTTCACTGTATGGTGTACGTGATTTTAAAAAAAGAGGTTTGCTTGGTGATAGCATCATGAAAGCCAAGGAACACATTAGAACAATCAGCAATAAAGTTGTAAAGTAGGGTTAAGTTATAAAAAAAATAGACCAAGCTCTAAATATCTCACATAGTACTGTTCAATCCATTATCCAAACTAAGGAGTATGGCACAACTGAAAACCTACCAAGACATGGCCATCCACCTAAACTGACATCAGAGTGACCAGAGTACTACAGTGGCTTACCAAATTAATGACCCCCTCTTGGCATTTTTCATGCTTTACAACTTCACAACCTGGGATTGCACTTTTTTTTAAGATTTGCATCAGTTCATGTAAAAGAACATGCTTACAACTGTGAACATTTGATTTTCTTTTTATCGTGAAGCAAACAACAAATAGGACAAAATAACTGAAAACTACAGTGCGCATATCTTTTCACCCCCCACCTCCCAAAAGTCAGTAGTTTGTAATGCCTCCTTTTGTAGCAATTACAGCTGCAAGTCATTTTGGGTAAGTCTCTCTGAGCTTTCCAGATCTTGCCACTGGGATTTTTGCCTATTTCTAAAGGCAAAACTGCTCTAGTTCCTTCAGGTTAGATGATTTCTTCTTAGTAACAGCAATCTTCAAGTCTGACCGCAGATTCTCAGTTGGATTAAGGTCTGGGCTTTGACTAGAGCACTTCAAAACATTTACATGTTTCCCCTTAAACCACCTGAGTGTTGCTGTGGCAGTATGCTTTGGGTCATTGTCTTGTTGGAAGGTAAACCTCCGTCCCAGTCTCAAATCACTGACTGGCTGAAACAGATTTTGCTCAATAATATCCCTGTACTTTGCACTATCCATATTTCCCTTGGCTCAGCATGATGCTGCCACCACCATGTTTGACAGTGAGGATGGTGTTTTTGTGGTTATGAGCTGTGTTGGTTTGGCGCCAAACAAAGTGACACGCCCACCAGGGCCGTGAGGTACTCAGAACCGGTTTGGACAGTTCAATGGGGATGTCACAGGACCATGACCCAACTCCATGGCCCTGGCTGTGCCATAAAATGGGGAATATGTATATGGGGTTTAAAGTGAGGGCACTTTGGTGTTCGGCAACGGATGGCCGATGCTGCTAAAAAAGACTGCTGGGGCTGATTTTGACACAGCTGGGAAGGTTCTGCTCTCCACAGGTGGAGTGGGGCCCAGGGCTGCCAGTCCAGTTTATGTCAGGCCTCGTGTACCATGTGGTGCAGCACTCAGTGCGCAAGAGATCGCTGAATGACACAAGGGCCATAGTTTTCTTTTCCTTTACTTGATGGTTGATAGTACAGACTGGGGTACTGGTAACAGATCATAATGGAGAGCCGGGCAGCCTGGAATCAATTTTTGGATACACCTGGCGGGTAGGTACGGAGGCTTTCCTTCTGCACTGTCCTCCCTTTTTCCTTGCTACCTAACAGCTCAAGTGAACAATCATGACTATTTACAAGATTTCAAAAATAAAAATTACAAAAAACATAGCTCAAAAATAGTACTGGTGATGATTAGTCCAGTGACGCAATCATCCATTAAATCAAGTAAAATATGATTGCTCAGGAGTTCTTATAGAGTCTCTCTGGTGAGCCAAGAGAGACTCTGTATGTAATGCTTGATGGTTACATACTTACATTACATATTTACATATCTTATTTACACAATCTACTTACATGCGGAACCTTACCGGGATTTGACCTTGCATACTACGGGTAGACCTTCTTAGCACTGGTACTGGTGTACTGCCCTCTTTAATGGCTGCGCTGCAGGTGACTCTACGTAGCATGGGTATACTTGATGCTCTATGACCACTGATGCTCACCGTGGGCATGACAGATTCATCGCTGGCAGGTGGTGGATTCTCTTGCTCGACTGCTGGTGTGGCATCTGTTGCTTGAGCCTGCTAGTCTTCAGGCTGGTCTTGAGTCGCATCTCTTTCTGGCACTACTAGCTCTGGAAAGGTCAAAACGGGCATGACTATGCTGTTCACCCTTGTCCAATTTGGAGGGAACTCACTGAGTACTGTGCTGATCTTTTCCTCCACCTCTTTCATTGGCTGAGGAATGTCGTGTTCTTCAATCATTTCCTTAAGTTAGTCAGGGCTTGGTTTTAGATGATCCCCCGACACTGCTGCTGAGGTTTCTCCTCCATCTTTACTGATGAGGCACACATTGGTGTTATCAAATCTTGAAAGTAAAACGGTATATGGCTCAGTCTCCTACTGGTAGTCTAGTTTGTGACCTCCTGTCTTCCTTTTGAGTACCTGTTCTCCAGGTGACAAAGGAACTGCAGGGACGTGCTGATTATAATTTCTTTCTTGCCTCTGTCTTGCCTGGGACAAACTTTTCTCTACACATTCTTGCACTTGTGATATTGCTGCTGCCGCTCCGTATCCCAGTCTGCATATGGTGATGTCGTCTCAGGTGTTAAAACTCCCATGTCCAAGTCAATGGGTAACGTGCCAGGTCTTGCCCTCATCAGGTAGGTGGGTGTAGAGTTGGTAGAGTTCCCTGGTATGTGGTTATATAAGTCTACCAAATCCTGTAACTTCTCTGGCCACAGGCTATGCTCTTCCAGGGGCAGAGTCCTCAACAGGTCTATTACTATCTGGTTCATTTTCTCGCATAATCATTGGTCTGGGGATGATATGGCATGGTTCTTATTTTCTTGCAGCCATACAGGTTGCAGAACTCCTCGAACACTCCTGCTTCAAAGGCTGGGCCTTGGTTGGTAAGCACTCATTCAGGGTAACCATGCGGGCAACAAAAGTGTTGCATTTGTTGAAATGCTTTGGCTGCTGTCTTCACTATCTGATCCTTCACTGGCACTACTACCAGGAACCGGGAGTAGTGGTCTACTATGGTGAGGGCGTAGCCATAGCCTGAAGGGCTTGGAGATAGCTTCACGTGGTCCAAGGCTACCAGCTCAAGCACTTGTTTGGTGACTATGGGCTGTAGGGGAGCCCTCTGGCTATCACTGTCTTTCCATCTCAGGTTGCATGAACAACACTCTTGACACCATTTCTCGATTGCTTTCCTCATGCCAACCCAGTAGAATCACTCACGTAGCAGGACTTCCAACTTCTTCCACTCGAAAAGTCCTGCTCCATCGTGGTACGCTTCTAAGACCATTGGCACATCCCGCCTCGGGAATATCACCTGCCAGACCAGTTCGTGGGTTTGGGAGTTGAAGCTTCTCTGACACAGCTTCCCCTCATAGATGAATAGCTTGCCCTTCTCCTTCCGCAACTCTTGGGTCTCTTGTGGAGCATCTGAACCAGGGTGCGAATCAGCTTGTGTCAGCAATTCCTTTACTAGGCGGACTTCCGGATCCCTGTCCTGCATTTCTGCCCATCCATGGTGGGACAATCTAGCAAGTTGGGTATCCTGGACAGTAACCTACTAGCCCGAGGAACTGCTGCACTTCCTTGATAGTGGAGGGTCTTGGCCAGTCCTTGATCAAGGTGACTTTTTCAGGTTCTGTTGCCACACCTTTGGCGCTTAACACGTGACCTAGGTACTGCACCTTGGGATTCAACCGGTGGCTTTTGGACGGCTTTACTTTCAGGCCAAAACCGGATAAGCACTATACCCATATAGAAAAGAAATAACAGCAGTGTATGAATATAAAACACTATGAATACCAAAAATAATCTATTGCCCCCAAAAAGTATTCAAGAAACAAAATGAATATTAAACTCACTTTTATTACTACTTATAAAATCATGACTACACAAATAATAAAAAATATGTTATATGTTATACTATTCTGCACATACAGGAAACAATTGATGATACAAAAATAATTTATTAAAATTTAAGAAAAACAACAAATAAAAATCAACATTGAGTACATATAAGAAATGTGAAGCAGGGGACAAGGAACACCAGACTAAATGGTAAACAGCAATAAATATGATAAAAATGTATATACAGTTAGGGCCAGAAATATTTGGACAGTGACACAAGTTTTGTTATTTTAGCTGTTTACAAAAACATGTTCAGAAATACAATTATATATATAATATGGGCTGAAAGTGCACACTCCCAGCTGCAATATGATAGTTTCCACATCCAAATCGGAGAAAGGGTTTAGGAATCATAGCTCTGTAATGCATAGCGTCCTCTTTTTCAAGGGACCAAAAGTAATTGGACAATGGACTCTAAGGGCTGCAATTAACTCTGAAGGCGTCTCCCTCGTTAACCTGTAATCAATGAAGTAGTTAAAAGGTCAGGGGTGGATTCCAGGTGTGTGGTTTTGCATTTGGAAGCTGTTGCTGTGAGCAGACAACATGCGGTCAAAGGAACTCTCAATTGAGGTGAAGCAGAACATCCTGAGGCTGAAAAAAAAGAAAAAATCCATCAGAGAGATAGCAGACATGCTTGGAGTAGCAAAATCAACAGTTGGGTACATTCTGAGAAAAAAGGAATTGACTGGTGAGCTTGGGAACTCAAAAAGGCCTGGGCGTCCACGGATGACAACAGTGGTGGATGATCGCCGCATACTTAATTTGGTGAAGAAGAACCCGTTCACAACATCAACTGAAGTCCAGAACACTCTCAGTGAAGTAGGTGTATCTGTCTCTAAGTCAACAGTAAAGAGAAAACTCCATGACAGTAAATACAAAGGGTTCACATCTAGATGCAAACCATTCATCAATAACAAAAATAGACAGGCCAGAGTTAAATTTGCAGAAAAACACCTCAAGAAGCCAGCTCAGTTCTGGAAAAGTATTCTATGGACAGATGAGACAAAGATCAACCTGTACCAGAATAATGGGAAGAAAAAAGTTTGGAGAAGAAAGGGAACGGCACATGATCCAAGGCACACCACATCCTCTGTAAAACATGGTGGAGGCAACGTGATGGCATGGGCATGCATGGCTTTCAATGGCACTGGGTCACTTGTGTTTATTGATGACATAAGAGCAGACAAGAGTAGCCAGATGAATTCTGAAGTGTACTGGGATATACTTTCAGCCCAGATTCAGCCAAATGCTGCAAAGTTGATTGGACGGCGCTTCATAGTACAGATGGACAATGACCCCAAGCATACAGCCAAAGCTACCCAGGAGTTCATGAGTGCCAAAAAGTGGAACATTCTGCAATGGCCAAGTCAATCTCCAGATCTAAACCCAATTGAGCATGCATTTCACTTGCTCAAATCCAGACTTAAGACGGAAAGACCCACAAACAAGCAAGACCTGAAGGCTGCGGCTGTAAAGGCCTGGCAAAGCATTAAGAAGGAGGAAACCCAGCGTTTGGTGATGTCCATGGGTTCCAGACTTAAGGCAGTGATTGCTTCCAAAGGATTTGCAACAAAATATTGAAAATAAAAATATTTTGTTTGGGTTATGTTTATTTGTCCAATTACTTTTGACCTCCTAAAATGTGGAGTGTTTGTAAAGAAATGTGTACAATTCCTACATTTTCTATCAGATATTTTTGTTCAACCCTTCAAATTAAACGTTACAATCTGCACTTGAATTCTGTTGTAGAGGTTTCATTTCAAATCCAATGTGGTGGCATGCAGAGCCCAACTCGCGAAAATTGTGTCACTGTCCAAATATTTCTGGCCCTAACTGTATATATATATATATATATATATATATATACATATATATATATATATATATATATATACACAGTGGGGCAAAAAAGTATTTGGTCAGTCAGCAATAGTGCAAGTTCCACCACTTAAAAAGATGAGAGGCGTCTGAAATTTACATCATAGGTAGACCTCAACTATGGGAGACAAATTGAGAAAAAAAAATCCAGAAAATCACATTGTCTGTTTTTTTATAATTTTATTTGCATATTATGGTGGAAAATAAGTATTTGGTCAGAAACAAACAATCAAGATTTCTGGCTCTCACAGACCTGTAACTTCTTCTTTAACAGTCTCCTCTTTCCTCCACTCATTACCTGTAGTAATGGCACCTGTTTAAACTTGTTATCAGTATAAAAAGACACCTGTGCACACCCTCAAACAGTCTGACTCCAAACTCCACTATGGTGAAGACCAAAGAGCTGTCAAAGGACACCAGAAACAAAATTGTAGCCCTGCACCAGGCTGGGAAGACTGAATCTGCAATAGCCAACCAGCTTGGAGTGAAGAAATCAACAGTGGGAGCAATAATTAGAAAATGGAAGACATACAAGACCACTGATAATCTCCCTCGATCTGGGGCTCCACGCAAAATCCCACCCCGTGGGGTCAGAATGATCACAAGAACGGTGAGCAAAAATCCCAGAACCACGCGGGGGGACCTAGTGAATGAACTGCAGAGAGCTGGGACCAATGTAACAAGGCCTACCATAAGTAACACACTACGCCACCATGGACTCAGATCCTGCAGTGCCAGAAGTGTCCCACTGCTTAAGCCAGTACATGTCCGGGGCCATCTGAAGTTTGCTAGAGAGCATTTGGATGATCCAGAGGAGTTTTGGGAGAATGTCCTATGGTCTGATGAAACCAAACTGGAACTGTTTCGTAGAAACACAACTTGTCGTGTTTGGAGGAAAAAGAATACTGAGTTGCATCCATCAAACACCATACCTACTGTAAAGCATGGTGGTGGAAACATCATGCTTTGGGGCTGTTTCTCTGCAAAGGGGCCAGGACGACTGATCCGGGTACATGAAAGAATGAATGGGGCCATGTATCGTGAGATTTTGAGTGCAAACCTCCTTCCATCAGCAAGGGCATTGAAGATGAAACGTGGCTGGGTCTTTCAACATGACAATGATCCAAAGCACACCGCCAGGGCAACGAAGGAGTGGCTTCGTAAGAAGCATTTAAAGGTCCCGGAGTGGCCTAGCCAGTCTCCAGATCTCAACCCTATAGAAAACCTTTGGAGGGAGTTGAAAGTCCGTGTTGCAAAGCGAAAAGCCAAAAACATCACTGCTCTAGAGGAGATCTGCATGGAGGAATGGGCCAACATACCAACAACAGTGTGCGGCAACCTTGTGAAGACTTACAGAAAACGTTTGACCTCTGTCATTGCCAACAAAGGATATATTACAAAGTATTGAGATGAAATTTTGTTTCTGACCAAATACTTATTTTCCACCATAATATGCAAATAAAATGTTAAAAAATCAGACAATGTGATTTTCTGGATTTTTTTTTCTCAGTTTGTCTCCCATAGTTGAGGTCTACCTATGATGTAAATTACAGACGCCTCTCATCTTTTTAAGTGGAGGAACTTGCACTATTGCTGACTGACTAAATACTTTTTTGCCCCACTGTATATATGTATATAAATGCACAACCTGCAACTGATATATAACTATATCTTGTAGGACATCACCACGTGTGGTTAATAACCAGGTTGAAACATTTTTTTTTATGACTTAGTATAAATAGTGAAATATAACCCAACCAAAAAAGTAACCAATGCAAAAATAAATAATAATATGTCTAATTTCATAGTGCAATGCATAAACATAAGAAGAAAAATATATGGAAAATACCAATGCGAATAGAATGTGCACCAAAAATAGCCTATCAACAAACATAAATTAAGAAACTAGTGTCCATACAATATCAGGTAATATATATGAAGTCCAATGATCAAGTGATCAAAGGACCAAAGTATTGCTGGTGCAGAAGATACAATATCAATTCATAACACCAACCAGTCTGAAGCTCTACTGTCCCCCGCACACACCACTCTTTTCCTTCACTTGATGGTTTGCCCTTTGCCCTGTTCCCTCCTTCCAAATATTATTCTGAATCTGCACCCTACTATTCATCTGTCTCCACACCCTCCAATTGCCAGACATGAAATACCAAGCACTTTTCACCTATTATGTCCCCCCATTTCCTTGTAGATTGTAAGCTTGCGAGCAGGGACCTCACTCCTAATGTCACTGTTTAACCCCTTAAGCCCCAAGGGTGATTTGCACATTAATGACCGGGAACATTTTTACAATTCTGACCACTGTCCCTTTATGAGGTTATAACTCTAAAAATGCTTCAACGGATCCTGATGATTCGGACACTGTTTTCTCGTGACATGTTGTACTTCATGATAGTGGTAACATTTCTTCAATAAGACTTGCGTTTACCTGTGGAAAAAAATGGAAATTTGGCGAAAATGAGGAAAATTTTGCAATTTTCCAAATTTGAATTTTTATGCCCTTAAATCACAGAGATATGTCACACAAAATACTTAATAAGTAACATTTTCCACATGTCTACTTTACATCGGCACAATTTTGGAAACAAATTTTTTTTTGTTAGGGCGTTATAAGGGTTCAAAGTTGTCTAACAATTTCTCATTTTTACAACACCATTTTTTTAGGGACCACATTTGAAGTCATTTTGAGGGGTTTATATATGATGGAAAATAAACAAGTGTGACACCATTCTGAAAACTGCACCCCTCAAGGTGCTCAAAACTACACTCACGAAGTTTATTAACCCTTCAGGTGTTTCACATGAATTTTTGGAATGTTTAAAAAAATGAACATTTTACTTTTTTTCATCCAAAATTTATTTCAGCTCCAATTTGATTTATTTTACCAAGGATAACAGGAGAAAATGGACACCAAACTTTGTTGTACAATTTGTCCTGAGTACGCTGATACCCCATATGTGAGGGTAAACCACTGTTTGGGCGCATGGCAGAGCTCGGAAGGGAAGGAGCGCTGTTTGACTTTTCAATGCAAGATTGACAGGAATTGAGATGGGACGCCATGTTGCGTTTGGAGAGCCACTGATGTGCCTAAACATTGAAACCCCCCACAAGTGACACCATTTGGGAAAGTAGACCCCCTAAGGAATTTATCTACTGTGTTGTGAGAGCTTTGAACCCCCAAGTGTTTCACTACACTTTATTAAGCAGAGCCGTGAAAATAAAAATTATTTTTTTGCCCACAAAAATTATTTTTTAGCCCCCAGTTTTGCATTTTAACAAGGGTAACAGGTGAAATTGGACCCCAAAAGTTGTTGTCCAATTTGTCCTGAGTACACTGATACCCCATATATGGGGGGAACCACCGTTTGGGGCGCATGGCAGAGCTCGGAAGGGAAGGAGCGCCATTTGGAATGCAGACATAGATGGATTGGTCTGCAGGCATCACATTGCATTTGCAGAGCCCCTAATGTACCTAAACAGTAGAAACCCCCACAAGTGACCCCATATTGGAAACCAGACCCCAAGGAACTTATCTACAGTTTAAAACGCAGAGCTGTGAAAATAAAAAATAATTTTTTTCCCACAAAAATTTTGTTTTAGCCCCCCAAATTTTTATTTTCCCAAGAGTAACAAGAGAAATTGGACCCCAAACGTTTTTGTCCTGAGTACGCTGATACCCCATATGTTTGGGTAAACCCCTGTGTGGGTGCACGGGAGAGCTCGGTAGGGAAGGAGCACTATTTAACTTTTTCAATGCAGAATTGGCTGGAATTGAGATGGGACACCATGTCGCATTTTGGAGAGCACCTGATGTGCCTAAACAGTGGAAACCCCCAGTTCTAACTGAAACCCTAGCCCGAACCCTAACCCTAGCCCCAACTCTAACCCTAGCCCTAACCCTAGCCCTAACCCTTGCCCTAACCCTAACCGTAGCCCTAACCCTAGCCTTAGCTCTAACCCTAGCCTTAACCCTACCTCTAACTCTAACCTTAACTCTACCCCTAACCCTAGCCCTAACCCTAACCCTAACCCTAGCCCTAACCTTACTCCTAGCCTTAACCCTACCCCTAACCCTAGCCCTAACCCTAGCCCTAATACTTACCCTAACCCTAGCCCTAACCCTAACCCTAGCCCCAACCCTAGCCCTAACCCTAATGGGAAAATTGAAATAAATACATTTTTAAATTTTTATTATTTTCCCTAACTAAGGGGGTGATGATTAGTTTGATTTACTATTTATAGCGGGGTTTTTTAGCAGATTTTTATGATTGACTGCCGTCACAGACTAAATGACGCTTTTATTACAAAAGATAATTTTTGCATCTCCACATTTTGAGAGCTATAATTTTTCCATATTTTGGTCCGCAGAGTCATGTGAAGTCTTGTTTTTTGCAGGACGAGTTGACGTTTTTATTGGTAACATTTTCGGGCATGTGACAGTTTTTGATCGCTTTTTATTACAATTTTTGTGAGGCAGAATGACCAAAACCAGCTATTCATGAATTTCTTTTGGGGGGGGCATTTATACCATTCTACATTTTGTAAAATTGATAAAGCAGTTTTATTCTTCGGGTCAGTACGATTAAAGTGATACCTCATTTATATCATTTTTTATGCTTTGGCGCTTTTATACGATAAAAACTATTTTATAGAAAAAATAATTATTTTTGCATCGCTTTTTTCTGAGGACTATAACTTTTTTATTTTTTTGCTGATGATGCTGCATGGCAGCTCGTTTTTTGTGGGACAAGATGACATTTTCAGCGTTACCATGGTTATTTATATCCGTTTTTTTATCGCGTTTTATTCCACTTTTCGGCGGTATGATAATAAAGCGTTGTTTTCTGCCTCATTTTTTCTTTGTTTTTTTACCGCGTTCACTGAAGGGGTTAACTAGTGAGACAGTTGTATAGGTGGGGTCGTTATGGATGCGGCGATACTAAATATGTGTACTTTTATTGCTTTTTTATTATTTAAAGAAATGTATTTATGGGAACTATATATATATATATATATTTTTTTTTTTTTCTTTATTTAGGTTTTTTTTTTTTGTACATGTGAATATTTTTTTTACTTTATAACATTGCCCCAGGGGGGGAGGCATCATGTTATAGTGACAGATCGCTGATCTGACATTTTGCACAGCACTGTGTCAGATCAGCGATCTGACATACAGGGCTGCAGGCTTACCAGCGCTTGCTCTGAGCAGGCCCTATTAAGCCACCTCCCTGCAGCACATGAATGTAGCCCTGTGGCCATTTTGGATCCGGGGCCTGCAGGGAGAAGGAGGTAAAAGACCTTCAGAGCAATGCAATCACATCGCGTTGCTCCAAGGGTCTCAGGGAAGCACACAGGGAGCCCCATCCCTGCGTGATGCTTTTCTATACTGCCGGAACACTGCGATCATGTTTGATCACAGTGTGCTGGGGGTTAATGTGCCAGGGGCGTTCCGTGACTGCTCCTGGCACATAGTGCCGGATGTCAGCTGCAATAGTCAGCTTAGGCACCTCGTCACAGCCTAAGAACTATCTAGCCCTAGAGATAGAAAATAAAGCTTACCTTGCCTCAGAGAAATTCCCCAAAGGTAAGGGAAGCCCCCCACATATAATGACTGTGAGTAAAGATGAAAGTCACAAACACAGAAATGAAACAGGTTTCAGCAAAGGGAGGCCAGACTTACTAAATAGACAGAGGATAGGAAAGGCAACTTTGCTATCAGCACAAAAACCTACAAAAGACCACGCAGAGTGTGCAAAAAAGACCTCTGCACCGACTCACGGTGCAGAGGGGCCACTCTGCATCCCAGAGCTTCCAACTAGCAAGACAAAATCATGAAAACCAGCTGGACAAGAAAACAGAGAACAAAATAAGACAATAAGGAACTTAGCTTCTGCAGGAGAAGGCAGGTCACCAGAGAGATCCAGGAGCGAACTGCACGAATGCAAAAACATTGACAGCTGGCATGGAATAACGATCAGAGAGGAGTTAAATAGAGCAGCCAACCAAAGGACAAACCACGTCACCTGTGTAAGGAACCTCAGAAGCAGCAGCTTCACTCATAGCCACCAGAGGGAGCCCATAGACAGAACTCGCCGAAGTACCATTCACGACCACAGGAGGGAGTTCGACAACAGAATTCACAACAGTACCCCCCCCCTTGAGGAGGGGTCACCGAACCCTCACCAGAGCCCCCAGGCCGATCAGGATGAGCCAAATGAAAGGCACGAACCAGATCAGCAGCATGAACATCAGAGGCAAAAACCCAGGAATTATCTTTCTGACCATAACCCTTCCACTTGACCAGGTACTGGAGTTTCCGTCTCGAAACACGAGAATCCAAAATCTTCTCCACCACATACTCCAACTCCCCCTCGACCAACACCGGGGCAGGAGGATCAACGGAGGGAACCATAGGCGCCACGTATCTCCGCAGCAACGACCTATGGAACACATTATGGATGGCAAAAGAAGCTGGAAGGTCCAAACGAAATGACACAGGATTAAGAACTTCAGAAATCTTGTATGGCCCAATGAAACGAGGCTTAAAATTAGGAGAGGAAACCTTCATAGGAACGTGACGAGATGACAACCAAACCAAATCCCCAACACGAAGTCGGGGACCAACACAACGCCGGTGGTTAGCAAAGCGTTGAGCCTTCTCCTGGGACAATGTTAAATTGTCCACCACATGAATCCAAATCTGCTGCAACCTGTCGACCACCGCATCCACACCAGGACAGTCCGAAGGCTCAACCTGCCCTGAAGAGAAACGAGGATGGAAACCAGAATTACAGAAAAAAGGAGAAACTAAAGTAGCCGAGCTGGCCCGATTATTAAGGGCGAACTCAGCCAAAAGCAAGAAGGACACCCAATCATCCTGATCAGCAGAAACAAAGCATCTCAGATATGTCTCCAAAGTCTGATTAGTTCGTTCGGTTTGGCCATTAGTCTGAGGATGGAAAGCCGAAGAAAAAGACAAATCAATGCCCATCTTAGTGCAAAAGGACCGCCAAAACCTCGAAACAAACTGGGAACCTCTGTCCGAGACGATGTTCTCTGAAATGCCATGCAAACGAACCATATGCTGGAAAAACAATGGCACCAAATCAGAGGAGGAAGGCAATTTAGACAAGGGTACCAAATGGACCATCTTAGAGAAGCGATCACAAACCACCCAAATGACCGACATCTTTTGAGAAACAGGGAGATCAGAAATAAAATCCATGGAAATATGCGTCCAGGGCCTCTTCGGGATCGGCAAGGGCAAAAGCAATCCACTGGCACGAGAACAGCAGGGTTCAGCCCGAGCACAAGTCCCACAGGACTGCACAATGAACACACATCCCGTGACAAAGAAGGCCACCAAAAGGATCTAGCCACCATATCTCTGGTACCAAAGATTCCAGGATGACCAGCCAACACTGAACAATGATTCTCAGAGATAACTCTACTAGTCCATCTATCAGGGACAAACAGTTTCTCCGTAGGACAACGGTCAGGTCTATCAGCCTGAAACTTTTGCTGCACACTCCGCAAATCAGGGGAAATGGCAGACAAAATTACCCCTTCTTTAAGAATACCCGCCGGCTCCGGAACACCCGGAGAGTCAGGCACAAAACTCCTTGACAGGGCATCAGCCTTCACTTTCTTAGATCCCGGAAGGTATGAAACCACAAAATCAAAACGGGAGAAAAAGAGCGACCATCGAGCCTGTCTAGGATTCAACCGTTTGGCAGACTCGAGATAAGTCAAATTCTTGTGATCCGTCAAGACCAGCACACGATGTTTAGCTCCTTCAAGCCAATGTCGCCACTCCTCGAATGCCCACTTCATGGCCAACAACTCCCGATTGCCCACATCATAATTGCGCTCAGCAGGTGAGAATTTTCTAGAAAAGAAGGCACAGGGTTTCATCACCGAGCCATCAGAACTTCTTTGCGACAAAACAGCCCCTGCTCCAATTTCAGAAGCATCAACCTCAACCTGAAAAGGGAGCGAAACATCTGGCTGGCACAACACAGGGGCAGAAGCAAAATGACGCTTCAACTCCTGAAAAGCCTCTACAGCCGCAGAGGACCAATTGACCACATCAGCACCTTTCTTGGTCAAATCAGTCAACGGTTTAGCAATACTGGAAAAATTAGCGATGAAGCGACGATAAAAATTAGCAAAGCCCAGGAACTTCTGTAAACTCTTCACAGATGTCGGCTGAGTCCAATCGTGAATGGCCTAAACTTTATCAGGGTCCATCTCGATAGTAGAAGGGGAAAAATGAAACCCAAAAATGAAACCTTCTGAACTCCAAAGAGACACTTTGACCCCTTCACAAACAAGGAATTCGCAAGAAGGACCTGGAACACCATTCTGACCTGCGTCATATGAGACTCCCAATCATCCGAAAAGACCAAAATGTCATCCAAATATACAATCATGAATCTATCCAGGTACTCTCGGAAGATGTCATGCATAAAGGACTGAAACACAGATGGAGCATTAGAAAGCCCGAATGGCATAACCAGGTACTCAAAATGGCCCTCGGGCGTATTAAATGCCGTCTTCCATTCATCACCCTGTTTAATTCGCACAAGATTATACGCACCACGAAGATCTATCTTGGTGAACCAACTAGCCCCCTTAATCCGAGCAAATAAATCAGACAGCAGCGGCAAAGGATACTGAAATTTGACTGTGATCTTATTAAGAAGGCGGTAATCAATACAAGGTCTCAAAGAACCATCCTTCTTGGCCACAAAAAAGAACCCTGCTCCCAATGGTGACGACGACGGACGAATATGACCCTTCTCCAAGGATTCCTTTATATAACTCTGCATAGCGGCGTGTTCTGGCACAGATAAATTAAACAGACTGCCCTTAGGAAACTTACTACCAGGAATCAAATTAATAGCACAGTCGCAATCCCTATGAGGAGGTAGGGCACCAGATTTGGGCTCTTCAAATACATCCCGGTAATCTGATAAAAACTCAGGGACTTCAGAAGGAGTGGAAGGTGAAATTGAGAGCAATGAAACATCACCATGTACCCCCTGAAAACCCCAGCTGGACACAGACATAGATTTCCAATCCAACACTGGATTATGGACCTGTAGCCATGGCAACCCCAAAACGACCACATCATGCAGATTATGCAACACCAAAAAGCGAATATCCTCCTGATGTGCAGGAGCCATGCACATGGTCAATTGAGTCCAGTACTGAGGCTTATTCTTGGCCAAAGGCATAGCATCAATTCCTCTCAATGGAATAGGATACTGCAAGGGCTCCAAGAAAAAACCACAGCGCCTGGCAAACTCCAAGTCCATCAAATTCAGGGCAGCGCCTGAATCCACAAATGTCATTACAGAATAGGACGACAGAGAGCAAATCAGAGTAACAGACAAAAGAAATTTAGACTGTACCGTACCAATGGTGGCAGACCTAGCGAACCGCTTAGTGCGCCTAGGACAATCGGAGATAGCATGAGTGGATTCACCACAGTAAAAACACAGCCCATTCCGACGTCTGTGTTCTTGCCGTTCAGCTCTGGTCAAAGTCCTATCACACTGCATAGGCTCAGGCCTATGCTCAGAGAATACCGCCATATGGTGCACAGCTTTGCGCTCACGCATGCGCCGATCGATCTGAATGGCCAAAGACATAGACTCATTCAGACCAGCAGGCGTGGGAAATCCCACCATGACATCCTTAAGGGCTTCAGAAAGACCCTTTCTGAAAATTGCCGCCAGGGCACATTCATTCCACTGAGTAAGCACAGACCACTTTCTAAACTTCTGACAGTACACCTCCGCTTCATCCTGACCCTGACACAAAGCCAGCAAGATTTTCTCTGCCTGATCCACTGAATTTGGTTCATCATAAAGCAATCCAAGCGCCAGAAAAAACGCATCAACATCACGCAATGCACGATCTCCTGGCGCAAGGGAAAATGCCCAGTCTTGAGTGTCACCACACAACAAAGAAATAATGATTTTTACCTGTTGAACGGGGTCACCAGAAGAGCGGGGTTTCAAAGCTAGAAACAGTTTACAATTATTTTTGAAATTCAAGAACCTAGATCTATCCCCAGAAAATAAGTCAGGAATAGGAATTCTAGGCTCTAACATAGGGTTCTGAACCACAAAATCTTGAATGTTTTGTACCCTTGCAGTGAGATGATCCACACAAGAGGACAGACCTTGAATGTCCATATCTACACCTGTGTCCTGAACCACCCAAAGGTCTAGGGGAAAAGAAAGACAAAACACAGTGCAAAGAAAAAAAAATGGTCTCAGAAGTTCTCTTATCCCTCTATTGAGATGCATTAATACTTTTGGCCAGCTGTACTGTTATGACATGGTGGTTAGGAGCACCCGGAATGACCTGATAGTTAAACCTCATACAGGACGAGCTCTGGGATGTGGGAGCTCTGCTGACCGCAAGCCCTAATCCTATCACACACACTAGAAATAGCCGTGGAGCGCTCCTGACCAGACCTAGGCGCCTCGTCACAGCCTAAGAACTATCTAGCCCTAGAGATAGAAAATAAAGCCTACCTTGCCTCAGAGAAATTCCCCAAAGGTAAAGGAAGCCCCCCACATATAATGACTGTGAGTAAAGATGAAAGTCACAAACGCAGAAATGAAACAGGTTTCAGCAAAGGGAGGCCAGACTTACTAAATAGACAGAGGATAGGAAAGGCAACTTTGCGATCAGCACAAAAACATACAAAAGACCACGCAGAGTGTGCAAAAAAGACCTCCGCACCAACTCACAGTGCGGAGGGGCCACTCTGCATCCCAGAGCTTCCAGCTAGCAAGACAAAATCATGAAAACCAGCTGGACAAGAAAACAGAGAACAAAATAAGACAATAAGGAACTTGGCTTCTGCAGGAGAAGGCAGGTCACCAGAGAGATCCAGGAGCGAACTGAACGAATGCAAAAACATTGACAGCTGGCATGGAATAACGATCAGAGAGGAGTTAAATAGAGCAGCCAACCAAAGGACAAACCACGTCACCTGTGTAAGGAACCTCAGAAGCAGCAGCTTCACTCATAGCCACTAAAGGGAGCCCATAGACAGAACTCGCCGAAGTACCATTCACGACCACAGGAGGGAGTTCGACAACAGATTTCACAACAGCTCCCCCCGTGAGCGCGGCCGATCGCATATGACATACTATCCAATCAATGGGAATTAAGTCCCAGGTCACCTTGACGGGATAGTACATCATATGGGATTATGGGATTAAGGTGTTAAATTGTCTTAACTTGTATTGAATTTATTGTCTGTACATGTCCCCGCTTAATTGTAAAGTGCTGCTGAATATGTTAGCACTATATAAATAAAAATTATAAATATTATGGTTGATAGTACAAACCGAGATACTGGTAACAGATCGTAAAGGAAAGCCGGGCATCCTGGAAGTAATTTTTGGATACACCTGGCCAGGTAGGTGCGGAGGCCTTCCATCTGCGCTCTCCTCCCTTTTTCCTTGTTGCCTAACAGCTTACCCTCCTGCTGTTGACTGTCTCTCAGTTTTTAAAAATTAACAATTGCCCGCGTGGCAGGCAACTCAAGCCTATCACAGGTGCTTCTCCTTTGTGTTGACTCCAGGCTCTAGTATGCTGCAGTCCCCTGCCCTCTGGATTTGACTGCTGGGAGTTCAGTACCCACGCAACCATGGACTCCGGTATCTGGTTCCTAGCGCTCAGCTCTGGGGCTAGTTTAATCACAGCTCCACTACCCAGGTCCTGCTCTACTTCTCTCCTACTGACATCTGGTAAAGAGATCTCTCTTTGCTTCCAGGCATGACATTACTCCCTGTGAGGTAGGCAATTCCACTGTGGCAACCAGATTCCTGGTGTGCCACATTAGCCTTACCTTGGTGGCCAAAAAGTTCAACTTCAGCTCCTTCAGGGTTACCTTTGGTCACTGTGCTGTCTCTCTGATTAATGGAGGAGAGAAATTAACCAGCTCACCCATAATGCATTAGTTAAACTTCAGGAGCACGGACCCGCTGTGTCCAAACGTGTAAAGTCCAAAGGAAGAAAAATGTCCAGCTCCACCGTATCCGTGAAGATAAAATTTCTTTAGTCACAAACTTGTAACATAGAGGGTGCAAACTTCAGCACAAACCATGTGGGTGTGAATATCAAGGCGTTTCTGGAAACTCATGACCCAGTATCAGCACGGGTTTACTAGGGACAGTTCATGTCAGACTAATTTGATCAGTTTCTATGAAGAGGTAAGTTCCGGACTGGACCAAGGGAACCCAGTGGATGTAGTTTATATGGACTTTTCAAAAGCTTTTGATACGGTGCCACACAATAGGTTGATACATAAAATGAGAATAATGGGGATAGGGGAAAATATGTGTAAGTGGGTTGAGAGCTGGCTCAGGGATAGGAAACAAATGGTGGTTATTAATGGAGCACACTCGGGCTGGGTAGCGGTTAGCAGTGGGGTACCACAGGGGTCAGTATTGGGCCCTCTTCTTTTTAACATATTTATTAATGACCTTGTAGGGGGCATTCAGAGTAGAATTTCAATATTTGCAGATGACACTAAACTCTGCAGGGTAATCAATACAGAGGAGGACAATTTTATATTACAGGATGATTTATGTAAACTAGAAGCTTGGGCTGATAAATGGCAAATGAGCTTTAATGTGGCTAAATGTAAGGTCATGCACTTGGGTAGAAGTAATAAGATGTATAATTATGTGCTTAATTCTAAAACTCTGGGCAAAACCGTCAATGAAAAAGACCTGGGTGTATGGGTGGATGACAAACTCATATTCAGTGACCAGTGTCAGGCAGCTGCTACAAAGACAAATAAAATAATGGGATGCATTAAAAGAGGCATAGATACTCATGAGGAGAACACAATTTTACCTCTATACAAGTCACTAGTTCGACCACACTTAGAATACTGTGCACAGTTCTGGTCTCCGGTGTATAAGAAAGACATAGCTGAACTGGAGCGGGTGCAGAGAAGAGGGACCAAGGTTATTAGAGGACTGGGGGGTCTGCAATACCAAGATAGGTTATTACACTTGGGGCTATTTAGTTTGGAAAAACAAAGACTAAGGGGTGATCTTATTTTAATGTATAAATATATGAGGAGACAGTACAAAGACCTTTCTGATGATCTTTTTAATCATAGACCTGAAACAGGGACAAGGGGGCATCCTCTACGTTTGGAGGAAAAAGTTTTAAGCATAATAACAGACGTGGATTCTTTACTGTAAGAGCAGTGAGACTATGGAACTCTCTGCCGTATGATGTTGTAATGAGTGATTCATTACTTAAATTTAAGAGGGGACTGGATACATTTCTGGAAAAGTATAATGTTACAGGGTATATACACTAGATTCCTTGATAGGGCGTTGATCCAGGGAACTAGTCTGATTGCCATATGTGGAGTCGGGAAGGATTTTCTTTCCCCAAGGTGGAGCTTACTCTTTGCCACATGGTTTTTTTTTACTTCCTCTGGATCAATATGTTAGGGCATGTTAGGTTAGGCTATGGGTTGAACTAGATGGAGTTAAAGTCTTCCTTCAACCTTAATAACTATGTAACCATGTTATTAGCCAGAGGTAAGTGTTCACACTAGGCAGTCAGGTCAGGAACCCATCCGATCTGAGATTACCTTGACGTTTGGTGGATGGGCTTGAGTGCAGCCATTGATCAATTTGCTATGCAAGTCTTTTTTGGTTATGCGCCAGTTCAGACTAGATTGCTGTTCAGTCAGTTTACCTATATTTACTATGTACTATTTTTTCTGACTTGAACACCCCGCCCTTCACCATGCTGTGATTTTAATTACATCCAATCAGTTTGTATGCCTGGTAAATCTTCTGCAATTAACATTAGACTTAAAAAAAATAAAAATCTGCTGCAGTTAAGCTCTTTGAAAAACCATGATAGGAGAGATTCTCTCAACTGAACCTGCCAAAGCATTCACTAGCGTTGAATGAAACTAAATGATTAATCATTTAGAAAATGGAATTTGGGCTCCAATATATTGCATGAGTTATTAAATAATATGGTGACAGCAAGATTAAGGGCAAATAATCTTTTGTTAAGCTCATTGACATTGGGAGGTGCACAAAGTAGCTTTTTCCCTGTCTCCCCTTTTTGCCATAGAAATTGAGCCCTTGGAAAATATGATATGGTCTTCCCCTCAAATAGTGGGATTCCAATAAGGCTTATTGTACAAATGAATATTGTTATTTGCAGAAAATATGTTACTATTTTTGGTAAATGTAGCTTCTTCTATAGATCCTATAATGTGAAAAAAATAATAATTTGAAGGCTGGACTGCCTTTCTGAATGACTGAAACTATTATTATTGGCTGATGCAAGTAGATCTGTTCCTGTGGTATTGGTGGTTGGGCACACCAAGATTCAGGTTGTGATTTTAAATATCTTCAAAAAAAGATAGCAGCAAGACCATAAGACAATGTCACCAATAATGTATTTCCACTTATAAATAAGTTCACTATCAAGATAAATGCATGGTGTTGTCTCCAAATGTCGATGATGGGTACAGGGAATTTAATTAAAATGTTCCTTATGCCTCAACTATTACAAATATATGCGTACAATGCACCAGTGAGGAGACCATTGTGCCACGTCCATACATAGTCTATTCTAGCCAGAATCATATTAGAATACTTTCAGAGGGATAAGGTGGGTGGAGGTTTGCCTCTGCCAAATACATTAATTTATTATATAGCTTTGTCGATACAGTACATAAAGAACTGCAGAAATACAGATTCTCAGTTTATTGAACCAGGTTATTCATTGAAATGTATGAATGCACTTTGTGGAGGCTGGCAAACCATTGGTGGGTGGATCTATTGGACTTACACTTTCCATATTTTACCATTGGTGGGTGGATCTATTGTTAAACTTTCCATATTTTATAAGGTATGGGACATGAGGAAAGATTTAATTGAATGTATATAGTGTAAGGAGAGCACCCCGTTATGGCATAACCCTTTTCTAAAGGAATAAGGTAAATTTAAGAAAACTTTTTATAGTTGGGAACAGAGAAGTATATACAGTCATGGCCAAAAGTATTCACACCCCTGCAATTCTGTCAGATAATACTCAGTTTCTTCCTGAAAATGATTGCAAACACAAATTATTTGGTATTATTATCTTCATTCAATTTGTCTTAAATGAAAAAAACACAAAAAGAATTGTCCTAAAGCCAAATTGGATATAATTTCACACCAAACATAAAAAAGGGGGTGGACAAAAGTATTGGCACCCTTCGAAAAATCATGTGATGCTTCTCTAATTTGTGTAATTAACAGCACCTGTAACATACCTGTGGAACCTAACAGGTGTTGGCAATAACTAAATCACACTTGCAGCCAGTTGACATGGATTAAAGTTGACTTAACCTCTGTCCTGTGTCCTTGTGTGTACCACATTGAGCATGGAGAAAAGAAAGAAGACCAAAGAACTGTCTGAGGACTTGAGAAACCAAATTGTGAGGAAGCATGAGCAATCTCAAGGCTACAAGTCCATCTCCAAAGACCTGAATGTTCCTGTGTTCACCGTGCACAGTGTCATCAAGAAGTTTACAGCCCATGGCACTGTGGCTAACCTCCCTAGATGTGGACGGAAAAGAAAAATTGACAGGAGATTTCAATGCAAGATTGTGCAGATGTTGGATAAAGAACCTCCAAACAAGTTCAAGCTGCCCTGCAGTCCGAGGGTACAACAGTGTCAACCCGTACTATCCGTCGGCGTCTGAATGAAAAGGGACTGTATGGTAGGAGACCCAGGAAGACCCCACTTCTTACCCCGAGACAATTAAAAAGCCAGGCTGGAGTTTGCCAAAACTTACCTGAAAAAGCCTAAAACGTTTTGGAAGAATGTTCTCTGGTCAGATGAGACAAAAGTAGAGCTTTTTGGGCAAAGGCATCAACATAGAGTTTACAGGAGAAAAAAATAGGGATTCAAAGAAAAGAACACGGTCCTTACAGTCAAACATGGCAGAGGTTCCCTGATGTTTTGGGGTTGCTTTGCTGCCTCTGGCACTGGACTGCTTGACCGTGTGCATGGCATTATGAAGTCTGAAGACTACCAACAAATGTTTCAGCATAATGCAGGGCCCAGTGTGAGAAAGCTGGGTCTCCCTAAGAGGTCATGGGTCTTCCAGCAGGACAATGACCCAAAACACACTTCAAAAAGCACTAGAAAATGGTTTGAGAGAAAGCACTGGAGAGTGAGACTTGTAAGGTGGCCAGTAGGGTTGAGCGAAACGGGTCGTTCATTTTCAAAAGTCGCCGACTTTTGGCAAAGTCGGGTTTCATGAAACCCGATCCGACCCCTGTGCGGGGTCGGCCATGCGGTACGTGACTTTCGCGCCAAAGTCGCATTTCAATGACGCGAAAAGCGCCATTTCTCAGCCAATGAAGGTAAACGCAGAGTGTGGGCAGCGTGATGACATAGGTCCTGGTCCCCACCATCTTAGAGAAGGGCATTGCAGTGATTGGCTTGCTGTCTGCGGCGTCACAGGGGCTATAAAGGGGCGTTCCCGCCGACCACCATGTTACTGCTGCTGATCTGAGCTTAGGGAGAGGTTGCTGCCGCTTCGTCAGAAGCAGGGATAGCGTTAGGCAGGGTCCATTAACCACCAAACCGCTTGTGCTGTAGCGATTTCCACTGCCCAACACCACCTTCGGTGTGCAGGGACAGTGGAAGCTACATTTTTTTTTTTTTCCCCTCAGCGCTGTAGCTCATTGGGCTGCCATAGAAGGCTCCCTGATAGCTGCATTGCTGTGTGTACGCCGCTGTGCAAGCCAACTGCTTTTTTCAAAGCACAAATCCTCTTGTTCCTTCCTTTCTGCACAGCTATCTTTTTTGTTTGTCCACACTTTTTATTTAATTTGTGCATCAGTCCACTCCTTATTGCTGCCTGCCATACCTGGCTGAGATTACTGCAGGGAGATAGTAATTGTTGGACACTCCCTGTTTTTTTTTTTTTTTTTTTTGTGGGAGATTAAGATTGACATTTCTGCTAGAGTGCCATCCCTGTGTGTGCCATCTCTCACTCAGTGGGCCATAGAAAGCCTATTTATTTTTTTGCTTGATTTGGGTTATAAAATCTACCTGAAAAAATCACTACATCAATCAGTGGGAGAAAAATATTGGCCTCAGGGCTTGTGTGCCACCCTTGACTCCTGTGTGTGCCATCTCTCAGTCAGTGGGCCATAGAAAGCCTATTTATTTTTTTGCTTGATTTGGGTTCTAAAATCTACCTGAAAAAATCACTACATCAATCAGTGGGAGAAAAATATTGGCCTCAGGGCTTGTGTGCCACTCCTGACTCCTGTGTGCATCATCACTCACTCAGTGGGCCATAGAAAGCCCATTTTTTTTTTTTTTGCTTTATTTGGGTTCTAAATTCAACCTGAAAAAATCAATAAATCAATCAGTGGGAGATTAGTATTGGCCTTTGGGCTTGTGTGCCAGTCCTAAGCGTGCCATCTCTCTCTCTCAGATAGTGGGCCATAGAAAGCCTATTTATTATTTTTTTTTATTGGGTTTATAAATTTTCCCTGGAACAAAAAAAAAAAAAGTGGGGGATTAATATTGGCCTCTGGGCTTGTGTGCCAGTCCTGAGCGTGCCATCTCTCTCACAAATAGTGGGCCATAGAAAGCCTATTTATTTTTTTGCTTGATTTGGGTTCTAAAATCTACCTGAAAAAATCACTACATCAATCAGTGGGAGAAAAATATTGGCCTCAGGGCTTGTGTGCCACTCCTGACTCCTGTGTGCATCATCACTCACTCAGTGGGCCATAGAAAGCCCATTTTTTTTTTTTTCTTTATTTGGGTTCTAAATTCTACCTGAAAAAATCAATAAATCAATCAGTGGGAGATTAATATTGGCCTTTGGGCTTGTGTGCCAGTCCTAAGCGTGCCATCTCTCTCTCTCAGATAATGGGCCATAGAAAGCCTATTTATTTATTTTTTATTGGGTTTATAAATTTTCCCTGAAAAAAAATAAAAAGTGGGAGATTAATATTGGCCTCTGGGCTTGTGTTCCAGTCCTGACTCCTGTGTGCGTCATCTCTCACTCAGTGGGCCATAGAAAGCCTATTTATGTTTTTGGTTGATTTGGGTTCTAAATTCTACCTGAAAAAATCAATAAATCAATCAGTGGGAGATAAATATTGGCCTCTGGGCTTGTGTGCCACTCCTGACTCCTGTGTGCATCATCTCTCACTCAGTGGGCCATAGAAAGCCTTTTTTTGTTTTATTTGTTTTCTAAATTCTCCCTGAAAAAATCATTTTATTTTATTTGGTTTCTAAATTCTTCCTGAAAAAATCATTTTATTCCATTATTTTTTTTTCCTAAAGTCTCCCTGAAAAAAAAAAAAACAAATCAGTGGGAGATTAATATTGCCCTTTCTGCTTGTGTGCCAGTCTTGACTCCTGGGTGTGCCATCTCTCTCTCTCTCTCCAATTGTGGGCCATAGAAAGCCTATTATTTTTTTAGCTTGATTTGGGTTCCAAAATCTACCTGAAAAAATCACTACATCAATCAGTGGGAGATAAATATTGGCCTCTGGGCTTGTGTGCCACTCCTGACTCCTGTGTGCGTCATCTCTCACTCAGTGGGCCATAGAAAGCCTTTTTTTGTTTTATTTGTTTTCTAAATTCTCCCTGAAAAAATCATTTTATTTTATTTGGTTTCTAAATTCTTCCTGAAAAAACCATTTTATTCTATCATTTTTTTTTCCTAAAGTCTCCCTGGAAAAAAAAAAAAGATCAAATCAGTGGGAGATTAATATTTACATTTGTGCTTCAGTGACAGTCCTGCGTGTGTGGCATCTCTCTCATTTGTTGCCACCAACAACAGAGTGTGTAACATTGTGCCTGATTTTTGTTGTGGTCTCAATCACCTGTAAAGGGGTAGCTAAATCATACTGAAGTTATAGCTCACCGTGTAAGTTGTGTGACAGCAACAAATACCGTTAGTTTGTTTACGTTTTTAAAACAATGAGGAAGTCTGGTGGAAGAGGTCGTGGCCGGGGGCGTTCATTGTCAGCTGGTAATGAGGGTAGTGGTAGTGGTGGAGCATCAGCTGGTCGTGGGAAAAAACATATTGCACCTAAGTCTGGAGCTGTGGAGCCAGGTTCGTCGTCTGGCTACACAAGGCCTCGAACGCTCCCTTTTCTGGGAGTAGGAAAACCGCTTTTAAAGCCGGAGCAGCAAGAGCAAGTTTTGGCTTATCTTGCTGACTCAGCCTCTAGCTCTTTTGCCTCCTCTTCTGAAACTGGTAAATGTAAAAGCAGCGCGTCGTTAGTGGATGTTCACGGTCAGGGACAAGTCGCTTCCTTGTCCTCTTCAGCAAAAACAACAACAGAGAAGAATGCAGCAGGCGACACAACGGGTTACTCCATGGAGCTCTTTACACATACCGTCCCTGGCTTAGAAAGTGAAGCAGTTAACAGTCTGTTAGGACTGGCGGAACGCACCAAGACAGGTGACAAAGATGCGTTCGCAGTCCGGGGTCCACCGTGCAGGTGAGAACCTGCTGCTAGCAATTTGCAGACTATATAGCGGTACACTAAAGTAAACACGCGTGGGTTAAACCTCACCCAGCGTGAGGAAAGCGATCCTGTTAATTCACAGGACCGCAATACCGCACTAGAGTGCGAGCAAGTGGCCAGCGGACTTAACCCCAGAAGGGATTGAAGCCCGATTAGGCCCTTGCTGGCACAACACCGCAACTGGGTGTGTAGAGAACCTTCAGAAATATAAGCGCACAAGTGCGCGAGCGATGCCGCACTAACGGACGCCACTAACCACCCAGACTTGGGTATGGAAAGCGCAAGGCAGGCGCACGGCGCCGTACTGGCAGGCACAGCTACAGGACGCTGTGATGTGTGTTTAGTGTAGTAAGCTAAGTCGGGCGCTAGATAGCAGCCGTACACCTTCCGCGAACAGACATTCAATAGGGAAGGGGTAACCAAGAACGACTTGCACTCACACATACACACATATCAATTGTAAGACAATACTAGCGCATGGCCGTGCGGTCATGCGCAGTTTATATAGCTGCAGCACAGGAAATGGCTATAGAACTTTTGCCCTTCTAGGACCTGCCAAGAGGACCAATGGAATGTGCCGCAGAGCCTGAGCACATGACCCTCGATCTCCAACGGGAGATCTTGCCCTGGGCATGCTCAGTGTGTGCAGATAAGGACTTAGTCCCAGAGAAGTCCGCTCGCTGCTGACCAGAATAGGCTTCAAAGGCAGAAGCTGGAGAAGCAGCAATAACTCTTCTCACAGAGTCAGACTGAGCGAGACGCTGGGATCGACGTCCCTGCTGAGCAGACTCCACTGCGGCTGGAGGGGAATGGGAGACCGCAGCGGAGACGGATCGAGATTCCCCCTGTGCAGCAGAGGAAACTCGACTCCTAACACAGTCCATGCCCATTACAAGTTGAATCTGACATGGAGTGCACTGATGCACAGCCACAGCCAGACTACTATGCTGGTCCTTTGACTCAGACCACAACATTGCCCTCGCAGGGTAATGATCAAGAATCAGACCCTGATGAGACTATGTTGCCCCATCACGAACGCTATACCACCGACCGACACGGTGACACAGATGAAGTTGCAAACGAGCTACAAGAAGAGGTAATAGATGATCCAGTTCTTGACCCCGATTGGCAGCCACTGGGGGAACAGGGTGCAGGCGGCAGCAGTTCTGAAGCGGAGGAGGAGGGGCCGCACCAGGCATCAACATCGCAACAGGTTCCATCTGCCGGGCCCGTATCTTGCCTAAAACGCGTGGCAAAGCCAAAACCTGTGGGAGGACAGCGTGGCCATCCGGTTAAAGCTCAGTCTGCAATGCCTGAAAAGGTATCTGATGCTAGAAAGAGTGCAGTCTGGCGTTTTTTTTAAACAACATCCAATTGATCAGCGCAAAGTCATCTGTCAAAAATGTTCAACTACCTTAAGCAGAGGACAGAATCTGAAAAGTCTCAATACAAGTTGCATGCATAGACATTTAACCACCATGCATTTGCAAGCCTGGACTAACTACCAAACGTCCCTTAAGGTTGTAGCACCCTCGGCCAATGAAGCTAGTCATCAACGCAACATCCCTTCCGGCAGTGTAGGACCACCATTTTCCGCACCACCTGCAGTATCTGTGCAGGTTTCTTTGCCAGGCCAAAGCAGTCAGGGTCAGGGAATCACCAGTTTCGTAGTAGGAAACACTGCATCTAGGGCACCGGCGGCAACAATACCATCTCCCACCGTCTCTCAGTCTGCCATGTCCACCGGCACCCCCGCTATTTCCACGATCTCCAGCTCTCCAGTCCAGCTCACCCTACATGAGACTATGGTTAGAAAAAGGAAGTACTTAGCCTCGCATCCGCGTACACAGGGTTTGAACGCCCACATAGCTAGACTAATCTCGTTAGAGATGATGCCCTACCGGTTAGTTGAAAGCGAAGCTTTCAAAGCCCTGATGGACTACGCTGTACCATGCTACGAGCTACCCAGTCGACACTTTTTTTCCAGAAAAGCCATCCCAGCCCTCCACCAGCATGGTAAAGAGCGCATCGTCCATGCACTCAGGCAATCTGTGAGCACAAAGGTGCACCTGACAACAGATGCATGGACCAGTAGGCATGGCCAGGGACGTTACGTGTCCATCACGGCACACTGGGTGAATGTTGTGGATGCAGGGTCCACAGGGGACAGCAAGTTTGGGACAGTTCTGCCTAGCCCACGGTCTAGGAAACAGTTGGCTGTAGCCATTCGCACCCCCTCCTCCTCCTCTTCGTCCTCCTGCAGAAGCGAGAGCTCGTCCACAGACCGCAGTCGCACATCCACTCCATCCGCAGCTGCCACTGTTGCACACCAGGTCTCCCATTATGGGGCAGCTACTGGCAAACGTCAGCAGGCTGTACTGGCTATGAAGTGTTTGGGCGACAACAGACACACCGCGGAAGTTCTGGCTGAGTTCTTGCAGAAAGAAACGCAGTCGTGGCTGGGCACTGTAGATCTTGAGGCAGGCAAGGTAGTGAGTGATAACGGAAGGAATTTCATGGCTGCCATCTCCCTTTCCCAACTGAAACACATTCCTTGCCTGGCTCACACCTTAAACCTGGTGGTGCAGTGCTTCCTGAAAAGTTATCCGGGGTTATCCGACCTGCTCCTCAAAGTGCGTGGACTTTGCTCACATATCCGCCATTCGCCCGTACACTCCAGCCGTATGCAGACCTATCAGCGTTCTTTGAACCTTCCCCAGCATCGCCTAATCATAGACGTTGCAACAAGGTGGAACTCAACACTGCACATGCTTCAGAGACTGTGCGAACAGAGGCGGGCTGTTATGTTTTTGTGGGAGGATACACATACACGGGCAGGCAGTAGGATGGCAGACATGGAGTTGTCAGGTGTGCAGTGGTCGAAGATTCAAGACATGTGTCAAGTCCTTCAGTGTTTTGAGGAATGCACACGGCTGGTTAGTGCAGACAACGCCATAATAAGCATGAGCATCCCCCTAATGCGTCTGCTGATGCAAAGTTTGATGCACATAAAGGATCAGGCGTCTGCAGCTGAGGAAGAGGAAAGCCTTGATGACAGTCAGCCATTGTCTGGCCAGGGCAGTGTACAGGACGAGTTAGCGGGCGAAGAGGAGGAGGAGGACGAGGAGGATGATGGGGATGATTATATTTTTAATGAGGAAGCTTTTCCGGGGCCACTGGAAATTGGTGGCGCGGCAAGGCCGGGTTCTGGTTTTTGGAGGGACACAAGTGACGTGGATTTGCCTGAAACTGCCCCTCAACCAAGCACAACCGCAGATTTGAGAACTGGAACTTTGGCCCACATGACGGATTATGCCTTACGTATCCTCAAAAGGGACACACGCATAACTAAAATGATGAACGATGACGATTACTGGTTGGCCTGCCTCCTTGATCCTCGCTATAAAGGCAAATTGCAAAATATAATGCCACATGAGAACTTGGAACTAATATTAGCAACCAAACAATCAACTCTTGTTGACCGTTTGCTTCTGGCATTCCCTGCACACAGCGCCCGTGATCGTTCTCACACGGGCTGCAGGGGCCAGCAGACCAGAGGAGTTAGAGGGGCAGAAATCAGAAGTGGCATTGGCCAGAGGGGTTTTCTGACCAGGTTGGGGAGTGATTTTGCTATGACCGCAGACAGGACAGGTACTGCAGCATCAATTCAAAGTGACAGGAGACAACATTTGTCCAGTATGGTTACAAACTATTTTTCATCCCTTATCGATGTTCTCCCTCAACCATCATTCCCATTTGATTACTGGGCATCAAAATTAGACACCTGGCCAGAATTGGCAGAATATGCATTGCAGGAGCTTGCTTGCCCGGCAGCTAGTGTCCTATCAGAAAGAGTATTCAGTGCTGCAGGTTCAATACTAACAGAAAAAAGGACTCGTCTGGCTACCCAAAATGTAGATGATCTAACCTTCATTAAAATGAACCACAACTGGATTTCGAAATCTTTTGCCCCACCTTGCCCGGCTGACACCTAGCTTTCCTATGAAAAGGTCTTGCCTGTGGACTATTCTGAATGCCTTTTCCAATCTCGTAATTTTCTGTACCTGATTGTCCAGCATACGACAAGTTTACACCTCACTAAATGGCCAAACTCCCCACACGGGGCCGTGGTATCGACACTTGGCGACAGCACCCGTGAGAGTGCTGTTTGTCTGAAGAGGTGGGTGTGCCCGCTTTTGGTCGACGGCACTGCCACTGGGTCCCTCCTAGTACAATAAAGTGTCTCTGGCGGTGGTGGTGCGCACCCAACGTCAGACACACCGTTGTAATATGAGGGGCCTTGGGCCTGTACCGCCGGCCACAAGACAATTCCCCCCCCAGCTCAAACAGTGCTCTACCACTTGCAAAATTATCTCACAGCTCCACCAATGTTTAGTCTATGCGCTGACATCCTTCAATGCCTGCCACTGACAATACCATTGTATTGACATTTTTGTTATGTTAGGCCTTCGAAGCCTGTCTGCAGTCACTCCTTCCACTATGCCTCCACTGACCACACCACTGCTGCCCGTGTACCCCTGGAACCAATTTAAAATTGCCTACAGCCAGCCCAATTTTTTTATTTTAGGCCTTCGATGCCTGTCTGCGGTCCGTTCTTTCTACTACTACTACACTGACCAGGCCACTGCTGCCCGTGTACCCCTGGAACCAATTTAAAATTGCCTACAGCCATGTGTTATTATTTTAGGCCTTCGATGCCTGTCTGCGGTCACTCCTTCCACTAGGCCTCCACTGACCACACCACTGCTGCCCGTGTACCCCTGGAACCAATTTAAAATTGCCTACAGCCAGCCCAATTTTTTTATTTTAGGCCTTCGATGCCTGTCTGCGGTCCGTTCTTTCTGCTACTACTACACTGACCAGGCCACTGCTGCCCGTGTACCCCTGGAACCAATTTAAAATTGCCTACAGCCATGTGTTATTATTTTAGGCCTTCGATGCCTGTCTGCGGTCACTCCTTCCACTCGGCCTCCACTGACCACACCACTGCTGCCCGTGTACCCCTGGAACCAATTTAAAATTGCCTACAGCCAGCCCAATTTTTTTATATTAGGCCTTCGATGCCTGTCTGCGGTCACTCCTTCCACTAGGCCTCCACTGACCACACCACTGCTGCCCGTGTACCCCTGGAACCAATTTAAAATTGCCTACAGCCATGTGTTATTATTTTAGGCCTTTGATGCCTGTCTGCGGTCACTCCTTCCACTAGGCCTCCACTGACCACAGCACTGCTGCCCGTGTGCCCCTGGAACCAATTTAAAATTGCCTACAGCCATGTGTTATTATTTTAGGCCTTCGATGCCTGTCTGCGGTCACTCCTTCCACTAGGCCTCCACTGACCACACCACTGCTGCCCGTGTACCCCTGGAACCAATTTAAAATTGCCTACAGCCAGCCCAATTTTTTTACTTTAGGCCTTCGATGCCTGTCTGCGGTCACTCCTTCCACTAGGCCTCCACTGACCACACCACTGCTGCCCGTGTACCCCTGGAACAAATTTAAAATTGCCTACAGCCATGTGTTATGATTTTAGGCCTTTGATGCCTGTCTGCGGTCACTCCTTACAATATGCCTCCACTGACCACACCACTGCTGCCCGTGTACCCCTGGAACCAATTTAAAATTGCCTACAGCCAGCCCAATTTTTTTACATTAGGCCTTCGATGCCTGTCTGCGGTCACTCCTTCCACTAGGCCTCCACTGACCAAACCACTGCTGCCCGTGTACCCCTGGAACCAATTTAAAATTGCCTACAGCCATGTGTTATTATTTTAGGCCTTTGATGCCTGTCTGCGGTCACTCCTTACAATATGCCTCCACTGACCACACCACTGCTGCCCGTGTACCCCTGGAACCAATTTAAAATTGCCTACAGCCAGCCCAATTTTTTTATTTTAGGCCTTCGATGCCTGTCTGCGGTCCGTTCTTTCTACTACTACTACACTGACCAGGCCACTGCTGCCCGTGTACCCCTGGAACCAATTTAAAATTGCCTACAGCCATGTGTTATTATTTTAGGCCTTCGATGCCTGTCTGCGGTCACTCCTTCCACTAGGCCTCCACTGACCACACCACTGCTGCCCGTGTACCCCTGGAACCAATTTAAGATTGCCTACAGCCATGTGTTATTATTTTAGGCCTTCGATGCCTGTCTGCGGTCACTCCTTCCACTAGGCCTCCACTGACCACACCACTGCTGCCCGTGTACCCCTGGAACCAATTTAAAATTGCCTACAGCCATGTGTTATTATTTTAGGCCTTCGATGCCTGTCTGCGGTCACTCCTTACAATATGCCTCCACTGACCACACCACTGCTGCCCGTGTACCCCTGGAACCAATTTAAAATTGCCTACAGCCAGCCCAATTTTTATATTTTAGGCCTTCGATGCCTGTCTGCGGTCACTCCTTCCACTAGGCCTCCACTGACCACACCACTGCTGCCCGTGTACCCCTGGAACCAATTTAAAATTGCCTACAGCCATGTGTTATTATTTTAGGCCTTTGATGCCTGTCTGCGGTCACTCCTTACAATATGCCTCCACTGACCACACCACTGCTGCCCGTGTACCCCTGGAACCAATTTAAAATTGCCTACAGCCAGCCCAATTTTTTTATTTTAGGCCTTCGATGCCTGTCTGCGGTCCGTTCTTTCTACTACTACTACACTGACCAGGCCACTGCTGCCCGTGTACCCCTGGAACCAATTTAAAATTGCCTACAGCCATGTGTTATTATTTTAGGCCTTCGATGCCTGTCTGCGGTCACTCCTTCCACTAGGCCTCCACTGACCACACCACTGCTGCCCGTGTACCCCTGGAACCAATTTAAAATTGCCTACAGCCATGTGTTATTATTTTAGGCCTTCGATGCCTGTCTGCGGTCACTCCTTCCACTAGGCCTCCACTGACCACACCACTGCTGCCCGTGTACCCCTGGAACCAATTTAAAATTGCCTACAGCCATGTGTTATTATTTTAGGCCTTCGATGCCTGTCTGCGGTCACTCCTTACAATATGCCTCCACTGACCACACCACTGCTGCCCGTGTACCCCTGGAACCAATTTAAAATTGCCTACAGCCAGCCCAATTTTTATATTTTAGGCCTTCGATGCCTGTCTGCGGTCACTCCTTCCACTAGGCCTCCACTGACCACACCACTGCTGCCCGTGTACCCCTGGAACCAATTTAAAATTGCCTACAGCCATGTGTTATTATTTTAGGCCTTCGATGCCTGTCTGCGGTCACTCCTTACAATATGCCTCCACTGACCACACCACTGCTGCCCGTGTACCCCTGGAACCAATTTAAAATTGCCTACATTCAGCCCAATTTTTTTATTTTAGGCCTTTGATGCCTGTCTGCGGTCCGTTCTTTCTACTACTACTACACTGACCAGGCCACTGCTGCCCGTGTTCCCCTGGAACCAATTTAAAATTGCCAACAGCAATGTGTTATTATGTTAGGGCTTCGATGCCTGTTTGCGGTCACTCCTTCCAATAGTTCTCCACTGACCAGACCAATGCTGGCCGTGTACCCCTGGAACCCAGCTGAAAGTGCATGTAGCCTCCTTTTTTTCTTTGTTTTATATTTAGAAAGCCCAGATGAACTACGCTGTGCAACGGTTCAAGCTACCCAGTCGACATTTCTTTTGCAAGAAAAGCCATCCCAGCCCTCCACCGGCATGAAAAAGTCTGCATTGTCATAGCACTCAGGCAATCAAACAGTAGAAAGGTGCACCTGACAAGAGACGCATGGACCAGTAGGCATGTCCACAAAAAGTTACGTGTCCATTACGGCGCACTGGGTTAATGTGTTGGATGCATGGTCCACAGGGGACAGCCTACAAAGTCTGTCTGCAGTCCCTAATTCCAATTTTCCTCCGCTGACCACACCACTGCTGCCCGTGTACCCCTGGAACCAATTTTACAGTGTCTACAGCCTAATTTTGTTATGTTAGGCCTACTACGCCTGTCTGCGGTCCCTCCTTCCAATACTCGTCCACTGACCACACCACTGCTGCCCGTGGACCCCTGGAACCTATTTTTAATTGCATAGAGCATCCTTTTTTTAATAGTAGGCGTACAAAGTCTGTCTGCGGTCCACTATTGAAATTGTCCTCCACTGCCCAGAGCACTGCTGCTTGTGTACCCCTGTAACTTTTTTAAGCTGCAGTGAGCCACATTTTTGGGTTAAGTCCTACTACCTGTGTCTGTCTGCGCCACTCAATTCAGCTGTGTTCCTTTGAAAAAAGCTGAGCGTCAATAGTCTTGTTTTCAGCCTCTAGGAATTTTAAAACTGCATTGGGGGTACAACTTTGGTAGGGCCTACTAACGGTGTCTGCCTCCCCAAGGTGTGCCCCAGGTTTCCTCGCCATTGCTTCGATCTTAATGCTCTCGTTTAGTAGTTGTTGGAAACTACACTGCATTAGGCCTACAAATTGGGTATGGGGTGTAGAGAGATGGTGTGTTCCACTCCAAGGTGTTCTCCAGGTTGCCTTTCCTGAGCTTCGATCTTCCGGCTCTCGTTTAGTAGTTGTTGGAAACTACACTGCATTAGGCCTACAAATTGGGTATGGGGTGTAGAGAGATGGTGTGTTCCACTCCAAGGTGTTCCCCAGGTTTCCTCGCCAATGCTTCGATCTTCATGCTCTCGTTTAGTAGTTGTTGGAAACTACACTGCATTAGGCCTACAAATTGAGTATGGGGTGTAGAGAGATGGTGTGTTCCACTCCAAGGTGTTCTCCAGGTTGCCTTTCCTGAGCTTCGATCTTCCGGCTCTCGTTTAGTAGTTCTTGGAAACTACACTGCATTAGGCCTACAAATTGGGTATGGGGTGTAGAGAGATGGTGTGTTCCACTCCAAGGTGTTCTCCAGGTTGCCTTTCCTGAGCTTCGATCTTCCGGCTCTCGTTTAGTAGTTCTTGGAAACTACACTGCATTAGGCCTACAAATTGGGTATGGGGTGTAGAGAGATGGTGTGTTCCACTCCAAGGTGTTCTCCAGGTTGCCTTTCCTGAGCTTCGATCTTCCGGCTCTCGTTTAGTAGTTGTTGGAAACTACGCTGCATTAGGCCTACAAATTGGGTATGGGGTGTAGAGAGATGGTGTGTTCCACTCCAAGGTGTTCCCCAGGTTTCCTCGCCAATGCTTCGATCTTCATGCTCTCGTTTAGTAGTTGTTGGAAACTACACTGCATTAGGCCTACAAATTGGGTATGGGGTGTAGAGAGATGGTGTGTTCCACTCCAAGGTGTTCTCCAGGTTGCCTTTCCTGAGCTTCGATCTTCCGGCTCTCGTTTAGTAGTTCTTGGAAACTACACTGCATTAGGCCTACAAATTGGGTATGGGGTGTAGAGAGATGGTGTGTTCCACTCCAAGGTGTTCTCCAGGTTGCCTTTCCTGAGCTTCGATCTTCCGGCTCTCGTTTAGTAGTTCTTGGAAACTACACTGCATTAGGCCTACAAATTGGGTATGGGGTGGACTGTAGAGAGATGGTGTGTTCCACTCCAAGGTGTTCTCCAGGTTGCCTTTCCTGAGCTTCGATCTTCCGGCTCTCGTTTAGTAGTTGTTGGAAACTACGCTGCATTAGGCCTACAAATTGGGTATGGGGTGTAGAGAGATGGTGTGTTCCACTCCAAGGTGTTCCCCAGGTTTCCTCGCCAATGCTTCGATCTTCATGCTCTCGTTTAGTAGTTGTTGGAAACTACACTGCATTAGGCCTACAAATTGGGTATGGGGTGTAGAGAGATGGTGTGTTCCACTCCAAGGTGTTCTCCAGGTTGCCTTTCCTGAGCTTCGATCTTCCGGCTCTCGTTTAGTAGTTCTTGGAAACTACACTGCATTAGGCCTACAAATTGGGTATGGGGTGTAGAGAGATGGTGTGTTCCACTCCAAGGTGTTCTCCAGGTTGCCTTTCCTGAGCTTCGATCTTCCGGCTCTCGTTTAGTAGTTCTTGGAAACTACACTGCATTAGGCCTACAAATTGGGTATGGGGTGTAGAGAGATGGTGTGTTCCACTCCAAGGTGTTCTCCAGGTTGCCTTTCCTGAGCTTTGATCTTCCGGCTCTCGTTTAGTAGTTGTTGGAAACTACGCTGCATTAGGCCTACAAATTGGGTATGGGGTGTAGAGAGATGGTGTGTTCCACTCCAAGGTGTTCCCCAGGTTTCCTCGCCAATGCTTTGATCTTCATGCTCTCGTTTAGTAGTTGTTGGAAACTACACTGCATTAGGCCTACAAATTGGGTATGGGGTGTAGAGAGATGGTGTGTTCCACTCCAAGGTGTTCTCCAGGTTGCCTTTCCTGAGCTTCGATCTTCCGGCTCTCGTTTAGTAGTTGTTGGAAACTACGCTGCATTAGGCCTACAAATTGGGTATGGGGTGTAGAGAGATGGTGTGTTACACTCCAAGGTGTTCTCCAGGTTGCCTTTCCTGAACTTCTATCTTCAGGCTCTCATTAAATTGTGGTTAAACGGAACAACTGCATTTGGCGTACTAGTTGGTTTGGGGCCTACTATCGGTGTCTGCCACTCCTTGCTGTTCTCCTGGTTTCCTGTCCTGAAATTCCATTTTCAGGCTCTCGTTAAGTAGTTGTTAATGTTAGACTGCATTTGGCCTACTAGTTGGGTTGGGGCCTACTATCGGTGTCTGCCACTCCTTGCTGTTCTCCTCCACTGAACAAAGCTGTGCCGCCTGTTTACTACGGTTGCCAATTTTGAACTGCATTTCGACTACTTACTGATTTGGGCCTACTCTCTGTGTCAGCCTCTCATTCCAGTTGTCCTCCACTGCAATGCCCCCTGGTTAGTCCTGTGTTACCAATTTTGAACTGCATTTAGCCCACTTTATTCTTTGGGCCTATATCTGTGTTTCCTCCTCATCCTGCCCATTGCCCAGCCAGTGATAGATGAGTCTGCTGGTACATTGACCCATAACGCAAAATTCCCCGTGCACGCTACACAGCAAGATTGTGACCCTGCTGAAAGTCAGGTTCCTCTTCCCGCATACCATACCACCTTACACGGGGACAAAGAGGAAGGTGCAGATGAAAGTGCAGGTTCCTTCATCAGGTGGGTGGAGGAATACTAGTTGGCGACGTCACTGGCACAGAGCCTCTCATAGTACGCAAAAGTGTTGCTGCCGGTGGGAGGCGCCCCCGTCATGCAAACACACCGCTGTACTTTGAGGGGCCCTGTGCCAGTGCCAATGCCAACGAGTGGGCCCCCCCTGCTTGCTCAGGATCACAGCACTTGCAAAGTTGAAATACTTACCTCTCCCTGCTCCACTGCCGTGACGTGGTCCAGATTTACTGGGCCCACTAATTACTTGAACCAGCCCTACCCCCCACAACTTTAGCCAAATGACCCCCAATTTCAAATGCCTTCCAATTATTATAAGGTAAATTACGATTGACAAGCTTCTTTAACAAGAATGGATGTTTTTGCCATTAAAATGGGCAGTGTAGGTGTTTTCCTGGCCTCCACTCACTGCCGACTATGCTCCCCCATTGACTTGCATTGGGTTTCGTGTTTCGGGCGATACCCGACTTTTCGCGATAATCGGCCGATTCCACTCGACTCGACTTCTAAGATAGTCGGGTTTCGCGAAACACGGCTCGACTCTAAAAAGGTCTAGGTCGCTCAACCCTAGTGGCCAGCAATGAGTCCAGACCCGAATCCCATAGAACACCTGTGGAGAGATCTAAAAATGGCAGTTTGGAGAAGGCACCCTTCAAATATCAGGGACCTGGAGCAGTTTGCCAAAGAAGAATGGTCTAAAATTCCAGCAGAGCATTGTAAGAAACTCATTGATGGTTACTGGAAGTGGTTGGTCGCAGTTTTTTTGGCTAAAGGTTGTGCAACCAAGTATTAGGCTGAGGGTGCCAATACTTTTGTCTGGCCCATTTTTTGAGTTTTGTGTGAAATAATCAATGTTTTGCTTTTTGCTTCATTCTCTTTCGTGCTTTTTCATTTAAGACAAATTAAATGAAGTTAATAGTACCAAATAATTTGTGTTTGCAATCATTTTCAGAAGAAAATTAGTATTATTTGACAGAATTGCAGGGGTGTCAATACATTTGGCCGTGACTGTATGCTTTAATGCAAATAAAAGATGAGAATGGATTAAACAGTTTTAAACAGCTTGAATTTAATATACCTCATAAACAGTTTACTATTATCCATAATTAAGATATAATTAAGATGTACTTACGATGCACAAGCAAAACCTAAAACATTGCTATCTGACCTAATTAGCTCCTAGAGCTGGTCAAAGAGGGTGTAGTAGTTAAGGGATTTATTTCAAGTTTATATCAATGTCTATTATCAGCATATCTTTTCTAATTTCCCTCTGCTTATTAAAACAAAAGGGAACAGTAAGTGGAAGAGATACCACTAATTATCAATAGAACCCTATATTAAGTCTCACACCTATCTGCAGGGCTGGCTCCAGGTTTTTGAGGGCACCGGGCTTCAGAGTCTCAGTGGGCCCCCTCATTAACACATACCACAATTCATGATGCACAGATACAGCAGAGAGATATACCACAGCCCACGTAGCATATAACACAGCCCACGTAGCATATAACACAGCCCACGTAGCATATAGCACAGCCACGTAGCATATAGCACAGGCCACCTAGTATATAGCACAGCCCACATCATATATAGCACAGCCCACATAGTATATAGCACAGCCCACGTAGTATATATAGCACAGCCAACAAGAAAACAAGTATCACTCCAGTTATGCACACCACGTATGAAAAAATGAAAATATAATATTTGGAAAAAACACAGGATTTTATTGACACACAACAATAAAACATAATTAAAAACAGCAAAACAGCAAACAAAAAGCCCTGTCCATATCAATAAGTCAACATGGGGTAAAAAAAAACCTAGATGGTACCTGAACGCCTGTACGGCTCATGGGACACTAATATATATCTGATCCAAACTAACTGGACTGTAAAATCCCAAAGCAGAAAAAGTAGATAGAGGGAAAAAAGCCCAAAGAACGCCAGGAAGGCTCCCAGACAATGCTGAGGTAAGCGTTACCAGGAGCAAGGTGATAGCCAATATGGAGTCCGTGGAAAGGCAAGCAAGCAGGCAGGACAAGGGCCAATGCAGCCCCACGCGTATCGCCCTTCCAAAGAGGGCTTTGTCAGGGGAAGAGCTTGACGTGTCCCAAACCTGTATAAATACAACCCAAATGATAAGAGAGAACACGGCACACCTGTTACAGAACGGCGGTACCGCTAGCCGCGCATGCGCAGAGGAACACCAGCCGGAGTATGGCCGGAGCTAACTTAGAGCCAATCCAACGCTCAGCCGGGCGGGGAAGTAAAGGGGAGTGGCCACTGTCAGTATGAGCAGTGAAGGCCACACCCATGAATCAGACCGAAGGGGAGCCATCTGCGCAGGCGCAAAAGCGCCAGAAGCCCTACTCTGATGCACCCGCTGGGACAAAGTGTCCTGGAGCAAGAGCAGAAGCAGAAGCCCTGATCTGATACGCCCGCTAGGACAAAGTGTCCTGACAGCGAGGAAGCCCAAAAATAAAATAAAATATGCACAAGCACCAGAGAGAGGTATTAATGGTGTATATTATATTGTGATGAGAATGTTAATAATAGTAGGTAGAACCGGAGAGAAGTCCACAAAGGTGGGCACGGCCAAGGGGTGATCAGCCCCAAGGCAGATTAACGTACATAGGAGCAAAAGAGGGGGGGGGGGCAATTGGTAAGAATACATAGGTGCACACTGGTCCTGATGATAAATATGGGAAACGGACATTACGCAGGACCTGAGGAAAGCATACCGATTACACGCAGCAATCATGCATACATAACATTCAGCCCCCGGGGGATGCACACAAGCATGCATGTCTAATGGGCAGCAAATATACACACAATCAGCCATCTATAGGAGCCCTACAGTTGTGAAAAACATACAACATCCAAACCCTTCAGTTATAATACAAACATGCAAATAACATATATAGAAATATTAAGAACATCATCTTTATTGAATAAATAACCCAAAAGGGTGTATACACATATGTTACATGCATGAACTGTTATAGGTATGGGATAAAAGATATATGAATCCAAAGAGGCCGAGTGTGAAAAGGTGGCTGTCATGCCGTGATAAAAGAGTCAGAAGTAGAGGTCATGTATGCATACATGGACCAAAGCCTATCCTACGCATAGAAAAGGCCCAGAGGCCCAAAAAAGGGGGAAGGGGAAGGAATACGAGTGTTAAGGACTGGCGGAATGCACCAAGTATAGATGATATGAAACTAGGTGCGTTCGCAGTCCGAGGTCCACCGTGCAGGTAAAAACCCTGCTGCTAGTAAGACGGACTATATGGCGGTACTATAAGTATACACGCACGGGTTAACTTCACCCTGAGTGAAGGAAGCGATCCTGTTGTGTCACAGGACCGCGGTACCGCACATAGAGCGCGAGCAAGAAGTCAGCGAACACAACCCCAACACAGGATTGAAGTCCGATTAGACCACTTGCTGGCACAACACCGCAACTGGGTGTGTAAGGAAACTATTAAAAAAGTATATAAAGGCACGAGAGTGCATGCAGTGCCGCACTGACGGACGCCACTAACCACCCAGGCTTGGGTAAGGAAAGCGCAGAGGAAGCGCACGGCGCCGTACAGGCGGTCACAGCAACTAGCTGTTATGTGTGTAACGTGCTGTTGGATAAGTCGGGCGCTAGATAGCAAACATACACCTTCCGCGAACAGTCATCCAATGGGAGGGTATTTTAACCCCTTTACCCCCAAGGGTGGTTTGCACGTTAATGACCAGGCCAATTTTTACAATTCTGACCACTGTCCCTTTATGAGGTTATAACTCCGAAACGCTTCAACGGATCCTGGTGATTCTGACATTGTTTTCTCGTGACATATTGTACTTCATGATAGTGGTAAAATTTCTTTGATAGTACCTGCGTTTATTTGTGAAAAAAACGGAAATTTGGCGAAAATTTTGAAAATTTCGCAATTTTCAAACTTTGAATTTTTATGCAATTAAATCACAGAGATATGTCACACAAAATACTTAATAAGTAACATTTCCCACATGTCTCCTTTACATCAGCATAATTTTGGAACCAATTTTTTTTTTTGTTAGGGAGTTATAAGGGTTAAAAGTTGACCAGCAATTTCTCATTTTTACAACACCATTTTTTTTTAGGGACCACGTCTCATTTGAAGTCATTTTGAGGGGTCTATATGATAGAAAATGCCCAAGTGTGACACCATTCTAAAAACTGCACCCCTCAAGGTGCTCAAAACCACATTCAAGAAGTTTATTAACCCTTCAGGTGTTTAATAGGAATTTTTGGAATGTTTAAATAAAAATGAACATTTAACTTTTTTACACAAAAAATTTACTTCAGCTCCAATTTGTTTTATTTTACCAAGGGTAACAGGAGAAATTGGACCCAAAAAGTTGTTGTCCAATTTGTCCTGAGTACGCTGATACCCCATATGTGGCAGTAAACCACTGTTTGGGCGCATGGGAGAGCTCGGAAGGGAAGGAGCGCTATTTGACTTTTCAATGCAAACTTGACAGGAATTGAGATGGGACGCCATGTTGCGTTTGGAGAGCCACTGATGTGCCTAAACATTGAAACCCCCCACAAGTGACACCATTTTGGAAAGTAGACCCCCTAAGGAACTTATCTGGATGTGTGGTGAGCACTTTGACCCACCAAGTGCTTCACAGAAGTTTATAATGCAGAACCGTAAAAATAAAAAATCATATTTTTTCACAAAAATTATATTTTTGCCCCCAATTTTTTATTTTTCCAAGGGTAAGAGAAGAAATTGGACCTCAAAAGTTGTTGTCCAATTTGTCCTGAGTACGCTGATACCCCATATGTGGCAGTAAACCACTGTTTGGGCGCATGGGAGAGCTCGGAAGGGAAGGAGCGCAGTTTGACTTTTCAATGCAAAATTGACAGAAATTGAGATGGGACGCCATGTTGCGTTTGGAGAGCCACTGATGTGCCTAAACATTGAAACCCCCCACAAGTGACACCATTTTGGAAAGTAGACCCCCTAAGGAACTTATCTAGAGGTGTGGTGAGCACTTTGACCCACCAAGTGCTTCACAGAAGTTTATAATGCAGAACCGTAAAAATAAAAAATCATATTTTTTCACAAAAATTATATTTTTGCCCCCAATTTTTTATTTTTCCAAGGGTAAGAGAAGAAATTGGACCTCAAAAGTTGTTGTCCAATTTGTCCCGAGTACGCTGATACCCCATATGTGGCAGTAAACCACTGTTTGGGCGCATGGGAGAGCTCGGAAGGGAAGGAGCGCCGTTTGACTTTTCAATGCAAAATTGACAGGAATTGAGATGGGACGCCATGTTGCGTTTGGAGAGCCACTGATGTGCCTAAACATTGAAACCCCCCACAAGTGACACCATTTTGGAAAGTAGACCCCCTAAGGAACTTATCTGGATGTGTGGTGAGCACTTTGACCCACCAAGGGCTTCACAGAAGTTTATAATGCAGAGCCATAAAAATAAAACAAAATTTTTTTCCCACAAAAATTATTTTTTAGCCCCCAGTTTTGTATTTTCTCTAGGGTAAGAGGAGAAATTGGACCACAAAAGTTGTTGTCCAATTTGTCCTGAGTACGCTGATACCCCATATGTGGGGGGGAACCACCGTTTGGGCGCATGGGAGGGTTGGGAAGGGAAGGAGCGCCATTTGGAATGCAGACTTAGATGGAATGGTCTGCAGGCGTCACATTGCGTTTGCAGAGCCCCTAATGTACCTAAACAGTAGAAACCCCCCACAAGTGACACCATTTTGGAAAGTAGACCCCCTAAGGAACTCATCTTGATGTGTTGTGAGAGCTTTGAACCCCCAAGTATTTCACTACAGTTTATAACGCAGAGCCATGCAAATAAAAAATATTTTTTTTTCCACAAAAATTATATTTTAGCCCCCAGTTTTGTATTTTTCCAAGGTTAGCAGGAGAAATTGGACCCTAAATGTTGTTGTCCAATTTGTCCTGAGTACGCTGATACCCGATATGTGGGGGGGAACCACCGTTTGGGCGCATGGGAGGGCTCGGAAGGGAAGGAGCATCATTTGGAATGCAGACTTAGATGGATTGGTCTGCAGGCGTCACATTGCGTTTGCAGAGCCCCTAATGTACCTAAACAGTAGAAACCCCCCACAAGTGACCCCATATTGGAAACTAGACCCCTCAATGAACTTATCTAGATGTGTTGTGAGAACTTTGAACCCCCAAGTGTTTCACTACAGTTTATAACGCAGAGCCGTGAAAATAAAAAATCTTTTTGTTTTCCCACAAAAATTATTTTTTAGCCCCCAGTTTTGTATTTTCCCAAGGGTAACAGGAGAAATTGGTCCACAAAAGTTGTTGTCCAATTTGTCCTGAGTACGCTGATACCCGATATGTGGGGGGGAACCACCGTTTGGGCGCATGGGAGGGCTCGGAAGGGAAGGAGCATCATTTGGAATGCAGACTTAGATGGATTGGTCTGCAGGCGTCACATTGCGTTTGCAGAGCCCCTAATGTACCTAAACAGTAGAAACCCCCCACAAGTGACCCCATATTGGAAACTAGACCCCTCAATGAACTTATCTAGATGTGTTGTGAGAACTTTGAACCCCCAAGTGTTTCACTACAGTTTATAACGCAGAGCCGTGAAAATAAAAAATCTTTTTGTTTTCCCACAAAAATTATTTTTTAGCCCCCAGTTTTGTATTTTCCCAAGGGTAACAGGAGAAATTGGTCCACAAACGTTGTTGTCCAATTTGTCCTGAGTACGCTGATACCCCATATGTTGGGGTAAACCCCTGTTTGGGCACACAGGAGAGCTCGGAAGGGAAGGAGCACTGTTTTACTTTTTCAACGCAGAATTGGCTGGAATTGAGATCGGACGCCATGTCGTGTTTGGAGAGCCCCTGATGTGCCGAAACAGTGGAAACCCCCCAATTATAACTGAAACCCTAATCTAAACACACCCCTAACCCTAATTCCAACGGTAACCCTAACCACACCTCTAACCCTGACACACCCCTAACCCTAATCCCAACCCTATTCCCAACTGTAAATGTAATCTAAACCCTAACCCTAACTTTAGCCCCAACCCTAACTGTAGCCCCAACCCTAACCCTAACCCTAATCCTAGCCCTAACCCTAGCCCTAACCCTAACCCTAGCCCTAACCCTAGCCCTAACCCTAGCCCTAACCCTAGCCCTAACCCTAGCCCTAACCCTAGCCCTAACCCTAGCCCTAACCCTAGCCCTAACCCTAACCCTAGCCCTAACCCTAGCCCTAGCCCTAGCCCTAACCCTAGCCCTAACCCTAGCCCTAATGGGAAAATGGAAATAAATACATTTTTTTTTATTTTTCCCTAACTAAGGGGGTGATGAAGGGGGGTTTGATTTACTTTTATAGCGAGTTTTTTAGCGGATTTTTATGATTGGCAGCCGTCACACACTGAAAGACCCTTTTTATTGCAAAAAATATTTTTTGCAATACCACATTTTGAGAGCTATAATTTTTCCATATTTTGGTCCACAGAGTCATGTGAGGTCTTGTTTTTTGCGGGACGAGTTGACGTTTTTATTGAAAACATTTTTGGGCACGTGACATTTTTTTATCGCTTTTTATTCCGATTTTTGTGAGGAAGAATGACCAAAAGCCAGCTATTCATGAATTTCTATTGGGGGAGGCGTTTATACCGTTCCGCGTTTGGTAAAATTGATAAATCAGTTTTATTCTTCGGGTCAGTACGATTACAGCGATACCTCATTTATATCATTTTTTTATGGTTTGGCGCTTTTATACGATAAAAACTATTTTACAGAAAAAATAATTATTTTTGCATCGCTTTATTCTCAGGACTATAACTTTTTTATTTTTTTGCTGATGATGCTGTATGGCGGCTCTTTTTTTGCGGGACAATATGACGCTTTCAGCGGTACCATGGTTATTTATATCTGTCCTTTTGATCGCGTGTTATTCCACTTTTTGTTCGGCGGTATGATAATAAAGCGTTGTTTTTTGCCTCGTTTTTTTTTTTTTTTTCTTACGGTGTTTACTGAAGGGGTTAACTAGTGGGCCAGTTTTATAGGTCGGGCCGTTACGGACGCGGCGATACTAAATATGTGTACTTTTATTGGTTTTTTTTTTTTATTTAGATGAAGAAATGTATTTATGGGAATAATATTTTTTTTTTTTTTCATTATTTTGGAATATTTTTTTTTATTTTTTTTACACATTTGGAAATTTTTTTTTTTACTTTTTTACTTTGTCCCAGGGGGGGACATCACAGATCAGTGATCTGACAGTTTGCACAGCACTCTGTCAGATCACTGATCTGATATGAGTGCAGGCTGCTTCACAGTGCCTGCTCTGAGCAGGCTCTGTGAAGCCACCTCCCTCCCTGCAGGACCCGGATCCGCGGCCATCTTGGATCCGGGGCTCGAGCAGGGAGGGAGGTGAGGAGACCCTCGCAGCAACGCGATCACATCGCGTTGCTGCGGGGGGCTCAGGGAAGCCCGCAGGGAGCCCCCTCCCTGCGCGGTGCTTCCCTGCACCGCCGGCACATCGCGATCATCTTTGATCGCGGTGTGCCAGGGGTTAATGTGCCGGGGGCGGTCCGTGACCGCTCCTGGCACATAGTGCCGGATGTCAGCTGCGATAAGCAGCTGACACCCGGCCGCGATCGGCCGCGCTCCCCCCGTGAGCGCGGCCGATCGGCTATGACGTACTATCCCGTCCAGGGTCAGATAAGCCCAGGGCACCTCGACGGGATAGTACGTCTAAGGTCACAGAGGGGTTAAAGAGCGACTTTCACTCACAACACACACACATATTATCAAGACAATACTAGCGCATGGCCGTGCGGTCATGCGCAGTTTATATAGTTGCAGCACAGGAAGCTGCTACTGAAGTTTTGCCCTTTCAGGACCTTATTGGAGGACCAATGGAATGTGCTGCAGTACCTGAGCATGTGACCCTCGATCTCCAACGGGAGATCTTGCCCTGGGCATGCTCAGTGTGTGCAAATAAGGACTTAGTCCCAGAGAAGCCCGCTCGCCGCAGATCAGTGCAGGGTACAACAGGAGAGCCAGAAAAGGCAACAGTAACCCTTTGCACAGAATCAGTCCCAGCAAGACGCTGGGAGCGACGCCTCCGCTGAGCAGGCCCCACTGCGGCCGGTACAGAATGGGAGACCGCAGCAGACAGGGATCGAGATTCCCCCTGTGCAGCAGAGGAAACTCGACTCCTAACATACGAGGGCAGAAAATGTGCCCATAAGGCTAAAGAGGATGGAAGCCAGCATGGATGCTGATCTACCCAAACCCTATGCCCGTTAGGCCAAGAAAGTGGAAACCAGCATGAATGTTGATCTACCTAATACCTAATGTCCCAAGAGCCAGAGATACCCATATACAATGTATCAGACCTGTACCATATCCTCATGTCCCATGAGCCAAGGATACCTATATTTCGTATGTAATATGTAGGCTGTGCACAGCATCTGGAGGCGAACCCCTCATCCTAGTCCTATCCTAATCCATGTAGTTTGGTAAAAGCACAAAAAGGGTATAATTGAAAACCCAAAGAAATACCACTCAAATAGCAAATCCCATCAATAAATATAAGGTGCGGTGCCTAAGGGCCATCAGAGTGAAAAAACGAACGGGTCCAGATACAAAAACAACACAGCGCAGACCATCATATAGATGAACCCTCAAGAAGGTTCCAAAAGAACATGGAAAGTCCATTTAGTCCAGAAAAAGATAATTCCCAATCAGGTGGAATATACACAAGGTCCATAGAAGACAACTCAAGAGGCGGAAGAATCCAAGTCCATCCAGTTCATAGATGTGTCAGACAACAAGAAGGGAGATCAGAAAAATCTCATCCCAGGAAGCCCGTAAATAGAAGATCTTCGTTGAGACCTGTTGAAGCAACAGAAGACAAATTGAAAATCCAACAGGACTCACAGCGTAGCAAGGATGGCTTGAGCGGGCCCCCCCTGTTGGAAATCCGGATGCGCTCCAGGCCAACCACCCTGGTATTTGTAACACGGCCCGCATGATGGGTAAGAAAATGGGCCGCCACAGGGGTGAGGACTTTGCCTTTGGAGGCATCATTGGAGGCTAAATTGATTGTGGAGAAGTGCTTCTGCACTCTCCGTCGCAACTCCTGCGAGGTTTGACCCACGTATAGGAGTTGGCACGGGCAAATAAGAGCATAAATGATGCACGTAGTCATACAATTTATATATGACGAAAGTCTGTGCCGACTACCATCCCTAGGATGGACAAAAAAGTCCCTTGTGGTCCCCATGTGCGGGTAAACACTACAACCCCCACAGGCAAACAAACCTCGGAGTTTGATACCCCGGTTGGTACTCACAGTCTGCCTCTTGTAGTGGCTCCTAGATAACATGTCCCTGAAGTTAGGAGCCCTTCTGGCTACCAATAGGGGTCATGCATTGACCACATCCACAGTTTGAAGGTCCGTAGTCAGGATATCCCAATGTCTGCGCAAGATGGCCTTGAGGTCACCCCAGTTATTGTTATAACCCGTGATAAACCTGGGTTTGTCTTCACGTACCTTTGTAGACGCTGGCAATAGGGAATCCTGGGTATGGAGTCTTGCTCGTTGGAATGCCGTAGAAATACTTCTATGTGGGTAGTGCCTTTCTTTGAAGCAATCTGTGAGTCTTTGTGCTTCCATTCAAAAGTCCACATCGGACGTGCAATTCCTTCTGACTCTTAGAAATTAGCCGACGGGCACTCCATCCCTGGTGTGCTGTGGATGGAAACTTCTATGTCCAACAGACTATTTGTGGCCGTCGGCTTCCGGAACAACCTGGTTGAGATGGAACCGCCCTCTTCAATCCTAATCTGTAGGTCAAGATACGTAGCTACGGAGGATGACATAGAGTAAGTCAATAGAATATTATGCGTGTTTACGTTCAAGGACTCAATATAACTCCTGCACTCCTCCATAGTACCAACCCAGATAAAGAAAACATTGTCGATGTATCGTGACCAATGGGCAATCCTACTCCTGAAAGATGATGACGGGTAAATAACCGTGGCCTCCCTCCATCCCAAGAACAGGTTTGCCAGGGCTGGTGCACATCTGGCACCCATGGCAACGCCTGACGTTTGCAGGTAGTATGTCCTGTCAAACAGACAGTAGTTATGCCTCAAGATGAAGTTGAGTAGGTCCACCACCAAAGACTCATGCATACGGTCTGAGTGTACCACCAATTCCAGAAAATATAGAACCGCCATTATACCATCCTCGTGGCTAATGTTCGAATAAAGGGGCTCGACATCACATGTCACCAAAATAGCACCTGGCGGGAGCTTCAAAGAGCGACAGATGTTAATAAAGTGTGCCGAGTCCTTCACGAAGGATGGTAAGTTCTTAACTAGTGGTTGCAGGAAGTGGTCCACATAGATGCAGGCTTTTTCATACAGGCTGCCGATGCTGGCCACAATCGGCTAGCCCAGCGGCCTGCAGACGTCCTTGTGGACCTTAGGCAGCATGTAAAATGTTGCCGTTATGGGGCATTCAACCTAGAGGAACTGAAATATTTGGTGGTTAATAATGCCAAGATCTAGTTGTTGATTAGCCTCCTCCAAATAGAGGGCATGTGGCCAGAGGACCACATTGCCCCCCTTGTATGCTTCTTTAATCAAGAACAAATCATTGTTCTTGAGACCAGACAAAGCCCGTTTTTCCTCCCTACTAAGATTGGAAGGAAGCAATGGATGTAAGGGTATAGACATGATGTCTTTTTTAGTTAACTCAAAGAAGACCCTAATAGATGGTACTAGAGAAAAAGGGGGTGCCACGGTCGACTTATTACGATATGGAAACCAATTCCTACCTCCACCAGACTCGTTCTCCTGGAGTAGCCGTAGAAGATCCTGCATAACTTGTTGGTCTGTCTGGTCAAAATTCCTCATAGTCTGGGGCCTGTTGTGTAAAACTCGAAGAACAAGGTGCCTGCAAAACAAATATAAATCCTTAACTAAGCTGAACTTGTCCGCGGCTTGCGAAGGGGAAAAAGTCAAACCCCTCTGAAGAACACTCGATTCTGGAGCAGAAAGAACGTGATCAATGATGTTTGGGACACATGTCAAGCACTTCCCCTGATGAAACCCTCTTTGGAAGGGCGATACGCGTGGGGCTGCATTGGCCCTTGTCCTGCCTGCTTGCCTGCCTTTCCACGGACTCCACATTGGCTATCACCTTGCTCCTGGTAACTCTTACTTTAGAATTGTCTGGGGGCCTTCCTGGCGTTCTTTGGGCTTTTTTCCCTCTATCTACTTTTTGTGCTTTGGGATTTTACAATCCAGTTAGTTTGGATCAGACATATTTTAGTGTCCCATGAGCCGTACAGGCGTTCAGGTACCATCTAGGGGTTTTTTCACCCCAAGTTGGTTAGCTTGGTGTTTTTCTAACTTGCCACATATGGTTCCTATTGAGTCTTAGAATGCAGGCAGGCTTATAGCATTATTATAGCATTGTTTATCATTATGTCCACTATAGGCTGTACATATTATTGTACTCAGTATTGACTTATTGATATGGACAGGGCTTTTTGTTTGCTGTTTTGCTGTTTTTAATTATGTTTTATTTTTGTGTGTCAATAAAATCCTGTGTTTTTTCCAAACATTATGTTTTCATTTTTTCATACGTGGTGTGCATAACTGGAGTGATACTTGTTTTCTTGTTGGTATCATATAGTTGTTTTATCACTCACTTGCACCCCTTATTATATCTGATATTATTAGAGTTTACTTATATTTTGGTGGTGTGCCTTGTTTCATTGCTTATCCTATATAGCACAGCCCACGCAGTGTATAACACAGCCCATGTAATGTAAAGCACAGCCCACACACTATATAACACAGCCACGCAGCATATAACACAGCCACGCAGTATATAACAAAGCCACGCAGTATATAACACAGCCCATGCAGTATATAGCACAGCCCATGCGGAATATAACACAGCCCATGCAGTATATACCACAGCCCACGCAGTATATAGCACAGCCCATGCGGAATATAACACAGACCATGCAGTGTATAACACAGCCCACGCAGAATATAGCACAGCCAACGCAGTATATAGCACAGCTTGCGCAGTATATAGCACAGCCCACACACTACATAGCACAGCCCACGCAGTACATAGCACAGCCCACGCAGTATATAGCACAGCCCATGCAGTATATAACAACCACCCACATAGTATATAACACAGCCACCCACGTAGTATATATAACACAGACAGCCCACGTAGTATATAGCACAGGCCTGTGACATAGTATATAACACAGCAAACGTTGTATATAACTCAGCTAGTCATTTAGTATATACAGTAGTCTAGGAATACAAGTCCCAGCCTCGCTAACATACCATATTGTAGTGCAAGTCCCAGACAGAGACAGTACTGTCTGTCTTGCAAGTTGCACAAAGCAGAGACCAGGCACGATCCACTCCCGCCGCCGCCTGTATGGTTGTACCTTGTCCTCGGAGTCAGCTCCCAGGCTCAGCAGGCTGCATCCCCCCGCCCCGGCAATGTATTGGGACCAGGAACTTGGAAGGAAGACTCACACTTCACTCACTGCTTCACTTTCACGGACGGTCATGCCGTTACTTGCTTCAGTTGTGGACACAGGCACAGGGTGCACCGTCCATGCACCTGACTGCTGCTCCTGCTCATCTTTCTGCTGGATAACTGCATGATCTTCTCTGAACTCTTAGGATGACGAGCTCTCACCCGACCGGAAGTGACAGGACAGACGACCGCCGGTCCAGAAGTGACTCTTCGTATCCATGGTGATGGCGGTGAGTATTGCAGCTGTGCAGCCCCAGCGAAACTCAGTCCCAGGCCTGGCCCGGAGGTGACTCTTCATATCCATGGTGATGGTCCCGGAGGTGAGTTTTCTGGCAGCTTTGCAGCACCAGCGAAACTCCAAGAGAGCTCTGTGCCACCTGCTGCCGGGGCGGGGATGATGAATGTGCTCCGCCTCCAAGTCCTGGCTGGGAGACGAGTTGACTGTCTCTGTGTCACACAGCACGGCAGGGACAGGGCCAGCTCCAGGTTTTTGAGGGCCTCGGGCGAAAGAGTCTCAGTGGGCCCCCTCTTTAACACATACCACGATTCATGATGCACAGATACAGCAGAGAAATATATCACAGCCAAGTAGCATATAACACAGCCCACATAGCATATAACACAGCCCACATAGCATATAGCACCGCCACGTAGTATAGCACAGGCCACATAGTATATAGCACAGCCCATGTAGTATATAGTACAGCCCACACAGTATATAGCACAGCCCATGTAATGTATAGCACAGGCCATGCAGTATATAACAGTCACGCAGTATATAACACAGCCATGTAGTATATAACACAGCCCACACAGTGTATAACACAGCCACGTAGTTTATAACACAGCCCATGAAGTATATAACACAGCCCACGCATTATATAGTACAGCCCACGCAGTATACTGTATAGCACAGCCCATGCAGTATATAACACAGCCCACACAGTATATAACACAGCCCACACAGTATATAACACATCCCACACAGTATATAGCACAGTCCACGCAGTATATAGCACAGCCCATGCAGTATATAACACAGCCACCCACGTAGTATATAACACAGCCACCCATGTAGTATATATAACACAGACAGCCCACGAAGTATATAGCACAGGCCCATGACGTAGTATATAACACAGCACACATAGTATATAACTCAGCCAGCCATTTAGTATATACAGTAGTCTAGGACTACAAGTCCCAGCATCACTAACACACCATATTGTAGCACAAGTCCCAGACAGAGACAGTACTGTCTGTCTTTCAAGTTGCACAGAGCAGGCACCAGGCATGATCCACTCCCGCCACCTGTACGGTTGTACCTTGTCCTCGGATTCGGCTCCCAGGCTCCACAGGCTGCATCTCCCCGCCCCTGCAATGCATTGGGACCAGGAACTTGGAAGGAAGACTCAATCTTCACGCACTGCTTCAATTTCATGGACGGTCATGCCGTTGCTTGCTTCAGTTGTGGACACAGGGACAGGGTGCACCGTTTATGCACCTGACTGCTGCTCCTTCTCATCTTTCTGCTGGATGACTGGATGATCTTCTCTGAGCTATTAGGATGACGAGCTCTCACCAGACTGGAAGTGACAGGATAGATGACCGCCGGCCCGGAAGTGACTCTTTGTATCCATGGTGATGGTGGTGAGTATTGCAGCTGCACAGCGCCAGCGAAACTCAGTCCCAGGTCTGGCCCGGAAGTGACTCTTCATATCCATGGTGATGGTCCCGAGGTGAGTATTCCTGCAGTTGCGCAGCACCAGCAAAACTCCCAGAGAGCTCTGTGCCACCTGCTGCCAGGGCGGGTATGATGGATGTGCTCCGCCTCAGAGTCCTGGCTGGCAGACGAGTTAAATGTCACTGTGTCACACAGCACAGCAGGGACAGGGCCGGCTCCAGGTTTTTGAGGGCCTCGGGCGAAAGAGTCTCAGTGGGCCCCCTCTTTAACACATACCACAATTCATGATGCACAGATACAGCAGAGAAATACACCACAGCCAAGTAGCATATAACACAGCCCACGTAGCATATAAAACAGCCCACATAGCATATAGCACAGGCCATGTAGTATATAGCACAGGCCACATAGTATATAGCACAGTCCACGTAGTATATAGCACAGCCTGCGTACTATATAGCACAGCCCACGTAGTATATAGCACAGCCCACATAGTATATAGCACAGCCCACACAGTATATAGCACAGCCCACATAATGTATAGCACAGGCCACACAGTATATAACAGTCACGCAGTATATAACAGAGCCACATAGTATCTAACACAGCCCACGCAGTATATAGCACAGCCCACGCAGTATATAACACAGCCCACGCGGTATAGAGCACAGCCCACGCAGTACATAGCACAGCCCACGCAGTATATAGCACAGTCCACACAGTATATAACACAGCCACCCAAGTAGAATATAACGCAGCCACCCACGAAGTATATAGCACAGGCCCGTGACGTAGTATATAACACAGCCCACGTAGTATATAACTCAGCTAGCCATTTAGCATATACAGTAGTTTAGGACTACAAGTCCCAGCATCGCTAACATACCATATTGTAGCACAAGTCCCAGACAGAGACAGTACTGTGTGTCTTGCAAGTTGCACAGAGCAGAGACCAGGCATGATCCACTCCCACCGCCGCCTTTACGGTTGTACCTTGTCCTCGGAGTCGGCTCCCAGGCTCAGCAGGCTGCATCCCCCCGCCCCTGCAATGCATTGGGACTAGGAACTTGGAGGGAAGAAGTACTCTTCACTCACTGCTTCACTTTCACGGATGGTCACGCCGTTATTTGCTTCAGTTGTGGACACAGGGACAGGGTGCACCGTCCATGCACCTGACTGCTGCTCCTGCTCCTCTTTCTGCTTGGGGCTGCCGCTGGACCTGGATGGTGGACGAAGATGACTGCATGAACTTCTCTAAGCTCTTAGAATGACGAGCTCTCACCTGACCGGAAGTGACAGGACAGACGACCGCCGGCTCGGAAGTGACTCTTTGTATCCATGGTGACTGTCCCAGAGGTGAGTATTCCTGCAGCTGTGCAGCGCCAGTGAAACTTCCAGAGAGCTCTGTGCCGCCTGCTGCCAGGGCGGGGATGATGGATGTGCTCTGCCTCCGAGTCCTGGCTGGCAGACGAGTTGACTGTCACTGTGTCACACAGCACAGCAGGGATGTAGTCCGGCTGCAGGGCCCCCGGGAGCTCATAAGTGTGTCTGTGTGTGTACAGTACTTGTACTGTTACTACCGTAAATGGGCCCCCCCATCTCGCCAGGGCCCCAGCACTTGCCCGGGTATGCCGGGTGCTGACGCAGGCCCTGCCTATCTGTCTATGCCTGAAGCTCAAAGATTATTGCATTGCAACTATATCTTTTGCATAGAAAGTATAAAACACCTCTGCGTCAGTTAATCAAGATCTGCAATGAACTAAGTATGTTGAATACATGAAGTCACAAAGTATTGTAGAAAATTTCTGTTGATATTGTAAGAAGAATATTTTCTCCTTACCCCATGACGGCACCACAGAGAGAGGAGATCCGCTCTTGAGGGACAAGAAACCTACAGATAAAAAGATAGACTCGGGGCTTCCGGTGTCATTACTCAGGAAGAGGCGGTTCTGCTCCAGGGTTAAGTTTGTCCGCCTCTCTTTGGTTCTGGGGCGACTATTTAATGCTGGTAGTTCCTGGGTTCAATGACGGTGATACTTCTGTTTACTTGGCTAGAGACTGCTGACCCACGTTACTCATCTGTAATTGCTGTTCCTCTGCGTGTGTAAGTTTCACTGTGTATGACCCGTTTTGTCCCTTTACTACTGTCTCTGACTTCCTGCTTGGTGCTGCTTTGTCCCTCCGGGTATTCTGATTCCATGGCTAGGCCCTGTTAACTCCTCTGTTCTGCCCTTGGTTACCTCATACTGGTCTGGCTTCTGATCCTTGGCTTTGCTTTGACTTTTTTATTTGGTTTGCGCACCTTTCTCCACACCACAATCGGCTCTCTGTCCACTGGCGGGGTTGCTCCGCCCCATGTGGTAACATGATTGGCTTAGCCCCACCACTTGTGATCATGTGACTGACCTACCTAAGATACTTTGCGCTCTATACATGTGTCTATCGGCTTGCGTTCCCAACTAGCGCCCTTTGCCTAAACCCTGGTGACACTGTCCCCGTGTCACTACAACCGGATTCTGGATGGGCACACGTGTGGATTCAGCCTGGCACACCTGAAAACAAGGCCACCGCTCTAAAAATGGATGCAAGGCTTCAGGGTTTCCCGGCCGGTGCACATGCAGGATCAGCCGAGGCGCCCCCTGATGACGTGGCCACAAGAGGAGGGCTTCCGGGGCACACCGGAAGTAGGGCAGGAGACACTGGGTGGTAAATTTAAAAGGGGAAGTGTGCAGATGCTCCTTACTGTATGCAGTTCCTATGATCATGGAGAACAGCAAACCGCAGGAGCAGCATCACCACGAGCAGCAGCAGCAGCCAAAGACACAGTATGCTAAAAGACATCTTTCTGCAGGCAAATGTAGTGGATGTGCTCACCAATGTCCAATAAAATAATGCTGGCACTTCCAATACACTATAAACAACACATGGTTGCCCAAAGGGTAACCATAATGAAAAGATCCAGAATAATACACAAAAAGGCTTTATTGGAAACAGAGTAACATGCATACAAAATAGCCCAAGCACCCTAACATAAGGAGGAGGCTATGTGCAGTACATCATATCAAAAATATCATTAAGCATGGTAGTGGTATCACAGTAACATATTTAGTTCTGTAACTCTTAAGCTGCCTAAGCATGCCCAGAGTGTAACATTAATAATAGTATACATAAACCATATCTACCTGCAGACTGCAGCACAGCGTTCCACCTCACCCCAACGTACGTTTCGCACCTGGCTTCTCCCGGAGTGGGAGATTAAGATTGGCATTTCTGCTTCAGTGCCAGTCCTGTGTGTGCCACCTGTCTCTAATTTTGTGCCACATTAAACCTAGTGTGTAATACTGGGCCAGATTTCTTTTCAATTCACCCTGAAAAAAAAATTGTGGGAGATTAAGATTGGCATTTTTGCTTCAGTGCCAGTCCTGTGTGTGCCACCTCTCTCAAATTTTGTGCCACATTAACCCTAGTGTGTAATGCTGGGCCAGATTTCTTTTCAGTTCTCCCTGAAAAAAAAATAGTGGGAGATTAAGATTGGCATTTCTGCCTCATTGCCAGTGCTGTGTGTGCCACCTATCTCAAATTGTGTGCCACATTAAACCTAGTGTGTAGCAGAAGATAGATAACATCAGACAAAGCTTTGGCCCCCAGCCCCCAATGCCCCTCCTCTTGACTACTCAGCCCTGTTCCAAAGCCAGCTTCTCCACCATGACAGAAGATCAGCTCTCCCTCCTTCTATCAAGATCACATCTCACCACTTGCTGTTATGACCTGGTGGTCAGGACAATAATGGACCTGGTGGTTAAGAGCACACGGAATGACCTGATAGTTACTGACAATAAAGGACGAGCTCTGGGACGTGGGAACTCTGCTGACCGCAATCCCTAATCCTATCAAACACACTAGAAATAGCCGTGGATTGCGCCTAACACTCCCTATGCAACTCGGCAGAGCCTAAGGAACTAGCTAGCCCTGAAGATAGAAAAATAAAGCCTACCTTGCCTCAGAGAAATTCCCCAAAGGAAAAGGCAGCCCCCCACATATAATGACTGTGAGTAAAGATGAAAAAACAAACACAGATATGAAATAGATTTAGCAAAGTGAGGCCTGACTTACTGAACAGACCGAGGATAGGAAAGGTTACTTTGCGGTCAGCACAAAAACCTACAAAAAGACCACGTAGAGGGCGCAAAAAAGACCCTCCGCTGTTATGAAAGGCAATTCAGTACCACAATGGACATAGCGGTCAGAGCACAAACAGTGATCTGACAATAACCCAAAATCATAGAACGAGCTCTGAGACGTGGGAACTCTGCAGACCGCACTCCCTAATCCTCTCCAAACAACACTAGAGGCAGCCGTGGATTGCGCCTAACTCTGCCTATGCAACTCGGAACAGCCTGAGAAACTAACTAGCCTGAAGATAGAAAATAAGCCTACCTTGCCTCAGAGAAATACCCCAAAGGAAAAGGCAGCCCCCCACATATAATGACTGTGAGTTAAGATGAAAAGACAAACGTAGAGATGAAATAGATTCAGCAAAGTGAGGCCTGACTTTCTTAACAGAGCGAGGATAGAAAAGGTAACTTTGCGGTCTACACAAAACCCTAAAGAAAACCACGCAAAGGGGGCAGAAAGACCCTCCGTACCGAACTAACGGCACGGAGGTACACCCTTTGCGTCCCAGAGCTTCCAGCAACAAATTAGACAAGCTGGACAGAAAAAATAGCAAACAAATAGCAAAGAAGAACTTAGCTATGCAGAGCAGCAGGCCACAGGAATGATCCAGGGAAAAGCAAGTCCAACACTGGAACATTGACAGGAAGCCAGGATCAAAGCATTAGGTGGAGTTAAGTAGAGAAGCACCTAACGACCTCACCAGATCACCTGAGGGAGGAAACTCAGAAGCCGCAGTACCACTTCCCTCCACCAACAGAAGCTCACAGAGAGAATCAGCCGAAGTACCACTTGTGACCACAGGAGGGAGCTCTGCCACAGAATTCACAACAGTACCCCCCCCTTGAGGAGGGGTCACCGAACCCTCACCAGAGCCCCCAGGCCGACCAGGATGAGCCACATGAAAGGCACGAACAAGATCGGGAGCTTGGACATCAGAGGCAAAAACCCAGGAATTATCTTCCTGAGCATAACCCTTCCATTTAACCAGATACTGGAGTTTCCGTCTAGAAACACGAGAATCCAAAATCTTCTCCACAATATACTCCAATTCCCCCTCCACCAAAATCGGGGCAGGAGGATCAACAGATGGAACCATAGGTGCCACGTATCTCCGCAACAATGACCTATGGAATACGTTATGTATGGAAAAAGAATCTGGAAGGGTCAGACGAAAAGACACAGGATTAAGAACCTCAGAAATCCTATACGGACCAATGAAACGAGGTATAAACTTAGGAGAGGAAACCTTCATAGGAATATGACGAGAAGATAACCAAACCAGATCCCCAATACGAAGTCGGGGACCCACACGGCATCTGCGATTAGCGAAACGTTGAGCCTTCTCCTGGGACAAGGTCAAATTGTCCACTACATGAGTCCAAATCTGCTGCAACCTGTCCACCACAGTATCCACACCAGGACAGTCCGAAGACTCAACCTGTCCTGAAGAGAAACGAGGATGGAACCCAGAATTGCAGAAAAATGGCGAAACCAAGGTAGCCGAGCTGGCCCGATTATTAAGGGCGAACTCAGCCAAAGGCAAAAAGGACACCCAGTCATCCTGATCGGCAGAAACAAAGCATCTCAGATATGTTTCCAAGGTCTGATTGGTTCGTTCGGTCTGGCCATTGGTCTGAGGATGGAAAGCCGAGGAAAAAGACAAGTCAATGCCCATCCTACCACAAAAGGCTCACCAAAACCTTGAAACAAACTGGGAACCTCTGTCAGAAACGATATTCTCTGGAATGCCATGTAAACAAACCACATGCTGGAAGAACAATGGCACCAAATCAGAGGAGGAAGGTAATTTAGACAAGGGTACCAGATGGACCATCTTAGAAAAGCGATCACAGACCACCCAAATGACCGACATCTTTTGAGAAACGGGAAGATCAGGAATAAAATCCATAGAGATATGTGTCCAAGGCCTCTTCGGGACCGGCAAGGGCAAAAGCAACCCACTGGCACGAGAACAGCAGGGCTTAGCCCGAGCACAAATCCCACAGGACTGCACAAAAACACGCACATCCCGCGACAGAGACGGCCACCAAAAGGATCTAGCCACTAACTCTCTGGTACCAAAGATTCCAGGATGACCAGCCAACACCGAACAATGAACCTCAGAGATAACTTTATTGGTCCACCTATCAGGGACAAACAGTCTCTCCGCTGGACAACGATCAGGTTTATTAGCCTGAAATTTTTGCAGCACCCGCCGCAAATCAGGGGAGATGGCAGACACAATTACTCCTTCCTTGAGGATACCCGCCGGCTCAGACAAACCCGGAGAGTCGGGCACAAAACTCCTAGACAGAGCATCAGCCTTCACATTTTTAGAGCCCGGAAGGTACGAAATCACAAAGTCAAAACGGGCAAAAAACAGCGACCAACGAGCCTGTCTAGGATTCAACCGCTTAGCAGACTCAAGATAAGTCAAGTTCTTATAATCAGTCAATACCACCACGCGATGCTTAGCTCCTTCAAGCCAATGACGCCACTCCTCGAATGCCCACTTCATGGCCAGCAACTCTCGGTTGCCCACATCATAATTTCGCTCAGCAGGCGAAAACTTCCTGGAAAAAAAAGCGCATGGTTTCATCACTGAGCAATCAGAACCTCTCTGCGACAAAACAGCCCCTGCTCCAATCTCAGAAGCATCAACCTCGACCTGGAACGGAAGAGAAACATCTGGTTGACACAACACAGGGGCAGAAGAAAAACGACGCTTCAAGTCCTGAAAAGCTTCCACAGCAGCAGAAGACCAATTGACCAAATCAGCACCCTTCTTGGTCAAATCGGTCAATGGTTTGGCAATACTAGAAAAATTGCAGATGAAGCGACGATAAAAATTAGCAAAGCTCAGGAACTTTTGCTGACTTTTCAGAGATGTTGGCTGAGTCCAATCATGGATGGCTTGGACCTTAACAGGATCCATCTCGATAGTAGAAGGGGAAAAGATGAACCCCAAAAATGAAACCTTCTGCACACCAAAGAGACACTTTGATCCCTTCACAAACAAAGAATTAGCACGCAGGACCTGAAAAACTGTTCTGACCTGCTTCACATGAGACTCCCAATCATCCGAGAAGATCAAAATGTCATCCAAGTACACAATCAGGAATTTATCCAGGTACTCTCGGAAGATGTCATGCATAAAGGACTGAAACACTGATGGAGCATTGGCAAGTCCGAATGGCATCACTAGATACTCAAAATGACCCTCGGGCGTATTAAATGCAGTTTTCCATTCATCTCCTCGCCTGATTCGCACCAGATTATACGCACCACGAAGATCTATCTTGGTGAACCAACTAGCCCCCTTAATCCGAGCAAACAAATCAGATAACAATGGCAAGGGGTACTGAAATTTAACCATGATCTTATTTAGAAGGCGGTAATCTATACAAGGTCTCAGCGAACCATCCTTCTTGGCTACAAAAAAAAACCCTGCTCCTAATGGTGACGATGACGGGCGAATATGCCCCTTCTCCAGGGATTCCTTCACATAACTGCGCATAGCGGCGTGCTCAGGCACGGATAAATTAAACAGTCGACCTTTTGGGAATTTACTACCAGGAATCAAATTGATAGCACAATCACAATCCCTATGCGGAGGTAGGGCATCGGACTTGGGCTCATCAAATACATCCCGGTAATCAGACAAGAACTCTGGAACCTCAGAAGGGGTGGATGACGAAATTGACAGAAATGGAACATCACCATGTACCCCCTGACAACCCCAGCTGGACACCGACATGGATTTCCAATCTAATACTGGATTATGGGCTTGTAGCCATGGCAACCCCAACACGACCACATCATGCAGATTATGCAACACCAGAAAGCGAATAACCTCCTGATGTGCAGGAGCCATGCACATGGTCAGCTGGGTCCAGTATTGAGGCTTATTCTTGGCCAAAGGCGTGGCATCAATTCCTCTCAATGGAATAGGACACTGCAAGGGCTCTAAGAGAAACCCACAATGCTTAGCATACTCCAAGTCGATCAAATTCAGGGCAGCGCCTGAATCCACAAATGCCATGACAGAATACGATGACAAAGAACAGATCAAGGTAACGGACAGAAGAAATTTTGACTGTAACGTACCAATGGTGGCAGACCTAGCGAACCGCTTAGTGCGCTTAGGACAATCAGAGATAGCATGAGTGGAATCACCACAGTAGAAACACAGCCCATTCAGACGTCTATGTTCTTGCCGTTCAATTCTGGTCAAAGTCCTATCGCACTGCATAGGCTCAGGTCTAAGCTCAGGTAATACCGCCAAATGGTGCACAGATTTACGCTCACGCAAGCGTCGACCGATCTGAATGGCCAAAGACATAGACTCATTCAAACCAGCAGGCATAGGAAATCCCACCATGACATCCTTAAGGGCTTCAGAGAGACCCTTTCTGAACATAGCTGCCAGCGCAGATTCATTCCATTGAGTGAGCACGGACCACTTTCTAAATTTCTGACAATATACCTCTATCTCATCCTGACCCTGACAAAGAGCCAGCAAATTTTTCTCTGCCTGATCCACTGAATTAGGTTCATCGTACAGCAATCCGAGCGCCAGGAAAAACGCATTGATATTACTCAATGCAGGATCTCCTGGCGCAAGAGAAAATGCCCAGTCCTGAGGGTCGCCACGCAAAAAAGAAATAACAATCAAAACCTGTTGAACTGGATCACCAGAGGAGCGAGGTTTCAAGGCCAGAAATAATTTACAATTATTTTTGAAACTCAGAAACTTAGTTCTATCTCCAAAAAACAAATCAGGAATAGGAATTCTTGGTTCTAACATAGATTTCTGATCAATAGTGTCTTGAATCTTTTGTACTCTTGCCGAGAGCTGATCCACAAATGAAGACAGACTTCTAATGTCCATCGCTACACCTGTGTACTGAACCACCCAAATGTCTAGGGGAAAAAAAAGGCAAAACACAGTGCAAAGAAAAAAAAATGGTCTCAGAACTTCTTTTTTCCCTCTATTGAGAATCATTAGTACTTTTGGCTTCCTGTACTGTTATGAAAGGCAATTCAGTACCACAATGGACATAGCGGTCAGAGCACAAACAGTGATCTGACAATAACCCAAAATCATAGAACGAGCTCTGAGACGTGGGAACTCTGCAGACCGCAATCCCTAATCCTCTCCAAACAACACTAGAGGCAGCCGTGGATTGCGCCTAACTCTGCCTATGCAACTCGGAACAGCCTGAGAAACTAACTAGCCTGAAGATAGAAAATAAGCCTACCTTGCCTCAGAGAAATACCCCAAAGGAAAAGGCAGCCCCCCACATATAATGACTGTGAGTTAAGATGAAAAGACAAACGTAGAGATGAAATAGATTCAGCAAAGTGAGGCCCGACTTTCTTAACAGAGCGAGGATAGAAAAGGTAACTTTGCGGTCTACACAAAACCCTAAAGAAAACCACGCAAAGGGGGCAGAAAGACCCTCCGTACCGAACTAACAGCACGGAGGTACACCCTTTGCGTCCCAGAGCTTCCAGCAACAAATTAGACAAGCTGGACAGAAAAAATAGCAAACAAATAGCAAAGAAGAACTTAGCTATGCAGAGCAGCAGGCCACAGGAATGATCCAGGGAAAAGCAAGTCCAACACTGGAACATTGACAGGAAGCCAGGATCAAAGCATTAGGTGGAGATAAGTAGAGAAGCACCTAACGACCTCACCAGATCACCTGAGGGAGGAAACTCAGAAGCCGCAGTACCAATTCCCTCCACCAACAGAAGCTCACAGAGAGAATCAGCCGAAGTACCACTTGTGACCACAGGAGGGAGCTCTGCCACAGAATTCACAACACTCCGCACCGACTCACTGTGCGGAGGCGCTCCCTCTGCGTCCCAGAGCTTCCAGCAAGCAAGACAACAATAAAAATAGCAAGCTGGACAGAAAAATAGCAAACCAAAGAAATACAAGCTGGAACTTAGCTTCTGCTGGGAGGACAGGTCACAAGAACGATCCAGGAGTGAACTAGACCAATACTGGAACATTGACAGGTGGCATGGAGCAAAGATCTAAGTGGAGTTAAATAGAGCAGCCAGCTAACGAATTAACCTCGTCACCTGCGGAAGGAAACTCAGAAACACCCACCAGAGGAAGTCCATGGACAGAACCATCCGAAGTACCATTCATGACCACAGGAGGGAGCCCGACAACATAATTAACAACAACTTGCACTCTTGACCCGCTCCCATCCCACCTCATCCCTAACCTCACAAAAGTCTTCATCCCAACCTTAACACAACTCTTCAACCTCTCACTTACAAACGGTGTCTTCCCCTCATCCTTCAAACATGCATCAATCACACCTATCCTCAAAAAACCCTCCCTCGACCCATCCTCCGTGTCCAGCTATCGCCCGATATCCCTTCTCCCTTTTGCGTCAAAACTACTGGAACAGCATGTCCATCTTGAACTGTCCTCCCACCTCTCCTCCTGCTCCCTCTTTGACCAGTTACAATCTGGCTTCCGAACAAATCACTCAACTGAAACTGCCCTAACTAAAGTGACCAACGATCTACTAACCGCCAAGAGCAAGCGATACTACTCTGTCCTCCTCCTCCTGGACCTGTCTTCAGCCTTCGACACTGTGGACCACTCCCTTCTGCTACAGATCCTCTCATCTCTTGGCATCACAGACTTGGCCCTATCCTGGATCTTATCATATCTAACAGATCGGACATTCAGTGTCTCCCTCTCCCACACCACCTCCTCATCTCGCCCTCTGTCTGTCGGTGTTCCTCAAGGCTCAGTTCTAGGACCCCTACTCTTCTCCATCTACACCTTTGGCCTGGGACAGCTCATAGAATCCCACGGTTTACAATATCATCTCTACGCTGATGACACGCAGATCTACCTATCTGGACCCGACCTCACTTCCTTACTGACCAAAATCCCGCAATGTCTGTCTGCTATTTCATCCTTCTTTTCTGCTCGTTTTCTAAAACTGAACATGGACAAAACAGAATTTATCATCTTTCCCCCACCTCACTCTACCCCTCCACCCGACCTATCCATCAATGTCAATGGCTGCTCACTTTCCCCGGTCCCGCACGCTCAGTGCCTCGGGGTGATCCTTGACTCTACCCTCTCTTTCAAGCCACATATCCAAGCCCTTGTCTCCTCTTGCCGATTCCAACTCAAAAACATTTCCCGGATCCGTACATTCCTTGACCTTGCCCTTATCATCTCCCGCCTTGACTACTGCAACCTCCTACTCTCTGGCCTCCCTTCTAGTACTCTGGCACCACTCCAATCCATCTTAAACTCTGCTGCCCGACTAATCCACCTGTCTCCCTGTTATTCCCCAGCCTCTCCTCTCTGCCAGGCCCTTCACTGGCTTCCTATTGCCCAGAGGCTACAGTTCAAAACACTAACAATGACATACAAAGCCATTCACAATCTGACCCTCCATACATCTGTGACATGGTCTCCCGCTACCTACCTACACGCAATCTTCGATCATCTCATGATCTCCTACTCTACTCCTCTCTCATCTCTTCCTCCCACAACCGCATCCAAGACTTCTCCCATGCTTCCCCCATACTCTGGAACTCTCTATCCCAACACATCAGGCTCTCACCTACCATGGAAACCTTCAAAAGGAACCTGAAGCCCCACCTCTTCCGACAAGCCTACAACCTGCAGTGATCCCCAGTTTACTGAAGTGCCACATGACCAGTTCCACCCTCACCTAGTGTATCCTCACCCATCCCCTGAAGACTGTGAGCCCTCGCGGGCAGGGTCCTCTCTCCTCCTGTACTTGTGTGTGCCTTGTTTTACTCATGTTTATTGTACTTGTCTATATTTGCCCCATTCACATGTAAAGCGCCATGGAATAAATGGCGCTATAAAAATGAATAATAATAATAATAATAATAATAATACTGGGCCAGATTTCTTTTAAATTCTCCCTGAAAAAAAAAATAGTGGGAGCTTAAGAATGGCATTTCTGCTTCAGTGCCAGTCCTGTGTGTGCCACCTGTCTCAAATTTTGTGCCACATTAAACCTTGTGTGTAATACTGGGCCAGATTTCTTTTCAATTCTCCCTGAAAAAAAATTGTGGGAGATTAAGATTGGCATTTCTGCTTCAGTGCCAGTCCTGTGTGTGCGACCTGTCTCAAATTGTGTGCCACATTAAACCTAGTGTGTAATACTGGGCCAGATTTCTTTTCAATTCTCCCTGACAAAAAATAGTGGGAGATTAAGATTGGCATTTCTGCTTCAGTGCCAGTCCTGTGTGTGCCACCTGTCTCAAATTTTGTGCCACATTAAACCTAGTGTGTAATACTGGGCAAGATTTCTTTTAACTTCTCCCTGAAAAAAAAAATAGTGGGAGATTAAGATTGACATTTTTGCTTCAGTGCCAGTCCTGTGTGTGCCGTCTGTCTCAAATTTTGTGCCACATTAAACCTAGTGTGTAACACTGGGCCAGATTTCTTTTCAATTCTCCCTGAAAAAAAAATTGTGGGAGATTAAGATTGGCATTTCTGCTTCAGTGCCACTCCTGTGTGTGCCACCTGTCTCAAATTTTGTGCCACATTAAACCTAGTATGTAATACTGGGTCAGATTTATTTTCAATTCTCCCTGAAAAAATATAGTGGGAGATTAAGATTGGCATTTCTGCTTCAGTGCCAGTCCTGTGTGTGCCACCTGTCTCTAATTTTGTGCCACATTAAACCTAGTGTGTAAAACTGTGCCAGCTTTTTTTAAATTCTCCCTGAAAAAAAAAATAGTGGGAGATTAGGATTGGCAATTCTGCCTCATTGCCAGTGCTGTGTGTGCCACCTGTCTCAAATTTTGTGCCACATTAAACCTAGTGTGTAATACTGGGCCAGATTTCTTTTAAATTCTCCCTGAAAAAAAAAACAGTGGGAGATTAAGATTGGCATTTCTGCTTCAGTGCCAGTCCTGTGTGTGCCACCTGTCTCTAATTTTGTGCCACATTAAACCTAGTGTGTAATACTGGGCCAGTTTTTTAAAAAATTATCCTAGAAAAAATAAAATAGTGGGAGATTGAGATTGGCAATTCTGCCTCATTGCCAGTGCTGTGTGTGGCATCTGTCTCTAATTTTGTGCCACAGAACATATACTGTATAAGAGTGGGTCACATTTCTTCAATATTCTCCCAGAAAAAATAAAAAGGGTGAAATCTTTATTGGTAGTGTCTGCATCAGCATCAGTCCTGTTAGTGGCATATCTGTCTGCCACTGAAGCTGTGTACTGTTATACATTGGGCCTGATTTTCCCTGCAGTCTCACCCACCTATAAAGGGATATATAAATCCAACAGAAGTTTGAGTTCACCTTATAACTGGTTTTACAGTAACAAATACCGTTAGTTTGGTTACGTTTTTCAAACAATGAGGAAGTCTGGTGGAAGAGGTCGTGGCCGTGGGCGGTCCTTGCCAGCTGGTAATGATGGTAGTGGTGGTGGAGCATGAGGTGGTCGTGGGAAAAGCAATATAGCACCTAAGTCTCGAGTTGTTGAGCCAGGTTCGTTGTCTGGCTACACAAGGCCTCGAACGCTCTCTTTTCTGGGAGTAGAAAAACCGCTTTTAAAGCCGGAGCAGCAAGAACAAGTTTTGCTTTCCTTGCTGACTCAGCCTCTAGCTCTTTCGCCTCCTCTTCTGAAACTGCTAAATGTAAAAGCAGCGTGTCGTTAGTGGATGTTCACGGTCAGGGACAAGTTGCTTCCTTGTCTTCTTCACCAAGAACAACAGAGAAGGATGCGTCAGGCGACACAACGGGTTACTCCATGGAGCTCTTTACATATACCATTCCTGGGTTAGAAAGTGAAACAGTTAACAGGCCATGCCCATTAAAAGTTGAATCGGACATGGAGTGCACAGATGCACAGCCACAGCCAGATTACTATGCTGTTCCTTTGACTCAGAGCAGAACATTGCCCTCGCAGTGTACTGATCCAGAATCAGACCCTGATGAGACTATGGTGCCCCGTCACGAACGCTATACCACAGGCTTACACGGTGACACAGATGAATTTGCACACGAGATAGAAGAGGAGGTCATAGATGACCCAGTTGTTGACCCTGATTGGCAGCCATTGGGGGAACAGGGTGCAGGCGGCAGTAGCTCTGAAGCGGAGGAGGAGGATCCGAAGCAGGCATCAACATCGCAACAGGTTCCATCAGCTGGGCCCGTATCTGGCCAAAAACGCGTGGCAAAACCAAAACCAGTTGTAGGACAGTGTGGCCATCCGGTTAAAGAAGCTCAGTCTGCAATGCCTGAAAAGGTATCCGATAGTAGAAAGAGTGCAGTCTGGCATTTTTTTTAAACAACATCCAAATGATCAGCGCAATGTCATCTGTCAAAAATGTTCAACTACCTTAACCCCTTACCGGCATCGGACGTACTATACCGTCCGATGCCGGCTCCCCTGCTTTGATGCAGGGCTCCGAGGTGAGCCCGCACCAAAGCCGGGACATGTCAGCTGTTTTGAACAGCTGACATGTGCCCGTAATAGGCGCGGGCAGAATCGCGATCTGCCCGCACCTATTAACTAGTTAAATGCCGCTGTCAAACGCAGACAGCGGCATTTAACTACCGCTTCCGGCCGGGCGGCCGGAAATGACGTCATCGCCGACCCCCGTCACATGATCGGGGGTCGGCGATGCTTGTGAATGGTAACCATAGAGGTCCTTGAGACCTCTATGGTTACTGATTGCCCGTCGCTGTGAGCGCCACCCTGTGGTCGGCGCTCACAGCACACGTGCAATTCTGCTACATAGCAGCGATCAGCAGATCGCTGCTATGTAGCAGAGCCGATCGTGCTATGCGTGCTTCTATCCTCTCATGGAGGCTATTGAAGCATGGCAAAAGTTAAAAAAAAAGTTTAAAAAAATTTGAAAAAAATAAAAAAAACATAAAAGTTTAAATCACCCCCCTTTCGCCCCAATCAAAATAAATCAATAAAAAAAATATCAAATCTACGCATATTTGGTATCGCCGCGCTCAGAATCGCCCGATCTATCAATTAAAAAAAAGTATTAACCTGATCGCTAAACAGCGTAGCGGTAAAAAAATTCGAAACGCCAGAATTACTTTTTTTGGTTGCCGCGACATTGCATTAAAATGCAATAACGGGCGATCAAAAGAACGTATCTGCACCGAAATGCTATCATTAAAAACGTCATCTCGGCACGCAAAAAATAAGCCCTCAACCGACCCCAGACGATGAAAAATGGAGACGCTACGAGTATCGGAAAATGGCGCAATTTTTTTTTTTTTTTTTTTAGCAAAGTTTGGAATTTTTTTTCACCACTTAGATAAAAAATAACCTAGTCATGTTTGGTGTCTATGAACTCGTAATGACCTGGAGAATCATAATGGCAGGTCAGTTTTAGCATTTAGTGAACCTAGCAAAAAAGCCAAACAAAAAACCAATGTGGGATTGCACTTTTTTTGCAATTTCACCGCACTTGGAATTTTTTTCCCATTTTCGAGTACACGACATGCTAAAACCAATGATGTCGTTCAAAAGTACAACTCGTCCCGCAAAAAATAAGCCCTCACATGGCCAAATTGACGAAAAAATAAAAAAGTTATGGCTCTGGGAAGGAGGGGAGCGAAAAACGAACACGGAAAAACGAAAAATCCCCCGGTCATGAAGGGGTTAAGCAGAGGTCAGAATCTTAAAAGTCTAAGTACAAGTTGCATGCGTAGACATTTAACCACCATGCATTTGCAAGCCTGGAATAACTACCAAACGTCCCTTAAGGTTGTAGCACCCTCGGCCAATGAAGCTAGTCAGCAATGCCACATCCCTTCCTTCACTGTAAGCCCACCATTTCCCGCACCACCTGCAGTAAATGTGCAGGTTTTGTCGCCAGGTCAAAGCAGTCAGGGAATCACCAGTTTTGTAGTAGGAAACACTGCAAGTAGGGCACCAGCAAGAATACCATCTCCAACCCTCTCTCAGTCTGCCATGTCCACCGGCACCCCCGCTAGTTCCATGATCTGCAGCTGTCCAGTCCAGCTCACCCTACATGAGACTCTCGTTAGGAAAAGGAAGTACTCATCTTTGCATCCGCGTACACAGGTGTGAAGAGCAGAACAAAAATGATTACCTCAATGAACAAAAATAAAAAAAAAAGAATTTGTGATAAATATTGACCTGTCCATTCAAGGACATTTTAGCTATAGTATGAAATCCTGTTTTTCTTGTCTGTGGAATTGCCTTTGTACTGTTTGTTGTGAAACTGCCGCCCACGAAACTGTTTTCTTATCTTTTCTTTCTTTCCTGTTTTGTCTCTTTGTTTAAACATGCAAAACTTGTATAACCACTAAACCGACTGAAACAACTATATAAAGAAGGGATAGCACTTTGAAGGCAGGCGTGCTTCAGAGACTTCCCAGTGATACACTATACAAGACGTGTCTTGTGTATTATTTCTGGTGAATCCCCACTTCCAAAGGCTGCTCCGACTGAGTGTGATCCCGACATTTCCTGGCGCCTGAACAGGGACCCGAGGTCTGTGTATTCCTTCAAGAACACCGGCAGAATACGAACGAAAAGAGAATCTGGGATAATGGACGGCAGATGAACAAAAACCTGGCCAGGTAAGAGACACTGTTAGATCTCTTATATCTGCCCTGCACTGTCCGTAAGATTTTCTGTGTCGTGTTCTTTAGCGGGTAGTTCTAGTAGAGGAGGATACCTATAGCTCGGGTTCTTGAACTATTTAGGAATTGATCACCTCACGGAGTACGGCATTGAATGAGAGTGAATGTGAATAGAAGGTGTGTGGAAGTTGGGAATAGCCCTATAAGCCGCCCAGGGGGTTGAAACAGAAGAAGTGACTGTCCCACTGGGCAACGTGGTTGCGTCCTTTCGGGGAGACCTCCGCGCCTATGTTCAATCTCTGATCCTGTCTTTGACGGATAAGTGTATGATAGTATGAGCCCAGGACAGATAAATTAGCCTGGGACAAGAATACGTTGTATGTGATAGTATAAGCCCAGGACAGATAAATTAGCCTGGGACAAGATACGTTGTATGTTCTTTTTCTTTTTCTGTCTGGTTGCATTTGTGTTGTTTGCTATAGGTGTAGGAATCAGGATTTTCTTACATCAACACAGTTTAAACATCCTAGCTCCTTAGGAAGAAGGTAACGAGGTATTCTCATACCCAAACGCCACCTAGGGCAAGAAAAAGACATCCTAGCTCCTTAGGAAGAAGGTAACGAGGTATTCTCATACCCAAACGCCACCTAGGGCAAGAAAGCTCAGGATAAGAAAATGGGGAATAAGCAAACAAAGTCGGAACCAGAAGAATTAGATATCTATACTATCATAAAGGAGAGAAGTGGTGAAGATGCCACTAAGGGGCTGAAAAAGATTTTTAGTAAGTTTGGAGTTACTAGGGCAGAAGTTTTTAGTAGAAAACTATGGGAAGGAATTCAGGAAAGGAAAAAAGGCATAATCAGAGACAAGAAATGGATAGATCAGATCCAAGCATTGATTGATGTCTCTAGGGTAGCAGAAAATGAGGAATGGACATATAATCAACAGAGTAAAAAGTGGTGTATTAGACCCACAGGCTGTGGAGAAAAACAAAATGTGGAATCTAAAAATACCCCACCCCCATACCTTAACCCACATGCCCCATCTTTTCTCCAAACACCACCTCAAAGTTTAGCCGGACCAGGAGGATGGGTATGTCCGCACTGTGGACAACAAAATCCAGACTGGAGAAATGATTGCCTAGCCTGTGGTACACCTAGACATGGCGCTGTACTTGCCCCTGTTAGGGTAGTACCAAGACCCTTTAGGGAACCTGGTGCTGACGGAGTAATGGGAACTAGATATCACCAAACTCGACAATATTTCCCTTGGTCCCCCGCTGAAGGCATGTCTCTCTTGCATAACGCACCAGATCCCACCCAGTGTCCAGTTAGATTTGCACAATATATACAGCAAATTATGCAGACTCACGCTGGAGTTTGGGCAGATGGAGAAGAATTATGTAGAATGAAAATGACTCCTGGACTCTTCCAGGAGCTATTAGCAAATCTACAGGTACATAGGCCCCAAGCAGGAGATGGTGCCTTACAAACGATAGAATCAGGTACACAATTTGTAGATCACTTAATGGTTTTCATGAGGGAGAGACAGAGGCAGAGAGGAACAACGGGAGTGGTGGCTCAGAAATCTGGACAATCAGTAGACGAATATTATCTAAGTGTAGAAAATAATTTCAGAGATGAAGGCATGGATCTAACTGCTCCAGGAATGATGAGGTTAGTTACAAAAACCTTTATAGATGGATTGTCTCCAAAAGTGAAGGAAAAGCTTAAGGCCGCAACCCCTGATTGGAGAACCTTGGAAGACCCACACCTGGATAGACAGAAAGCTGTAGGGATAGAAATGGACTTAAGAGAAAATTCTAAGCCAGTAAGAATTGCACAGGCTAATACTGGCTCTGCTAATCAAAAGTTTACTTGTCATTACTGTAAGAAGCCAGGACATTTCCAAAGGGAATGTAGGAAGAGAAAAGCAGATATAGATTCAGGAACCTTTGTACCCAAAAATAGGATAAATAACCCAGTGCCTGATCAAACAGACAGCTCAGAATGACTGAAAGTTATGCAGGTCTCTCTTCCTTCTAGAAGACCAATAATACAAGTTGAAGTTGAGGGTAAAAATGTACCTTTTCTGATAGATACGGGAGCAACATCCTCCATTTTAAATCAGGACTTTTTACCATATCCTGACAATATATCCTCAAAGGTTACATATGCAGAAGGGTATGATGGTAAAATTCAGGCGTTGCCCTTTACAAAACCTTTAAATGTGAGCTTTGGCCCTAAAACTTTTGTATCCAAATTTTTATTTGCTAAAGGTGCACCTACCTGCTTGTTGGGTACTGATGTCTTAAGTAAAATGCATGCAAACATCCATTTTAGAGAAGATGGCACAGTTATGCTGACCATCCCTGAAGATGCAGAAACTCTGGCACCATATGTTAGAATACAGGCAATGGAGGATTTTCCCGAAATTTACACTCAACAAGCAAAAATTGACTTGTCTCGGGTTCCTGACAGCCTATGGGCAAAAGGAGACACTGATGTAGGATTTTTATCAGTAGCTCCTATACTGTTAGAAACTGCCCCGGGAACCATATTACCTCAGCTTAGGCAATACCCCATCAGCGCCCAGCAAGAACAGGCGATTTCTCAACAAATTCAGGATTATGTGTTACAAGGTGTTTTGGTAGAAATCAGGTCACCCGCCAATACACCCTTATATCCTGTTAAAAAGAAAGTGTCCTCCAAAGAAACTATGGTGAAATATCGCATGGTGCACGACTTACGGGAAATCAATAAGGTTTTGGCACCAGCCACCCCTGTGGTACCGAATCCTCATACCTTACTGTCTCAAATTCCCAGCACTGCTGCATATTTTACGGTAATTGACTTATCAAACGCATTTTTTTCTGTGCCACTACATAAGAACTGTTGGCATTTGTTTGCCTTTACATTCAAGGGTAAACAATTAGCATGGACAAGATTGCCACAAGGTATGGTACACTCACCAACTTTGTACTCTGAAGCAATGCAGACCGTGCTAAAAAATTTCATCCCAGAACCAGGAGTAGTCATTCTACAGTATGTAGATGACTTACTTATTTGTTGCCCTGATGAGCACACGGCAGTTACCTCAACTGTTAATTTCTTAATTTTCCTAGCGCAAGAAGGCTGTAAAGTAAATAGACAGAAACTCCAGGCTTGTCAACAAACAGTCGTGTTTTTAGGTCACTGCATATCACAGGGCATCAGACACCTCACACCTCAACGTACGGAAGCCATACGTAACATGCTTGAACCCAGGAATCACAAACAGCTGCGTGCTTTCCTAGGTATTGTTTCACACTGTAGACAGTGGATCATACATGCAAGTCAACTCATGCAGCCTTTATATGACTGTATTGCCAACACACCATATTCACTCAGTGAAGAGGCTAAACAGTCATTTTCCTCTTTGAAAACAGCACTGGTATCAGCTCCGCCTTTGGGACTCCCAGACTACACTAAACCTTTTCAATTGATGGCAGCTGAGATATCCTCACATGCTACAGGGGTGCTCACACAAAAACATGGAAACAAACAGAGACCTGTGGCATACATATCAGCTCATCTGGACCCTGGAGCTAGAGCCGCACCTTCTTGTGTAAGAGTAGTAGCCGCAATTTCACTGTTATTAGATAAAGCTTCTGAGATTGTTCTTGATCACCCACTTCTAGTTCAGACCACTCATGATGTACATGGCATTCTTAACCAGGTCCAACCTAAACATATTTCAATGGCCAGACACCTCCGTCTCCAATGTTCCCTACTACTGCCGCCCAACATTTCCTTTGCCAGGATTCAGACTCTTAATCTCGCGTCTTTGCTCCCTTTAGAGTCTGAGGGGGGTACCATACCTGAGGAAACTGCACTCTCCAACTCCTTTGAAACTGCACTCTCCAACTCCTTTGACCCATCAAAGTCAATGCATGATTGTGTACAATTAATGGAACAAGAGACTCAGGGCTTATGTAATGTACGTGACAAGCCACTCTGTAATGCTACATTTGAACTTTTCATAGATGGCAGTAGATATGCAGATATGAATGGACAATTTCATACAGGTTATGCGGTAGTAACTCAGCATGAAGTGCTGAAAACAGAACCTCTCCCTGCTAATCAGTCTGCACAAGAAGCAGAACTTACGGCATTAGTTGAAGCTCTAAAAATAGCCAAATATCAGACAGCAAACATATACACTGATTCTAGATATGCACATGGCATTATTTTCGATTATGGCGTAATATGGAGAGCCAGAGGTTATATGACTGCTTCAGGCCAACCTGTTAAACATGCCTCCCTCATTAGACAGATTCTGGAGGCAGCACAAGAAACTAAAGAAATAGCGGTGATAAAGGTAGCTGCACATGTGAGACTCGACACCGAGGAAGCCAGGGGTAATGATAAAGCCGATAAGGCAGCAAAACAGGCAGCACGTAAACCCTTACATCATGCCCACACACTAGATAGCTCTGAAGATGATGAGGAAAGATTGAAGGAAGCTCAGAAACAGGTAGACGACGAAGAACGAGGGCAGTGGCAGAAAAAAGGGCAGAAGATCAGCAAGGATTATGGAAAAAAGGAACTTTGTTGTGTTTACCCAGAGCCTGGTACCCCGCAGTGGCAAGTGACCTCCACCTACCCACGCATGTGTCGGCAAATGGTATGACGCTCAAGGTAAAAGAAAGGTGGTTGGCTCCAGGCTTTGGTAATTTTGCTCGGAACATGTGTGCTGCATGCGCTATATGCCTGGCACACAATCCAGGTCAGGCCATTAAAACCCCAACCAAGCATCATGTAAGACCACTGTATCCCTTTCAAAGACTCCAGATCGACTACATCCAACTTCCTAGGTACAATGGATACGAATATGTGCTTGTGTGTGTGGACATGTTCTCAGGGTGGCCAGAGGCTTATCCAGTTCGTAAAGCCTCAGCAAAAACTACTGCCATTAAAATAGCACATGAACTGATACCCCGTTACGGCATGCCTGAGGTGATCGAGTCAGATAGGGGTACCCATTTTACTGGGGAAATATTCCAGAATGTTATGAAAATGTTGGGAGTAGAAAACCAGTTTCACACTCCATATCATCCACAGAGTTCAGGTAAAGTGGAAAGATTAAATGGGACAATAAAATTAAAAATCCAGAAGGCCATGGCAGAAACAGGAAAGCCTTGGACCGAGTGTCTACCACTTGCCCTGTATTCCATCCGAAACACCCCAAGGGGGAAGGCTAAGCTGTCACCACATGAGATTCTTTTTGGTAGAGCAGCAAATTTGGGTTGTTATTTTCCACAACAACTGATGTTGAATACTGAGACTTTAACTGCTTATGTACAAGAATTACAAAAACGTTTAACTAAAGTGCATTCGCAAGTTTTTGCTTCCCTTCCAGATCCAGAAAATCTCGAAGGAGGCCACAAGTTGGAACCTGGTGATCAAGTCTACGTGAAAAGACACACCAGAAAGACTCTGGAACCGAGATTTGACGGACCTTTCCAAGTCCTGTTAACAACTCCAACAGCAGTCAAGCTTGAAGGAAAGGCATCATGGATACATGCAAGCCATTGCAAAACAGCAGTATAAGACTCATGATATTGATGTTAATAATGTTAACCTCAACGGAGGCATGGGAAAGACTGAATTCTCTAGCCCCTTTGAACAATAGATTCGTACAACATCATAGAAAATTAGTGCATGACTTGTTAAATAATACGCAACCCCTGGCAGATTGTTGGATCTGTACCCATTCACCAGTATCAGCCACAAGTATACCTTTTCTAGCAGTTCCCGTGTCAGCTGAAGAAATATTCGTTTGGCCTAATTGTTCAGACAACCTGGCCAACAACCAACCTGGCAATACTAGACTATGGAATACTACAATCGCCATACCAATTGTGGGATGGGTAGAATTTCCTTGGTGGCAGGGCAATCTTACAGGAAAAATGGACAACTTACAATATTTAGCATTCAAGGGAGGAAAATGGGTACCAAGGAATAAGACTGGATTAACTGATTTAGGACAGGTCCCCACTGAAAATCTACAGCTCAGTTTCAGTACAACCACCCCTTCCTCTGATGCTTTCAAACCTACAGTATTGGACAGATACATACATAATAGAAAATGGGAACATTCTGAGTTGTTCCCCCAAGGTGATGCAAACAGTTGTACAAGTAAGCCGGGGAACCTGGTTTGTAATGAATCCAATGAGTATGTCAACGGAATGCATGTATGTGGGAATCCCGCAGCCGGGTACTGTAGCCCCTTGGGACAAAAACCCTCTTGGTGTATGCTTCAGAATGTATCTAGTTTTGTGGATTTGGCTCACAGATTGGTATTGCAGCACTCAGCTTTGTGGGATCTGCCTGAGGGTACATTTTGGATATGCGGAGAAGGAGCATATAAATGGCTTCCCGTAGGTATAAAGGGTACTTGTACATTAGGACGCCTAACCCCGGCTACTTTCATAATTTCTAATAAACAAGTGAATATGCAAGCCGTGCCCAAGCACACACTGTATAAAAGAGCTGCAGATAACTCACCACGTCCCTCGGGGAGGCCGCATATAGTACAAATGGGAATTCCCAACAAAATTGCTAGTACCATTTTTATTTATCCTATGTTAACACAAATGTGGGATAAATTAGTTAGAGCCACGGATTATCTAGATGATCAGATTTGGGATATATTGGACATATTAAATACTAGTATAGCTGTACAGAATCAGCTTATAATAGTCACTAACCAACATACCCTGGTATTGGATTACCTAACTGCCTCACAAGGGGGTATGTGTCAAATCATCGGACCCACCTGCTGTCATTATATAGACCCGAATAGTACTATGAGTATGAGATTTAAATTAAAAGACGTACAACGACTCAGGGATCAGTATGACAAAGACAATGACCAAAATAAGGATAGCTGGTGGTCAGATACCTTTTCTTTTCTTAACCCGGCCAATTGGTTCAGAGGGATCGGTGGGTGGGTTACCGGGATTATGCAAAGTCTAATACATACAGTTATGGTTATTGTAATTATATATGTATTATTCAAGGTTGTACTCAAGGGTATCTCGGTATGCACAAATAAATTTTGTGTAATGGATGCGAGAATATAAAGTTTTTTTTTGTAATATCACAAAAAGAATGAATAAAATGATCGACAAGGTTTTGAATGGAATATGTCAAAGGGGGGATTGTGAAGAGCAGAACAAAAATTATTACCTCAATGAACAAAAATAAAAAAAAAAGAATTTGTGATAAATATTGACCTGTCCATTCAAGGACATTTTAGCTATAGTATGAAATCCTGTTTTTCTTGTCTGTGGAATTGCCTTTGTACTGTTTGTTGTGAAACTGCCGCCCACGAAACTGTTTTCTTATCTTTTCTTTCTTTCCTGTTTTGTCTCTTTGTTTAAACATGCAAAACTTGTATAACCACTTAACCGACTGAAACAACTATATAAAGAAGGGATAGCACTTTGAAGGCAGGCGTGCTTCAGAGACTTCCCAGTGATACAATATACAAGACGTGTCTTGTGTATTATTTCTGGTGAATCCCCACTTCCAAAGGCTGCTCCGACTGAGTGTGATCCCGACACAGGGTTTGAACGCCCACATTACTAGACTAATCTCATTAGAGATGATGCCCTACCAGTTAGTTGAAAGCGAAGCTTTCAAAGCCCTGATGGACTACGCTGTACCACGCTACGAGCTACCCAGTCGACTCTTCTTTTCTAGAAAAGCCATCCCAGCCCTCCACCAGCATGTAAAAGACCGCATCGTCCATGCACTCAGGCAATCTGTGAGTACAAAGGTGCACCGGACAACAGATGCATGGACCAGTAGGCATGGCCAGGGACGTTACGTGTCCATCACGGCACACTGGGTTAATGTGGTGGTTGTAGGGTCCACAGGGGACAGCAATATTGGGAAAGTTCTGCCTAGCCCACGGTCTAGGAAACAGTTGGCTGTAGGCGTTCGCCCCCCCCCCTCCTCCTCCTCCTCGTCCTCCTGCAGAAGCGAGAGATCGTCCACTGACCGCAGTCGCACAACCACTCCATCCGCAGATGCCACTGTTGCACACGAGGTATCCCATTATGGGACAGCTAGTGGCAAGCGTCAGCAGGCTGTATTGGCAATGAAGTGTTTGGGTGACAACAGACACACCGCGGAAGTTCTGTCCGAGTTCTTGCAGCAAGAAACTCAGTCATGGCTGGGCACTGTACATCTTGAGGCAGGCAAGGTAGTGAGTGATAACGGAAGGAATTTTATGGCTGTCATAGCCCTTTCACAACTGAAACACATTCCTTGCCTGGCTCACACCTTAAACCTGGTGGTGCAGTGCTTCTTGAAAAGTTATCCGGGGTTACCCAACCTACTCCTCAAAGTGCGCAGACTTTGCTCGCATATCCACCCGTACACTCCAGCCGTATGCAGAACCATCAGCAGTCTTTGAACCTTCCCCAGCATCGCCTAATCATTGACGTTGCAACAAGGTGGAACTCAACACTGCACATGCTTCAGAGACTGTGTGAACAGAGGAGTGCTGTTATGTATTTGTGGGAGGATACACATACACGGCAGTTGGATGGCAGACATGGAGTTGTCAGGTGTGCAGTGGTCGAAGGTACAAGACCTGTGTCAAGTCCTTCAGTGTTTTGAGGAATGCACACGGCTGGTTAGTGCAGACAACGCCATAATAAGCATGAGCATCCCCCTAATGCGTCTGCGTCTGCGTCTGCGTCTGATGCAAAGTTTGACGCACATAAAGGAGCAGGCGTCTGCAGCCGAGGCAGGGGAAAGCCTTGATGACAGTCAGCCATTGTCTGGTCAGGGCAGTCTACAGGATGAGATAGCGGGCGAAGAGGAGGAGGACGAGGAGGATGATGGGGATGAGTATTTTTTGAATGAGGAAGCTTCTCCGGGGCCAATAGAAACTGGTGGCGTTGCAAGGCCGGGTTCCGGTTTTTTTGAGGGAGACAAGTGACGTAGATTTGTCTGAAACTGCCCCTCAACCCAGCACAACCGCAGATTTCACAACTGGAACTTTGGCCCACATGGTGGATTATGCCTTACATATCCTCAAAAGGGACCCACGCATTATTAAAATGATGACCGATGACGATTACTGGTTGGCCTGCCTCCTTGATCCTCACTATAAAGGCAAATTGCAAAATATCATGCCACATGAGAACCTCGAACAAATATTAGCAACCAAACAAGCAAGTCTTGTAGACCGTTTGATTCAGGGATTCCCAGCACACAGCGCCGGTGATGGTTCTCACACGAGCTGCAGGGGGCAACAGGGCAGAGGTGTTAGAGTTGCACAAATCAGAAGTGGTGTTGGACAGAGGGGTTTTCTGACCAGGTTGTGGAGTGATTTCGCAATGACCGCAGACAGGACAGGTACTGCAGCATCAATTCAAAGTGACAGGAGACAACATTTGTCCAGTATGGTTACTAACTATTTTTCATCCCTTATTGATGTTCTCCCTCAACCGTCATTCCCATTTGATTACTGGAAATCCAAAATAGACACCTGGCCTGAATTGGCAGAATATGCGTTGCAGGAGCTTGCTTGCCCAGCAGCTAGTGTGCTATCAGAAAGAGTATTCAGTGCTGCTGGTTCAATACTGACCGAAAAAAGGACTCGTCTGGCTACCCAAAATGTTGACGATCTAACCTTCATTAAAATGAACCACTCATGGATTTCGAATTATTTTGTCCCACCTTTCCCGGCTGACACCTAGCTTTCCTATAAAAAGGTCTTGCTTATGGACTGGCCTTACTGACTGTTCCAATCTCGTAATTTGCAGCAGCTGTTTGTCCAGCATACGACATTTTTACACCTCCCTAAATGGGTAAACTCCCCCCACGGGGCCGTGGTCTCGCCACTTGGCGCAAGCACCCGTGAGAGTGCCGTTTGTCTGAAGAGGTGGGTGTGCCCGCTTTTGGTCAACGGCAATGCCACTGGGTCCCTCATAGTACAATAAAGTGTCTCTGGCGGTGGTGGCGCGCACCCAAAGTCAGACACACCGTTGTAACATGAGGGGCCCTGGGCCTGTACCACCGGCCACAAGAGAGTTTCCCCCCCAGCTCAAATAGTGCTCTACCACTTGCAAAATTATCTCTCACAGCTTAGTCTATGCGCTGACATCCTTCAATGCCTGGCACTGACAATACCAATTTATTTTACTAGCACTTGCGGATTACTGCAACATTTTTTCAAACTGAGTGTTTTTGGTTTTACTATTCTCTTTTGTGTCTTCAGGTTTCTTGGTGGTGTGTGAACATGATCATACAGACTTGTTCACTGTGCAAGTAGCCCATGTGTTCCTGTTTCCATTATTGTTCTCTTGTGTCTACAAGACTGGGGAGTTCCACCACTCCTCTTGGGCTATCTGCACAAAAGCTGTTCTACCCTGTATGCACACATGGATTTTTCCTCTCTGAACCCTGTTCACACAGGTTATATACAGATGATCAGGTTTTTAAATACATCAGATAGGGATTGCATACATTAGTTAGGACTGCTCTGATAAGGGTATACCGTGAAGATTGGTAGAGCAGCTTAGTATACATTTTTTGCAAAAAACGTATCAACCAAATACCCTGTTTTTTACATCTTTTACTAGCACTTGCGGATTACTGCAACATTTTTTCAAACTGAGTGTTTTTGGTTTTACTATTCTCTTTTGTGTCTTCAGGTTTCTTGGTGGTGTGTGAACATGATCATACAGACTTGTTCACTGTGCAAGTAGCCCATGTGTTCCTGTTTCCATTATTGTTCTCTTGTGTCTACAAGACTGGGGAGTTCCACCACTCCTCTTGGGCTATCTGCACAAAAGCTGTTCTACCCTATATGCACACATGGATTTTTCCTCTCTGAACCCTGTTCACACAGGTTATATACAGATGATCAGGTTTTTAAATACATCAGATAGGGATTGCATACATTAGTTAGGACTGCTCTGATAAGGGTATACCGTGAAGATTGGTAGAGCAGCTTAGTATACATTTTTTGCAAAAAAAGTATCAACCAAATACCCTGTTTTTTACATCTTTTACTAGCACTTGCAGATTACTGCAACATTTTTTCAAACTGAGTGTTTTTGGTTTTACTATTCTCTTTTGTGTCTTCAGGTTTCTTGGTGGTGTGTGAACATGATCATACAGACTTGTTCACTCTGCAAGTAGCCCATGTGTTCCTGTTTCCATTATTGTTCTCTTGTGTCTACAAGACTGGGGAGTTCCACCACTCCTCTTGGGCTATCTGCACAAAAGCTGTTCTACCCTGTATGCACACATGGATTTTTCCTCTCTGAACCCTGTTCACACAGGTTATATACAGATGATCAGGTTTTTAAATACATCAGATAGGGATTGCATACATTAGTTAGGACTGCTCTGATAAGGGTATACCGTGAAGATTGGTAGAGCAGCTTAGTATACATTTTTTGCAAAAAACGTATCAACCAAATACCCTGTTTTTTACATCTTTTACTAGCACTTGCAGATTACTGCAACATTTTTTCAAACTGAGTGTGTTAAGGACTGGCGGAACGCACCATGTATAGATGGTACGAAACTAGGTGCGTTCGCAGTCCGAGGTCCACCGTGCAGGTAAAAGACCCTGCAGCTAGCAAGACGGACAATATGGCGGTACACTAAAGGATACACGCGTGGGTTAAACCTCACCCAGCGTGAAGAAAGCGATCCTGTTAATCCACAGGACCGCAGTACCGCACTAGTGCGCGAGCAAGTGGTCAGCGGACTTAACCCCAGAAGGGATTGGAGCCCGATTAGACCCTTGCTGGCGTAACACCGCAACTGGGTGTGTAGAGAACTTTAAGAAGTATAAGTGCACAAGAGTGCGAGCGATGCCGCACTAACGGACGCCACTAACCACCCAGACTCGGGTATGGAAAGCGCAAGGCAGGCGCACGGCGCCGTACTGGCAGGCACAGCTACAGGACGCTGAGATGTGTGTCTAGTGCTGTAGGCTAAGTCGGGCGCTAGGTAGCAGCCATACACCTTCCGCGAACAGACATTCAATAGGGAAGGGATTTCAAAGGACGACTTGCACTCACAACATACACACATCAACAATTGTTAGACAATACTAGCGCATGGCCGTGCGGTCATGCGCAGTTTATATAGGAGCAGCACAGGAAGTGGCCACAGCACTTTTGCCCTTCTAGGACCTGCCAAGAGGACCAATGGAATGTGCTGCAGAGCCTGAGCACATGACCCTCGATCTCCAACGGGAGACCTTACGCTGGGCATGCTCAGTACATGCAGACAAGGACTTAGTCCCAGAGAAGTCCGCTCGCTGCTGACCAGTACTGACTTTAATGGCAGAGACTGGAGAAGCAGCACTAACTCTCTGAACAGAGTGAGAATGAGCAAGACGCTGGGACCGACGTCCTTGCTGAGCAGGCTCCACTGCGGCTGGACAAGAATGGGAGACCGCAGCGGAAGTGGCTCGAGATTCCCCCAGTGCAGAAGCGGGAACTCGACCCCTAACATTACCCCCCCTCCTAGGGCCCCCCCCTCCTTGGGCCTCGCTACGTTCAAAGGCAGCAATGAGCTGCGGAGCCCGAATGTGCTCCACAGGCTCCCAGGTTCTATCCTCTGGACCATGACCCTTCCAATCCACCAAATAAAATTTTTTGCCACGTACCACCTTGCTTCCCACAATAGCATTCACCTCAAATTCATCCGTGGATGAACCCGATGTCCCAGCAGAAGACTCAGAAAACCGAGACAAGCGAACGGGCTTTAAGAGGGAAACGTGAAAGGTATCGGTGATACCAAGGCGTGGAGGAATGGCCAAACGGTAAACCACAGGGTTGACCTGTTCCAGAACTTTAAACGGGCCAATGTAGCGAGGAGCAAACTTAGTGGACTCAACTCGCAGCCTGATGTTACGGGCGGAGAGCCACACTAAGTCGCCGGGAGCAAAGACCGGAGCGGGGCGCCGGTGTGTATCAGCCGAAACCCTCATTCTCTCCTTGGAGGCCCGGATAGCATCCTGTGTGCGGTCCCAGATGTCACGTGCCTCCACCGCCCAGTCTGCCACCCTAGAATCGGTGGAGGACACGGGCATGGGCACAGGGACACGCGGATGCTGGCCGTAATTAAGGAGAAAAGGAGTTTGACCAGTGGAATCGGCTACGGCGTTGTTCAGGGCAAATTCCGCCCAAGGTAGCAAAGATGCCCAGTCATCCTGCCTAGCAGAGACGAAATGTCGCAAATATGTCACCAGAGTCTGGTTGGTTCTCTCCACCAACCCATTCGTCTCGGGATGGTAAGCAGAGGAGAGGTTTAACTCTATGCTGAGTAAACGGCAGAGCTCTCTCCAAAACCGAGATGCGAACTGGGGACCCCGATCGCTGACAATCTTATCAGGCATACCATGCAAACGGAAAACGTGTTTAACGAACAACACCGCCAAGGCCCGTGCTGAGGGTAACCGAGGAAGCGGCACCAAATGCACCATCTTAGAGAAATGGTCAGTGACAACCCAAATAATGGAGCAGCCACGCGACTTGGGTAGACCCACCACAAAGTCCATTCCGACCATCTCCCAGGGCCTGTCTGCCACCGGTAGAGGGTAAAGCAACCCAGCAGGCCGTTGCCGAGGAGACCGATTCTGGGCGCAAGAAACGCACGCCTGAATGTAGTCCCTGACATCTCGGGCCATATGCGGCCACCAGTATGTTCTCGCCAAAAGCTCTGATGTCCTCTTTGTCCCAAAATGCCCCCCCACTCTGGAGGAGTGAGCCCAAGAGAGAACCTCCGGTCGCAAGTTAGCTGGCACGAAAGTCTTGCCCGGGGGCACAGACTCTAGCGAAACCGGAGCTACAGTTCTCAGGCTCTCAGAAGGGACAATAAGCCGAGGCTCCTCCTCCTCCTCCTCAGATGACACTACGGAGCGGGAGAGAGCGTCGGCACGAACGTTCTTCTCCCCGGAGAGAAAATGGAGAGTAAAATGGAACCGGGAGAAGAACAGGGACCATCTAGCCTGGCGAGAATTCAGCCGCTGGGCCGTCTGTATATACACCAAGTTCTTGTGGTCAGTGAAGACTTGGAAGGGAAAGCGAGCTCCCTCCAAGAGGTGTCTCCACTCTGAAAAAGCCAACTTCATAGCTAGCAACTCCCTGTCCCCGATGGAATAATTCCTCTCCGCTGGTGTGAAGGTCTTGGAGAAGAAGAAGCAAGGATGCTTCCGACCTTGAGCATCCTTTTGGAAAAGGACTGCTCCAGCACCAACGGATGAGGCATCCACCTCCAAGATGAATGGTTTATCTACATCGGGGCGATGTAGGATGGGAGCGCTAGCGAAGTGTGACTTAATCGAGAGAAAGGCCTTGGAGACCTCCTCTGACCACAACTTGGGATTTGCTCCCTTCTTGGTGAGGGCGACCAAGGGAGCTACCAAAGTTGAGAAGTGTGGAATGAACTGGCGATAATAATTAATGAACCCCATAAAGCGCTGCACCGCTTTAAGAGAATGGGGTTCCTGCCAGTCCATTACAGCCTGTAGCTTGGCAGGATCCATAGCCAAACCCTGGGCAGAAATGATATATCCAAGGAAAGGCAAGGACTCCTGCTCAAACACACACTTCTCCAACTTAGCGTAGAGGGAGTTTGCCCGTAAGAGGTCGAAGACTTTGCGAACATCTCTCCGATGGGAGTCTATATCTGGAGAGTAGATGAGAATGTCATCCAGATAGACTACGACCGAGGTGGTGAGCATATCCCGAAAGATGTCGTTCACAAAGTCTTGGAAAACGGCTGGGGCATTACAGAGCCCAAAGGGCATCACTAGATATTCATAGTGCCCATCCCTGGTGTTAAAAGCCGTCTTCCATTCATCCCCCTCACGGATGCGAATCAGGTTGTAAGCACCCCGCAGATCTAACTTTGTAAATACCTTTGCTCCCCGTAGCCTATCAAAGAGCTCAGATATCAGGGGTAATGGGTACTTGTTCTTAACGGTAATTGCGTTAAGACCCCTGTAGTCTATGCATGGACGTAAGTCTCCAGTCTTCTTCTGTACGAAGAAGAACCCAGCCCCTGCCGGTGACACTGACTTCCTAATGAATCCTCTTGCCAGATTCTCCTGAATATACTGGGACATTGCCTCCGTCTCCGGGAGAGATAACGGGTAGACTCGACCCCGGGGAGGCTCAGCACCAGGCAAGAGGTCAATAGGACAGTCATAGGGGCGGTGAGGCGGAAGGGTCTCCGCAGCTCTTTTGGAGAACACGTCTGCATGGGACCAATAGTGCTTGGGGAGAGAGGAAAGATCTGCGGGTACCTGTGTAGAAGCAACCTGAACGCACTCCCTCTGACATCTACCCTCACAGGATTTACTCCATCCCAAAATTCTCCCAGAGGACCACTCAATATGAGGAGAATGGTAGCGAAGCCATGGCATCCCCAACAGGACCTCATCAATTCCCTCAGGAATGACTAATAGGGAGATTATCTCCTGATGTGATGGAGACACAGATAGGGTGAAAGGAATGGTTTGGTGAGTAATCTGTGAAGGTAGTGTTGACCCATTTACCACTCGAACGGTCACTGGCTGGGCGAGCATCACCAAGGGTATTGCGTGACGCTGGGCAAAGGCGGAGGACATAAAGTTACCCTCTGCCCCAGAGTCCAAGCATAGCTCGACCGTGAGAGTGGATGGGCCTATGGTAATTGTCCCCTTGAAGGACAACTTTGAGGCAAACGTCGCCGTGTCTAGTGTACCTCCTCCAACTGCCACTAGACGCTGACGTTTCCCCGACCGCTGAGGACTCTTGGAGGCAAGACGTCCTGACTGCTGGCGAACATGACGAACCTTATGTGCACGAGCGGACTGAGACTTGGATCCCGCTCGTGTCACCTCCAAGGTCTCATGTGACTCAGATGTCTGGACTGGAGATTTCAAAGGTTTGGCGAAGGTAGGAGCCAGCCGAAACCTCTGCCTACACTGGGCTCGTTCCAACCTCCGCTCGTTAAAACGGAGGTCTATACGAGTAGAAATAGATATTAACTCCTCCAGTGTGGCAGGAATCTCCCTAGTGGCCAGAGCGTCCTTAACATGGTCAGCCAGGCCCCTCCAGAATATGGGGATAAGGGCTTTATCCGACCACTCCAGCTCGGAAGCTAACGTACGGAATCGGACGGAAAAATGGCTGACCAAGGACTCACCCTGAGTTAATGCCAGTAGTTGGAGCGCTGTATCATGGGTGAGTTGAGGTCCTAGAAAGACCTTTTTCAGCGTGCCCAGAAACAACGGAGCACTCTGCACCACATGATCATCACGCTCCCACAGCGGCGTAGCCCACTCCAACGCCCTGTCCGACAACAGCGAGACAATAAATCCCACCTTAGCCCGCTCTGTAGGAAAACGTGCAGCCAGGAGCTCGAGGTGGATAGAGCACTGACTCACGAATCCCCTACAAGTTTTGCAATCTCCAGAAAATTTTTCTGGCAACGGGAGGCGGGATAATGTCGGAACAGGGGTGGCAGTGGACAAGGTTGCTGCCGCCACGCCAGCAGCCTTTACAGCAACTGCGGTAACATCCACAGCTGAGGTTGAGTTCTCGAGAACCTTCAACCTACCCTCCAACTGCTGGATATACCGCAAAGATTGCTGAATGTCCGCCATACTAGCCAGACCGTGGCGCTAGTATTATGTTAAGGACTGGCGGAACGCACCATGTATAGATGGTACGAAACTAGGTGCGTTCGCAGTCCGAGGTCCACCGTGCAGGTAAAAGACCCTGCAGCTAGCAAGACGGACAATATGGCGGTACACTAAAGGATACACGCGTGGGTTAAACCTCACCCAGCGTGAAGAAAGCGATCCTGTTAATCCACAGGACCGCAGTACCGCACTAGTGCGCGAGCAAGTGGTCAGCGGACTTAACCCCAGAAGGGATTGGAGCCCGATTAGACCCTTGCTGGCGTAACACCGCAACTGGGTGTGTAGAGAACTTTAAGAAGTATAAGTGCACAAGAGTGCGAGCGATGCCGCACTAACGGACGCCACTAACCACCCAGACTCGGGTATGGAAAGCGCAAGGCAGGCGCACGGCGCCGTACTGGCAGGCACAGCTACAGGACGCTGAGATGTGTGTCTAGTGCTGTAGGCTAAGTCGGGCGCTAGGTAGCAGCCATACACCTTCCGCGAACAGACATTCAATAGGGAAGGGATTTCAAAGGACGACTTGCACTCACAACATACACACATCAACAATTGTTAGACAATACTAGCGCATGGCCGTGCGGTCATGCGCAGTTTATATAGGAGCAGCACAGGAAGTGGCCACAGCACTTTTGCCCTTCTAGGACCTGCCAAGAGGACCAATGGAATGTGCTGCAGAGCCTGAGCACATGACCCTCGATCTCCAACGGGAGACCTTACGCTGGGCATGCTCAGTACATGCAGACAAGGACTTAGTCCCAGAGAAGTCCGCTCGCTGCTGACCAGTACTGACTTTAATGGCAGAGACTGGAGAAGCAGCACTAACTCTCTGAACAGAGTGAGAATGAGCAAGACGCTGGGACCGACGTCCTTGCTGAGCAGGCTCCACTGCGGCTGGACAAGAATGGGAGACCGCAGCGGAAGTGGCTCGAGATTCCCCCAGTGCAGAAGCGGGAACTCGACCCCTAACAGAGTGTTTTTGGTTTTACTATTCTCTTTTGTGTCTTCAGGTTTCTTGGTGGTGTGTGAACATGATCATACAGACTTGTTCACTGTGCAAGTAGCCCATGTGTTCCTGTTTCCATTATTGTTCTCTTGTGTCTACAAGACTGGGGAGTTCCACCACTCCTCTTGGGCTATCTGCACAAAAGCTGTTCTACCCTGTATGCACACATGGATTTTTCCTCTCTGAACCCTGTTCACACAGGTTATATACAGATGATCAGGTTTTTAAATACATCAGATAGGGATTGCATACATTAGTTAGGACTGCTCTGATAAGGGTATACCGTGAAGATTGGTAGAGCAGCTTAGTATACATTTTTTGCAAAAAACGTATCAACCAAATACCCTGTTTTTTACATCTTTTACTAGCACTTGCGGATTACTGCAACATTTTTTCAAACTGAGTGTTTTTGGTTTTACTATTCTCTTTTGTGTCTTCAGGTTTCTTGGTGGTGTGTGAACATGATCATACAGACTTGTTCACTGTGCAAGTAGCCCATGTGTTCCTGTTTCCATTATTGTTCTCTTGTGTCTACAAGACTGGGGAGTTCCACCACTCCTCTTGGGCTATCTGCACAAAAGCTGTTCTACCCTGTATGCACACATGGATTTTTCCTCTCTGAACCCTGTTCACACAGGTTATATACAGATGATCAGGTTTTTAAATACATCAGATAGGGATTGCATACATTAGTTAGGACTGCTCTGATAAGGGTATACCGTGAAGATTGGTAGAGCAGCTTAGTATACATTTTTTGCAAAAAACATATCAACCAAATACTCTGTTTTTTACATCTTTTACTAGCACTTGCGGATTACTGCAACATTTTTTCAAACTGAGTGTTTTTGGTTTTACTATTCTCTTTTGTGTCTTCAATTTATTGACATGTATGATGCTAGTTAAAATAGGCAGGTTCAGTGTCCTATATTGACACCAGTAAATATTTAGCACCAAATTACTATGTCTGAAACGCAGCAGAGGAGCCCACCCCTGTACCTAAGTATGCCACCCTTTTTTTTTGGGGGGGGTTTGTTGTTTTGCGAGACATTAACATCTATTTATTTTTTGGGAGTACTAACTGTGTCAGACACTACTTCCAATCGTCCTCCGCTGACCACACCAGTGCTGCCTGTGTACCCCTGCAAGATAATTCAAACTGCATTGAGCCTAATTTATTTAGTTTTGGCCTACTAAGTCTGTCTGCGGTCCCTCCTTCAAATTGTCCTCTGCTGACCACACCAATGCTGCCTGTGTACCCCTGCAAGATAATTCAAACTGCATTTAGCCTAATTTTTTTTATTATAGGCCTACTAAGTCTGTCTGTGGTCCATCCTTCCATTTGTCCTCCGCTGAGCACACCAATGCCAACCGTGTACCCATGTAACTTTTTTCAACCTGCAGTGAGCCAACTTTGTGGTGTAAGGCCTAATAGCAGTGTCTGTCTGCGCCACTTAATACAGCTGTTGTCCTCTAAAAAAAAAAAAAGGCTGGTTTTCAGCCTGTCAGAAGTATAAAACTGCATTGTGGCCACAAGTTTCGTTGTGGTCTACAAACTGATTCTTCCGCTCCAAGGTGTTCTCTATGTTGCCTCTCCCTAGCTTCTATCTTGAAGCTCTCGTTAAGTAGTTGTTGAAACAACACTGCATTAGGCCTACAAGTTGGGTCTGGGTTGTAGAGACGGTGTCTGCCCCTCCAAGTTGTTCTCCAGGTTGCCTCTGCCTAGCTTCTATCTTGAAGCTCTTGTTAAGTAGTTGTTGAAACAACACTGCATGAGGCCTACAAGTTGGGTCTTGGTTGTAGAGACGGTGCCTGCCGCTCCAAGGTGTTCTCCAGGTTGCCTCTCCCTAGCTTCTATCTTGAAGCTCTTGTTAAGTAGTTGTTGAAACAACACTGCATGAGGCCTACAAGTTGGGTCTTGGTTGTAGAGACGGTGTCTGCCGCTCCAAGGTGTTCTCCAGGTTGCCTCTTCCTAGCTTCTATCTTGAAGCTTTCATTAAGTAGTTGTTGAAACAACACTGCATTAGGCCTACAAGTTTGGTCTGGGTTCTACAAATGGTGTCTTCCGCTCCAAGGTGTTCTCCAGGTTGCCTTTCCCTAGCTTCTATCTTCAGGCTCTCGGTAAATTGTTTTTAATATAACACTGCATTTGGCCTACTTGTTTTGTTGGCCCTACTAACGGTGTCTGCCGTTCCTTGATGTTCTCCTACACTGAACAAACCAGTGCCGCCTGTTTACTTCTGATACCTACTTTGAACTGCATTTAGCCTACTTACTGATTTGGTCCTACTCACTGTGTCAGCCTCTCATTACAGTTGTACTCCACTGAACAAAGCAATGCCCCCTGGTTAGTCCTGTTACCAATTTTGAACTGCATTTCGCCCACTTTATTATTTGGGCCTATATCTGTGTTTCCCCCTCATCCTGCCCATTGCCCAGCCAGTGATGGATGAGTCTGCTGGAACATTGACCCAGAACACTACATTCCCCATGCACGCTACACAGCCAGAATGTGACCCTGCTGAAGGTCAGGTTCCCCTTCCCGCATAGCATACCACCTTACACCGGGACAAAGAGGAAGGTGCAGATGAAAGTGCAGGTTCCTTCATCAGGTGGGGGGGGGGAATACTTGTTGGCGACGTCACTGGCACAGGGCCCCTCATAGTATGCAAAAGTGTTGCTGCCGGTGGGAGGCGCCCCCGCCGTGCAAACACACCACCGTACTTTGAGGGGCCCTGTGCCAGTGCCAACGAGTGGACCCCCCCCTGCTTACTCAGGATCACTATTGTAAAACAAAAGGGAGAATATATACCAAAATTTGCTCACCTGGTTAGGATGAGATTAGAGAATATAGATAGCGGCTGCTGCAGATCCACAGGTCTTCACCGACCAGAAAAAATAATGTCTTCAAAAGGAGATTTGTAGTTAAAATTCTGCGCTGCCGCTAAGATGAATTTCAGGAGAGTAAAGTTGATTCACAGTGGTTTTATTCAACGCGTTTCAGGGGTCCCATGCCCCCTTCATCAGGAAATACCACACAGAACATACAGGCATCACAGGTATAAATAGTTTTGCTAGGTTATAAAAAAAAGGGCACCAACAGGTCAGATGACTCAGTGTCAAAGTTCAATGATAACACACAATTAACAATTCAAACGATTAGGGAGGTATATACAATGAAAAAAATAATGCAATGACTTCTTTTATATTTCTAGACAATATTTCCAAATTTGAAGCATTTAAGAAAAAATTAAATTAAAATAATAAAACATGATTTTATTCCACATTCAATGTAAAGATTCCAATGGTAGTTCATCTGTAAGGCGTTTGCTTCTGAACTGGAGTAATTCCTTTTCTTTTCTTACAGGTTCTTGTCCATTTAAGTAGAGATCGCTTTTTTTTTTTTCTTAAATGCTTCAAATTTGGAAATATTGTCTAGAAATATAAAAGAAGTCATTGCATTATTTTTTTCATTGTATATACCTCCCTAATCGTTTGAATTGTTAATTGTGTGTCATCATTGAACTTTGACACTGAGTCATCTGACCTGTTGGTGCCCTTTTTTTTGTAACCTAGCAAAACTATTTATACCTGTGATGAATGTATGTTCTGTGTGGTATTTCCTGATGAAGGGGGCATGAGACCCCTGAAACGCGTTGAATAAAACCACTGTGAATCAACTTTACTCTCCTGAAATTCATCTTAGCGGCAGCGCAGAATTTTAACTACAAATCTCCTTTTGAAGACATTATTTGCTCAGTATCACAGCACTTGCAAAGTTTAAATACTTACCTCTCCCTGCTCCACTGCCGTGACGTGGTCCAGATTTCCTGGGCCCACTCAACACTTGAACCAGTCCTACCCCCCACAACTTTAGCCAAATGACCCCCAATTTACAATGCCTTACTATTATTATAAGGTAAATTAAGATTGACAAGCTTCAGTAACAAGAATGGATGTTTTTGCCATTAAAATGGGCACTGTAGGTGTTTTCCTGGCCTCCACTCACTGCCGACTATGCTCCCCCATTGACTTGCATTGGGTTTCGTGTTTCGGTCGATCCCCGACTTTTCGCGATTAGGGTTGAGCGAAACGGGCCGTTCATTTTCAAAAGTCGCCGACTTTTGGCAAAGTCGGATTTCATGAAACCCGATATGACCCCTGTGTGGGGTCGGCCATGCGGTACGCGACTTTCGCGCCAAAGTTGCGTTTCAATGACGCTAAAAGCGCCATTTTTCAGCCAATGAAGGTGGACGCAGAGTGTGGGCAGCGAGATGACATAGGTCCTGGTCCCCACCATCTTAGAGAAGGGCATTGCAGTGATTGGTTTGCTGTCTGCGGCGTCACAGGGGCTATAAAGGGGCGTTCCCGCCAACCGCTGTTATGGCTGGCAATCAGGCAACACAGCGTGCAGTAATCAGCGCACATACAGAGATCTGGCAATAACCAAAAACAATAGGACGAGCTCTGAGACGTGGAATCTCTGTAGACTGCAGTACCTGATCTATCCTCACACAACTATAAGCAGCAGTGGATTGCGCCTATCACTACCTATGCAACTCGGCACTGCCTGAGGAGCTGACTAGCCTGAAGATAGAAATACAAGCCTGACTTACCTCAGAGAAATACCCCAAAGGAATAGGCAGCCCCCCACATATAATGACTGTTAGCAAGATGAAAAGACAAACGTAGGAATGAAATAGATTCAGCAAAGTGAGGCCCGATATTCTAGACAGAGCGAGGATAGCAAAGAGAACTATGCAGTCTACAAAAAACCCTAAAACGAAAACCACGCAAAGGGGCAAAAAGACCCACCGTGCCGAACTAACAGCACGGCGGTGCACCCCTTTGCTTCTCAGAGCTTCCAGCAAAAGTTAATAGCAAGCTGGACAGAAAAAACAGAAAACAAACTAGAAGCACTTATCTAGCAGAGCAGCAGGCCCAAGGAAAGATGCAGTAGCTCAGATCCAACACTGGAACATTGACAAGGAGCAAGGAAGACAGACTCAGGTGGAGCTAAATAGCAAGGCAGCCAACGAGCTCACCAAAACACCTGAGGGAGGAAGCCCAGAGACTGCAATACCACTTGTGACCACAGAAGTGAATTCAGCCACAGAATTCACAACAGTACCCCCCCCTTGAGGAGGGGTCACCGAACCCTCACCAGAACCCCCAGGCCGACCAGGATGAGCCACATGAAAGGCACGAACAAGATCTGGGGCATGGACATCAGAGGCAAAAACCCAGGAATTATCTTCCTGAGCATAACCCTTCCATTTGACCAGATACTGGAGTTTCCGTCTAGAGACACGAGAATCCAAAATCTTCTCCACAATATACTCCAATTCCCCCTCCACCAAAACAGGGGCAGGAGGCTCCACAGATGGAACCATAGGTGCCACGTATCTCCTCAACAACGACTTATGGAATACATTATGTATGGAAAAGGAGTCTGGGAGGGTCAGACGAAAAGACACCGGATTGAGAATCTCAGAAATCCTATACGGACCAATAAAACGAGGTTTAAATTTAGGAGAGGAAACCTTCATAGGAATATGACGAGAAGATAACCAAACCAGATCCCCAACACGAAGTCGGGGTCCCACACGGCGTCTGCGATTAGCGAAAAGCTGAGCCTTCTCCTGGGACAAGGTCAAATTGTCCACTACCTGAGTCCAGATCTGCTGAAACCTGTCCACCACAGAATCCACACCAGGACAGTCCGAAGACTCAACCTGTCCTGAAGAGAAACGAGGATGGAACCCAGAATTGCAGAAAAATGGAGAGACCAAGGTAGCCGAGCTGGCCCGATTATTAAGGGCGAACTCAGCCAACGGCAAAAATGACACCCAATCATCCTGGTCAGCGGAAACAAAACATCTCAGATATGTTTCCAAGGTCTGATTGGTTCGTTCGGTCTGGCCATTAGTCTGAGGATGGAAGGCCGAGGAAAAAGATAGGTCAATGCCCATCCTACTACAAAAGGCTCGCCAGAACCTCGAGACAAACTGGGAACCTCTGTCAGAAACAATATTCTCAGGAATGCCATGTAAACGAACCACATGCTGGAAGAACAAAGGCACCAAATCAGAGGAGGAAGGCAATTTAACCAAGGGCACCAGATGGACCATTTTAGAAAAGCGATCACAGACCACCCAAATGACCGACATCTTTTGAGAAACGGGAAGGTCAGAAATGAAATCCATCGAAATATGTGTCCAAGGCCTCTTCGGGACCGGCAAGGGCAAAAGCAACCCACTGGCACGTGAACAGCAGGGCTTAGCCCTAGCACAAATTCCACAGGACTGCACAAAAGCACGCACATCCCGTGACAGAGACGGCCACCAGAAGGATCTAGCAACCAACTCCCTAGTACCAAAGATTCCTGGATGACCGGCCAGCACCGAACAATGAAGTTCAGAGATAACTTTACTAGTCCACCTATCAGGGACGAACAGTTTCTCGGCCGGACAACGATCAGGTTTATTAGCCTGAAATTTCTGCAACACTCTCCGCAAATCAGGGGAGATGGCAGACACAATGACTCCTTCCTTGAGGATACTCGCCGGCTCAGATAACCCCGGAGAGTCGGGCACAAAACTCCTAGACAGAGCATCCGCCTTCACATTTTTAGAGCCCGGAAGGTATGAAATCACAAAATCAAAACGAGCAAAAAATAACGACCAACGGGCCTGTCTAGGATTCAAGCGCTTGGCAGACTCAAGATAAGTAAGGTTCTTATGATCAGTCAAAACCACCACGCGATGCTTAGCACCCTCAAGCCAATGACGCCACTCCTCGAATGCCCACTTCATGGCTAGCAACTCTCGGTTGCCCACATCATAATTACGCTCAGCAGCAGAAAATTTCCTGGAAAAGAAAGCACATGGTTTGAACACTGAGCAACCAGAACCTCTCTGTGACAAAACCGCCCCTGCACCAATCTCAGAAGCATCAACCTCGACCTGGAACGGAAGAGAAACATCAGGTTGGCACAACACAGGGGCACAGCAAAAACGACGCTTCAACTCCTGAAAAGCTTCCACGGCAGCAGAAGACCAATTAACCAAATCAGCACCCTTCTTGGTCAAATCGGTCAATGGTCTGGCAATGCTAGAAAAATTACAGATGAAGCGACGATAAAAATTAGCAAAGCCCAGGAATTTCTGCAGACTTTTTAGAGATGTCGGCTGGGTCCAATCCTGGATGGCCTGAACCTTAACCGGATCCATCTCGATAGTAGAAGGGGAAAAGATGAACCCCAAAAATGAAACTTTCTGCACACCGAAGAGACACTTTGATCCCTTCACGAACAAGGAATTAGCACGCAGTACCTGGAAAACCATTCTGACTTGCTTCACATGAGACTCCCAATCATCTGAGAAGATCAAAATGTCATCCAAGTAAACAATCAAGAATTTATCCAGATACTCACGGAAAATGTCATGCATAAAAGACTGAAAAACAGATGGAGCATTGGCAAGTCCGAACGGCATCACCAGATACTCAAAATGACCCTCGGGCGTATTAAATGCCGTTTTCCATTCATCTCCCTGCCTGATTCTCACCAGATTATACGCACCACGAAGATCAATCTTAGTAAACCAACTAGCCCCTTTAATCCGAGCAAACAAGTCAGAAATCAATGGCAAGGGATACTGAAACTTAACAGTGATCTTATTAAGAAGGCGGTAATCAATACACGGTCTTAGCGAACCATCCTTCTTGGCTACAAAAAAGAACCCTGCTCCCAATGGTGACGACGATGGGCGAATATGTCCCTTCTCCAGGGACTCCTTCACATAACTGCGCATAGCGGTGTGTTCAGGTACGGACAAATTAAATAAACGACCCTTAGGGAATTTACTACCAGGAATCAAATCGATAGCACAATCACAATTCCTATGCGGAGGTAGGGCATCAGACTTGGACTCTTCAAATACATCCTGAAAGTCCGACAAGAACTCTGGGATGTCAGAAGGAATGGATGACGAAATAGACAAAAATGGAACATCACCATGTACTCCCTGACAACCCCAGCTGGTTACCGACATAGAGTTCCAATCCAATACTGGATTATGGGTTTGTAGCCATGGCAACCCCAACACGACCACATCATGCAAATTATGCAGTACCAGAAAGCGAATAACTTCCTGATGTGCAGGAGCCATGCACATGGTCAGCTGGGCCCAGTACTGAGGCTTATTCTTGGCCAAAGGTGTAGCATCAATTCCTCTCAACGGAATAGGCCACCGCAAAGGCTCCAAGAAAAATCCACAACGTTTAGCATAATCCAAATCCATCAGATTCAGGGCAGCGCCTGAATCCACAAACGCCATGACAGAATACGATGACAAAGAGCACATTAAGGTAATGGACAAAAGGAATTTGGACTGTACAGTACCAATAACGGCAGAGCTATCGAACCGCCTAGTGCGTTTAGGACAATTAGAAATAGCATGAGTAGAATCACCACAATAGAAACACAGTCTGTTCAGACGTCTGTGTTCTTGCCGTTCTACTTTAGTCATAGTCCTGTCGCACTGCATAGGCTCAGGTTTACTCTCAGACAATACCGCCAGATGGTGCACAGATTTACGCTCGCGCAAGCGACGACCGATCTGAATGGCCAAGGACATAGACTCATTCAAACCAGCGGGCATAGGAAATCCCACCATTACATCCTTAAGAGCTTCAGAGAGACCCTTTCTGAACAAAGCCGCTAGTGCAGATTCATTCCACAGAGTGAGTACTGACCACTTCCTAAATTTCTGACAATATACTTCTACATCATCCTGACCCTGGCATAAAGCCAGCAGATTTTTCTCAGCCTGATCCACTGAATTAGGCTCATCGTAAAGCAATCCCAGCGCCTGGAAAAATGCATCAACATTACTCAATGCAGAATCTCCTGGTGCAAGAGAAAACGCCCAGTCCTGTGGGTCGCCGCGCAAAAAAGAAATAATAATCAAAACCTGTTGAACAGGATTACCAGAAGAATGAGGTTTCAAGGCCAAAAATAGCTTACAATTATTTCTGAAGCTCAGGAACTTAGTTCTGTCACCAAAAAACAAATCAGGAATCGGAATTCTTGGTTCTAGCATCGATTTCTGATCAATAGTATCTTGAATCTTTTGTACATTTACAACGAGATTATCCATTGAGGAGCACAGAGCCTGAATATCCATGTCCACAGCTGTGTCCTGAAGCACTCTAATGTCTAGGGGAAAAAAAAGACTGAAGACAGAGCTAAGAAAAAAAATGATGTCAGGATTTCTTTTTTCCCTCTATTGGGAATCATTGGTAGGCTCCTTGTACTGTTATGGCTGGCAATCAGGCAACACAGCGTGCAGTAATCAGCGCACATACAGAGATCTGGCAATAACCAAAAACAATAGGACGAGCTCTGAGACGTGGAATCTCTGTAGACTGCAGTACCTGATCTATCCTCACACAACTATAAGCAGCAGTGGATTGCGCCTATCACTACCTATGCAACTCGGCACTGCCTGAGGAGCTGACTAGCCTGAAGATAGAAACACAAGCCTGACTTACCTCAGAGAAATACCCCAAAGGAATAGGCAGCCCCCCACATATAATGACTGTTAGCAAGATGAAAAGACAAACGTAGGAATGAAATAGATTCAGCAAAGTGAGGCCCGATATTCTAGACAGAGCGAGGATAGCAAAGAGAACTATGCAGTCTACAAAAAACCCTAAAACGAAAACCACGCAAAGGGGCAAAAAGACCCACCGTGCCGAACTAACAGCACGGCGGTGCACCCCTTTGCTTCTCAGAGCTTCCAGCAAAAGTTAATAGCAAGCTGGACAGAAAAAACAGAAAACAAACTAGAAGCACTTATCTAGCAGAGCAGCAGGCCCAAGGAAAGATGCAGTAGCTCAGATCCAACACTGGAACATTGACAAGGAGCAAGGAAGACAGACTCAGGTGGAGCTAAATAGCAAGGCAGCCAACGAGCTCACCAAAACACCTGAGGGAGGAAGCCCAGAGACTGCAATACCACTTGTGACCACAGAAGTGAATTCAGCCACAGAATTCACAACAAACCGCCCTCTTACTGCTGCTGATCTGAGCGTAGGGAGAGGTTTCTGCCGCTTCGTCAGAAGCAGGGATAGCATTAGGCAGGGTCCATTAACCACCAAACCGCTTGTGCTGTAGCGATTTCCACTGTCCAACATCACCTTCGGTTTGCAGGGACAGTGGAGGCTACATTTTTTTTTCTCAGCGCTGTAGCTCATTGGGCTGCCCTAGAAGGCTCCCTGATAGCTGCATTGCTATGTGTACGCCGCTGTGCAAACCAACTGCTTTTTTCAAAGCACAAATCCTCTTGTTCCTTCCTTTCTGCACAGCTATCTTTTTTGTTTGTCCACACTTTTTATTTCATTTGTGCATCAGTCCACTCCTTATTGCTGCCTGCCATACCTGGCTGAGATTACTGCAGGGAGATAGTAATTGTAGGACAGTCCCTGTTTTGTTTTTTTTTGTGGGAGATTAAGATAGGCATTTCTGCTAGAGTGCCATCCCTGTGTGTGCCATCTCTCACTCAGTGGGCCATAGAAAGCCTATTTATTTTTTTGGTTGATTTGGTTTCTTAATTCTACCTGAAAAAAATCAAAAAATCAATCAGTGGGAGATAAATATTGGCCTCTGGGCTTGTGTGCCACTCCTGACTCCTTTGTGTGCCATCTCTCACTCAGTGGGCCATAGAAAGCCTATTTATTTTTTTGGTTGATTTTGGTTTCTAAATTCTACCTAAAAAAATGAAAAAATCAATCAGTGGGAGATAAATATTGGCCTCTGGGCTTGTGTGCCACTCCTGACTCCTGTGTGTGCCATCTCTCACTCAGTGGGCCATAGAAAGCCTATTAATTTTTTGGTTGATTTGGTTTCTAAATTCTACCTGAAAAAATCAAAAAATCAATCAGTGGGAGATAAATATTGGCCTCTGGGCTTGTGTGCCACTCCTGACTCCTGTGTGTGCCATCTCTCACTCAGTGGGCCATAGAAAGCCTATTTATTTTTTTGGTTGATTTGGTTTCTAAATTCTACCTGAAAAAATAAAAAAATCAATCAGTGGGAGATAAATATTGGCCTCTGGGCTTGTGTGCCACTCCTGACTCCTGTGTGTGCCATCTCTCACTCAGTGGGCCATAGAAAGCCTATTTATTTTTTGGTTGATTTGGTTTCTAAATTCTACCTGAAAAAATCAAAAAATCAATCAGTGGGAGATAAATATTGGCCTCTGGGCTTGTGTGCCACTCCTGACTCCTGTGTGTGCCATCTCTCACTCAGTGGGCCATAGAAAGCCTATTTATTTTTTTGGTTGATTTGGTTTCTAAATTCTACCTGAAAAAATCAAAAAATCAATCAGTGGGAGATAAATATTGGCCTCTGGGATGGGGGGCCACTCCTGACTCCTGTGTGTGCCATCTCTCACTCAGTGGGCCATAGAAAGCCTATTTATTTTTTTGGTTGATTTGGTTTCTAAATTCTACCTGAAAAAATCAATAAATCAATCAGTGGGAGATAAATATTGGCCTCTGGGCTTGTGTGCCACTCCTGACTCCTGTGTGTGCCATCTCTCACTCAGTGGGCCATAGAAAGCCTATTTATTTTTTTGGTTGATTTGGTTTCTAAATTCTACCTGTAAAAATCAATAAATCAATCAGTGGGAGATAAATATTGGCCTCTGGGCTTGTGTGCCACTCCTGACTCCTGTGTGTGCCATCTCTCACACAGTCGGCCATAGAAAGCCTCTTTTTTTTTTATTTGGTTTCTAAATTCTCCATTTTATTTTATTTTGTTTCTAAAGTCTCCCTGAAAACAAAAAAAAGTCAGTGGGAGATTAATATTGCCCTTTCTGCTTGTGTGCCAGTCTTGACTCCTGGGTGTGCCATCTCTCTCTCTCAAATAGTGGGCACTGGGCCAAAGAAAGGCTATTTTTTTTTTATTTGGTTTCTAAATTCTCCCGGAAAAAATCATTTTATTTTATTTGGTTTCTAAATTCTTCCTGAAAAAATCATTTTATTTTATTTTGTTTCTAAAGTCTCCCTGAAAAAAAAAAAATCAGTGGGAGATTAATATTGCCCTTTCTGCTTGTGTGCCAGTCTAGACTCCTGGGTGTGCCATCTCTCTCTCTCAAATAGTGGGCACTGGGCCATAGAAAGGCTATTTTTTTTTATTTGGTTTCTTAATTCTCACGGAAAAAATCATTTTATTTTATTTGGTTTCTAAATTCTTCCTGAAAAAATCATTTTATTTTATTTTGTTTCTAAAGTCTCCCTGAAAACAAAAAAAAGTCAGTGGGAGATTAATATTGCCCTTTCTGCTTGTGTGCCAGTCTTGACTCCTGGGTGTGCCATCTCTCTCTCTCAAATAGTGGGCACTGGGCCATAGAAAGGCTATTTTTTTTTTATTTGGTTTCTAAATTATCCCGGAAAAAATCATTTTATTTTATTTGGTTTCTAAATTCTTCCTGAAAAAATCATTTTATTTATTTTGTTTCTTAAGTCTCCCTGAAAAAAAAAAATCAGTGGGAGATTAATATTGCCCTTTCTGCTTGTGTGCCAGTCTTGACTACTGGGTGTGCCATCTCTCTCTCTCAAATAGTGGGCACTGGGCCATAGAAAGGCTATTTTTTTTCATTTGGTTTCTAAATTCTCCCGGAAAAAATCATTTTATTTTATTTGGTTTCTAAATTCTTCATGAAAAAATCATTTTATTTTATTTTGTTTCTAAAGTCTCCCTGAAAAAAAAAATAAAAATCAGTGGGAGATAAATATTGCCCTTTCTGCTTGTGTGCCAGTCTTGACTCCTGGGTGTGCCATCTCTCACTCTCAAATAGTGGGCCATAGAAAGCCTATTTTTTTTTTGTTGATTTGCTTTCTAAATTCTACCTGAAAAAATCAATCAGTGGGAGTGCCATCTCTCACTCAGTGGGCCATAGAAAGCCTATTTTTTTTTTATTTGGTTTCTAAATTCTTCCTGAAAAAATCATTTTATTTTATTTTGTTTCTAAATTCTCCCTGAAAAAAAAAAAATACTGTGGGAGATTAATATTGACATTTGTGCTTGAGTGACAGTCCTGCGTGTGTGGCATCTCTCTGATTTGGTGCCACAGAAAACAGAGTGTGTAACATTGTGCCTGATTTTCCTTGCGGTCTCACCAACCTGTAAACGGATATCGAAATCATACTGAAGTTATAGCTCACCGTGTAAGTAGTTTGACAGCAACAAATAAAGTTACTTTGGTTAAGTTTTTAAAACAATGAGGAAGTCTGGTGGAAGAGGTCGTGGCCGTGGGCGTTCATTGTCAGCTGGTAATGATGGTAGTGGTAGTGGAGCATCAGGTGGTCGTGGGAAAAAAAATATTCCACTTAAGTCTGGAGCTGTGGAGCCAGGTTCGTCGTCTGGCTACACAAGGCCTCGAACGCTCTCTTTTCTGGGAGTAGGAAAACCGCTTTTAAAGCCGGAGTAGCAACAGCAAGTTTTGGCTTACCTTGCTGACTCAGCCTCTAGCTCTTTTGCCTCCTCTTCTGAAACTGGTAAATGTAAAAGCAGCGCGTCGTTTGTGGATGTTCACGGTCAGGGACAAGTCGCTTCCTTGTCCTCTTCAGCAAAAACAACAACAGGAGAGAAGGATGCAGCAGGCGACACAATGGGTTACTCCATGGAGCTCTTTACACATACCGTCCCTGGCTTAGAAAGTGAAACAGTTAACAGGCCATGCCCATTACAAGTAGATGCTGACATGGAGTGCACTGATGCACAGCCACAGCCAGACTACTATGCTGGTCCTTTGACTCAGACCACAACATTGCCCTCTCAGGGTACTGATCCACAATCAGACCCTGATGAGACTATGTTGCCCCGTCACGAACGCTATACCACCGACCTACACGGTGACACAGACGAAGTTGCACACGAGCTAGAAGAGGAGGTTATAGATGACCCAGTTGTTGACCCCGATTGGCAGCCATTGGGGAAACAGGGTGCAGGCGGCAGTAGTTCTGAAGCGGAGGTGGAGGAGGGGCCGCAGCAGGCATCAACATCGCAACAGGTTCCATCTGCTGGGCCCGTATCTGGCCCAAAACGCGTGGCAAAGCCAAAACCTGTTGGAGGACAGCGTGGCCATCCGGTTAAAGCTCAGTCTGCAATTCCTGAAAAGGGATCCGATGCTAGGAAGAGTGCAGTCTGGCATTTTTTTAAACAACATCCAATTGATCAGCGCAAAGTCATCTGTCAAAAATGTTCAACTAGCTTAAGCAGAGGTCAGAATGTGAAAAGTCTCAATACAAGTTGCATGCATAGACATTTAACCACCATGCATTTGCAAGCCTGGACTAACTACCAAACGTCCCTTAAGGTTGTAGCACCCTCGGCCAATGAAGCTAGTCAGCAACGCAACATCCCTTCCGTCACTGTAAGGCCACCATTTTCCGCACCACCGGCAGTATCTGTGCAGGTTTCTTTGCCAGCCCAAAGCAGTCAGGCTCAGGGAATCACCAGTTTTGTAGGCGGAAATACTGCATCTAGGGCACCGGCGGAAACAATACCATCTCCAACCGTCTCTCAGTCTGCCATCTCCACCGGCACACCCGCTAGTTCCACAATCTCAAGCTCTCCAGTCCAGCTCACCCTACATGAGACTCTGGTTAGAAAAAGGAAGTACTTATCCTCGCATCCGCGTACACAGGGTTTTAACGCCCACATAGCTAGACTAATCTCGTTAGAGATGATGCCCTACTGGTTAGTTGAAAGCGAAGCTTTCAAAGCCCTGATGGAGTACGCTGAACCACGCTACAAGCTACTCAGTCGACACTTTTTTTCGAGAAAAGCCATCCCAGCCCTGCACCAGCATGTCAAACAGCGCATCGTCCATGCACTCAGGCAATCTGTGAGTACAAAGGTGCACCTGACTACAGATGCATGGACCAGTAGGCATGGCCAGGGACGTTACGTGTCCATCACGGCACACTGGGTGAATGTGGTGGATGCAGGGTCCACAGGGGACATCAATTTTGGGACAGTTGTGCCTAGCCCACGGTCTAGGAAACAGTTGGCTGTAGGCGTTCGCACCCTCTCCTCCTCCTCGTCCTCCTGCAGAAGCGAGAGCTCTTCCACAGACCGCAGTCGCCCAACCACTCCATCGGCAGCTGTCACTGTTGCACACCAGTTGTCCCATTATGGCCCAGCTACTGGCAAGCGTCAGCAGGCTGTATTGGCTATGAAGTGTTTGGGCGACAACAGACACACCGCGGAAGTTCTGTCCGAGTTCTTCCAGCAAGAAACGCAGTCGTGGCTGGGCACAGTAGATCTTGAGGCAGGCAAGGTAGTGAGTGATAACGGAAGGAATTTCATGGCTGCCATCTCCCTTTCCCAACTGAAACACATTCCTTGCCTGGCTCACACCTTAAACCTGGTGGTGCAGTGCTTATTGAAAACTTATCCTGGGTTCTCCGACCTGCTCCTCAAAGTGCGTGGACTTTGCTCACATATCCGCCGGTCGCCTGTACACTCCAGCCGTATGCAGACCTATCAGCGGTCTTTGAACCTTCCCCAGCATCGCCTAATCATAGACGTTGCAACAAGGTGGAACTCAACACTGCACATGCTTCAGAGACTGTGCGAACAGAGGCGGGCTGTTATGTTTTTGTGGGAGGATACACATACACGGGCAGGCAGTAGGATGGCAGACATGGAGTTGTCAGGTGTGCAGTGGTCGAAGATACAAGACATGTGCCAAGTCCTTCAGTGTTTTGAGGAATGCACACGGCTGGTTAGTGCAGACAACGCCATAATAAGCATGAGCATCCCCCTAATGTGTCTGCTGATGCAAAGTTTGACGCACATAAAGGATCAGGCGATGCACCAGAGGAAGAGGAAAGCCTTGATGACAGACAGCCATTGTCTGGTCAGGGCAGTGTACAGGACGAGGTAGCGGGTGAAGAGGAGGTGGAGGACGAGGAGGACGAGGAGGATGATGGGGATGAGTATATTTTTAAAGAGAAAGCTTTCCCGGGGCACTGGAAATTGGTGGCGTGGCAAGGCCGGGTTCTGGTTTTTTGAGGGACACAAGTGACGTAGATTTGCCTGAAACTGCCCCTCAACCAATCACAAACGTAGATTTGACAACTGGAACTTTGGCCCACATGGCGGATTATGCCTTACGTATCCTCAAAAGGGACATACGCATTACAAAAATGATGAACGATGACGATTACTGGTTGGCCTGCCTCCTTGATCCTCGCTATAAAGGCAAATTGCAAAATATTATGCCACATGAGAACTTGGAACTAATATTAGCAACCAAACAATCAACTCTTGTTGACCGTTTGCTTCAGGCATTCCCAGCACACAGTGCCCGTGATCGTTCTCACACGAGCTCCAGGGGGCAGCAGACCAGGAGTGTTAGGGGTGCACATATCAGAAGTGGTGTTGGACAGAGGGGTTTTCTGACCAGGTTTTGGAGTGATTTTGCTATGGCCGCAGACAGGACAGGTACTGATGCATCAATTGAAAGTGACAGGAGACAACATTTGTCCAGTATGGTTACAAACTATTTTTCATCCCTTATCGATGTTCTCCCTCAACCGTCATTCCCATTTGATTACTGGGCATCCAAATTAGACACCTGGCCAGAATTGGCAGAATATGCATTGCAGGAGCTTGCTTGCCCGGCAGCTAGTGTCCTATCAGAAAGAGTATTCAGTGCTGCAGGTTCAATATTAACCGAAAAAAGGACTTGTCTGGCTACCCAAAATGTTGATGATCTAACATTCATTAAAATGAACCACAACTGGATTTCGAATTCTTTTGCCCCACCTTGCCCGGCCGACACCTAGCTTTCCTGTGAAAAGCTCTTGCCTGTGGACTACTGTGAATTACTTTTCTAATGTCTTAATTTGCTGCAGCTGATTGTCCAGCATACGACATGTTTACACCTCCCTAAATGGCCAAACTCCCCACACGGGGCCGTGGTATCGCCACTTGGCGCAAGCACCCGTGAGAGTGCTGTTTGTCTGAAGAGGTGGGTGTGCCCGCTTTTGGTCGACAGCACTGCCACTGGGTCCCTCATAGTACAATAAAGTGTCTCTGGCGGTGGTGGTGCGCACCCAACGTCAGACACACCGTTGTAACATGAGGGGCCCTGGGCCTGTACCGCCGGCCACAAGAGAGTTCACCCACCCCCAGGTCAAACATTGCTCTACCACTTCCACAGTTATCTCTCACACTTCCACCAATGTTTAGTCTATGCGCTGACATCCTTCCATTCCTGCCACTGACAATACCATTGTGTTGACATGTATGATGGTACTTAACATAGTCAGGGGCAGTGTCCTCTATTTACCAAAGTAAATACTTTGCACCAAATTAGTAGGTCTGAAACTACGCAGAGGATCCCACCCCTGTACCTAATGATTGCACCCTTTAGTGTTTTCGTTTTGTTTTAATGCGAGACATTCACATTTTTTTATTGTTTTGGACTACTAACTGGCAGACACTCATTACAATCGGCCTCCGCTGACCAGACCACTGCTGCCCGTGTACCCCTGGAACAAATTTTAAATTGCCTACAGCCAGTCCAATTTTATTATGTTAGGCCTTCGAAGCCTGTCTGCGGTCCCTCCTTCCACTAGACCTCCACTGACCTGTCTACTGCTGCCCATGTACCCCTGGAACAAATTTTAAATTGCCTACAGCAAGCCGAATTTTATTATGTTAGGCCTTCGAAGCCTGTCTGCGGTTCCTCCTTCCATTAGGCCTCCACTGACCTGTCTACTGCTGCCCGTGTACCCCTGGAACCAATTTTAAATTGCCTACAGCAAGCCCAATTTTATTATGTTAGGCCTTCGAAGCCTGTCTGCGGTCCCTCCTTCCACTAGGCCTCCACTGACCATACCACTGCTGCCTGTGTACCCCTGGAACCAATTTTAAATTGCCTACAGCCAGTCCAATTTTATTATGTTAGGCCTTCGAAGCCTGTCTGCGGTCCCTCCTTCCACTAGGCCTCCACTGACCTGTCTACTGCTGCCCGTGTACCCCTGGAACCAATTTTAAATTGCCTACAGCCAGCCCAATTTTATTATGTTAGGCCTTCGAAGCCTGTCTGCGGTCCCTCCTTCCACTAGGCCTCCACTGACCTGTCTACTGCTGCCCATGTACCCCTGGAACAAATATTAAATTGCCTACAGCAAGCCCAATTTTATTATGTTAGGCCTTCGAAGCCTGTCTGCGGTCCCTCTTTCCACTAGGCCTCCACTGACCATACCACTGCTGCCCGTGTACCCCTGGAACCAATTTTAAATTGCCTACAGCCAGTTCAATTTTATTATGTTAGGCCTTCGAAGCCTTTCTGCGGTCCCTCCTTCCACTAGGCCTCCACTGACCTGTCTACTGCTGCCCGTCTACCCCTGGAACAAATTTTAAATTGTCTACAGCCAGCCAAATTTTATTATGTTAGGCCTTCGAAGCCTGTCTGCGGTCCCTCCTTCCATTAGGCCTCCACTGACCTGTCTACTGCTGCCCGTGTACCCCTGGAACCAATTTTAAATTGCCTACAGCCAGCCCAATTTTATTATGTTAGGCCTTAGACGCCTGTCTGCGGCCTGTTCTTTCTACTACTCCTACACTGACCAGACCACTGCTGCCCGTGTACCCCTGGAACCTATTTAAAAGTGCCTACAGTCCAATTTTATTATGTTAGGCCTTCGAAGCCTGTCTGCGGCCCGTTCTTTCTACTACTCCTACACTGGCCAGACCACTGCTGCCCGTGTACCCCTGGAACCTATTTAAAAGTGCCTACAGTCCAATTTTATTATGTTAGGCCTTCGAAGCCTGTCTGCGGTCCCTCCTTCCACTAGGCCTCCACTGACCAGACCACTGCTGCCCGTGTACCCCTGGAACCAATTATAAAGTGCCTACAGCCATATGTTATTATGTTAGGCCTTCTAAGCCTGTCTGCGGCCCTTTCTTTCTACTACTCCTACACTGACCAGACCACTGCTGCCCGTGTACCCCTGGAACCTATTTAAAAGTGCCTACAGTCCAATTTTATTATGTTAGGCCTTCGAAGCCTGTCTGCGGTCCCTCCTTCCACTAGGCCTCCACTGACCAGACCACTGCTGCCCGTGTACCCCTGGAACCTATTCAAAAGTGCCTACAGTCCAATTTTATTATGTTAGGCCTTCGAAGCCTGTCTGCGGCCCGTTCTTTCTACTACTCCTACACTGACCAGACCACTGCTGCCCGTGTACCCCTGGAACCTATTTAAAAGTGCCTACAGCCCAATTTTATTATGTTAGGCTTTAGAAGCCTGTCTGCGGCCCGTTCTTTCTACTACTGCTACACTGACCAGACCACTGCTGCCCGTGTAACCCTGGAACCAATTATAAAGTTCCTACAGCCATATGTTATTATGTTAGGCCTTAGAAGCCTGTCTGCGGCCCGTTCTTTCTACTACTCCTACACTGACCAGACCACTGCTGCCCGTGTACCCCTGGAACCTATTTAAAAGTGCCTACAGTCCAATTTTATTATGTTAGGCCTTCGAAGCCTGTCTGCGGCCCGTTCTTTTTACTACTCCTACACTGACCAGACCACTGCTGCCCGTGTACCCCTGGAACCTATTTAAAAGTGCCTACAGTCCAATTTTATTATGTTAGGCCTTCGAAGCCTGTCTGCGGTCCCTCCTTCCACTAGGCCTCCACTGACCAGACCACTGCTGCCCGTGTACCCCTGGAACCTATTTAACAGTGCCTACAGTCCAATTTTATTATGTTAGGCCTTCGAAGCCTGTCTGCGGCCCGTTCTTTCTACTACTCCTACACTGACCAGACCATTGCTGCCCGTGTACCCCTGGAACCTATTTAAAAGTGCCTACAGTCCAATTTTATTATGTTAGGCCTTCGAAGCCTGTCTGCGGTCCCTCCTTCCACTAGGCCTCCACTGACCAGAGCAATGCTGCCTGTGTACCCCTGTTACCTTTTTTAAACTGCAGTGAGCCGCATTTTTGGTTTAAGGCCTACTACCTGTGTCTGTCTGCGCCACTCAATACAGCTGTCTTCCTTTGAAAAAAGCAGAGCGTCAATAGTCTTGTTTTCAGCCTCTAGGAATTTAAAAACTGCATTGGGGCTACAACTTTTGTAGGGCCTACTAACGATGTTTGCCGCCCCAAGGTGTTCCCCATGTTTCGTCCACATTATTTATTATTATTATTATTATACATTTTATAGCGCCATTTATTCCATGGCGCTTTACATGTGAATACAGGGCAAATATAGACAAATACATTAAACATGAGCAGATAACAAGGCACACGAGTACATAAGGAGGGAGGACCCTGCCCGCGAGGGCTCACAGTCTGCAGGGGGTGGGTGAGGATACACTAGGAGAGGGAAGAGCTGGCTGTGCGGCTGTTCAGTAGGTTGAGGATCACTGCAGGCTGTAGGCTTGTCGGAAGAGATGAGTCTTCAGGTTCTTTTTGAAGGTTTCTATGGTAGGCGCGAGTCTGATGTGTTGGGGTAGAGAGTTCCAGAGTATGGGGGAAGCACGGGAGAAGTCTTGGATGCGGTTATGGGAAGAAGAGATGAGAGGGGAGTAGAGAAGGAGGTCTTGGGAGGATCGGAGGTCGTGTGTAGGTAGATACCGGGAGACCATGTCACAGATGTATGGAGGAGACAGGTTGTGGATGGCTTTGTATGTCAGTGTGAGGGTTTTGAACTGGAGTCTCTGGGCGATAGGTGGTATGGTATGCGGGAAGAGGAACCTGACTTTCAGCAGGGTCACAATCTTGCTGTGTAGCGTGCACGGGGAATGTTGCGTTATGGGTCAATGTACCAGCAGACTCATCTAGAAGATCGAAGCTATGGAGAGGCAACCTGGAGAACACCTTGGAGCGGCAGACACCGTCTCTACAACCCAGACCCAACTTGTAGGCCTAATGCAGTGTTGTTTCAACAACTACTGAACGAGAGCTAGAAGATCAAAACTATGGAGAGGCAACCTGGAGAACACCTTGGAGCGGAAGACACCGTCTCTACAACCCAGACCCAAGTTGTAGGCCTAATGCAGTGTTGTTTCAACAACTACTTAACGAGAGCTAGAAGATCGAAGCTATGGAGAGGCAACCTGGAGAACACCTTGGAGCGGCAGACACCGTCTCTACAACCCAGACCCAACTTGTAGGCCTAATGCAGTGTTGTTTCAACAACTACTGAACGAGAGCTAGAAGATCGAAGCCATGGAGAGGCAACCTGGAGAACACCTTGGAGCGGCAGACACCGTCTCTACAACCCAGACCCAACTTGTAGGCCTAATGCAGTGTGGTTTCAACAACTACTGAACCAGAGCTAGAAGATCAAAGCTATGGAGAGGCAACCTGGAGAACTCCTTGGAGCGGAAGACACCGTCTCTACAACCCAGACCCAACTTGTAGGCCTAATGCAGTGTTGTTTTAACAACTACTTAACGAGAGCTAGAAGATCGAAGCTATGGAGAGGCAACCTGGAGAACACCTTGGAGCGGCAGACACCGTCTCTACAACCAAGACCCAACTTGTAGGCCTAATGCAGTGTTGTTTCAACAACTACTGAACGAGAGCTAGAAGATCGAAGCTATGGAGAGGCAACCTGGAGAACACCTTGGAGCGGCAGACACCGTCTCTACAACCCAGACCCAACTTGTAGGCCTAATGCAGTGTTGTTTCAACAACTACTGAACGAGAGTTAGAAGATCAAAGCTATGGAGAGGCAACCTGGAGAACACCTTGGAGCGGAATGCACCGTCTCTTCAACCCAGACCCAACTTGTAGGCCTAATGCAGTGTTGTTTCAACAACTACTGAACGAGAGCTAGAAGATCAAAGCTATAGAGAGGCAACCTGGAGAACACCTTGGAGCGGAAGACACCGTCTCTACAACCCAGACCCAACTTGTAGGCCTAATGCAGTGTTGTTTCAACAACTACTTAAAGAGAGCTAGAAGATCGAAGCTATGGCGAGGCAACCTGAAGAATACCTTTGAGCGGCAGACATCGTCTCTACAACCCAGACCCAACTTGTAGGCCTAATGCAGTGTTGTTACAACAACTACTGAACGAGTGCTAGAAGATCAAAGCTATGGAGAGGCAACCTGGAGAACACCTTGGAGCGGAAGACACCGTCTCTACAACCCAGACCCAACTTGTAGGCCTAATGCAGTGTTGTTTCAACAACTACTTAACGAGAGCTAGAAGATCGAAGCTATGGAGAGGCAACCTGGAGAACACCTTGGAGCGGCAGACACCGTCTCTACAACCAAGACCCAACTTGTAGGCCTAATGCAGTGTTGTTTCAACAACTACTGAACGAGAGCTAGAAGATCGAAGCTATGCAGAGGCAACCTGGAGAACACCTTGGAGCGGCAGACACCGTCTCTACAACCCAGACCCAACTTGTAGGCCTAATGCAGTGTTGTTTCAACAACTACTGAACGAGAGCTAGAAGATCGAAGCTATGGAGAGGCAACCTGGAGAACACCTTGGAGCGGCAGACACCGTCTCTACAACCAAGACCCAACTTGTAGGCCTAATGCAGTGTTGTTTCAACAACTACTGAACGAGAGCTAGAAGATCAAAGCTATGGAGAGGCAACCTGGAGAACACCTTGGAGCGGAAGACACCGTCTCTACAACCCAGACCCAACTTGTAGGCCTAATGCAGTGTTGTTTCAACAACTACTTAACGAGAGCTAAAAGATGGAAGCTATAGAGAGGCAACCTGAAGTACACCTTTGAGCGGCAGACACCGTCTCTACAACCCAGACCCAACTTGTAGGCCTAATGCAGTTTTGTTTCAACAACTACTGAACGAGTGCTAGAAGATCAAAGCTATGGAGAGGCAACCTGGAGAAGACCTTGGAGCGGAAGACACCGTCTCTACAACAAAGACCCAACTTGTAGGCCTAATGCAGTGTTGTTTCAACAACTACTGAACGAGAGCTAGAAGATCGAAGCTATGGAGAGGCAACCTGGAGAACACCTTGGAGCGGCAGACACCGTCTTTACAACCCAGACCCAACTTGTAGGCCTAATGCAGTGTTGTTTCAACAACTACTTAACGAGAGCTAGAAGATCGAAGCTATGGAGAGGCAACCTGGAGAACACCTTGGAGCGGCAGACACCGTCTCTACAACCCAGACCCAACTTGTAGGCCTAATGCAGTGTTGTTTCAACAACTACTGAACGAGAGCTAGAAGATCGAAGCTATGGAGAGGCAACCTGGAGAACACCTTGGAGCGGCAGACACCGTCTCTACAACCCAGACCCAACTTGTAGGCCTAATGCAGTGTTGTTTCAACAACTACTGAACGAGAGCTAGAAGATCGAAGCTATGGAGAGGCAACCTGGAGAACACCTTGGAGCGGCAGACACCGTCTCTACAACCAAGACCCAACTTGTAGGCCTAATGCAGTGTTGTTTCAACAACTACTGAACGAGAGCTAGAAGATCAAAGCTATGGAGAGGCAACCTGGAGAACACCTTGGAGCGGAAGACACCATCTCTACAACCCAGACCCAACTTGTAGGCCTAATGCAGTGTTGTTTCAACAACTACTTAACGAGAGCTAAAAGATGGAAGCTATAGAGAGGCAACCTAAAGTACACCTTTGAGCGGCAGACACCGTCTCTACAACCCAGACCCAACTTGTAGGCCTAATGCAGTTTTGTTTCAACAACTACTGAACGAGTGCTAGAAGATCAAAGCTATGGAGAGGCAACCTGGAGAACACCTTGGAGCGGAAGACACTGTCTCTACATCCCAGACCCAACTTGTAGGCCTAATGCAGTGTTGTTACAACAACTACTTAACGAGAGCTAGAAGATCGAAGCTATGGAGAGGCAACCTAGAGAACACCTTGGAGCGGCAGACACCGTCTCTACAACCAAGACCCAACTTGTAGGCCTAATGCAGTGTTGTTTCAACAACTACTTAACGAGAGCTAGAAGATCGTAGCTATGGAGAGGCAACCTGGAGAACACCTTGGAGCGGCAGACACCGTCTCTACAACCCAGACCCAACTTGAAGGCCTAATGCAGTGTTGTTTCAACAACTACTTAATGAGAGCTAGAAGATCGAAGCCATGGAGAGGTAACCTGGAGAACACCTTGGAGCGGCAGACACCGTCTCTGCAACCCAGACCCAACTTGTAGGCCTAATGCAGTGTTGTTTCAACAACTACTGAACGAGAGCTAGAAGATCAAAACTATGGAGAGGCAACCTGGAGAACACCTTGGAGCCTGAAGACACCGTCTCTACAACCCAGACCCAACTTGTAGGCCTAATGCAGTGTTGTTTCAACAACTACTTAACGAGAGCTAGAAGATCTAAGCTATGGAGAGGCAACCTGATGAACACCTTTGAGCGGCAGACACCGTCTCTACAACCCAGACCCAACTTGTAGGCCTAATGCAGTTTTGTTTCAACAACTACTGAACGAGTGCTAGAAGATCAAAGCTATGGAGAGGCAACCTAGAGAAGACCTTGGAGCGGAAGACACCGTCTCTACAACCGAGACCCAACTTGTAGGCCTAATGCAGTGTTGTTTCAACAACTACTTAACGAGAGCTAGAAGATCGAAGCTATGGAGAGGCAACCTGGAGAACACCTTGGAGCGGCAGACACCGTCTCTACAACCCAGACTCAACTTGTAGGCCTAATGCAGTGTTGTTACAACAACTACTGAACGAGTGCTAGAAGATCAAAGCTATGGAGAGGCAACCTGGAGAACACCTTGGAGCGGAAGACGCCGTCTCTACAACCCAGACCCAACTTGTAGGCCTAATGCAGTGTTGTTTCAACAACTACTTAACGAGAGCTAGAAGATCGAAGCTATGGAGAGGCAACCTGGAGAACACCTTGGAGCGGCAGTCACCGTCTCTACAACCAAGACCCAACTTGTAGGCCTAATGCAGTGTTGTTTCAACAACTACTGAACGAGAGCTAGAAGATCGAAGCTATGGAGCGGCAACCTGGAGAACACCTTGGAGCGGCAGACACCGTCTCTACAACCCAGACCCAACTTGTAGGCCAAATGCAGTGTTGTTTCAACAACTACTGAACGAGAGCTAGAAGATCAAAGCTATGGAGAGGCAACCTGGAGAACACCTTGGAGCGGAAGACACCGTCTCTACAACCCAGACCCAACTTGTTGGCCTAATGCAGTGTTGTTTCAACAACTACTGAACGAGAGCTAGAAGATCGAAGCCATGGAGAGGCAACCTGGAGAACACCTTGGAGCGGCAGACACCGTCTCTACAAACCAGACCCAACTTGTAGGCCAAATGCAGTGCTGTTTCAACAGCTACTGAACGAGTGCTAGAAGATCAAAGCTATGGAGAGGCAACCTTGAGAACACCTTGGAGCGGAAGACACCGTCTCTACAACCCAGACCCAACTTGTAGGCCTAATGCAGTGTTGTTTCAACAACTACTTAACGAGAGCTAGAAGATCGAAGCTATGGAGAGGCAACCTGGAGAACACCTTGGAGAGGAAGACAAAGTCTCTGCAACCCAGACCCAACTTGTAGGCCTAATGCAGTGTTGTTTCAACAACTACTGAACGAGAGCTAGAAGATCAAAGCTATGGAGAGGCAACCTGGAGAACACCTTGGAGCTGCAGACACCGTCTCTACAAACCAGACCCAACTTGTAGGCCTAATGCAGTGTTGTTTCAACAGCTACTGAACAAGTGCTAGAAGATCAAAGCTATGGAGAGGCAACCTGAAGATTACCTTGGAGCGGCAGACACCGTCTCTACAACCCAGACCCAACTTGTAGGCCTAATGCAGTGTTGTTTCAACAACTACTGAACGAGAGCTAGAAGATCGAAGCTATGGAGAGGCAACCTGGAGAACACCTTGGAGCGGCAGACACCGTCTCTACAACCCAGACCCAACTTGTAGGCCTAATGCAGTGTTGTTTCAACAACTACTGAACGAGAGCTAGAAGATCGAAGCTATGGAGAGGCAACCTGGAGAACACCTTGGAGCGGCAGACACCGTCTCTACAACCCAGACACAACTTGTAGGTCTAATGCAGTGTTGTTTCATCAACTACTGAACGAGAGCTAGAAGATCAAAACTATGGAGAGGCAACCTGGAGAACATCTTGGAGCGGAAGACACCGTCTCCACAAACCAGACCCAACTTGAAGGCCTAATGCAGTGTTGTTTCAACAACTACTTAAAGAGAGCTAGAAGATCGAAGCTATGGAGAGGCAACCTGAAGAATACCTTTGAGCGGCAGACACCGTCTCTACAACCCAGACCCAACTTGTAGGCCTAATGCAGTGTTGTTACAACAACTACTGAACGAGTGCTAGAAGATCAAAGCTATGGAGAGGCAACCTGGAGAACACCTTGGAGCGGAAGACACCGTCTCTACAACCCAGACCCAACTTGTAGGCCTAATGCAGTGTTGTTTCAACAACTACTGAACGAGAGCTAGAAGATCAAAGCTATGGAGCGGCAACCTGGAGAACACCTTGGAGCGGAAGACACCGTCTCTACAACCCAGACCCAACTTGTAGGCCTAATGCAGTGTTGTTTCATCAACTACTGAACGAGAGCTAGAAGATCGAAGCCATGGAGAGGCAACCTAGAGAACACCTTGGAGCGGAAGACACCGTCTCTACAACCCAGACCCAACTTGTAGGCCTAATGCAGTGTTGTTTCAACAACTACTGAACGAGAGCTAGAAGATCGAAGCTATGGAGAGGCAACCTGGAGAACACCTTGGAGCTGCAGACACTGTCTCTACAAACCAGACCCAACTTGTAGGCCTAATGCAGTGTTGTTTCAACAACTACTGAACGAGAGATAGAAGATCAAAGCTATGGAGAGGCAACCTGGAGAACACCTTGGAGCGGAAGACAACGTCTCTACAAACCAGACCCAACTTGTAGGCCTAATGCAGTGTTGTTTCAACAACTACTTAACGAGAGCTAGAAGATCGAAGCTATGGAGAGGCAACCTGAAGAATACCTTTGAGCGGCAGACACCGTCTCTACAACCCAGACCCAACTTGTAGGCCTAATGCAGTGTTGTTACAACAACTACTGAACGAGTGCTAGAAGATCAAAGCTATGGAGAGGCAACCTGGAGAACACCTTGGAGCGGAAGACACCGTCTCTACAACCCAGACCCAACTTGTAGGCCTAATGCAGTGTTGTTTCAACAACTACTGAACGAGAGCTAGAAGATCAAAGCTATGGAGAGGCAACCTGGAGAACACCTTGGAGCGGAAGACACCGTCTCTACAACCCAGACCCAACTTGTAGGCCTAATGCAGTGTTGTTTCATCAACTACTGAACGAGAGCTAGAAGATCGAAGCCATGGAGAGGCAACCTAGAGAACACCTTGGAGCGGCAGACACCGTCTCTACAACCCAGACCCAACTTGTAGGCCTAATGCAGTGTTGTTTCAACAACTACTGAACGAGAGCTAGAAGATCGAAGCTATGGAGAGGCAACCTGGAGAACACCTTGGAGCTGCAGACACCGTCTCTACAAACCAGACCCAACTTGTAGGCCTAATGCAGTGTTGTTTCAACAACTACTGAACGAGAGCTAGAAGATCAAAGCTATGGAGAGGCAACCTGGAGAACACCTTGGAGCGGAAGACAACGTCTCTACAAACCAGACCCAACTTGTAGGCCTAATGCAGTGTTGTTTCAACAACTACTTAACGAGAGCTAGAAGATCGAAGCTATGGAGAGGCAACCTGGAGAACACCTTGGAGAGGAAGACACCGTCTCTACAACCCAGACCCAACTTGTAGGCCTAATGCAGTGTTGTTTCAACAACTACTGAACGAGAGCTAGAAGATCAAAGTTATGGAGAGGCAACCAGGAAAACACCTTGGAGCGGCAGACACCGTCTCTACAACCCAGACCCAACTTGTAGGCCTAATGCAGTGTTGTTTCATCAACTACTGAACGAGAGCTAGAAGATCAAAACTATGGAGAGGCAACCTGGAGAACACCTTGGAGCGGAAGACACCGTCTCTACAACCCAGACCCAACTTGTAGGCCTAATGCAGTGTTTTTTCAACAACTACTTAAAGAGAGCTAGAAGATCGAAGCTATGGAGAGGCAACCTGAAGAATACCTTTGAGCGGCAGACACCGTCTCTACAACCCAGACCCAACTTTAAGGCCTAATGCAGTGTTGTTACAACAACTACTGAACGAGTGCTAGAAGATCAAAGCTATGGAGAGGCAACCTGGAGAACACCTTGGAGCGGAAGACACCGTCTCTACAACCCAGACCCAACTTTTAGGCCTAATGCAGTGTTGTTTCAACAACTACTTAACGAGAGCTAGAAGATCGAAGCTATGGAGAGGCAACCTGGAGAACACCTTGGAGCGGCAGACACCGTCTCTACAACCAAGACCCAACTTGTAGGCCTAATGCAGTGTTGTTTCAACAACTACTGAATGAGAGCTAGAAGATCGAAACTATGGAGAGGCAACCTGGAGAACACCTTGGAGCGGCAGACACCGTCTCTACAACCCAGACCCAACTTGTAGGCCTAATGCAGTGTTGTTTCAACAACTACTGAACGAGAGCTAGAAGATCAAAGCTATGGAGAGGCAACCTGGAGAACACCTTGGAGTGGAAGACACCCTCTCTACAACCCAGACCCAACTTGTAGGCCTAATGCAGTGTTGTTTCAACAGCTACTGAACGAGTGCTAGAAGATCAAAGCTATGGAGAGGCAACCTGGAGAACACCTTGGAGCGGAACACACCATCTCTACAACCCAGACCCAACTTGTAGGCCTAATGCAGTGTTGTTTCAACAACTACTTAACGAGAGCTAGAAGATCGAAGCTATGGAGAGGCAACTTGGAGAACACCTTGGAGTGGCAGACACCGTCTGTACAACCAAGACCCAACTTGTAGGCCTAATGCAGTGTTGTTTCAACAACTACTGAACGAGAGCTAGAAGATCGAAGCTATGGAGAAGCAACCTGGAGAACAACTTGGAGAGGCAGACACCGTCTCTACAACCCAGACCCAACTTGTAGGCCTAATGCAGTGTTGTTTCAACAACTACTGAACGAGAGCTAGAAGATCAAAGCTATGGAGAGGCAACCTGGAGAACACCTTGGAGCCGAAGACATCGTCTCTACAACCCAGACCCAACTTGTAGGCCTAATGCAGTGTTGTTTCAACAACTACTGAACGAGAGCTAGAAGATCGAAGCCATGGAGAGGCAACCTGGAGAACACCTTGGAGCGGCAGACACCGTCTCTAAAACCCAGACCCAACTTGTAGGCCTAATGCAGTGTTGTTTCAACAACTACTGAACGAGAGCTAGAAGATCGAAGCTATGGAGAGGCAACCTGGAGAACACATTGGAGCTGCAGACACCGTCTCTACAAACCAGACCCAACTTGTAGGCCTAATGCAGTGCTGTTTCAACAGCTACTGAACGAGTGCTAGAAGATCAAAGCTATGGAGAGGCAACCTGGAGAACACCTTGGAGCGGAAGACACCGTCTCTACAACCCAGACCCAACTTGTAGGCCTAATGCAGTGTTGTTTCAACAACTACTGAATGAGAGCTTGAAGATCAAAGCTATGGAGAGGCAACCAGGAAAACACCTTGGAGCGGCAGACACCGTCTCTACAACCCAGACCCAACTTGTAGGCCTAATGCAGTGTTGTTTTATCAATTACTGAACGAGAGCTAGAAGATCAAAACTATGGAGAGGCAACCTGGAGAACACCTTGGAGCGGAAGACACCGTCTCTACAACACAGACCCAACTTGTAGGCCTAATGCAGTGTTGTTTCAACAACTACTAAACGAGAGCTAGAAGATCAAAGCCATGGAGAGGCAACCTGGAGAACACCTTGGAGCGGCAGACACCGTCTCTACAACCCAGACCCAACTTGTAGGCCTAATGCAGTGTTGTTTCAACAACTACTGAACGAGAGCTAGAAGATCGAAGCCATGGAGAGGCAACCTGGAGAACACCTTGGAGCGGCAGACACCGTCTCTACAACCCAGACCCAACTTGTAGGCCTAATGCAGTGTTGTTTCAACAACTACTGAACGAGAGCTAGAAGATCGAAGCTATGGAGAGGCAACCTGGAGAACACATGGGAGCTGCAGACACCGTCTCTACAAACCAGACCCAACTTGTAGGCCTAATGCAGTGCTGTTTCAACAGCTACTGAACTAGTGCTAGAAGATCAAAGCTATGGAGAGGCAACCTGGAGAACACCTTGGAGCGGAAGAAACTGTCTCTAAACCCAGACCCAACTTGTAGGCCTAATGCAGTGTTGTTTCAACAACTACTGAACGAGAGCTAGAAGATCAAAGCTATGGAGAGGCAACCAGGAAAACACCTTGGAGCGGCAGACACCGTCTCTACAACCCAGACCCAACTTGTAGGCCTAATGCAGTGCTGTTTCAACAGCTACTGAACGAGTGCTAGAAGATCAAAGCTATGGAGAGGCAACCTGGAGAACACCTTGGAGCGGAAGACACCGTCTCTACAACCCAGACCCAACTTGTAGGCCTAATGCAGTGTTGTTTCAACAACTACTGAACGAGAGCTTGAAGATCAAAGCTATGGAGAGGCAACCAGGAAAACACCTTGGAGCGGCAGACACCGTCTCTACAACCCAGACCCAACTTGTAGGCCTAATGCAGTGTTGTTTTATCAATTACTGAACGAGAGCTAGAAGATCAAAACTATGGAGAGGCAACCTGGAGAACACCTTGGAGCGGAAGACACCATCTCTACAACCCAGACCCAACTTGTAGGCCTAATGCAGTGTTGTTTCAACAACTACTAAACGCGAGCTAGAAGATCAAAGCCATGGAGAGGCAACCTGGAGAACACCTTGGAGCGGCAGACACCGTCTCTACAACCCAGACCCAACTTGTAGGCCTAATGCAGTGTTGTTTCAACAACTACTGAACGAGAGCTAGAAGATCGAAGCCATGGAGAGGCAACCTGGAGAACACCTTGGAGCGGCAGACACCGTCTCTACAACCCAGACCCAACTTGTAGGCCTAATGCAGTGTTGTTTCAACAACTACTGAACGAGAGCTAGAAGATCAAAGCTATGGAGAGGCAACCTGGAGAACACATTGGAGCTGCAGACACCGTCTCTACAAACCAGACCCAACTTGTAGGCCTAATGCAGTGCTGTTTCAACAGCTACTGAACTAGTGCTAGAAGATCAAAGCTATGGAGAGGCAACCTGGAGAACACCTTGGAGCGGAAGACACTGTCTCTACAACCCAGACCCAACTTGTAGGCCTAATGCAGTGTTGTTTCAACAACTACTGAACGAGAGCTAGAAGATCAAAGCTATGGAGAGGCAACCAGGAAAACACCTTGGAGCGGCAGACACCGTCTCTACAACCCAGACCCAACTTGTAGGCCTAATGCAGTGTTGTTTCATCAATTACTGAACGAGAGCTAGAAGATCAAAACTATGGAGAGGCAACCTGGAGAACACCTTGGAGCGGAAGACACCGTCTCTACAACCCAGACCCAACTTGTAGGCCTAATGCAGTGTTGTTTCAACAACTACTTAACGAGAGCTAGAAGATCGAAGCTATGGAGAGGCAACCTGAAGAATACCTTTGAGCGGCAGACACCATCTCTACAACCCAGACCCAACTTGTAGGCCTACTGCAGTGTTGTTACAACAACTACTGAACGAGTGCTAGAAGATCAAAGCTATGGAGAGGCAACCTGGAGAACACCTTGGAGCGGAAGACACCGTCTCTACAACCCAGACCCAACTTGTAGGCCTAATGCAGTGTTGTTTCAACAACTACTGAACGAGAGCTAGAAGATCGAAGCTATGGAGAGTCAACCTGGAGAAAACCTTGGAGTGGCAGACAACGTCTCTACAACCAAGACCCAACTTGTAGGCCTAATGCAGTGTTGTTTCAACAACTTCTGAACGAGAGCTAGAAGATCGAAGCAATGGAGAGGCAACCTGGAGAATACCTTGGAGCGGCAGACACCGTCTCTACAACCCAGACCCAACTTGTAGGCATAATGCAGTGTTGTTTCAACAACTACTGAACGAGAGCTAGAAGATCAAAGCTATGGAGAGGCAACCTGGAGAACACCTTGGAGCGGAAGACACCGTCTCTACAACCCAGACCCAACTTGTAGGCTTAATGCAGTGTTGTTTCAACAACTACTGAACGAGAGCTAGAAGATCGAAGCCATGGAGAGGCAACCTGGAGAACACCTTGGAGCGGCAGACACCGTCTCTACAACCCAGACCCAACTTGTAGGCCTAATGCAGTGTTGTTTCAACAACTACTGAACGAGAGCTAGAAGATCGAAGCTATGGAGAGGCAACCTGGAGAACACCTTGGAGCGGAAGACACCGTCTCTACAACCCAGCCCCAACTTGTAGGCCTAATGCAGTGTTGTTTCAACAACTCCTTAACGAGAGCTATTAGATCGAAGCTATGGAGAGGCAACCTGAAGATTACCTTGGAGCGGCAGACACCGTCTCTACAACCAAGACCCAACTTGTAGGCCTAATGCAGTGTTGTTTCAACAACTACTGAACGAGAGCTAGAAGATCAAAGCTAAGGGGAGGCAACCTGGAGAACACCTTGGAGCGGCAGACACCGTCTCTACAACCCAGACCCAACTTTTAGGCCTAATGCAGTGTTGTTTCAACGACTACTGAACAAGAGCTAGAAGATCGAAGCCATGGAGAGGCAACCTGGAGAACACCTTGGAGCGGCAGACACCGTCTTTACAACCCAGACCCAACTTGTAGGCCTAATGCAGTGTTGTTTCAGCAACTACTGAACGAGAGCTAGAAGATCGAAGCTATGGAGAGGCAACCTGGAGAACACCTTGGAGCGGCAGAAACCGTCTCTACAACCCAGACCCAACTTGTAGGCCTAATGCAGTGTTGTTTCAACAACTACTGAACGAGAGCTAGAAGATCGAAGCTATGGAGAGGCAACCTGGAGAACACCTTGGAGCGGCAGACACCGTCTCTACAACCCAGGCCCAACTTGTAGGCCTAATGCAGTGTTGTTTCAACAACTACTGAACGAGAGCTAGAAGATCGAAGCCATGGAGAGGCAACCTGGAGAACACCTTGGAGCGGCAGACACCGTCTCTACAACCCAGACCCAACTTGTAGGCCTAATGCAGTGATGTTTCAACAACTACTGAACGAGAGCTAGAAGATCAAAGCTATGGAGAGGCAACCTGGAGAACACCTTGGAGCGGAAGACACCGTCTCTACAACCCAGACCCAACTTGTAGGCCTAATGCAGTGTTGTTTCAACAACTACTTAAAGAGAGCTAGAAGATCGAAGCTATGGAGAGGCAACTTGGAGAACACCGTGGAACGGCAGACACCGTCTCTACAACCCAGACCCACCTTGTAGGCCTAATGCATTGTTGTTTCAACAACTACTTAACGAGAGCTAGAAGATCGAAGCTATGGAGAGGCAACCTGGAGAACACCTTGGAGAGGAAGACACCGTCTCTGCAACCCAGACCCAATTTGTAGGCCTAATGCAGTGTTGTTTCAACAACTACTGAACGAGAGCTAGAAGATCAAAGCTATGGAGAGGCAACCAGGAAAACACCTTGGAGCGGCAGACACCGTCTCTACAACCCAGACCCAACTTGTAGGCCTAATGCAGTGTTGTTTCAACAACTACTGAACGAGAGCTAGAAGATCAAAGCTATGGAGAGGCAACCTGGAGAACACCTTGGAGCGGAAGACACCGTCTCTACAACCCAGACCCAACTGCCTAATGCAGTGTTGTTTCAACAACTACTGAACGAGAGCTAGAAGATCGAAGCCATGGAGAGGAAACCTGGAGAACACCTTGGAGCGGCAGACACCATCTCTACAACCCAGACCCAACTTGTAGTCCTAATGCAGTGTTGTTACAACAACTACTGAATGAGTGCTAGAAGATCAAAGCTATGGAGAGGCAACCTGGAGAACACCTTGTTGCGGAAGACACCGTCTCTACATCCCAGACCCAACTTGTAGGCCTAATGCAGTGTTGTTTCAACAACTACTTAACGAGAGCTAGAAGATCGAAGCTATGGAGAGGCAACCTGGAGAACACCTTGGAGTGGCAGACACCGTGTCTACAACCAAGACCCAACTTGTAGGCCTAATGCAGTGTTGTTTCAACAACTACTGAACGAGAGCTAGAAGATCGAAGCTATGGAGAGGCAACCTGGAGAACACCTTGGAGCGGAAGACACCGTCTCTACAACCCAGACCCAACTTGTAGGCCTAATGCAGTGTTGTTTCAACAACTACTGAACGAGAGCTAGAAGATCGAAGCCATGGAGAGACAACCTGGAGAACACCTTGGAGCGGCAGACACCGTCTCTACAACCCAGACCCAACTTGTAGGCCTAATGCAGTGTTGTTTCAACAACTACTGAACGAGAGCTGGAAGATCGAAGCTATGGAGAGGCAACCTGGAGAACACCTTGGAGCTGCAGACACCGTCTCTACAAACCAGACCCAACTTGTAGGCCTAATGCAGTGCTGTTTCAACAGCTACTGAACGAGTGAGAGAAGATCAAAGCTATGGATAGGCAACCTGGAGAACACCTTGGAGCGGAAGACACCGTCTCTACTACCCAGACCCAACTTGCAGGCCTAATGCAGTGTTGTTTCAACAACTACTTAACGAGAGCTAGAAGATCGAAGCTATGGAGAGGCAACCTGAAGATTACCTTGGAGCGGCAGACACCGTCTCTACAACCAAGGCCCAACTTGTAGGCCTAATGCAGTGTTGTTTCAACAACTACTGAACGAGAGCTAGAAGATCAAAGCTATGGAGAGGCAACCGGGAGAACACCTTGGAGCGGCAGACACCGTCTCTACAACCCAGACCAAACTTGTAGGCCTAATGCAGTGTTGTTTCAACAACTACTGAACGAGAGCTAGAAGATCGAAGCCATGGAGAGGCAACCTGGAGAACACCTTGGAGCGGCAGACACCGTCTCTGCAACCCAGACCCAACTTGTAGGCCTAATGCAGTGTTGTTTCAACAACTACTGAACGAGAGCTAGAAGATCGAAGTTATGGAGAGGCAACCTGGAGAACACCTTGGAGCTGCAGACACCGTCTCTACAACCCAGACCCAACTTGTAGGCCTAATGCAGTGTTGTTTCAACAACTACTGAACAAGAGCTAGAAGATCAAAGCTATGGAGAGGCAACCTGGAGAACACCTTGGAGCGGCAGACACTGTCTCTACAACCCAGACCCAAATTGTAGGCCTAATGCAGTGTTGTTTCAACAACTACTGAACGAGTGCTAGAAGATCAAAGCTATGGAGAGGCAACCTGGAGAACACCTTGGAGCGGAAGACACCGTGTCTACAACCCAGACCCAACTTGTAGGCCTAATGCAGTGTTTTTTCAACAACTACTTAACGAGAGCTAGAAGATCGAAGCTATGGAGAGGCAACTTGGAGAACACCTTGGAGCGGCAGACACCGTCTCTGCAACCAAGACCCAACTTGTAGGCCTAATGCAGTGTTGTTTCAATATCTACTGAACGAGAGCTAGAAGATCGAAGCTATGGAGAGGCAACCTGGAGAACACCTTGGAGCGGCAGACACCGTCTCTACAACCCAGACCCAACTTGTAGGCCTAATGCAGTGTTGTTTCAACAACTACTGAACGAGAGCTAGAAGATCAAAGCTATGGAGAGGCAACCTGGAGAACACCTTGGAGCCGAAGACATCGTCTCTACAACCCAGACCCAACTTGTAGGCCTAATGCAGTGTTGTTTCAACAACTACTGAACGAGAGCTAGAAGATCGAAGCCATGGAGAGGCAACCTGGAGAACACCTTGGAGCGGCAGACACCGTCTCTACAACCCAGACCCAACTTGTAGGCCTAATGCAGTGTTGTTTCAACAACTACTGAACGAGAGCTAGAAGATCAAAGCTATGGAGAGGCAACCTGGAGAACACCTTGGAGCCGAAGACATCGTCTCTATAACCCAGACCCAACTTGTAGGCCTAATGCAGTGTTGTTTCAACAACTACTGAACGAGAGCTAGAAGATTGAAGCTATGGAGAGGCAACCTGGAGAACACCTTGGAGCGGCAGACACAGCCCTGATGTGTGCCCAGACAGTGGTTTCCCCACATATGGGGTATCAGCTTGCTCAGGAAAAATTGGACAACAAATTTTGGGGTCCAATTTCTCCTGTTACCCTTGGGAAAATAAAAAATTGAGGGCTGAAAAAATCATTTTTGTGAAAAAAAATAATTTTCATGACTCTGCATTATAAACTTCTGTGAAGCACTTGGGCGTTCAAAGTGCTCACCACACATCTAAATAAGTTCATTGGGGGAGTCTAGTTTCCAAAATGGGGTCAATTGTGGGGGGTTTCTACTGTTTAGGTACATCATGGGCTCTGCAAATGCAACATAAAGCACGCAGACCATTCTATCAAAGTCTGCATTCCAAAACGGCGCGCCTTCCCTTCCGAGTTCTGCCATGCGCCCAAACAATGGTCCTCCCACATATGGGGTATCAGCGTACTCAGCATAAATTGCACAATAAATATCGGGGTCCAATTTCTCCAGTTACCCTTGTGAAAGTTAAAATTTGGGGTGAAAAGATCATTTTTGTGGAAAAAATATGATTTTTTATTTTCATGGCTCTACATTAGAGTTGAGCGACTTTTAGTTTTTCAGGGTCGAGTCGAGTTTCGCGAAACCCGACTATTTCAACAGTCGAGTCGAGTGGAATCGGCCGATTATCGCGAAAAGTCGGGGATCGACCGAAACACGAAACCCAATGCAAGTCAATGGGGGAGCATAGTCGGCAGTGAGTGGAGGCCAAGAAAACATGTACAGTGCCCATTTTAATGGCAAAAACATCCATTCTTGTTACTGAAGCTTGTCAATCTTAATTTACCTTATAATAATAGTAAGGCATTGGAAATTGGGGGTCATTTGGCTAAAGTTGTGGAGGGTAGGGCTGGTTCAAGTATTTAGTGGGCCCAGGAAATCTGGACCACGTCACGGCAGTGGAGAAGGGAGAGGTAAGTATTTCAACTTTGCAAGTGCTGTGATCCTGAGCAAGCAGGGGGGGCCCACTCGTTGGCATTGGCACTGGCACAAGGCTCCTCAAAGTACGGCGGTGTGTTTGCATGGCGGGGGCGCCTCCCACCGGCAGCGACACTTTTGCGTACTATGAGGGGCCCTGTGCCAGTGACGTCGCCAACGAGTATTCCTCCCACCACCTGATGAAAGAACCTGCATTTTCATCTGCACCTTCCTCTTTGTCCCCGTGTAAGGTGGTATGGTATGCGGGAAGAGGAACCTGACTTTCAGCGGGGTCACAATCTTGCTGTGTAGCGTTCCCGGGGAATGTTGCGTTATGGGTCAATGTACCAGCAGACTCATCTATCACTGGCTGGGCAATGGGCAGGATGAGGAGGAAACACAGATATAGGCCCAAAGAATAAAGTGGGCTAAATGCAGTTCAAAATTGGTAACACAGGACTAACCAGGGGGCATTGCAGTGGAGGACAACTGAAATGAGAGGCTGACACAGAGAGTAGGCCCAAAACAGTAAGTAGTCTAAATGCAGTTCGAAATTGGCAACAGTAGTAAACAGGCGGCACAGCTTTGTTCAGTGGAGGAGAACAGCAAGGAGCGGCAGACACCGATAGTAGGCCCCAACCCAACTAGTAGGCCAAATGCAGTCTAAGGTTAACAACTACTTAACGAGAGCCTGAAAATGGAATTTCAGGACAGGAAACCAGGAGAACAGCAAGGAGCGGCAGACACTGTTAGAAGGCCCCAACCCAACTAGTAGGCCAAATGCAGTTGTTCCATTTAACAACTATTTAACAAGAGAATGAAGATAGAAGCTCAGGAAAGGCAACCTGGAGAACACCTTGGAGCAGAAGACACCGTCTCTACAACCCAGACCCAACTTGTAGGCCTAATGCAGTGTTGTTTCAACAACTATTGAACGAGAGCTAGAAGATCTAAGCTATGGAGAGGCAACCTTGAGAACACCTTGGAGCGGCAGACACCGTCTCTACAACCCAGACCCAGCTTGTAGGCCTAATGCAGTGTTGTTTCAACAACTACTGAACGAGAGCTAGAAGATCGAAGCTACGGAGAGGCAACCTGGAGAACACCTTGGAGCGGCAGACACCGTCTCTACAACCCAGACCCAACTTGTAGGCCTAATGCAGTTTTGTTTCAACAACTAATGAACGAGAGCTAGAAGATCGAAGCTATGGTGAGGCAACCTGGAGAAAACCTTGGAGCGGCAGACACCGTTAGGAGGCCCTACTGAAGTAGTAGCCCCAATGCAGTTTTCAAATTCCTATAGGCTGAAAACCAGACTATTGACGCTCAGCTTTTTTCAGAGGAGGATAGCTGTATTGAGTGGCGCAGACAGACACAGGTAGTAGGCCTTAAACAAAAAATTTGGCTCAATGCAGTTTAAAAAAGGTTACAGGGGTACACAGGCAGAATTGCTCTGGTCAGTGGAGGACAATTTCAATTATGGACCGCAGACTGACTTAGTACGCCTACAATTAAAAAATGGATGCTCTATGCAATTTAAAATAGGTTCCAGGGGTACACGGGCAGCAGTGGTCTGGTCAGTGGAGGACTATTGGAAGGAGGGACCGCAGACAGGCGTAGTAGGCCTAACATAATAAAAGTAGGCTGTAGGCACTTAAAAATAGGTTCCAGGGGTACACGGGCAACAGTGGTTTGGTCAGTGGAGGACTATTGGAAGGAGGGACCGCAGACAGGCTTAGTAGGCCTAACATAATAAAAGTAGGCTGTAGGCACTTTAAAATAGCTTCCAGGGGTACACGGGCAGCAGTGGTCTGGTCAGTGGAGGACTATTGGAAGGAGGAACCGCAGACAGGCTTAGTAGGCCTAACATAATAAAAGTAGGCTGTAGGCACTTAAAAATAGGTTCCAGGGGTACACGGGCAACAGTGGTTTGGTCAGTGGAGGACTATTGGAAGGAGGGACCACAGACAGGCTTAGTAGGGCTAACATTACAAAAGTAGGCTCTATGCACTTGGAATTATCTTGCAGGGGTACACAGGCAGCATTGGTGTTGTCAGCGGAGGCCGATTGTAATGAGTGTCTGACAGTTAGTACTCCCAAAAAATAAATAGATGTTAATGTCTCGCAATACAACAAAACCAAAAAACAAAAGGGTGGCATACTTAGGTACAGGGGTGGGCTCCTCTGCTGTGTTTCTGACCTAGTAATTTGGCGCAAAGTATTTACTGGTGTAAATAAAGGACACTGCCCCAGACTATTTTAAGTAGCATCATACATGTCAACACATTGGTATTGTCAGTGCCAGGCATTGAAGGGTGTCAGCGCATAGACTAAATATTGCTGGAGCTGTGAGAGATAATTTTGCAAATCGTAGAGCACTGTTTGAGCTGGTGGGGGGGAAACTGTCTTGTGGCCGGCGGTACAGGCCCAGGGCCCCTCATGTTACAACGGTGTGTCTGACATTGGTTGCGCGCCACCACCGCCAGAGACACTTTATTGTACTATGAGGGACCCAGTGGCAGTGGCGTCGACCAAAAGTGTGCACACCCACCTCTTCAGACAAATGGCACTCTCACGGGTGCTTGCGCCAAGTGGCGAGACCACGGCCCCGTGGGGGGAGTTTGGCCATTTAGGGTGGTGTAAACATGTCGCATGCTGGACAAACAGCTGCTGCAAATTACGAGATTGGAAAACTCAGTCAGAGCAGTCCAGAAGCAAGACCTTTTCATTGGAAATCTAGGTGTCATCCGGGAAAGGTGGGTCAAAATAATTCGAAATCCAGTTGTGGTTCATTTTAATGAAGGTTAGATCATTAACATTTTGTGTAGCCAGACGAGTCCTTTTTTCGGTTAATATTGAACCAGCAGCACTGAATACTCTTTCTGATAGCACACTAGCTGCTGGGCAAGCAAGCTCCTGCAATGCATATTCTGCAAATTCTGGCCAGGTGTCTAATTTGGATGCCCAGTAATCAAATGGGAATGATGGTTGAGGGAGAACATCGATAAGGGATGAAAAATAGTTAGTAACCATACTGGACAAATGTTGTCTCCTGTCACTTTGAATTGATGCTGCAGTACCTGTCCTGTCTGCGGTCATAGCAAAATCACTCCACAACCTGGTCAGAAAACCCCTCTGTCCAACGCCACTTCTGATTTGTGCACCTCTAACACCTCTGGTCTGCTGCCCCCTGCAGCTCGTGTGAGAACGATCACCGGCGCTGTGTGCTGGGAATGCCTGGATCAAACGGTCAACAAAAGTTGATTGTTTGTTTGGTAATATTTGTTCCAAGTTCTCATGTGGCATAATATTTTGCAATTTGCCTTTATAGTGAGAATCAAGGAGGCAGGCCAACCAGTAATCGTCATCGGTCATCATTTTAATAATGCGTGTGTCCCTTTTGAGGATACGTAAGGCATAATCCGCCATGTGGGCCAAAGTTCCAGTTGTCAAATCTGCGGTTGTCCTGGGTTGAGGGGCAGTTTCAGGCAAATCTACGTCACTTGTGTCCCTCAAAAAACCAGAACCCGGCCTTGCCACGCCACCAATTTCCAGTGGCCCCGGAGAAACTTCCTCATTAAAAAATACTCATCCCCATCATCCTCCTTGTCCTCCTCCTCCTGTTCGCCCGCTACCTCGTCCTGTACACTGCCCTGACCAGGCAATGGCTGACTGTCATCAAGGCTTTCCTCTTCCTCTGTTGCAGACGCCTTCTCCTTTATGTGCGTCAAACTTTGCATCAGCAGACGCATTAGGGGGATGCTCATGCTTATTATGGTGTTGTCTGCACTTACCAGCCGTGTGCATTCCTCAAAACACTGAAGGACTTGACACATGTCTTGTACCTTCGACCACTGCACACCTGACAACTCCATGTCCGCCATCCTACTGCCTGCCCGTGTATGTGTATCCTCCCACAAAAACATAACAGCCCGCCTCTGTTCGCACAGTCTCTGAAGCATGTGCAGTGTTGATTTCCACCTTGTTGCAACGTCGATGATTAGGTGATGCTGGGGAAGGTTCAAAGACCGCTGATAGGTCTGCATACGGCTGGAGTGTACGGGCGAACGGCGGATATGCGAGCAAAGTTCGCGCACTTTGAGGAGCAGGTCGGATAACTTTTCAGGAAGCACTGCACCACCAGGTTTAAGGTGTGAGCCAGGCAAGGAATGTGTTTCAGTTGGGAAAGGGCGATGGCAGCCATGAAATTCCTTCCGTTATCACTCACTACCTTGCCTGCCTCAAGATCTACAGTGCCCAGCCACGACTGCATTTCTTTCTGCAAGAACTCGGACAGAACTTCCGCGGTGTGTCTGTTGTCGCCCAAACACTTCATAGCCAGTACAGCCTGCTGACGCTTGCCAGTAGCTGCCCCATAATGGGACACCTGGTGTGCAACAGTGACAGCTGCGGATGGAGTGGTTGCGCGACTGCGGTCTGTGGACGAGCTCTCGCTTCTGCAGGAGGATGAGAAGGAGGAGGAGGGCGGGCGAACGGCTACAGCCAACTGTTTCCTAGACCATGGGCTAGGCAGAACTGTCCCAATATTGCTGTCCCCTGTGGACCCTGCATCCACCACATTCACCCAGTGTGCCGTGATGGACACGTAACGTCCCTGGCCATGCCTACTGGTCCATGCATCTGTTGTCAGGTGCACATTTGTACTCACAGATTGCCTGAGTGCATGGACGATGCGCTCTTTAACATGCTGGTGGAGGGCTGGGATGGCTTTTCTCGAAAAGAAGTGTCGACTGGGTAGCTCGTAGCGTGGTTCAGCGTAGTCCATCAGGGCTTTGAAAGCTTCGCTTTCAACTAACCGGTAGGGCATCATCTCTAACGAGATTAGTCTAGCTATGTGGGCGTTCAAACCCTGTGTACGTGGATGCGAGGATGAGTACTTCCTTTTTCTAATGAGAGTCTCATGTAGGGTGAGCTGGACTGGAGAGCTGGAGATCGTGGAACTAGCAGGGGTGCCGGTGGACATGGCAGACAGAGACGGTTGGAGATGGTATTCTTGCCAGTGCCCTAGATGCAGTGTTTCCTACTACGAAACTGGTGATTCCCTGACCCTGACTGCTTTGGCCTGGCAACGAAATCTGCACAGATACTGCAGGTGGTGCGGAAAATGGTGGCCTTACAGTGACGGAAGGGATGTAGCGTTGCTGACTAGCTTCATTGGCCGAGGGTGCTACAACCTTAAGGGACGTTTGGTAGTTAGTCCAGGCTTGCAAATGCATGGTGGTTAAATGTCTATGCATGCAACTTGTACTTAGACTTTTCAGATTCTGACCTCTGCTTAAGGTAGTTGAACATTTTTGACAGATGACTTTGCGCTGATCAATTGGATGTTGTTTAAAAAAATGCCAGACTGCACTCTTTCTAGCATCGGATGCCTTTTCAGGCATTGCAGACTGAGCTTCTTTAACCGGATGGCCACGCTGTCCTCCAACTGGTTTTGGCTTTGCCACGCGTTTTGGGCCAGATACGGGCCCGGCAGATGGAACCTGTTGTGATGTTGATGCCTGCTGCGGCCCCTCCTCCTCCGCTTCAGAACTACTGCCGCCTGCACCCTTTTCCCCCAATGGCTGCCAATCGGGGTCAACAACTGGGTCATCTATGACCTCCTCTTCTATCTCATGTGCAACTTCATCTGTGTTACTGTGTAAGCCGGTGGTATAGCGTTTGTGACGGGGCACCATAGTCTCATCAGGGTCTGATTCTGGATCAGTACACTGCGAGGGCAATGTGGTGGTCTGAGTCAAAGGAACAGCATAGTAATCTGGCTGTGGCTGTGCATCTGTGCACTCCATGTCCGATTCAATTTGTAATGGGCATGGCCTGTTAACTGTTTCACTTTCTAACCCAGGAACGGTATGTGTAAAGGGCTGCATGGAGTAACCCGTTGTGTCGCCTGACGCATCCTTCTCTGTTGTTGTTTTTGCTGAACAGGACAATGGAGCGACTTGTTCCTGAGCGTGAACATCCACTAACGACGCGCTGCTTTTACATTTACCAGTTTCAGAAAAGGAGGCAAAAGAGCTAGAGGCTGAGTCAGCAAGGAAAGCCAAAACTTGCTCTTGCTGCTCCGGCTTTAAAAGCGGTTTTCCTACTCCCAGAAAAGGGAGCGTTCGAGGCCTTGTGTAGCCAGACGACGAACCTGGCTCCACAGCTTGCGACTTAGGTGCTATATTGTTTTTCCCACGACCACCTGATGCTCCACCACCACTACCATCATTACCAGCTGGCAATGAACGCCCACGGCCACGACCTCTTCCACCAGACTTCTTCATTGTTTTAAAAACGTAACCAAAGTAACAGTATTTGTTACTGTAAAACAACTTACAAGGTGAACTCAAACTTCTGTAGGATTTAGATATCTGTTGTGAATTCCGCTCTTGGGCTCCCTCTGGTGGTTGTAAGTGGCAGTTTTGTGAGTTCTGCTCTTGGGCTCCCTCTTGTGGTTTCTAGTGGTAGCTCTTAGGCTGTGACGAGATGCCTAGGGAGAGTTAGGAGCATTCCACGGCTATTTCTAGTGTTGTGTTGAGCTTAGGGACTGCGGTCAGTACAGTTACCACTTCCTTCAGAGCTCATTCCATGTTGCTCCTAGACCACCGTATCATAACAGTACAAGTGGCCAAAAATGAATTAAATGCATCTCAAAAGAAGGAAAAGAAAGTTCTGAATCATTTTTTTTTCTGTGCTCTGGTTTGTCTTTTTTTTTCCTCTTGATATCTGGGTGGTTCAGGAAATATGCTTTGGCATGGATGTTCAGGGTTTGTTTTCTCGTGTGGATCAACTTGCTGCAAGAGTACAGAGTATCCAGGACTATGTTGTCCAGACTCCGGCTTTAGAGCCTAGAATTCCTACTCCTGATTTGTTTTTTGGGGACAGATCCAAGTTTTTGAACTTTAAAAATAACTGCAAATTGTTTTTTGCTTTGAAACCCCGTTCTTCTGGTGATCGCATTCAGCAAGTAAAAATCATCATATCCTTGCTGCGTGGTGACCCTCAAGACTGGGCTTTTTCTCTTGAAACAGGGGATCCGGCATTATTGAATGTAGATGCATTTTTTCAAGCGCTCGGATTATTGTATGACGAACCAAATTCTGTGGATCATGCAGAAAAAACCCTGTTGGCCTTGTGTCAAGGTCAGGAAGCGGCAGAGTTATACTGCCAGAAATTTAGAAAATGGTCTATGCTCACTAAATGGAATGAAGAGGCTCTGGCTGCTATTTTCAGAAAAGGTCTTTCTGAAACCCTTAAAGATGTTATGGTAGGCTTTCCTACGCCTGCCGGTTTGAGCGAATCTATGTTTCTAGCCATTCAGATTGATCGGCGTCTGCGTGAGCGCAAAGCTGTGCACCATATGGCAGTATCCTCTGAGCAATGTCCTGAACCTATGCAATGTGATAGAATTTTGACTAGAATAGAACGGCAGGAATTCAGACGTCAGAATAGGCTGTGTTTTTACTGTGGTGATTCGGCTCATGTTATCTCTGATTGCCCTAAGCGTACTAAGAGAGTCGCTAGGTCTGTTACAATTAGTACTATACAGCCTAAATTTCTCTTATCTGTGACCCTGATTTGCTCATTGTCGTCCTTTTCTGTCATGGCATTTGTGGATTCAGGCGCTGCCCTGAACTTAATGGACTTAGAATTCGCCAGGCGCTGTGGTTTTTCCTTGCAGCCTTTGCAGAGCCCGATTCCTTTGAGGGGTATTGATGCTACACCCTTGGCTACATGGCTCCTGCACATCAGGAAGATTGCCGTTTTCTGGTGTTGCACAACCTGCATGATATTATTGTACTGGGATTTCCATGGTTACAGGAACATAATCCGGTGCTGGATTGGAAAAGTATGTCGGTGACTAGTTGGGGTTGTCGAGGAGTACATAGTGACGTTCCTTTGATGTCAATTTCCTCTTCCCCCTCTTCTGAGGTCCCTGAGTTTTTGTCGGATTTCCAGGATGTATTTGATGAGCCCAAGTCCAGTTCCCTTCCTCCGCACAGGGACTCTGATTGTGCTATTAACTTGATTCCTGGTTGCAAGTTCCCTAAGAGCCGACTTTTCAATCTGTCTGTGACAGAGCATGCCGCCATGCGGAGTTATGTTAAGGAGTCTTTGGAGAAGTGGCATATTCGGCCCTCTTCGTCACCATTGGGAGCGGGTTTCTTTTTTGTTGCTAAGAAGGATGGCTCCTTGAGACCCTGTATTGATTATCGTCTTCTTAATAAGATCACGGTCAAATTCCAATACCCCTTGCCTTTGCTTACTGATTTGTTTGCTCAGATTAAGGGGGCTAGTTGGTTTACTAAGATTGACCTCCGAGGGGCATATAATCTTGTTCATATTAAACAGGGTGACGAATGGAAAACTGCATTTAATACGCCCGAAGGCCATTTTGAATAACTTGTGATGCCATTTGGGCTCTCTAATGCTCCATCTGTGTTCCAGTCTTTCATGCATGATATTTTCCGCAATTATCTTGATAGATTCATGGTCGTATATTTGGATGATATTTTTATTTTTTCCGATGATTGGGAGTCTCATGTGAAGCAGGTCAGGATGGTGTTCTAGATCCTTCGTGATAATGCTTTATTTGTGAAGGGGTCTAAGTGCCTATTCGGAGTTCAGAAGGTCTCTTTTTTGGGTTTTATTTTTTCTCCCTCGTCTATAGAAATGGATCCTGTTAAGGTCCAAACTATTCATGACTGGATCCAACCCACATCTGTGAAGGGTCTTCAAAAATTTTAGGGCTTTGCTAATTTCTATCGCCGTTTCATTGCCAACTTTTCCAGTGTGGTTAAGCCCCTTACTGATTTGACAAAGAAAGGCGCTGATGTGACGAATTGGTCCTCTGAGGCTGTTGAGGCCTTTCAGGAGCTTAAACGCCGATTTACTTCTGCCCCTGTGTTGCATCAGCCGGATGTTTCTCTTCCTTTTCAGGTTGAGGTCGACGCTTCTGAGATTGGGGCAGGGGCCGTTTTGTCTATGAAGTGGGCATTTGAGGAGTGGCGACATTGGCTTGAGGGAGCTAAACACCGTGTTGTGGTCCTGACCGATCATAAGAATCTGATTTACCTCGAGTCGGCCAAGCGGCTGAATCCTAGACAGGCTCGATGGTCCCTGTTTTTCTCCCGTTTTGATTTTGTGGTCTCGTATCTTCCGGGATCTAAGAATGTTAAGGCTGATGCCCTCTCTAGGAGTTTTTCACCTGATTCTCCTGGAGTCCTTGAGCCGGTTGGCATTCTTAAGGAGGGGGTGATTCTTTCTGCTATCTTCCCTGATTTGCGGCGGGTGCTTCAGGAATTTCAGGCTGATAGGCCTGACCGCTGTCCAGTGGGGAAGCTGTTTGTTCCTGATAGATGGACAAGTAAGGTAATTTCTGAGGTTCATTGTTCAGTGTTGGCTGGTCATCCTGGGATTTTTGGTACCAGAGATTTGGTTGCTAGGTCCTTTTGGTGGCCTTCCTTGTCGCGCGATGTGCGTGCTTTTGTGCAGTCCTGTGGGACTTGCGCCCGGGCCAAGCCTTGCTGTTCCCGCGCTAGTGGGTTGCTTTTGCCTTTGCTGGTCCCTGAGAGGCCCTGGAAGCATATTTCCATGGATTTTATTTTGGATCTTCCTGTTTCCCAGAAGATGTCTGTTATCTGGGTTGTTTGTGACCGGTTCTCTAAAATGGTCCATCTGGTACATTTGCCTAAGTTGCCTTCCTCCTCAGAACTGGTTCCATTATTTTTTCAGCATGTGGTTCGTTTGCATGGAATTCCGGAGAATATTGTGTCTGACAGAGGTTCTCAGTTTGTCTCTAGATTTTGGCGGGCCTTTTGTGCTAGGATGGGCATTGATTTGTCTTTTTCTTCGGCGTTTCATCCTCAGACTAATGGCCAAACTGAGCGAACTAATCAGACCTTGGAGACCTATTTGAGATGCTTTGTGTCTGCTGATCAGGATGATTGGGTGTCTTTCTTGCCGTTGGCCGAGTTTGCCCTTAATAATCGGGCTAGTTCTGCTACTTTGGTTTCACCTTTCTTTTGTAATTTTGGTTTTCATCCTCGTTTTTCCTCTGGGCAGGTTGAGCCTTCTGATTGTCCTGGTGTTGATTCTGTGGTGGACAGGCTGCAGCAGATTTGGACTCATGTGGTGGACAATTTGACGTTGTCTCAGGAAAGGGCTCAACGTTCTGCTAACCGCCGTCGGTGTGTTGGACCCCGGCTTCGTGTGGGGGATTTGGTTTGGTTGTCTTCTCGTCATGTTCCTATGAAGGTTTCTTCTCCTAAGTTTAAGCCTCGGTTTATTGGTCCTTATAAAATTTCTGAAATTATTAATCCGGTGTCTTTTCGTTTGGCTCTTCCAGCCTCTTTTGCCATTCATAATGTTTTCCATAGATCTTTGTTGCGGAGATATGTGGTGCCTGTTGTTCCCTCGGTTGACCCTCCTGCCCCGGTGTTGGTTGAGGGAGAGTTGGAATATGAGGTTGAGAAGATTTTGGATTCTCGTTTTTCGAGGCGGAGGCTTCAGTATCTTGTCAAGCGGAAGGGTTATGGCCAGGAGGATAATTCTTGGGTTGTTGCCTCCGATGTCCATGCCACCGATTTGGTTTGTGCTTTTCACTTGGCTCGTCCTGATCGGCCTGGGGGCTCTGGTGAGGGTTCGATGACCCCTCCTCAAGGAAGGGGGTACTGTTGTGAATTCCGCTCTTGGGCTCCCTCCGGTGGTTGTAAGTGGCACTTTTGTGAGTTCTGCTCTTGGGCTCCCTCTTGTGGTTTCTAGTGGTATGGCTGCTCCTTGGAGTTAGCTGTCATCAGCTGCCTCCACTTATCGTCTCTTCTGCTTGGCTATTTAGGCCTGGCTCTTTCTTCAGCCAGTGCCACTTGTAAATAGTTCCTGGTTGGGTTCACATCTCTTTGGAGTTCCCTGTTATCCTGACCAGTTCAGAAAAGCTAAGTTTTTGCTTGCTCTTTTCTGTCCATAGATTGTGGACTTATCCATTCTGTGCTTTCTATGTTTGTCCAGCTTATCAGTGTGAATTAATTCTGTCTTGCTGGAAGCTCTGGGAGGCAGATTTGCCCTCCACACCTTTAGTCAGGGGTGAAGATTTTTTGTAAACTCTGCGTAGATTTTTGTAGTTTTTTTATACTGACCGCACAGTATTCCATCCTGTCCTATCTATTTAGCTAGACTGGCCTTCTGTGCTCATCCTGGTTTCATTCTGTGTATGTATTTTCCCTCTCCACTCACAGTCATTATTTGTGGGGGGCTAATCTATCCTTTGGGGATTTTTTCTGAGGCAAGATAGCTTTCCTGCTTCTTTCTTTAGGGGTAGTTAGCTCTTAGGCTGTGACGCGATGCCTAGGGAGAGTTAGGAGCATTCCACGGCTACTTCTAGTGTTGTGTTGAGCTTAGGGACTGCGGTCAGTACAGTTACCACTTCCTTCAGAGCTCGTTCCATGTTGCTCCTAGACCACCGTATCATAACAGATATCCCTTTATAGGTGGGTGAGACTGCAAGGAAAATCAGGCACAATGTTACACACTCTGTTTTCTGTGGCACAAAATGAGACAGATGCCACACATGCAGGACTGGCACTGAAGCACAAATGCCAATATTAATCTCCCACTATTTATTTTTTTTCAGGGAGAATTTAAAAACCAAAATAAAAAAAAAACAGACACTAGGCTTTCTGTGGCCAACAATTTGAGAGAAATGGCACACACGACTGTCACTGAAGCACAAATGCCAATATTAATCTCCCACTATTTTTTTTGTTTTCAGGGAGAATTTAAAAACCAAAATACAAAAAAAACAGACACTAGGCTTTCTGTGGCCCACAATTTGAGAGAGATGGCACACACGACTGGCACTCAAGCACAAATGCCAATATTAATTTCCCACTATTTTTTGTGTTTTCAGGGAGAATTTAAAAACCAAAATAAAAAAAACAGACACTAGGCTTTCTGTGGCCCACAATTTAAGAGAGATGGTACACACGACTTGCACTGAAGCACAAATGTCAATATTAATCTCCCACTATTTATTTTGTTTTCAGGGAGAATTTAAAACCCCCCCAAAAAACAGACACTAGGCTTTCTGTGGCCCACAATTTGAGAGAGATGGCACACATGACTGGCACTCAAGCACAAATGCCAATATTAATCTCCCATTTTTTTTTTAAAGAGAGATTTAAACCCCCCCCAAAAAAACAGTATTGCAGACACTAGGCTTTCTGTGGCCCACAATTTGAGAGAGATGACACACACGCAGGACTGTCACTCAAGCACAAATGCCAATCTTAATCTCCCACTTTTTTTTTGTTTCTGAGAGAATTGTCAAGAAATCAGGCCCAGTATTACACACTAGGCTTTCTGTGCCCCAAAATTGGAGAGAGATGGCACACACAGGACTGGCACTCTAGCAGAAATGCCAATCTTAATCTCCCACTACTTTTTTATGTTAGGGCGAATTGCCAAGAAATCAGGGCCAGTATTACACACTAGGCTTTCTGTGCCCCAAAATTGGAGAGAGATGGCACACACAGGACTGGCACTCTAGCAGAAATGCCAATCTTAATCTCCCACTACTTTTTTTTGTTAGAGAGAATTGCCAAGAAATCAGGGCCAGTATTACACACTAGAATTTCTGTGCCCCAAAATTGGAGAGAGATGGCACACACAGGACTGGCACTCTAGCAGAAATACCAATCTTAATCTCCCACTACTTTTTTTGTTAGGGAGAATTGTCAAGAAATCAGGCCCAGTATTACACACTAGGCTTTCTGTCCCCCAAAATTGGAGAGAGATGGCACACACAGGACTGGCACTCTAGCAGAAATGCCAATATTAATCTTCCACGATTTTTTTTTTTTTTCAGGGAGAATTTAAAAACCAAAATAAAAAAAAAAAAACAGACACTAGGCTTTCTGTGGCCCTCAATTTGAGAGAGATGGCACACACGACTGGCACAGAAGCACAAATGCCAATATTAATCTCCCACTATTTATTTTTTTTCAGGGAGAATTTCAAAACCAAAAAAAAAAACAGACACTAGGCTTTCTGTGGCCCTCAATTTGAGAGAGATGGCACACACGACTGGCACAGAAGCACAAATGCCAATATTAATCTCCCACTATTTATTTTTTTTCAGGGAGAATTTAAAAACCAAAATAAAAAAAACAGACACTAGGCTTTCTGTGGCCAACAATTTGAGAGAGATGGCATACACGACTGGCACTCAAGCACAAATGCCAATATTAATCTCCCACTATTTATTTTTTTTCAGGGAGAATTTCAAAACCAAAAAAAAAAAACAGACACTAGGATTTCTGTGGCCCACAATTTGAGAGAGATGGCACACACGACTTGCACTGAAGCACAAATGCCAATATTAATCTCCCACTATTTATTTTTTTTCAGGGAGAATTTCAAAACCAAAAAAAAAAACAGACACTAGGCTTTCTGTGGCCCTCAATTTGAGAGAGATGGCACACACGACTGGCACAGAAGCACAAATGCCAATATTAATCTCCCACTATTTATTTTTTTTCAGGGAGAATTTAAGAACCAAAATAAAAAAAACAGACACTAGGCTTTCTGTGGCCAACAATTTGAGAGAGATGGCATACACGACTGGCACTCAAGCACAAATGCCAATATTAATCTCCCACTATTTATTTTTTTTCAGGGAGAATTTCAAAACCAAAAAAAAAAAAAACAGACACTAGGATTTCTGTGGCCCACAATTTGAGAGAGATGGCACACACGACTGGCACTCAAGCACAAATGCCAATATTAGTATTTTTAATTTTCACGGCTCTACGTTATAAATTTCTGTGAAGCACTTGGGGGTTCAAAGTGCTCATCACAAATCTAGATAAGTTCCAAAATGGGTCCAGTTTCCAAAATGGGGTCACTTGTGGGGGATTTCTACAGTTTAGGCACACAGGGGCTCTCCAAACGTGACATGGAGTCCGATCTCAATTCCAGCCAATTCTGCATTGAAAAAGTCAAATGGTGCTAATTTTTTGTGCTGAAAATGCCCCCCTCGGCTTAAATACAAGTCAATTGTGCAGAACGCTGGCCGTGGAGGGGGAGCGGCGTAGCAGCGGCAGGAGCTGGCGGCTGTGGCACAGTGACAGCTGCAGTGCAGCCACCGGCTAACAGAAGACATCATACTCACCCTCCGTTGCTGCATCTCTATTGTCCCTATGCCGGCGGTTCTCCTCTCCTCTGCTCAAGGGTCACGTGGTACTGCTCATTAAGGTAAATAATATGGATGCGTCTCCACTCCCTTAGGCATGGAGCGCATATTCATTACCTTAATGAGTGGTACCACGTGACAGCTGGGCAGAGGAGAGCCACCGGCGCCGGGACAACGGAGATGCAGGGACGGAGATGCAGGCATGAAGAGGGTGAGTATGATGGTGAGGGGGCAATCGGAGCCATGCATACAACCAGGGGAAAGGGGGGAGCCAAGCAATGCAGACCGGGGAGCTGAGAAATGCGGGACAGGGGAGCTGAGCAATGTGGACCGGGGGAGCTGAGCAATGTGGGACCGTGGGAGCTGAGCAATGCGGGACCGGGGGAGCCATGCATACAACAGTGGAGCCACATACCAGGATGAGAGGTACCACATACCAGGACAAGACGAGGGAGCCACGCATTGCAGGACAGGGCAGTAGGACCCATATACCAGGAAAGGGGGAGCCACGCATAGCAGAATAAGGATGAGGTGAGGCAAAAGTAGGTGCCTCGGCTTATACTCTGGTCGGCTTATACTCAAAAGTATACATGGTATATAAATGTTACAGAGACTACTTTGCTGTCAGTCATAATGTTTTGCGATATAGTCCTCAGGACAGAGGGAGAATCTCCTTTTGATGAGGTGCCTAAAGAAATGCTGAAAACATGATCAGTTGATGGCTTTTGAAGACCAGAGTTGAGGAACACTGCCTTGAAAGATCTTTTACTCTATTCATTCTTGTTCACTGACTCAAACCCCCACTCCTTCTAATATCCCCTTATTGGTACCCAGATCCAGTTTCCAATCATCCTGACAAATAACCAAAACACTCATCAGGGTGTCTGCACAGGTGTCCCTTGTATGCCTGTCTCCTTATGTCTTTACTACTGACTGATTACCATTGTAAGGGCAGAGACAGACTGCCGTATTTCTTGTGTGAGAATCAGATTGTAAACCACGTACTGGCTGTCCGCTCTCCTGACCTGAGCTTGACAGCTGCATAGAAATACATCATACTGTCTTGCTCAGGTCAGGAGAAGTGCCAGACCAGTCCATATAGTGCATGCGACTCTCGCACATGAAATACGGCAGTCTGACCCTGCCCTTATTAGGAGAATTTCCATTCTGTGGTTCCCACTGTGGATTGGATGGTCTTTATTAGCAGGGCTTTTCAACATGGGGCTACTAGTTTTTACAATGCTGCCTTGCAGAGCTGGGGTCCTGGGTTCAAATTGCACCAAGGGCAAAAACTGCAAGGAGTTTGTACAGTATGTTCTCTATGTGTTTTCATGGGTTTCATATAGTTACTCTGGTTACCTTTAACACTCCAAAGATATACTGAAAGGGAATTTAGATTATGTCCCTTTGGGGACAGTGATGATAATGTAAAGCATTTTGTCCTTGTAGTGTTTTGTAATTTTTTAAAGCTGTCTTGTAGATTAATGGTTCCCAGTCATCAGCATTATCCGCAAATTGACTTATAGTTAGCTCAGTTTTGTGCTGAACTTCCTGCCCTCCTTCCTGATTCCCACCACTGAAAGAGGAAAGTATAATAAAAACTGCTCTCTTTGTGTCATTTTAACTTTTTTGGTCAATTTATAAAATTCATATGGCATTTTTAACCCAATTTATGCGAAATCTCAATTTCTGCATTGAACTTGTCAAAAGAGTAAAGTATAGGGAACTTTCCCAGTTTAAGCCATATGTTTTACTTGAAACTTTTTAAAAATGTCACACAGAAAGTTGTGAACTCTCTGCAGTAGGGGTTGGCGTAAAAAAAATGGAGTGACATCATTTGATTATTGTATTTCATTAAATCAGAAAAAATCTGAAACATTCAGTTGAACTTTTATTGTTGTCATGGTGACAGATGTTTGGGGGGTATTTTAATAGATCAAGACTCAATGTTCTGTCTTAAAGGTGTTGCCATAGCAATTAATAAGTTCTGGTAAAGATAAGAAAAGAAGTTTGAATAAAAGTAATTAGTTTCCATGGTAACTTTATATCTAATATATCATATTTGAAAAAATATAATTTTCAGCTAGAAAGTCCTATTAATAGATTCTTTTCCAATACATTTACTTTTCAAGAGGATTATTCATTCATGCAGTGCTTATTTCTCATATTTCAAAGAGTGCAACCTCTATGTTTCATTTATACTTGCATTAATGTCATCTAAATTGGCTTATGAACATATATAATATTTATGTATATTGCCACTCTTATTATGCTCATACCACCCACAAAATAGTGCTTACATTTCTAACAATTTACGACAAAGTACTTTCAAAAATGAAAAAGACAATTAAAGCTGGAATCTGATGAGCTGCTATGGGTAAGTGCTCTATTTTTCCTTTTGAATCAGGTTTAATAAATTTACCTAAAGCTATGTTCACATGTTGTATTCCTAATACATTTTTTGTATTTAAATAAGAAAAATGTGAAAAAGGGGGAATTTTACCTCAATTTCAGAAAATCTTGCCACAGCAGCGTAACAGGAATGCATCATGTGAACTCTCCCTGAATGTGCTAAAAAAATTGGGCTTATTGGCGAGCATGATGTTCTTTTTAGTGATGCCTAATACAGTTGAATTAATAGTATTTTATGCCCCCATGACAATTTTCTTCATGTAGGACTACATAAAAATCAGGAACTTTAGTGTATACATATGGTTCTCCTTTTATGTTTTGGAATGCCATATCCTCTAAGTTGAGGAAGGGAACGTCAAGAAATTTCCTATGCATTGACTGCCACTTTACAAATAGGAACTAGGGCACTGTATGAGGCCGTTATTATTGTGGGCCATCAATGTTAATACACTGATGTGATTTCTAAATCAAATTACAGATATTGTTTAACCCCTTCACTACATCTGCCATAGATAGATGCGGCGCTGTGGGAAGTGCATTCTCGCAAACAGCCATACAAGTACAGTGTGACAATCACGCCAACTCGCCGGCAGAGGCTGCAAAATCATAAGTGGTTGCTATCTGTATATATCATAGCTGACAACCTGCAATAACACCCACGACCAGATCTAGTGATGATAAAATGTGTTTAACCCCTCTGATGCCGCTGTCAATAGCGACAGTGGCATCAATCTGCTTAAAAAGGGAGGGGGGTCCCTCTCGGCTCTGATTGGCACAATGCGATTGTAATCTCATCATGCTGATGGTCTCCATGGTAACCCCAGTCTAGGAAAATAGCCACAAGGTCACCCAGGTACAGTGGCCTGTAAGAGCCTGCCGAGAGCAAAACTTGATATGCCTCTTGCCTGGTCTAATGCCCCGCAATGCAGAAGTTTTGCAGTTATTAGATCATTAGTTGATGTCCCATTTGGTGACTAGGTAAAAAAAAAGTGAAATAAAGCTGGCAAAAATGTAAAAAAATAAAAGGGAAAGAACAAACAAATGGAAAATGTTTTAACAAGTAAAATGCTATTATTCTGTAAAAATAAAAGTAAAAGAAAAAAGTATGCATGTTTGGTATCACCACATCCAGAAAGATCAAATCTATAAAACTGTCATGTTTCATGAACACTGTAAAAAAAAAAAAAAAACTCCAAAAATATAGCTTTTTCGCCATACTGACACACAAAACCTAGGATAAAATGTGCTAATAAAAGAATTAAAAAATTGAATCAATAAAAATGTAATCTAGTCCCGCAAAAAGCAAGTCCTTATATAGGTCAGTAAGCAAAAAAAATAACAAAGTTACAGCTATAACAGTATGGTCATGGGAAAAAAATATTGCTTGTAAAAAAAAATTGATTTTAATGTGCAAAAGTAATAATAATGACCTGAAGAATAAAGTGGTCTGATCATTTATAACACAAGGTAAAAGGCGTAAAAAAAACACTTATAAATTTCTTTTTATTGTTCATACTGCCAACCAAATGCAAAAAAAAAGCGATCAAAATGAGTTACGTAATCCGAAATGGTAAAGTAAAAAATTTCAACTCATTCTGCAGAAAACAAGTCGGTACACAATAAAAAAAATAAAAAATGTATACTGTATCTCTCAGAATATGGCAAAGCAATAAATACTTTTTTCTGTATATCAGGGTTTTACCTTTCATGTTCCTATCAGTTCATAGGTGCTAGAAAAGCGACACTGCACACAAAAAAACAATTCACTAAAATCCAAGCTAGGAAAGCCAAATGGCCCCCTAGTGCAGTTCGACCAAACCACACTTAGGCCGGGGTCACACTTGCGAGTCTCTATTATCAATACTTCGTGCTGCCATCGGCACACGGGACCGGAGTTGGCGGCGCCAAGTATTGATGAGAGACTCGCGTGAGTTTCTCGCATCACACTCGCAAGTGTGACCCCAGACTTAACGTCAACATGTATCGCAGTGTTGCAGTGGGAAGAATGCAGTTTAAGGGGTTCTTTGGATCTAATCATTGATTATCCGATGGATAGTTGTTCAACATGAGATTGGTGGAGGTTTGACAACAGCGAACCCACCCATCAGCTGAAAACTGCTCCTGCAGCAATTGGATCCAAGCGATGTACGGGCAGAGCATAGCAGCCCTGGAAATTTCTTAGTAGAGGAGTACTGAGCTTTATCTCCCATTGAAGTAAATGTACTGCAGTATTCCAGAAGCATCCACTAAACAATGCATGTGATTGCTTTATATAGCCAGTATATCGCTTATGCTAGTTACACTACGCCTATACACCTAGCCTACAGTAGAAATCTGGAAATTTTTCCATATCTTTTCTGTAACGTCACCATGACAGACCATTCACCAGATGTAAGACTAAATGTGTGATCTATCAGCTTTTGTTTGGCCACTCATGTACCTGTATATAGGGTACACTGCAAAGAGATTTATGCCATGCAATATATGTATATATAGTGAGTGCCTATGGTGCTTCGTGATCCATCCTGACAGTGCACATTGATGGGTGAATACTTTCCGAGTGAATGCATCAAACAGGGTTTACAAGAGCAGTGTAGATCTAGTTTCAATTCTGGCCGCTGCCACAGTTTCAGTTGATCTTGACTGTGTTGGCCTCCACCAATCTTATATTGAGATGTGTCATCAATTGTTAAGTCTTGGCCAACCCTTTTAACAATCAATGCGGCACTTGTCTCCAGAAGCACAAGCAGGGCGCAATGTATTGGGTAGAAAAGTAACATTTTCAATTTTCACTCTGCAACATCCATTGCACACAAAATTCTGGAAAACGCCAATGGGTTCAAAATAGACACCACATCCCTAGATGATTCCTTGAGTGTAATTTGCAAAATGGATTCACTTTTTAGAGGCTGCTGTTTTAGAAGCTTAGTAGCTCCACAAGTGATGCCCACAAATGACTCTAGGAAATTGTTCCCTAAAAGTCAAAAAGCATGCTCTCTCTTTTGAGCATTGAGCATTAGTGTATGCTCTTTTGAGCATTAGTGTATGACCATATATAGAGCATTGCTGTATTCTGAATAAATTGCTTTCTAAATGATAGCGTCCATTTCACCCTATTATTCTTTGTGAAAATTGAAAGTGTGGGGCTAATGCAACATTTTCTTGCAAAAACGTAATTTTTCATTTTAACGTCCTAATTTGAGATGAGCGAATTTGTTCGAATGATCGCCAAACATAAATTTGTCATGAATATGGCACATTTGGATTCGTGATTGGAAACCCGATCAAAATTGTATAAAATCAGGAAAAATCTGTAACATTTGGTACAAGTGTGGGAAAATATTTGCGTTGCCACAGAAATATTTTCAGCCCTTTAGCAACGATAATGGTGGTGTATCATGAGCGTCTGGCATGTGTTTGATGAGGGGAGGGGGTTTGCAGAGCTCAGAGGAGTGGCTTTTTTGTAAGAACAGCACAGCAGTCATTTTTTTTCCTAACTTCATGTGTGCACATTGCGGCTAGCCAATCAGGACACAGAAAACACCCACAATGTCCTGACACAATGGTTTGTGTCATTGGCTGCAGAAATCACATGTCCCTCTCCATATAAATAGCAGACATCTTGTTTTAGTGCCATTTTGACAATGACACAGCGCAGAGAGGCTGCTCCTGATGCTGCCACTTTACTAGCAGGATTTCATCTATTTATTAAGAAGGTTGTATATCAGTCAGATAGTGTAGCTATATAGTGTCCTGTGTGGCTGTAAAATTTACCTTCCGGAATTTTTTTTTTTTTTTGGGTGGGGCATTATTGAGGTTCTCAGACAAAGCCAGGAGAGCACATGTCCTACAACTGTGTTGTGCACTGCTTCTATAGTGCTCCATGCATGAGTATAGCATTCTAAATAATATTATTTCAGTAGGTAAATGTGAAAAAGCATGCTGTATCCCACATTGTAGCAAGTTAGATATGTGGTTATATAGTCAGATACTTAGGTAGTTAGTGTCCAGTGTGGATATTACATAGTAACATAGTAACCTAGTTAGTAAGGCCAAAAAAAGACATTTGTCCATCCAGTTCAGCCTATATTCCATCATAATAAATCCTCAGATCTACGTCCTTCTACAGAACCTAATAATTGTATGATACAATATTGTTCTGCTCCAGGAAGACATCCAGGCCTCTCTTGAACCCCTCGACTGAGTTCGCCATCACCACCTCCTCAGGCAAGCAATTCCAGATTCTCACTGCCCTAACAGTAAAGAATCCTCTTCTATGTTGGTGGAAAAACCTTCTCTCCTCCAGACGCAAAGAATGCCCCCTTGTGCCCGTCACCTTCCTTGGTATAAACAGATCCTCAGCGAGATATTTGTATTGTCCCCTTATATACTTATACATGGTTATTAGATCGCCCCTCAGTCGTCTTTTTTCTAGACTAAATAATCCTAATTTCGCTAATCTATCTGGGTATTGTAGTTCTCCCATCCCCTTTATTAATTTTGTTGCCCTCCTTTGTACTCTCTCTAGTTCCATTATATCCTTCATGAGCACCGGTGCCCAAAACTGGACACAGTACTCCATGTGCGGTCTAACTAGGGATTTGTACAGAGGCAGTATAATGCTCTCATCATGTGTATCCAGACCTCTTTTAATGCACCCCATGATCCTGTTTGCCTTGGCAGCTGCTGCCTGGCACTGGCTGCTCCAGGTAAGTTTATCATTAACTAGGATCCCCAAGTCCTTCTCCCTGTCAGATTTACCCAGTGGTTTCCCATTCAGTGTGTAATGGTGATATTGATTCCTTCTTCCCATGTGTATAACCTTACATTTATCATTGTTAAACCTCATCTGCCACCTTTCAGCCCAAGTTTTCAACTTATCCAGATCCATCTGTAGCAGAATACTATCTTCTCTTGTATTAACTGCTTTACATAGTTTTGTATCATCTGCAAATATCGATATTTTACTGTGTAAACCTTCTACCAGATCATTAATGAATATGTTGAAGAGAACAGGTCCCAATACCGACCCCTGCGGAACCCCACTGGTCACAGCGACCCAGTTAGAGACTATACCATTTATAACCACCCTCTGCTTTCTATCACTAAGCCAGTTACTAACCCATTTACACACATTTTCCCCCAGACCAAGCATTCTCATTTTGTGTACCAACCTCTTGTGCGGCACGGTATCAAACGCTTTGGAAAAATCGAGATATACCACGTCCAATGACTCACCGTGGTCCAGCCTATAGCTTACCTCTTCATAAAAACTGATTAGATTGGTTTGACAGGAGCGATTTCTCATAAACCCATGCTGATATGGAGTTAAACAGTTATTCTCATTGAGATAATCCAGAATAACATCCCTCAGAAACCCTTCAAATATTTTACCAACAATAGAGGTTAGACTTACTGGCCTATAATTTCCAGGTTCACTTTTAGAGCCCTTTTTGAATATTGGCACCACATTTGCTATGCGCCAGTCCTGCGGAACAGATCCTGTCGCTATAGAGTCCCTAAAAATAAGAAATAATGGTTTATCTATTACATTACTTAGTTCCCTTAGTACTCGTGGGTGTATGCCATCCGGACCCGGAGATTTATCTATTTTAATCTTATTTAGCCGGTTTCGCACCTCTTCTTGGGTTAGATTGGTGACCCTTAATATAGGGTTTTCATTGTTTCTTGGGATTTCACCTAGCATTTCATTTTCCACCGTGAATACCGTGGAGAAGAAGGTGTTTAATATGTTAGCTTTTTCCTCGTCATCTACAACCATTCTTTCCTCACTATTTTTTAAGGGGCCTACATTTTCAGTTTTTATTCTTTTACTATTGATATAGTTGAAGAACAGTTTGGGATTAGTTTTACTCTCCTTAGCAATGTGCTTCTCTGTTTCCTTTTTGGCAGCTTTAATTAGTTTTTTAGATAAAGTATTTTTCTCCCTATAGTTTTTTAGAGCTTCAATGGTGCCATCCTGCTTTAGTAGTGCAAATGCTTTCTTTTTACTGTTAATTGCCTGTCTTACTTCTTTGTTTAGCCACATTGGGTTTTTCCTATTTCTAGTCCTTTTATTCCCACAAGGTATAAACCGCTTACACTGCCTATTTAGGATGTTCTTAAACATTAAGGTATTAAGTTTACCTTCCAGTAATTTTTTTCTTTTTTGGTCATACTGAGGTGCACAAACAAATCCAGCAGGGCACTTGTTGTGCACTGCTTCTATTGTGATCCATGCACGAGTACAGCATTCTTATTCACATGTAGCTAGTGAAAAAATATTAAATCGCCTGCTAAAACCCTCGTCATTTAGTACTGTGGAGAAATAAAATTGTCTGCAGACCTAAGGCACATAAAAAACTATAATTTTTCATTTGCAAAAAGTTATACAACCCGCTGAATCACACTTTGTCTTTTGTTTTGGTTGAAATTAAGCTGTGGAAGCCTGATCCAGAGGCCACAAACAAATTCTTCTGTTATTAACATCATACTGTAAGGGACCTGATTTGAAAAATATTTTGTAGCACCTAGTGTGTTATAGAGGCCTGATGCTTGGTTCAAAAAAAATCTTCTGTTATTAATGTCCTACAGTAGGGGATCTGAGCCTCCCTGTCTGCAGAAATCCTCGAGTGTCCCATGACGATCTTCCGTGGAGAACAGCAGCATCAGCTGATGTGACCGCTCTCTAGGGGCTCCAGGAACAACAATGACGGGAGGAAGGTATCCTTCCGCACTGTATTCCTCCACCGCTGTAAAAAAAAGTAGTCCCTAGTCTCACTTTTGGCATTGCTGTATGAGAAATTTTCCCACACAGCAATTGCCATAAAGTGAGACTTTGTCCTAAGGTAACCTCTCAGCCATTGTCTCCTGTCAGTGTGTCAGTGAGGGTCCTATAGAGCAGTGACATCACCCGATGTCACTGTTCTATAGGGGAGATCATCTTTGGACACTCATTATTAATTGGACTATGGCAGACAGGTAGTAAACGGTTTATTATTTTACGTTTTTTGCAGGCGCTGAAGTATGGTAAGTATGGTTAAATGAAGAATATTAAAATACTTTTTTTCCTAATGTGTGCATGTTCTATTAACCCTTTATTACTACTGGATTAATAATGGATAGGCGTCTTATTGACGCCTCTCCGTTATTAACCTGGCTTCATGTCACCTTACAATTAGCAAGGTGACATTAACCCCTTATTACCCCATAGCCCACTGCTACACGGCAGTGGGAAGAGAGGGGCTAAGTGCCAGAATTGGGGCATCTTACAGGTGCGCCATTTCTGGGGTGGCTGCGGACTGGTATTTGTAGCTGGGTGGGGGGCCCTCTCTAGGCTATGAATATCAGCCCGCAGCTGTCTGCGTAGCCTTTCTGGCTATAAAATATAGGGGGACCCCATGTATTTTTTTTGGGGGTGCCCCTATTTTAATAGCTAGTAAAGGCGACGCGGGCTTATATTCATAGCAGGCTACAAATATTGGCACCCGCGCCGTCGGCTTTCCCCCTCTGGCGCAAAAAATTGCGCGGGAGCCCACGCCATTTTTTTCTGTTTTTTTGGTTGTTTTTTAAATTCAATGCTCATTAAGGCTACTTTCACACTTGCATTAATACGAGTCCGTCGCAATGCGTCGAGCCAACGTACCGATGCACGTTGTGAAATTTGTGCACGATGTGACAGCGGATGCAGTATTTCAACGCATCCGCTGTTAGGGCTAGCGAAACGCACCAAGTAAATATATATGTTTTTATTGCTATTGTGCATTTGCAGCCCGGGGTCCACCGTGCAGGAGAACCTGCTGCTAGCAAACGGTGGCACTATATGGCGGTATGGACTAACTCAGTTAATTCACCGAGTAGCCGTGAAAGCAAAGCACTGTGCCCTGTTAGACTTCACAGAGGCACAGGCTAACTGCCCAAACAGAGAGCAGTCAGTGGTCATGCATGCACACAAAACTCCTCGCCGGTGGTGCCAGCATTCTAGGGGCTTATTTCAGCCGGGTCCCTGAACACACTCTTATGTGACCACATTGGCGCAAAGCACATAGAACAATACTAGCGCATATCCGTGCGGCCATGCGAGCCTTAAATAGTTGCAGCACGTACAGGACCTTCCTAGAAGGACCAATGAGAGGCTGACACAAAGCGTGAGCACCTACAGGACCTTCCTGAAGGACCAATGGCCTTAGCTGCAGTATCTGATCATGTGACCCTCGATCTCCACTGAGAGATCTTACTCTGGGCATTCTCAGAACAAGAAAAGCAGGACTTAGTCCCAGAAGCGTCTGCTCAGCACTGATTCTAATGGCAGAAGCAGGAAAAGCAGCAGTAACTCTTTGCACAGAGTCAGACTGAGTGAGACGCTGGGACCGACGTCTCCGCTGAGCAGGCTCCACTGCGGCAGGAGAAGAATGGGAGACCGCAGCGGAGATGGCCCGAGATTCCCCCTGTGCAGAGGTGGGAACTCGACCCCTAACATTACCCCCCCCTCCTTGGGCCTCACTACGTTCAAAGGCAGCAATGAGCTGCGGAGCCCGAATGTGCTCAGCAGGCTCCCAGGACCTATCCTCAGGACCGTAACTCTTCCAGTCCACCAAATAAAATTTTTTGCCACGAACCACCTTGCACCCCAAAATAACGTTTACCTCATAATCGTCAGTAGACGAACACGATGTCCCGGCAGATGACTCAGAAAACCGGGATATGTATACGGGCTTAAGGATGGACACATGAAAGGTGTCGGTGATACCTAGGCATGGAGGAAGGGCTAGACGGTAGACCACAGGATTAACCTGTTCGAGGACCTTGAAGGGACCAAGTAGCGAGGAGCAAACTTAGTGGACTCAACACGCAGCCTGATGTTACGAGCAGAGAGCCACACTTAGTCACCAGGAGCAAAGGTAGGGGCAGGGCGCCGATGTGCATCAGCGGAGGACCTCATCCTCTCCTTGGAGGCCCGGATGGCATCCTGAGTGCGGTCCCAAATGTCTCGTGCCTCCACTGCCCAGTCTGCCACCCTGGAGTCAGCAGAGGACACGGGCATAGGCACAGGAACCCGCGGATGCTGGCCGTAATTAAGGAGGAAAGGAGTCTGACCTGTGGAGTCGGCTACAGAGTTGTTAAGGGCAAACTCTGCCCTACGGTAACAAAGATGCCCAGTCATCCTGCCTGGCAGAAAAAAAAAGTCATAAATAAGTGACCAGAGTCTCATTGGCTCTCTCAACCAACCCATTCGTCTCGGGATGATAAGCCAAGGAGAGATTTAACTCAATACTGAGTAGTGTTTAGCGATACCTTCCGATATTCGAAAGTATCGGTATCGGATTGGATCAGCCTATATCGGCAAAATATCAGATCTCGCCGATACCGATACCCGATACCAATGCAAGTTAATGGGACCAAAATATCGGAATTAAAATAAACCCTTTCTTTCCTTGTAGCCTAATTCCACATGAAGGAAAACAACTAAGAATAACGTAGAATGTATCGGAGGAGGTGGAGGGGACATTAGAGGCATAGAGGTTTAGCCCATTCAAATGGAATAGCAGGAATTATAAATTTTTTAAGACGTTCGGAGTCCCAAAGATTTTGACTATGTTTAGGTTTTTTAGATTTTGTCAGATATTTACGTTTCTCTACTTCCATGCTCTGCACCTTTTTTTTTTTTTTTTTTTTTTTTACTTCTACCATACTTTCTTCTTTATCATCCTCACCAGCAGCATATTTTTCATCAACTTCTTCTTCACCTTATTCATCTTCTTCACCTTCTTCCTATTATCCTTTTTTTTAAAAATTCCTCATATTCTTCTCATTCAACTCTTCTTCTTCATATTCAACTTCATCATCTCCTTCATATTCCTCTTCTTCATCAAAATCTTATGTGTGACAATCAGGCATTCCTGTAGTTTTTATCTCTAGAAGTTTGAAGATTACACCTTTCATTCAGCCTGTCACAAAAGATTTAAAACATAATTTGTCCGCGTTCATTTTGGCCTGCAGCAGCAGGTTTTTTCCAGGGGCACAACAAGCAGGAACGGACTCACCCCCATATACTGCTTAGTGTTCTTCTGCTTATAATTTAGATAATATCTTTTGCTCTGATTTTTAGTCTTATGCTTAATGTTCTTCTGCTTTTTGTTCTACAGCTTCTTGTTCTTTTGCTTCTCGGTCTTCAGGGTCGTCATGCTTAGGCTTTTGAACTTGGAACTGTAGCAGGAAGTACAAGAAGGCCAAGGAACTGCCGAGAACCAGCTGACGGTTCTGGAACCCAGATGGCTACCCAAAGGTAGAAGAGCCAATGGCACGACCGAGGACCAGCTGACGGTGCTGGAACCCGGGTACTAAGCAGGAGGTACCCGTGCCACAAAGCACTACCAAGCACCGCCTGACGTTGGTGGAACTCGGATACTAAGAAGGAGGCACCTAAGCCAAAGGCTCTGCCCGGAACCAGCTGACGGTGCTGGAACCATGATGGGGAGCAGAAGGTAAAAGAGCAAAAGACACTGCCGAGAACCAGCTCACGGTACTGGAACCCAGATGGCTACCTGAAGGTAGAAGAGCCAATGGCATGAATGAGGACCAGCTGATGGTGCTGGAACCCGGTTACTAAGCAGGAGGTACCTGTGCCACAAAGCACTACCAAGGACCACCTGACGTTGGTGGAACTCGGATACCCAGAAGGAGGCACCTAAACCAAAGTCTCCTCCCGGAACCAGCTGACGGTGCTGGAACCAGGGGGACCTAGATACGATTGTGTTGCCAGGAACCAGCTAACGGTGATGGAACTCAGGCGACAGAAGGTCCAAGGTGCAAGAGCCAATTGCACGACCGAGGACCAGCTGACGGTGCTGGAACCCAGTTACTAAGCAGGAGGTACCCGTGCCACAAAGCACTACCAAGGACCACCTGACGTTGGTGGAACTTGGATATCCAGAAGGAGGCACCTAAACCAAAGGCTCTGCCCGGAACCAGCTGACGGTGATGGAACTCAGGCGGCAGAAGGTCCACAGTAAAAGAAAAAATAGGTAGGCCGCGATCCAGCCGCAGTTACCAAAAACCAACAGTCCTACAGGGGGAGCTTGTCCTATTGGCACTACAGAACCAGCCTTGATTGCCAATTCCCGCAGCCCACATAGGCAGCACCTACACTGCAGGCACCATGGAGTCGGCTAACCCGACCACAACACGACGACAGGACAATGTTTTCTAGGATAAGTGACCTTGACACTACCCGGAAACAGCTGGCATGCTGGAACCACGCTGGGCAGGAGGGAGTACACGTGCCAAAGACACTTCTGAGCAGCAACTGGCGGTGTTGGAGCCCAGGGATTACATGAGAAACAGAGTGTAGGCTGAGGCCTAATTGGAGCAATTGAAAGGGAACCTTTAACCCGCCAGACGTTAGCAACTTAAAAAGCCACCTTGTAAAGCACTAACACTGCACAAGGAAAAGGTGGCTTTTAGTTATGCTCCCTGCACACGCAGAACTAAACACTTATAAAATGTGTCCCCTGATACCAAGAAACCATCCCGGAGGTGGGACTTTCCTTCGTAATGAGACGCAGCACAGCCGGCATTCAGGCCCCCTTGGCGCCGGGCACCGCTCCTCAACGTTGTTTGAATCTGTCACGGAGCCCGCGCGGTAATATTAAACCTTGGCCATGCGCTGTTAGTGCTGCCCGTCTTCTGACATCATTTGGTGTCAGGCTGTCTGCACCTCTGCAGGAGCGCTGCCAGAGATCACGCCCCACAGTGTCTTCTGATTTAGTCACGCTCTGGGTCTGGGATTCATGTCCATGCGCAGTGCATATCTTCGCCTCTCACTCCTCTCCATCTGCCCTCTTATGAGTGTGCGGCATCAGCTGATCCATAATCACATGCCACGGCCGTGACGCTGCACAGTCTGAGGAAGGCGGAAGCAGATGAGTAGGAGGTGAAGATATGCACTGGGCATGCCCATGAATCCCAGGCCCGCAGTGTGACAAAATCAGAAGACACTGCGGGGCGGGATCTCGGGCAGCACGTACGCACAGGCGCAGTCAGCCTGACATCAAATGATGTCAGAAGAAGGGCAGTGCTAACAGCGCATGCCCAAGGTTAAACATAACAGCGCAGGCTCCGGGACAGATTCAAACAATGCTGAGGATGCGGCGCTCGGCGCCATGGGGCATGAATGCTGGCCGTGCTGCGTCTCAATGCGAAGGAAAGTCCCACCTCTGGGACAGTTTCAAGGTATGAGGGAACACATATTTTATAAGTGGTAAGTGCAGCGTCTGCAAGGAGCATAACTAAAAGAGCCACCTGTTCCTTGTGCAGCATTAGTGCTGCACAAGATGGCTCTTTCAGTTACAAATGCTTGGGGGGCGGGTCTGTTGTGAATTCTGTGGCTGAGTTCACTTCTGTGGTCACAAGTGGTATTGCAGTCTCTGGGCTTCCTCCCTCAGGTGTTTTGGTGAGCTCGTTGGCTGCCTTGCTATTTAGCTCCACCTGAGTCTGTCTTCCTTGCTCCTTGTCAATGTTCCAGTGTTGGATCTGAGCTACTGCATCTTTCCTTGGGCCTGCTGCTCTGCTAGATAAGTGCTTCTAGTTTGTTTTCTGTTTTTTTCTGTCCAGCTTGCTATTGTCTTTTGCTGGAAGCTCTGAGAAGCAGAGGGGTGCACCGCCGTGCTGTTAGTTCGGCACGGTGGGTCTTTTTGCCCCTTTGCGTGGTTTTCGTTTTAGGGTTTTTTGTAGACTGCATAGTTCTCTTTGCTATCCTCGCTCTGTCTAGAATATCGGGCCTCACTTTGCTGAATCTATTTCATTCCTACGTTTGTCTTTTCATCTTGCTAACAGTCATTATATGTGGGGGGCTGCCTATTCCTTTAGGGTATTTCTCTGAGGTAAGTCAGGCTTGTATTTCTATCTTCAGGCTAGTCAGCTCCTCAGGCAGTGCCGAGTTGCATAGGTAGTTGTTAGGCGCAATCCACTGCTGCTTATAGTTGTGTGAGGATAGATCAGGTACTGCAGTCTACAGAGATTCCACGTCTCAGAGCTCGTCCTATTGTTTTTGGTTATTGCCAGATCTCTGTATGTGCGCTGATTACTGCACGCTGTGTTGCCTGATTCCCAGCCATAACACGGGTCCCTTTAATTGGTGTTATTGTGCCAGCGTGGCTTTGCTGGACACGTTGCCGACTACACAGCAGGGAAACAGCTGGCGTTGCTGAACCCCACTGACACATGAGCTAGTGTTTTTTTCTGTGCAGCCAACACTTCCGGGCGACAACTGACAATGTTGAAACCCAGGGAGTCCAGGAGGAGCAGAGTGTAGGCCGAAGCCTGCACTGGAGGCAGGTAAATGTCTGGTATTGTGCCAGCGTGGCTTTTGCTGGACACGTTTGCGACTACACAGCAGGGGAACAGCTGGCGTTGCTGAACCCCACTGACACGTGAGCGAGTGTTTTTTTTCTGTGCAACCAGCACTTCCGGGTGACAACTGACAGTGTTAAAACCCAGGGAATCCAGGAGGAGCAGAGTGTAGGCCGAAGCCCGCACTGGAGGCAGGTAAATGTCTGTTGTTGTGCCAGCGTGGCTTTTGCTGAACACTTTGCAGGCTGCGCAGCAGGGGAACAGCTGGCTTTACTGAACCCCACTGACACATGAGCTAGTGTTTTTTTCTGTGCAGCCAGCACTTCCGGGCAACAACTGACAGTGTTAAAACCCAGGGACAGCAGGAGGAGCAGAGTGTAGGCCGAAGCCTGCACTGGAGGCAGGTAAATGTCTGGTATTGTGCCAGCATGGCTTTTGCTGGACACGCTGCCGGCTACACAGCAGGGGAACAGCTGGCTTTACTGAACCCCACTGACACATGAACTAGTGTTTTTTTCTGTGCAGCCAGCACTTCCGGGCAACAACTGACAGTGTTGAAGCCCAGGGACAGCAGGAGGAGCAGAGTGTAGGCCGAAGCCTGCACTGGAGGCAGGTAAATGTCTGTTATTGTGCCAGCGTGGCTTTTGCTGGACACGTTGCCGACTACACAGCAGGGGAACAGCTGGCTTTACTGAACCCCACTGACACATGAGCTAGTGTTTTTTTCTGTGCAGCCAGCACTTCCAGGTGACAACTGACAGTGTTGAAACCCAGGGAATCCAGGAGGAGCAGAGTGTAGGCCGAAGCCTGCACTGGAGGCAGGTAAATGTCTGTTATTGTGCCAGCGTGGCTTTTGCTGGACACATTGCCGGCTACACAGCAGGGGAACAGCTGGCATTGCTGAACCCCACTGACACGTGAGCGAGTGTTATTTTCTGTGCAGCCAGCACTTCCGGGCAACAACTGACAGTGTTGAAGCCCAGGGACAGCAGGAGGAGCAGATATGAGGTATTGTCACACACACAGCTGGGGAACAGCTGACATTACTAAACCCCAATAACAGAGGAGCGGCTATTGACTGTGCGGACAGCACTTCCAGGCACCAACTGGCGGTGTTAGAGCCCAGGGACAGCAGGAGGAGCAGATAGGAGGTTTTGCCAGATACACAGCTGGGAATCAGCTGACGTTACCGAAACCCAATAACACGGCAGCAAATGTTTTTCTGTGCAGCCAGCACTTCCAGGCACCAACTGACGGTGTTAGAGCCCAGGGACAGCAGGAGGAGCAGATATGAGGTATTGCCACACACACAGCTGGGGAACAGCTGACATTACTGAACCCATTACTGAATAACAGAGGAATGACTGTTGACTGTGCGGACAGCACTTCCAGGCACCAACTGGTGGTGTTAGAGCCCAGGGACAGCAGGAGAAGCAGAGTGTAGGCCGAGGCCTAATTGGATCAAGTTGAAAGTGAACCTTTAACCCCCCCATGCGTTAGCAACTGAAGGAGACAACTTGTGCAGCACTAATGGTGCACAAGGACAGGGTGGTTCTTTTAATTATGCTCCTTGCACACGGTGAACTAAACACTTATAAAATGTGTCCCCGGATACCGTGATACCTTCCCACTGGTGGTACTTTCCGTCGTGATGAGACCAAGCACAGCCGGCATTCATACCCCCATGCGGCCAGGCGCCGCCTCATCAGCGTTGCTTGAATCTGTCACGGAGCCCTCGCTGTTATGTTAAACCTTGGCCATGCACAGTTAGCGCTGCCAGTCTTCTAACATCATTTGGTGTCATGCTAACTGTGCCTGTGCTGCCGCACCGCCCGAGTAACCGCCTTGCAGTGTCTTCTGATTTAGTCCCACTGTGAGGCTGGGATTCCTGGGCATGCACAGTGCATATCTTCGCCTCTCACTACTCTCCATCCGCCTTCTTCAGAGTGTGCGGCGTCACGGCCGTGGCATGTGAATTGGGATCATCTGACGCCACACGGTCTGTAGAAGGCGGAGAGAGAAGAGTGAGAGGCGAAGATATGCACTGCGCATGCCCAGGAATCCCAGCCCTGCCGTGTGACTAAATCAGAAGACACTGCGTGGCGTGATCTCCGGCAGCGCGGCCGCACAGGCACAGCCAGCATGACATCAAATGATGTCAGAAGATGGGCAGCGCTAACTGTGCATGCCCAAGGTTAAACATAACAGCGCAGGCTCTGGGACAGATGCAAACAACGATGAGGAGACGGCGCTCGGCACCATGGGGGTATGAATGCCGGCTGTGCTACGTCTCATTGCAAAGGAGAGTCCCACCTACGGGACGGTTTCACGTTATGAGGGGACACATATTTTATAAGTGTTAAAGGGAAGGTGCCATCAAAAAATTTTTTTTTCCAGCAATTGAAAAAATGTAAAGAATTAATGTGCACATTTTCTTAAAAAACATAATGCCACCATATAGATCACACATAATACCACCACATACGTCTCAGATAATACCGCCACATACGTCTCACATAATACCGCCACATAGAACACACAATACCACCATATAATTTTCACATAATACCGCCACATATCACACATAATCCCACAATCTAGTTCTCATATACCGTCGTATAGCTTTTACATCATTCCACAATACTAGATAAAAATAATAACGCCATATAGATCACATATAATACAGCCATAGATCACACATAATGCCATAATACAGCATGACTGCAGCTGCTCCTGTTATTGCACACACTGAGCTGTGTGTGCAATGGGGAAAGACAAGCAGGGGGGGGAGAGGACTGCATGTGAGAGAATTAGATACACAACTCAGCAGTCAGTATCACACAGGATAGGATTAGATACAGGGCTCAGCAGTCAGTATCCCACAGGATAGAATTAGATACATGGCTCAGCAGTCAGTATCACACAGGAGAGAATTAGATGAACGGTTCAGCACAGTATCACACAGCAGAGGATTACATACATGGTTCAGCAGTCAGTATCACACAGAAGAGAATTAGATACACGGCTCAGCAGTCAGTATCACACAGGATAGGATTAGATACACGGCTCAGCAGACAGTATCATACAGGATAGGATTAGATACACGGCTCAGCAGACAGTATCACACAGCAGAGGATTAGATACATGGCTCAGCAGACAGTATCACACAGGATAGGATAAGATACACAGCTCAGCAGACAGTATCACACAGGATAGGATTAGATACACAGCTCAGCAGACAGTATCACACAGGATAGGATTATATACACGGCTCAGCAGTCAGTATCACACAGGAGAGAATTAGATACACGGCTCAGCACAGTATCACACAACAGAGGATTACAAACTCGGCTCAGCAGTCAGTATCACACAGGAGAGAATTAGATACACGGCTCAGCAGTCAGTATCACACAGGATAGGATTAGATACATGGCTCAGCAGACAGTATCATACAGGATAGGATTAGATACACAGCTCATCAGACAGTATCACACAGCAGAGGATTGCATACTCGGTTCAGCAGACAGTATCACACAGGATAGGATTAGATACACAGCTCAGCAGACAGTATCACACAGGATAGGATTAGATACACGGCTCAGCAGTCAGTATCACACAGGAGAGAGTTAGATACACGGCTCAGCACAGTATCACACAGCAGAGGATTACATACTCGGCTCAGCAGTCAGTATCACACAAGAGAGAATTAGATACATGGCTCAGCAGTCAGTATCATACAGGATAGGATTAGATACTCGGCTCAGCAGACAGTATCACACAGCAGAAGATTGCATACTCGGTTCAGCAGACAGTATCACACAGGATAGGATTAGATACACAGCTCAGCAGACAGTATCATACAGGATAGGATTAGATACACGGCTCAGCAGTCAGTATCACACAAGATAGGATTAGATACACAGCTCAGCAGTTAGTTTCCCACAGGATAGGATTAGATACATGGCTCAGCAGTCAGTATCACACAGGATAGGATTAGATACACGGCTCAGCAGACAGTATCATACAGGATAGGATTAGATACACAGCTCAGCACAGTATCACACAGCAGAGGATTATATACTCGGTTCAGCAGTCAGTATCACACAGGAGAGAATTAGATACACGGCCGGCAGACAGTATCACACAGCAGAGGATTGCATACTCGGTTCAGCAGTCAGTATCACACAGTATAGTCATAGATACACCACAGTCTGATGTCCTTAATCAGTGGCTGCAGTGAGAGGCAGGGAGCGAGCAGCACAGAGAGACTCCCCCTTCCCCATGTTACCTCTGCAGCTCTTGATAAGAGGACATCAGACAGGCAGCAGAGGACAGGGAACGGCCGCTAACAGTGTGAGGGGGAGACAGATGGAGCTGCCCCTCCAACAGCGCAGCTCTCAGTCACAGTGGAGCTCACAGGTACACTCCACTGTGGCTGAAGAAAGATGGCGCCGACCTCCTGCCTCTGCTGTGATGTGGAGACAGCCCGGGGGGCGTGGCCACATCAGGGCAGGGAGCAGCACAATGAAAACTATATGGTCGGACGCCGACTGCTGAGTCCTATGTCCAGGGCTGCCGTATTTGCAGAGTGTAAGTGTCGTGCAGCTACACTTACACTCCTGCAAAGCAAAATGGCGGCGCCCAGTGGAGGCAAAAATAATTATTAATAAAAAAGATATCAAAGTTAAAAAAAATTGTTTATATTAAAAATAATTGTTTATATAAACAATCATTTTTAATACAAAAACAAAATTGCGGCACCTTCCCTTTAAGTGCAGCGTGTGCAAGAAGCAGAACTAAAAGAGCCACCTGTTCCTTGTGCAGCCTTAGTGCTACACAAGGTGGCTCTTTCAGTTAAAAATGCCTGGGGGGGACAGGTTTCCTTTAATTGCTGTTGTAGTGCCAGCGTGGCGGTCGCTGGACACGTTGCCGGATACACAGCAGGGGATCAGCGGACGTTACTGAAACCCAATAACACTGGGTCATGTGTTGTCTGTGCAGCCGGCACTTCTGGGCAGTAACTGGTGGTGTTGGAGCCCAGGGATTAAATTTCAGGTGGTTGAAACATGAACACAGCTGGAGACCTGGATACTGTTGGCAACCAATTATTTAATCGGTAAGAGGAGTGGCAAATTCCTGTGAGATCCAGGCCTTGTTCATTTTCAAGAAAGTAAGCCGGTCTGTTAGTACACCACCTGCAGCACTAAAGACGCATTCCGATAATACACTGGCTGCAGGGCAAGCCAGCACCTCCAATGCATACTGGCTAAGCTCTGGCCATGTATCCAGCTTAGAGACCCAAAACTTGAAGGGGGAAGAGCCGACTGGGAGTACGCTGAGAGTGCAAGACATGTAGTCTGTCACCATCTGACGGAAACATGGCCTCCTGCTGACTGGATCCATCAGTGATGGTGTAGACATTTGTGGTGGGCACACAAAACTTTGCCACTGTTGGAACAGACTGGTCTTTGACTTGTGCTGAGCCACTGCTTCTGCTCCCTCTTTGTGCAGAGATTCCTCCACTGCCTCTATGCACAGAGCTGCTTTGTATTAGCACTAGCAGTAGCAGGCGCAGAACTTCTCTCGATTGGACTGGAGAAGATGATGGACTGCACCAGTGTGTCTTGGTACAGCCGCATTTTACGCTCCCACTGCAACGGTGGTATGAGGGTTTGCAAATTGTCCCTATAGCATGGATCGAGGAGGGTGTACACCCAATAAATCAGCCGTGGTAAGAATGTGGGTGATGCGGCTGTCGTTTCTCTGGCACTGCAGCATGAAATCAACCATGTGCTGCAGACTGCCAACTTACCATGAAATGCTGCCTCCTGCTTAAGGCATGATGTCTGCCTGCTCTGCATCACCCCACCCTTGCTCTACATACTGACTACTGGAGATTTATGTAACTCCCTCCTCTGGAAAGATGTCTTCCTCCTCCATTGACTCCTCCTCATCCTCCTCACAAAAGGTCCCCTGCCTGGTCCTTTGTGAGGAACCATGTTGCGCAGACTGTCCAGAAGCCGATGGCATTTCTGACTCCTCATCCTCAACCTCTTCCACCACCTCATCCCTTAGCACTTGCAGGGTTACATAGTTATTAATGTTGAAGGAAGACTATAAGTCCATCTAGTTCAACCCATAGCCTAACCTAACCATGTGGCAAAGAGTAAGTGTTATGCTGTAAGAATCAGGCTGCACTCAGATGTCACCCGAGTGCAGTCCTATAGTGAGTGTGATGATTCACAGGAGGAAAACGGGAAGTGGACCCTCTAGACCGCAACAATGAACCCCTCACGGACGAGCTGACCAGATAGACTGCCCCCTATACAGGGAGTTAGGGGCAGGCCCGCGAGGGACTATCGCCACGGAAGCTGGAGGACCGGGACGGGAGAAGACCAAGATGAGGCGGGGATAGTAGGATCACAGAGTAATGCTATAGAATCAGGCTGCACTCAGATGACAACCGAGTGCAGTCCTATAGAGAGTACTACAGAGACACAGGACTGATGGGAAAACTGCACCAGTACAGGGACTGGCAAAGGAACTGAGGAAACACAGAGGCTAGCAGGATCCAGGAAAGACAGGAACTGCAGAGACTCAGGATAAACCCAAAGTCAGAGGGAAAACAAACTTCACAGAGACTAAGAGCGGCCAGGAACACCTGAAGGAACAAATGATAACCAGGCACAGAGGGACGGCAGGAAGCAGTTTAAATACCTACAGGCAGGATAGCACTTCCAGGTAACAGACCTCAAGTACCATAGAGAGGACAATAAGGAGAACCGACCTCAGGGTATTAGTCCTCCAGGACCATAGAGGAGACAGAAGATTAGAAGTGCACACGCACAGCACTGAACCTGGTATGCGCGCGCGCACGAGAAGCAGAGGCTGGGAGAGAGCGCGGAGAAAGAGACGCGGACTGGGTATGCGGCAGCAACAGTATGACAGTAAGCTCCACATTGGGGAAAAAAATTCCTTCCTGACTCCACATAAGGCAATCAGACTAGTTCCCTGGATCAACGCCCTATCAAGGAATCTAGTGTATATACCCTGTAACATTATACTTTTCCAGAAAGGTATCCAGTCCCCTCTTAAATTTAAGTAATGAATCACTCATTACAACATCATACGGCAGAGAGTTCCATAGTCTCACTGCTCTTAAAGTAAAGAATCCGCGTCTGTTATTATGCTTAAACCTTTTTCCCTCCAATCGCAGAGGATGCCCCCTTGTCCCTGTTTCAGGTCTATGATTAAAAAGATCATGAGAAAGGTCAAGCAGGCAGATAAGGGGGACAGTCATGCTGACTAGTGCATGATCTGCACTCACCATCCGCGTGGATTCATCGAAGGCCAGCAAAACCTGGCAGATGTCCTTCATGGTGGCCCACTCAGTGGTTGTGAAGTCTGAACGGCGTGTATTGCGACTTTTTTGCACCTGATGCAGCAGGTACTCCATTACTGCTGGCTGCTGCTCACACAACCGCTCCAACATATATAATGTGGAATTCCACCTGGTGGGGAGGTCACATATGATGCAATATTTCGGAAGACGGAATCGGCGCTGCAGAGTTGCAATGCGCGATCTGGCTATGCTGGAACGCCACAAGTGAGCACACTCAAGGCGGACCTTGTGCAGCCATGCATCAAGATCCGGATAGTCATTCAAAAAACACTGCACAACCAAATTGAGCACATGTGCCAGACATGGGATGTGAGTGAGGTTGCCAAGGCCGAGAGCTGCCACCAGATTTCGGCCATTGTCACACACTACCATGCCTGGCTGGAGATTTGCTGGTGCAAACCACACGTCGCTCTCAGAATTGATGGCATTCCAGAGCTCCTGTGCTGTGTGGCTTTGATTCCCCAAAGAAATTAATTTAAGTACGGCCTGTTGATCTTTGGCCACAGCTGTGCTCATATCGGTTGTAACAGGTAAGCATTCACGGTTCAAGGTGGAGGTAGACCGTGACGGCTCCTGCAGCGATGATTCTGAGGAACTGGAGTATGAGGAAGAGTCAATGTGCACAGACTGGATTCCTGCAATCCTTGGCGTTGGCAGTGCACGCACAGCGCCACTCGCCATGTCTGTACCCGGCTTCACAACATTGACCCAATGGGCAGTGAGGGAAAGGTATCATCCCTGTCCATGGTGACTGGTCCACGCATCGGTGGTGAGGTGGACCTTGCTACTAACGTCGTTTAGTAGAGCATGTTTGATGTTTCCCTCCACATGCTTTTGCAGGGCAGGGACGGCTTGCCTGCTGAAATAAAAGCGGCTGGGCACATTGTTTTGTGGGACTGCCAATGCCATAAAGTTACAGAAGCTGTCAGTCTCCACCAGCCTGAATCAGAGCATTTCAAATGACAGAAGTTTTGCAATGCCTGCATTCTGGGCCTGTGCTCGTGGGTGGTTTGCCGAGAATGGCCGCCTTTTCTCCCATACCTGTTCTACTGATGGCTGTAGACTGGGCAGGGAGTGTGAGGATGACTGGGAACGTGGTGCTGTGGGTGGAATTACACTGGGTCTCTGTACAACAGTGCCAGTGGTTCTTTTATGGCGATCCTGTGAGGAAGCCGAACCAGCAGTGTGTGAGCTGGAGGAAGAGGCAACAACACGAGCTGAAGAGGTTGTAGGTGCCACTGTAGGTTGGCCTAGGTCTTTAGTGTGTTTTTGTAACTCCACCGCGTGCTTGGTCCGCACATGTTTCCACATGTTTGAGGTATTGAGGTTGCTGACATTTCTACCTCGTTTGATTTTCTGACGACACAGCTTGCATTTGACAAAGCAAATGTCATCTGCAACTGTGTCAAAAAAGGACCAGGCACTGCAAGTCTTGGGAGCGCCCGCTTTGGCTTTTGGAAGAGGCATGCTCCTAATGGGTGCCGAAGTGGAGGCTACAGGCACTGCACTGTCTTCCCCCTCCCTCTCTTGGCCGTTCGGGGAATCTCTTCCTCAGAGCTGCTCCCACCACCAACTGCTTCTCCTGGGTAGTCTCGGCAGCACAGTACGCAACAGAAACTGGCACCTGAGACTCATCATCTGATGCATACTGAGAAGTTGTAACCGGAGGCACTGTCCCACCCGCCTCTTCTGATTCAGAGAGACAAAGCTGTTGGGCATCACTGCATACAGCCTCTTCTTCTGATTCTCTAATGCTGCTTGACTGGCCCCATGTTTCCAAGCCAAGAGATTCAGAGAACAGAAGTAGAGATGGCTCCTGTCCAGGGCTCTCTGACTGCCTGGGCAATTTGGCAGGTGGTGAAGAGACAGATGGTTGCTCTTCAGTGCTCTGTGCCTTAGAGGATGTGGCACTAATTGAAGTCGAAGCGTTAGCTGCCATCCATCCGACAACGGCTTCAATTTGTTCGTACCACAGCAGCGGGGTACGGCGAGCTCTGACAAAGCTGCGCATGAAGATCTGCTCCCTGCTAAAACTGGAGGATGATGAGTCACCGCTGCCCGCATGTGGCGCAGAATCCCCACGTCCTCTCCCTGCTCCACGCCACGTGCCTTATTCCCTGCCTTCTTCATCGTGATAGACAGATAAAGATAGGCAGAAAAGTACTAACGGCTTAGTGTGCTAATTCCTGAACAGCTGCTAACAGGTATAAGAAACACTTATTTTATGGAGTGTGGACTAGACTGTATTATTAGCTTATGTGGCCTACACAACAGTAAAGTGTAGTGCTTGGTGAACTTTGGGTTTGTTTCGCAGAACAGACACTACAGAGTGAGTGCAGTACTCACACACAGACCGTGCAGACAGCCGTGAACGATGCTGCAAGGCCAAAAAAAGCTCCTCTATCTAATCCTATATAGTGTTTTTCCACAATCTAGTGGGATACGGATGGAAAGACACTAATAGGATATTTTTGGAAAAATGTGCAGCTGCAGCACTAAGTGCAATTTAGGACAATGGATTCAGCAGTATGAGGCAGTGACGCACCCTGAGCTGAACACAACCGGCTGTGGCTGCGGACAGACTACAGAGTGAGCTGCACTCACACAGACCGTGCAGACAGCCGAGAACGGTGCTGCAAGGCCAAACAAAGCTCCTCTATCTAATCCTATATAGTGTTTTTCCACAATCTAGCAGGATACAGATGGAAAGCCACTAATATAGGATATATTTGAAAAAATGCGCAGCAGGCTGCACTAATTGCAAAAAAGGACAATGGATTTAGCAGTATGAGGCAGTGAAGCACCCTGAGCTGATCACAACCGGCTGTGGATATGGACAGACAACAGAGTGAGCTGCACTCACACACACAGACCTTGCAGACAGCTGTGAACAGCGCTGCAAGGCAAAAGCAAGGTGAACATACAGCGGTTGCTAAATTAGCCTGGCTTAAGCACAATTAAGCAAATCGCAATCTCTAAACTAGCCCTCAGTCAGAACACAGCATCCTGTCCCTAACTGAATTCACAGCAGAGTGAGCCCAAAATGGCGGTGGCGACTTTTATAGGGCGTTGTGACATCATTTCAGCAGCCAATCACAGCCATGCCAGTAGTTACATGCCCACCATGCAGAACAGGATGTGTCCACACTTCAAATCATTCCTCATTGGCTGATTAAAAAAAAAAAAAAAAAACTATAGGGAGAAAAATTCTTTATCTAAAAAACTAACTAAAGCTGCCAAAAAGGAAACAGAGAAGCATATTGCTAAGGAGAGTAAAACTAATCCCAAACTGTTCTTCAACTATAGCAATAGTAAAAGAATAAAAACTGAAAATGTAGGCCCCTTAAAAAATAATAAGGAAAGAATGGTTGTAGATGACGAGGAAAAAGCTAACATATTAAACACCTTCTTCTCCATGGTATTCATGGTGGAAAATGAAATGCTAGGTGAAATCCCAAGAAACAATGAAAACCCTATATTAAGGGTCACCAATCTAACCCAAGAAGAGGTGCAAAAGCTGCTAAATAAGATTAAAATAGATAAATCCCCGGGTCCGGATGGCATACACCCACGAGTACTAAGAGAACTAAGTAATGTAATAGATAAACCATTATTTCTTATTTTTAGGGACTCTATAGCGACAGGGTCTGTTCCGCAGGACTGGCGCATAGCAAATGTGGTGCCAATATTCAAAAAGGGCTCTAAAAGTGAACCTGGAAATTATAGGCCAGTAAGTCTAACCTCTATTGTTGGTAAAATATTTGAAGGGTTTCTGAGGGATGTTATTCTGGATTATCTCAATGAGAATAACTGTTTAACTCCATATCAGCATGGGTTTATGAGAAATCGCTCCTGTCAAACCAATCTAATCAGTTTTTATGAAGAGGTAAGCTATAGGCTGGACCACGGTGAGTCATTGGACGTGGTATATCTCGATTTTTCCAAAGCGTTTGATACCGTGCCGCACAAGAGGTTGGTACACAAAATGAGAATGCTTGGTCTGGGGGAAAATGTGTCTAAATGGGTTAGTAACTGGCTTAGTGATAGAAAGCAGAGGGTGGTTATAAATGGTATAGTCTCTAACTGGGTCGCTGTGATCAGTGGGGTACCGCAGGGGTCGGTATTGGGACCTGTTCTCTTTAACATATTCATTAATGATCTGGTAGAAGGTTTACACAGTAAAATATCGATATTTGCAGATGATACAAAACTATGTAAAGCAGTTAATACAAGAGAAAATAGTATTCTGCTACAGATGGATCTGGATAAGTTGGAAACTTGGGCTGAAAGGTGGCAGATGAGGTTTAACAATGATAAATGTAAGGTTATACACATGGGAAGAAGGAATCAATATCACCATTACACACTGAACGGGAAACCACTGGGTAAATCTGACAGGGAGAAGGACTTGGGGATCCTAGTTAATGATAAACTTACCTGGAGCAGTCAGTGCCAGGCAGCAGCTGCCAAGGCAAACAGGATCATGGGGTGCATTAAAAGAGGTCTGGATACACATGATGAGAGCATTATACTGCCTCTGTACAAATCCCTAGTTAGACCACACATGTAGTACTGTGTCCAGTTTTGGGCACCGGTGCTCAGGAAGGATAAAATGGAACTAGAGAGAGTACAAAGGAGGGCAGCAAAATTAATAAATGGGATGGGAGAACTACAATACCCAGATAGAATAGCGAAATTAGGATTATTTAGTCTAGAAAAAAGATGACTGAGGGGCGATCTAATAACCATGTATAAGTATATAAGGGGACAATACAAATATCTCGCTGAAGATCTGTTTATACCAAGGAAGGTGACGGGCACAAGGGGGCATTCTTTGTGTCTGAAGGAGAGAAGGTTTTTCCAACAACATAGAAGAGGATTCTTTACTGTTAGGGCAGTGAGAATCTGGAATTGCTTGCCTGAGGAGGTGGTGATGGCAAACTCAGTCGAGGGGTTCAAGAGAGGCCTGGATGTCTTCCTGGAGCAGAACAATATTGTATCACACAATTATTAGGTTCTGTAGAAGGACGTAGATCTGGGGATTTATTATGATGGAATATAGGCTGAAATGGAGAACACATCTGCATAAGATCAATATTGCTTGGGGAGAGAGGATAGATCTGCTGGTACCTCTGTAGTAGCAATCTGAACGCACTCCTTCTGACACCTACCCCCACAAGATTCACCCCATCCCAGAATTCTGCCCGAGAACCACTCGATATGAGGAGAGTGGTACCTTAGCCAAGGTATCCCCAACAGGACCTCATCAATTCCCTCAGGAATGACGAGCAGAGATATAATCTCCTGATGGGATGGCGACATGGACAGAGTAAAAGGGATGGTCTGCTGTGTTATCTGTGAGGGCAGCGTCGACCCATTCACCACTCGTACCGTTACTGGTTGAGCTAGCATAACCAGGGGTATTGCGTGACGTTGGGCAAAGGCAGAAGACATAAAATTGCCCTCCACCCCAGAATCCACGCAGAGCTCTACCGAGTGGGAGGATGAGCCTATAATAATTTTCCCCTTAAAGGACAATTTGGAGGCAAAAGTCACCGTGTCTAGTGTGCCTTCACCTACTACCACTAGACGCTGACGTTTCCTCGACCGCTAGGGACATCTGGTGGCAAGATGTCCTGACTGCTGGCAAACATGACAGACCTTGAGTGCACAAGCAGTCCGGGACTTAGATCCCGCTCGTGACACTTCCATGGCCTCATGTGACTCAGGAACCAGGACCGGAGATTCCAGAGGTTTGGCGAAGGTAGAAGCCAGCCGAAACCTCTTCCTACACTGAGCTCGCTCTAACCTCCGCTCGTTAAAACGGAGGTCAATACGAGTAGAGACAGTTATTAACTCCTCCAGTGTGGCAGGAATCTCCCTAGTGGCCAGAGCGTCCTTCAAGTGATCAGCCAGCCCCCTCCAAAGTATGGTGATAAGGGCTTTATCCATCCACTCCAGCTCAGAAGCTAAAGTGCAGAAGTGAACGGCAAAATGGCAGACCAAGGACTTACCCTGAGTTAATGCCAGTAGTTGGAGCGCTGTATCATGGGTGACTTGAGGTCCTAGAAGACCTGTTTCAGAGTGCTCAGGAACAGCGGAGCACTCTGCACCACATGATCGCCACGCTCCCACAGTGGCGAATCCCATTCCAACGCCCTGTCCGACAAGAGAGACACAATAAATCCCACCTTAGCCCGCTCTGTGGGAAAACGTGCAGCCAGGAGCTCGAGGTGAATAGAGCACTGACTCACAAATACCCTACAAGATTTACTATCTCCAGAAAATTTTTCTGGCAGCGGGAGGCGAGATAATGTCGGAACAGGGGTGGCAGTGGACAAGGTTGCTGCAGCCACGCTAGCAGCCTGTACAGCAACTGCGGTAACATCTACAGCTGAGGTTGAGCTCTCGAAAGCCGCCAACCTACCCTCCAGCTGCTGGATATACCGCAAGGATTGCTGAATGTCCGCCATTTACTAGCCAGACCCTGGTGCTAGTATGCTGTTAGGGTTAGCGGAACGCACCGAGTAAATATAGATGTTTTTATTGCTATTGGTGCGTTTGCAGTCCGGGGTCCACACAATATGAGCAAATAAGTGTAGACCTGCTAATATCACAGTACCATATAGCCCTACAGGTGATATTAGCAGGTCTACACTTATTTGCTCATATTGTTGTGTTGTTGTGATCTGTGAACCATGTATATATAACTGTTTTTTTTATACTAAGCACATTGTATATGGTTATACCACAGGCCATTATATTGTATTGTATGACCATACTGGCGTAGTTGGGGATGTGGGTTGTCACTCTTTTCCTACATTATCATATTAGGATATGACTTGTGTACAAGATTTGTGCTGTTGCTGCACTTTTAATGTTTTTATCCGTTTTTCTGTGTGATGTATCTTTTTGTGTGCTGCATTATTTTTTGTAAAAGCTTACTAATAAAAGATTTTGTATTTTTTACATATGGTTGTCGTGCTCCCTTCCGTGTGGACTTGATCTTTCTCTATGGGTTTGGATTGCGCCTGATGGCCACGCATTTCATCCGTTTTTTGCCGGATCCATCAAAAATGCTGTTTCCACTGGATGGAAAACAAATACAGAGGAACGGTTTTTCTGTCTGGCAAAAAAACGCAGTGATGGATCCGGCAAAAAATGGATGAAACTGAGATATGAAACTGAGATGTGAAATGATGAATCCGGCCTCCGAATCCATTTTTTTCATGCATGTTTCCATGAAAATCATGCTCATTTTCTGTTTATTTCTTTCCCAAAACAGCATCAAATCTGTGCAACAACTGCACCAAAAACAGCATCAAAAACCGCATCAAAGACCACACCAAAAACCTGCATCAAAAACTGCACCAAAAACTCCATCAAAACTGCATCAAAAACCGCACCAAAAACGTGCATCAAAAACTGCATCAAAACTGCACCAAAAACTGCATCAAAAACCGCATCAAAGACCACACCAAAAACCTGCATCAAAAACTGCACCAAAAACTCCATCAAAAACCGCACCAAAAACGTGCACCAAAAACGTGCATCAAAAACTGCATCAAAACTGCACCAAAAACTGCATCAAAAACAGCATGAAAAACTGCACCAAAAAGTGCATCAAAACCTGCATCAAAAACTGCACCAAAAACTGCATCAAAACTGCATCAAAAACCGCACCAAAAACCTGCATCAAAAACTGCCTCAAACCTGCACCAAAAACTGCATCAAAAACAGCATTAAAAACTGGACCAAAGACTGCACCAAAAACTGCATCAAAACCTGCATCAAAAACTGGTGCAGTTTTAATGCAGTTTTTGGTGCGATTTTTTTATGCAGTTTTTGGTACAGTTTTGATGCAGTTTTAGGTGCAGTTTTTGATGCAGGTTTTTTGTGCGGTTTTTGATGGTTTTGGGTGCAGTTTTGATGCAGTTTTTGGTGCAGTTTTGATGCAGTTTTTGGTGCAGTTTTTGATGCAGGTTTTTGGTGTGGTTTTTGATGCGATTTTTGATGCTGTTTTTGAAGCAGTTTTTGGTGCAGTTTTTGATGCAGGTTTTTGGTGTGGTTTTTGATGCAGGTTTTTGGTGCAGTTTTTGATGCAGGTTTTTGGTGTGGTTTTTGATGCAGTTTTTGGTGCATGTTTTTGGTGTGGTTTTTGATGCTGTTTTTAAAAAAAAACAGATCGGGCAGAAAAAAACGGATCCGGTGGAAAAAAACAGATGAAACTGAGATGTGAAATGATGAATCCGGCCTCCAAATCCATTTTTTCATGCATGTTTCCATTCAAATCATGCTCATTTTCTGTTTATTTATTTCCAAAAAAACCAGCATCAAATCTGTGCAACAACTGCACCAAAAACAGCATCAAAAACCGCATCAAAGACCACACCAAAAACCTGCATCAAAAACTGCACCAAAAACTGCATCAAAACCTGCATCAAAAACTGCACCAAAAACTGCATCAAAAACCGCACCAAAAACCTGAATCAAAAACTGCACCAAAAACTGCATCAAAACCTGCATCAAAAACTGGTGCAGTTTTGATGCAGT